>NW_022989810.1:2927405-4127405 GCF_902827175.1 Gymnodraco acuticeps
TGGTGAGCTTTATGCTCCTGATGTGTAGGAGAAAGCTGTGTGTGTGTGTGTGCCCGTCCTTGTTTGTGTTTGTTTGGTGGCTATACAGCATGTGAAGGCAAATTGCTGTGATTATATGGCAGTAATTGAACAGGGATGGTGTGTTTAATTGAGTTGTTGTTTCCTGATGTTTCTCTATAGTAGCAGGAGCCGCGGCGCTGACAGGTGCCTCGTCTCGGCTCCCTGAGAAGAGAGGCTTTTTTATGTATACCGTCACATAGGCTTTGTTGTGTCTTTTTGAGCAGTGTTTCTGTGTGTTTTGGCTTAATGGTGTTTGTTTGGTTGAAGGATGTGCGTGTGAATTTCAGCAGATTGAGGGAAGCGTGGGGTTTGTGAGAGTGTTCTTCACAAAGTTATATTTTTTGATATGGCTGTAAATGCGTATTTATAGTCTAAAATGTTTGTGTTTGTGAATGTCTACCTGTCAAAGTACCCGTTATGTTTACACAGGTTTACTTGTGTATACAGTATGTCAATGGGCCTCATGCTGCACAGTCTTTTACATTTCTCTTGTTTGATATTTTCTTACATTTTCTGGTAAGACAAAAATAAGAGAAGTCAACCAGATGCATCAAACATTTTAACCATCAAATCTTCTCATACCCAGGTGTATAGGATGAATCCATCTTCATCATATCAGAGGCTGAGAGTTCTAATTGTATGCAGTGCCTCTACTGTGCCATGTTTACATGCTTAAATGTTCATAAGGTCTTTCATTTCCTCATATTGCCTGTGATTCAGCACCTCTTTTCACCCTCTGTCTGAAACCAGAGCCCAGTTTGCTCTGATTGGTTAGCTGGCCGTATCTGTGATTGGTCAACCGCTTAGGGATGTCCCACCTCTTAGCCTATCACTTACAATGTGTTGGAGTGCTAGCCAATTGAAGCCCGAGTGTTACATACTGATATCATTATGTTACTGAAGTAAACAAAGGAGTCCAATGGAGGAGTTTCAGGCAGGGGGAGTGTGTGGGAGAGAGACTTTGGGATGTTAGCCTTTGCAGACCATTTACATGCACAACAACGTATTTAACAAACTACAGGAAAGGGAAAACCCAAGAACGCATTATAGGGCCTCTTTAATATTAGCGTATAGGACACCTATACACCCCCTAAACACTATATATGGGCAGGTGTTGTGCCGTGTGCAAATAATCTGGCACTTGCCCAAGATTTTGAGGGATGCCAACAAAAAAGGCTGAAAGAAGGACAACTTGAATAGAAGTGAAGTCAAGGTTCTGTTACATAAACTCAAACAGAATAAACATGTGTTTTCCAGAAACATATGTTTGGAGGGGTTTTATTGTCTTAATTGGCATCAGTGGACCGATAGTGTGTCTAATGGACACTCGTTGTATTATCCAATTATTATAACCACCCGACAACAACTTGTTTTTGTTTTTTTGGTGGACTCTAAACACGAGATGTTATGGGAGGGCTCTCCACCACTCGTAAAATCTTCTTTTAACTGGGAGAAGAGAAAACAATAATTACATTTTTGAATTCTGAAAATATAACAAAATAGTAAAGAATTTATACAAATAAGAGATACTTTGTTATTATATTGCATCCTGCATGATGCCCACTTGTTTTATATACAGTATGCAATGGACTATTCATTATTCCATTTGTGTTTTATTAACATACTTACACACACACTTACATTTCAGTGTGTGTGTTTGAATGTGGCTTTATCTGATCGGCCTCCTGGGTTCTATGGCCCAAATCAAAAAGGTAGGAAACATCAATTTCACCATCCCGTCTCCTCTACTTCCTCCTCCCCCTCTCCTCCTCTCTCCTTGCACAGTTTCTCCTCCCCCCTAGCTCCTCACTGCTCTTCTCTCCTTCTTTTCCTCGCCTCTTCCTGTCCTGATCTCTGCCGAGCTGTGATTATGTTCCTCCTCTAAGCACCAATGATCTAAAGGCTTCAGCATGTGTGTGTGTGTGTGTGTGTGTGTGTGTTGTGTGTGTTGTGTGTGTGTGTGTGTGTGTGTGTGTGTTGTGTGTGTGTGTGTGTGTGTGTGTGTGTGTGTGTGTGTGTGCTGTGTGTGTGTTGTGTGTGTGTGTGGTGTGGTGTGTGTGTGTGTGTGTGTGTGTGTGTGTGTGTGTGTGTGTGTGTCCGTGTGGTGTGTGTCCGTGTGTGTGTGTCCGTGTGTGTGTCCGTGTGTGTTTGGTGACTGGTTGGTGATCTGAGCAGCCCGTCTCTGCACATTGTGCGGCACAATTCACGGACGACGTCTCCAGATGAATGCCTCCATTCACAATTACCGCCTCTCCATTAGCTGCAGCCCTCGCCGCCTTGTTGTTGTCTTTTCTTCTTCCCTGCAACAAAAAAAAAGCAATTAAAGCTGGACAAAAACAAGCTGGAACACAGGCAGTGTACCTGGAACAGAAGAAAAAAACAGCGAGAAACGGGGTGTGGGTGTGAGGGGCGGTGATTCTTCAGTCGGGGTTCACACTGCACACTATCTCCGTTTTATTCTTGAGAAAATCCTCCAGGATTTATTTGAACATTCACGCATGAATGCAATCTCCTCATACAACTACTCAGTGTCGGATTTATATTTTTGATTTTCCTGTTGTACTCTGTCTTATGGTTCCATTCTTAAAAGGATCAGATTGCTTCAGAAGTGTAGAAAGCTGAGGGAAACCCCTCCAAAGTGAGGGCAGTTTGGTTATGATGTTCTTGAAGGAAATAGGATTAAATTAGATTTATGGTTAAGATAAGGTTACTTGTTTGACTTTTCTTTTCCTTTTTTCACTCCACTGAAAGTGAAGCACAAAGAGGACATTTCAGCAGTTCCAGTTTCAAGACTTTCAATCAAATTGTGACGAATGAACAGCTGGTTGAAAATGGTGCATTTTGTATGACAAATCTACTTATTTACCAAAGATTAGATTAGATTCAACTTTATTGTAATTGCACAAGTACTAAGACAACGTGAAGTGCGAGTGTAACATAGTGATGTCACTATGTTCCTGAAGTAAACAAAGGAGTCCAATCGAGGCGTTTCAGGCAGGGGGGAGTGTGTGGGAAGGAAACTCTCCCTTTGCAGACCATTTACCTTCTTAACAAACAGCAAACGGAAAACCCTAAAGAGCTAAATAGGGCCTCTTTAATCAGGAAAAGTGAGCTTAAAGCTTCCCTTCTTTAATTTGTGTACTACTCCAAGCTTATAAATATGTTTGGATACCTTAATTTAACTTTACATTTTGGATGAAAACGTAGCTACTGATTCAAACAGTGCCATGCACCACTTTAAAAGTCCTTCAAAGCTTCTCTTCTCCTGCTTCAGAGGGACCCCTGCAGAGTGTCGTGTCCATGGGGTCAGGTCACCCCGTCCCACACAGGGGGCTTCAACACGGAGACCTGATTGAAAGGATCCACCAGATGGAGAGAGGCAGGAAGATACAGGCTGCTGACATCACTCTCCCAGCCAGACACAAGGTACAGTAGTGTACACAGAGCGGGAACCCACATGTTTCACACACTGTGATTTACTGTTCCTATAAATCACTGGTGCCGCCTAATTTCCTATGGATTTCAATTTCCCCCTGGACATATCTGCATTGATCAACTTCAGGTGTGAGGATGTGCCAGGCGTCGCTCACTGTGACACTGAGGAATTGCTCGCAGACCTCTGCCGTGTGTGTGTGTGTGTGTGTGTGTGTGTGTGTGTGTGGTGTGTGTGTGTGTGTGTGTGTGTGTGTGTGTGTGTGTGTGTGTGTGTGTGTGTGGTGTGTGGTGTGTGTGTGTGTGTGTGTGTGTGTGTGTGTGTGTGTGTGTGTGTGTGTGTGTGTGTGTGTGTACAACAGTGGGATTTGCGCACACGCAGCATTTCTGTTGGCTTTAGGATACAAATCCTTGAGTAATAACATCTGAACATGTCAGAATCATACCGACAGATGAATAGGGAAATTGTTATTCTGATCATATCTGCTCGTGCTCTGAGTGTAGGCCTGATTATGAGGAATAATTCAATATCATTCTGGCTTGACCAACAGTTGTTACTGCGGAAATAAGAGCAGGGTATAATGCTCTTTTATATTAAAGGAAAGGTTGTGGTCTCCTCAATAGGGATTGATCGATATTTTGCATATTGCTAAAGCTGATACAGATAAATGGACATTTTTGAAACCCTTATTTCAGATAAAACTCTCTGGTAGAGGAATTAAAGAGGCCCTGGTATGTTTTTTTGGGTTTCCCCTTCTGTAGTGAAATGGTCTGCAAAGTCTAAAACCCCTATGTTCCTTCCAGAGGGAAGGCAAAAGCACTATAATAAACTTGTTTTAACATTATTAGTGAAATAACACAAAATAATTGTACACATTCACCGGGTAGAATAACTTCTTCAACTAAGGCTAATGAAGAACATACCATATTTATTCATATGTAATCTGTTCAAGCAATGCTGAAAAATGTATCTCACTTTAACAGGCTTCTTCGAATGGACAACCGGGGCGAATATGACCTATTTCACAAGATGTGAAACAATGTTTTCTCTGTTATTATAAATCTAATGGTGAAGGAATGTAATATGGCTCTTCCTCACACGGCCTACACTTAACAATCATCACAAGTAGCAACTTTGCTGTACATTAAGGACACTTCAAAAAACTCTAAATTGCAATCATATTTGTTATTTGAATCGGCTTTTTTAAACGTTGTGTGGCGTGTGTTCATTTGATCAGCCTTTCAAATCTGAGGAGAGGGTATTTTTTGGCTGAAGCTGGTGTTTCAATTAAAATAGATACGGTGGCCGTGCACCAACAAAAACATTTCTTGCAACATGTTTTATTTGCAGCCTTTATTTTTTATGCTGTGCTTTTAGTAAACGCTGCACATGTTTCGTGTCCGTGAATGTTTTCTAAATGTGTTGTGAAGTTGGTGAAGATGTTGAATATGTTTTGGCACCTTTGTGTTTTTATATTTGCATCACTTCTAAAGCTGCTGCAGTGTGTGTGTGTGTGTGTGTGTGTGTGTGTGTGTGTGTGTGTGTGTGTGTGTGTGTGTGTGTGTGTGTGTGTGTGTGTGTGTGTGTGTGTGTGTGTGTGTGTGTGTGTGTGTGTGTGTGTGTGTGTGTGTGTGTGTGTGTGTGTGTGTGTGTGTGTGTGTGTGTGTGTGTGTGTGTGTGTGTGTTGCTGCCTGACATGTCCTTGCAGGGGAACACGCTCCGCGGGCCTGTAGATGAGTTTTGAGCCGGTTTTATAGGAGGAAACAACGAGGCCTGACAACGTCTTTACCCCGAGTTCCTCCCCTAGAGGCAGATCTGAATGGATCGTCGAGGCAAGGAGGAGAAATAAATTGGAGAAAAGGATAAATCGATGCTTGGCGGAGAGGCAAACAGACCTTCCAACCCCCGGCCCAGACACACACACACACACACACACACACACACACACACACACACACACACAAGTACTACGGCGTGGCTTTTTTTTTTTTCTTCCTTGGGCTGTATTGGATTGGTATGCAGAGCCGAGGAGAGAGACGCTCAGAAAAAGACTTGGCCTACAAATGATGTCCTTTGTTTGATCCACTAGGTTGGGGGGGGGGGTTGTGGATGGGGTCGTCCCACAGAGACGGTGGAAGGGCTGGGAAACAAACATCTCTGTCTGTGAGCCTCTCTCCCCCTCACTTACAGCCTCTCATCGGAGGGGGAGAGAGATCAGCTGCTGTCACCTGTTTCTGCTGATGGCTAGAGGACAGAGAGGATGTGGTGGAGGCGTCAGCACTATATGCAAAATCTGCCAATCTGCAGGATATTAACGCTTTATTACCGCTTGAGTCTTTTGGCTTTTTGTAGTGTTGGTCATCATTTCTATGGGTGAGAGATAAAACTGTGCTTCCTGAGGTAATTGCTGAGATAAGGGAACATAGTGACATCAGTAAAAATCGAGCACATCCGACAGTCTAAACTACAAAAATAATTCTTAGATTTTTCTTGACGCCTATTTCAGGCCTCTTGCAACAGCATTGTTGTAGTCTAATCTTAGATTTCTATAACTTTGACAAAACATATACGTCTAGTCAGATTCCTATTCAAATGATCTTATCAGACTTAATGTAAAATGCTAATTTCAACCGAACTGTTCATGAGGTGCATTTTCATGTTTAATCATTATAATCAATGCGCTATTAGGCTGCCTGTTCCACTAGGTTTTTGAGGAAGGTTAATTCCATATGAGCTATAGATAAAAGCTCTATGAATGTCTGTTGTCGGTCCACTCGGGAAAGGATTGCCAAAAACATTTTTTACAATGCAGTCGCTTTAGTTCTTAGCTACTTGAAATATATTGTAAGAATGACTCATTGTGTTAGGAGCTGATTATGAGATGTTGTGGTGATCATGTTAAATCTTACTGAACAACAACGTGTTAGCATTGTCTTTTGGAGCATTTAAGCATGTCGACGTTAGCATTTAGCTCAAAGCAATGTTATAGCATCACTAAGCTGCTAGCAGCGTTGATTTTTGCATGATTTTGGAAACATATTTAGACTTTAAACTAACCCAGGCTAGGACATTAATGTATAATTCCTATTTTAGAAGTGTTTTACCCTGTGGAGACAAAGTGTAGGCTACTACATGACAACATGTTGTACATCATACAACATGTACTACAGTTCATACAAGTGGTTCTTCAGACCAATTTTAATCTCAAAACTGATTTTAAAATGCGATAAAATCAAAACTGTAACCTAAACTCTAATTACTGATGCTCCAGTGTTTGCACCATCACTGCTCACTCCACTCCAACACAATATTTATATTTCTCATACTTCGGAGTCATACACTATTCTCAGCTCTTCACCAACGACAGCATACGATGCCATTTATTTTAGCTTGGGAGTTCTCTTTTTGCTTCATGTCTTTTTATAGTTTTGCTGTTCATACTGCGCTTCTATTTTCATGAATGCTGTGAGAAATGATTGAAAGTGCCGTGTATGGTGCCGTCTGTTAATGCGCTCCCACTTCCTCATGCCTTGTAAATACTGTAATAGTGAAGCCCCCGCTGTAAGCTGCCGGCTTGGGTTTCCTCACAACTCAGACACGTCAACACTCACTGGAAACTTGAGCCAAGATCAAATCGTAACCAGATTCTGAAACGTCGCTCCCGCAGATAGAGCCAGTGTTCGATTGACTACAAATGTAGCTTTTGGTCCCTGTCTTTTTTCCTTAAGAAAACAGGGTTTCATCACATTTCTTCTGGTGATTACTCACAACATCCATAAGGAGGGGGAAAGGATGTCAAAGGAGTCACAACCCGTGCTGCAAGTGGCGCTGGTGTGAAGTGCAACAGACGGAGGACCTCGAGGAGTCTTAACTAGAACTAATAATGTTCCACAAGAACTATAAATAAATCACGGCATATTAGAATAAGATCAAAGGGCCACTGCACATATTTACACATTTATGTAAAGGTCATTCCCTAGTGATATGATGTACCACTCAACCATGCAAACTGTTGCTGTAATCTCCTCTGGAGGAGGAAATGTGTGTGAGAAAACCACCCGTGATGATGTCATGAGGTTTGGAATAAAGATGTCCACTTCATTTAACAGAAAGATGATGTTACAAACAGATAAACTGGGGGGCATTGAGTCTGTTGTATGAAGGACTGTATTGGCTGCATTATGGGAGACGTAGTACTCAGCGTTTATAGAGCGTTTCAATCACTCTTACTATGTTAAAAAGGTTAGCTTATATTTGCCTCTGCAACTTAGATTCAAACTATTCTTTAAAAAATCTGTCTCTTGCGAGTCCCCTAACTTAATTACAGCTGAATGGAAAACCTTTTTTTTCACCTTTAATGTAATTGACTTTCATTTTTAATGACTCCTGAAATAATAAAAAAAATTGAAGAACATTTGATCTGTGGCTATACCCTATGTTATTGTTTATTTGTCATTAACACCAAATATCTGTTCCAACAGATGTTGAAGATTTCTGGAGACTTAACGTTGGATGAGCAGACCCTCAAAAAGCCCCTGAAGTCCAGTAAGGCTCTCCAGGTAAGCTGCAGCACCATACACCGAGATACTGGCTAGTTGCCCTACAGAAGATTGGTACAAATAAATGCAGCTTTCTTCTTGCCATTTTTGTACGAATATTAGGAGGCGCTTCATGACTTTTTACATAATCTATTGTTACTTTTATCGAGCCTGATATATAATGCAAAAAGTATAACGATGTTTTAGTTCAAGCTTCTGTATTGGGATATTTGTAGGTATTTATTTGACTTATGGGATAGCTTACTAAGTTCGGATCAACAGAAATGGGCTTTAAGAAATGTTCCTCGGCATTTTTCTAAATTTTACAGACACAAAGATGTATCAATGCATTTTGTAAATAATAAGATCAGCTGATGTTAAACTGGCAACTATTTTGATCATGAATTACCATCAAATGAATCATGTTTTACCGGATAACAGCAGATATTGCAGTTTTTCAGCCTCTCAGGGATGAACATTTCCTGCTTTTATCTGTTATATCGTATTAAGAGGAGTATTTTTCAGTTTTAGACTGATTAAGTAGTTATAGTTGACTGCATGTTTCCAAGTGTATTTCCTATCAGTTAAGTTTTCTTATGTCATACACTCATGTGTATCCAACAGTTACATCAGACAGATGAGGCACAGAAGGCTTCCACGGGGTCACGACCTTCTGATGTGAAGGAGCTTCATGAGACAAAGACCATCATGGAGAATTTGGATCGAGTGAAAAGGTCCTTACCCTTACGGACTCTCCGGGATATCACCAACACTCTTCAGATCCAGGAGGAGCAGCAAGACGGGGGGGGTGGGGGGGGGCTCAAGGCAGCAGACGGCAAACTGAAGAAACAAACATGACTCACAGTTAAATAAAGACTGTTGTAGCAAGCCAATTGATCATGAATCAATTCCATGTACAGCACTTTGACCGTGGCCTCAGTGTCGGCACGGATTATTTATTGTGGATTCCTATCTTGGCTTTTAAACTCAATCCCTCCCCAGCAGAAACACACACAGACGTACAAATCGTTCCCCAATAAACAAATAGTCTCAGGAGCAGCTCTCATGAGCTTTGGTATGATGCAAAGGTTAGAGAAAGATATGTTTGTCTTTTTCCACTTCATTGAAGGGTGAACTCAGCTCAGCGCAATAAGAAATGGATTACCCATTCATTAAAGGGGCTGTGTCACTCCTCATTGAGTTGGACAAATAGCAAATTAATTTCTAAGCGCCTAATTTCTCTCTGTTCTCCGCTGAATTTCCGATAACGTCGAATTGCCGATCACAGCATGTGAACTCCCTCAACTTTTTATCAATTCATTAAAAATGTGCCACAGCGGAGGAAACTCTCTCTCTCATTGCTGCATGCTTCTTTCACCAGCACAACACAAACACAAATCAACCCAAGTGTTTAATTGAAATTAGGATACGAAAAACACCCATAACAATTACAGAACAAAAAGTTACTTTGGTGCAATTTTAAACTTGTTTACCACTGCATCTCAAACACAGAGATGTTTCCCCCAGTCAAGTGCAGGTCTGTAGGTTATGGTGTTTTGTAAAGTATAGCAGTATTGACAGGGCAGTATTGATGTTTCAATTAGAGCAGCGTTACATAGTGCCGCAGCATGGTAACACGGTGCGTCTCCTGCCATCTGCTCTGCTCTGCGTCTGACGAACGAGGCACGTGGGGCTAATCGAGCCGCACATGAGCAATGGGGCCGCGAGATCTATCACACACACACATCTTACATACGCACGTCCTTATGCAGAAAAATGGGTGGATGAGAGGAGGGGGGGGGGGGTGAGGGAGAGCTCCTCAGCCCTGCTGTTTAAACAGCCTTCAAAAAAAGCCTGTGATTCCTCCCCCTTTTCTCCTTTTCCTCACATGTGCCACAGGAGCAGCCAGCAGGTTATTTCACTGACAAGGAAGCAGGCAAACACACCAGATGCATGATTTGAAATTCATCAAAAGCTCATCTGACGGAAAGAACAAAAAAAAACGGCTTCTGCCAGCTTCCCTCGTGCTGGGACGGTCTGAAATAACAGTGTGCATTATGCCTGGCGTTATTGCCTGCCAAAGCACACGAATCAAAGACCTCATTGTGTGGATTACCTCGTTAATCTGTTGATGCCATTGAGTGGTATTGCAGGTGTTAATGTGCCAGGTTTTTTCCCTCTTATTAGGGAGGTGTAGCGTTAGGTTGGTAATCTGCTTTAAATGCTTTCTAGGGGGAACGAGAGGCGCTGAAAGCCAGCCAACAGAACTCTGCTGTGGAGGAGAGCTCTCTCTTAATGCAGGGGCCTGACTGACTGATGCCAGCGGGGACCAGCACCGAGCTACACCCCCCACGCCACTTGTTGAAATATATGACTGTATGAATAATGAAAGAGGAAGAGGGAAGTGATATTGCGAAAGCAGTCCCGCGATGACATCCATCACAGAAAACCTTCTTCGTCCTGGTTCCTCCAGCACAGAGTCTCTTTGGAGGAGCGAACCAAAGCTCTCCTCGTTTGGAGGTGAACTCCTAAACCAAAAGAGATAGAGATAAAGAAAGACAGAAGGAAAAAGGGGAAAGAAAGAGAGGTAATCCTCCCTTTTTTCTGCTCCCCAGGGTGGTCTCTTCATCCAGGGCCTCAAAGAGGGACAGAATACACCTCCCCGCTACAATGGAGGGGACCC
This sequence comes from Gymnodraco acuticeps, assembly GCF_902827175.1. NCBI lineage: Eukaryota > Metazoa > Chordata > Actinopteri > Perciformes > Bathydraconidae > Gymnodraco > Gymnodraco acuticeps. The sequence goes on from NW_022989810.1 coordinate 2,938,120, forward strand.
ACAGGGGCTGTTGCTATCTGTGTGTGTGTGTGTGTGTGTGTGTGTGTGTGTGTGTGTGTGTGTGTGTGTGTGTGTGTGTGTGTGGTGTGTGTGTGTGTGTGTGTGTGTGTGTGTGTGTGTGGGTGGGTGTGTGTGTGTGTGTGTGGGTGGGTGGGTGTGGGTGTGGGCTAGAGGTACAGCTTTAAGCAGGCCTTTGAGTGGCCTAATTGCATTGGAATACAGCAGTCTGAGAGCTGGCTCAGATCACGGCGGGCTGCTGGAGGGGTTAGCGCCCGCACCTCCACAGCCACACTCAGCAAAAGAAGCGCCGGCACAATGCACACAATTACTGCTCTCCCTCTTTAACTCTCTCCCCAGTTTTTGTCCTCTCCTGCGCTCCTCCTTCTCACCCCTGTTTCTTAGCCTGCTCTCCCTCTCTTGTTCCTCCTCACTGTATTAATCCTCCCATACAGCCTGTCAATCTGCCTCTCTTTGATGCACACAACAATTACAGTAAGGATGAGAGGCGGCGGGTCGCCCCTCGTTATGTAAGGCTCGAGACCAGCCTTATCAGGAATTATTGATATCTGGACAGCTCATCTGAAATAAAATCCCAACAACATGACATCTCTGTTATTACCCTGCAGCCATTGGTCTCCTCTTGATGAGAAACTATTGAATGTGTTGTATTTTGCTGTAAATATACAGTTTCACAATACACTTATAATGCAAGATCATTCGAACGATATCATCTTCAGGGATGCAAACCTTTCGGCAAAATTTGCCGTTTTGAATCCAAAATAGGTTAGTTTGTGTGATTCATGTAGATCTGCAATAAAAATATGTTTGGGGTATGGGGGGGTCTGGGACCCGGAGAAATCTGCGGATGCGAGCTGCTATGTGCCATCGTGACACGCAAACTGTATGCTCGAGTCTTTCTGGGTGTTTCTCAATGTCGAGTACGCTTGCTTGGTAGCACATGTCTTCCGAGTCACTTGCTTCAGAAGCGAGGCAAGAATACTTCCTGGCATTCGGAAAACGAAGAGTGGAACAGGCGAGCAAGTGTGCAGGTGTGCATCATATGAGAGGCCCCGCATTACATTTTCTGCCACAGATTTGGGGAAATTGGTCCGTGCGCAATGCATTGTGGGTATTTTAAGACCGTGGAGTCTACACATGTGCAGCCTCGAAATTTCTCGCTATGCAGTGCGCCGGGCTTGGTAGAATTCCAAGTAGGCTGGACATTGGAACAGTACTTCGGCGGCACTCAATGACGTAGTATGCTTGAAATAGTGGCTGTTGTCACTACCCGATGTCACTACCCGATTCGTCCCCCTGCCCGATCTGTACTGCGCATGTGCGAGATGGTCCGCCATATTGGAGAACTCCGGACGGCATACCCAGGAAGGACACTTGACACAGTGGCTTTTGGCAAAGCTGAAAAATAAAACGAGAGAGAGATGAGTTATTGTTATTACAACGTGACTTCACTATTATTTAACAACTCTTTTTATTGGGTTCTTTTATTTGGGGTTAAGTACATTGTCAGAATAAGTGAGAAATGAATTTAACTTGTTAGACAGCTATCATACTGAATAAATATTTACTGTGAATGTATGCAAAAATGTATGGCATATGGCTGTCTAACAGAAGTTAAATCATTTTCTCACTTATTCTGACAATGTACTTAACCCCAAATAAAAGAACCCCATCAAAAGAGTTGTTAAATAATAGTGAAGTCACATTGTAATAACAATAACTCATCTCTCTCTCGTTTTATTTTTCAGCTTTGCCAAAAGCCACTGTGTCAAGTGTCCTTCCTGGGTTGCCCTCCGGAGTTCTCCAATATGGCGGACCATCTCGCACATGCGCAGTACAGATTGGGCAGCTTTACTCGACATTGAGAAACACCCTCTGTCTGTCGGCTGAACTCTGTTGCTCCGGCATGAGGGTCTAACTTCAGCAGCTACATTACCTACGGGTGCGTTCGTTAATAGTAACAGTAACTGTGGTGAACAGCTGTTAGAACGGGCAGTTCAGGTGTTCAGAGCAGAGCCTCCTATCGGAGCGGCAGAGCGTGATGTGAACTGAAAAGTGTTTCTGTTGCAATATTATTTAAGGAATTGTTGAGCTAGCTAACTAGCATACAGGCGCTTTCACACCTGAGTACTTTTCCCAGTGTAGTTCCGATATAGTTCCGAAATGTGCGTTAACACCAAAAAAAATCCAGAACTAGAACTTAGTTAATAGGCGCTTTCACACCGCAGTACTTTTCCCACAAAGGTTCATCAGAACTTAGTTCATGAGAACTCTTTAGTTCTCATGAACTAAGTACAGATCGCCTTCACACCGGAATAAGTCCCTGAAGGAGGATTAGGCAAATGAAGCCGCTGACGTCACTTCTTCTTCTTCTGCTTTGGGTTTACTGGCAGGCCGCAAACCACTTCACGGCGTATACTGCCACCCGAAGTCCCCGGCCGGAATTCCCCGAGTAAATCGTCAGAACGCCGACACCTCCTCATCTCCACCGCTCCCATGTTTTCTTTTGTGTTGCCATAAGTTAGTCTCTCTGCGTTTCTGAGCTGGACTAATGCTAATAATGCTCATGCAAGGATAATAAAATGGCGGCTTCACAACACTTTTTTTGAGTTTTACGGGGCGTGGTTTGCAATCCGTCCAGCCAATCAGAAATAGGAACCTTTTTCTCCCACGAAAGTCCCTGCTCTCTTTTGGTGTGAACGCAACATTTCAGAACTATATCGGAACTAAAGAGGGAAAAGTACTGCGTTGTGAAAGTGCTTATTGAGATTTCAGTCCCTGCTAGAGAGCAGGTACTTTCATGGGAGAAAAAGGTTCCCATTTCTGATTGGCTGGGAGTCTTCTACTGAAGCCAGTCCCCAACTCCGGGGACTTCCGGCCGGGGACTTCGTGTGGCAGTATACGCAGTGAAGTTGTTGGCGGCCTGCCAGTAAACCCAAAGCAGAAGAAGAAGAAGTGACATCAGCGGCTTCACTTGCCTAATCCAAGCCCCCAGGAAGTGCACCGGACTCTGATGAGAATATTCGTTGTGGCCAAACGGCGGTACTACACTTCCGTTAGGTTGCTGAGCCCGGAAACACTTTTTCCCATTGATTAACATTGGGAAAGAGTGTAAATCGTTGGCTAATTTTTTTTAAACTAAATAAACTACCCAGTATGAACGTTTGTATAGCCCTTATTAAAAACATTCGGTCCTCAAGTTGTAAAATGTGCTAATAACGTTATTCTGAGAGTTATTTTCCTCTGCATTTTGAACGTGCATCTAACCCACGGGACTGCGCTGTCCGGCACGTTCATGTTACGTGTTATGACTGTAACAGTTTGGAGGATTTAGCTGCCTGGTATATTACACAGTTTTATATATATATATATATATATATATTAGCTGTCAAACGATTAACATTTTTAATCAGATTAATCACAGTTTAAAAAGTAATTAATGATGATTAATCACCATTCGAACTATGTCCAAAATATGCCATTTCTTTATGTATATTGTTGTGGGAATGGAAAGATACATGAAAGAAGGCGGATATTTAACATACAGTATAGTTTATTATAACATTTTTTCTGCGTGTCAAAATGAAAGACAGCCCACAATCATCAAACCGTGGGGTCTTAATTCATTACGTGTTGATTTCTATCAACGGGGGAGTACTTCAGGAAAGTCGACGGGACGGGGGGGGGGCTAGTGGAGTACTTCGTGAACACAGAGTGTGAACGTTGTGATCAGCTGTTTTAGCGCAGTTCTCCAGTGAAGGGGGGGAGTCTCCCTCGGCAACCGGTTGGCGTAGTTTTGGCACAATTCCGTTGTACAGACCGACGTTAACAGCAGCCCTGTCTGTGCACACGGAGACCGACTCTGTCGTCCGGTGATCTAACCGCCTTCTGGAAAAGCTTCACAAGTACGTCGGTACGCAAATGCGCTTTGTGACACAAGTGCTGGTACGCATTTCAGATTACGCACATAACCTGCGTACCAGTTATGTGCACCCCTGTACTACAGCAAAAGTATTCTCAGTCGGGACTTCCTGCAACAACACCACGCCGTTATATTGATTCTGATTGGCCAGAAGACATTGTCAAAGATGTTCTATTGAGAAGACGATCACTACGTGACAAAGGTTTTCAAAACCGTTTCTAGTCTTCGGTATTTCCAGACAAGTGGCTACTGAAATCAATCTTACTAACTGCTGTCTGTGCAATTTACTCCGCGCGAGTTGGCAGACTTTATTTAGCTTACTTTAACATCATTTTTCATGGTGGGGCTAAGCCATTTCTTGGTATGGGTGTAGCCTACCCCAGCCATACCCTGGCGCTGCCACTGGTGGCATGTATGGGGCGGGCCATTCTGCACATGCGTTAAATGCGTTAAATATTTTAACGCAATTCATTCAAAAAATTAATTACCGCCATTAACGCGATAATTTTTACAGCATTAATATATATATATATATAACTAAAGAGTTCTGATGAACTAAGTACGGCAAAGTACTTGGTGTGAAAGCGCCTAATAAGCGCTTTGTCACTGTCACTATCTTTGTCACTATCTGCTAACGTTAGCTTTAGCCTTCGTTTTAGTTTTCTATAAACAGGTGGTATAAGTAGGCTATAGAGTGGCGAAGTCCCTCCCCCTCCGGGTGAGCTCCATGGGACCTTATTTCGGAAAAATTATGTATTGAAGTCAATGGAGAGAGAAAGATTATCTTTCGATCCCGTTTGAATTGTGCCACGAATTACACATATGATGTTTGTCAATTTAAAAGATAATTTTGCAAGTCAAAAAAATAAAAATGTGTCGTAAAATTGTGAATTAACACGTTTTTTTGTGTGAAACGCTTAATGAACTACATTTCTGGTCTCGCAGACTCTTACAACAACACACGTCACCAAGATGGCCGTCACTACTGTCTTGTCAAAAAAGTGATTGACTACCCTCACTATCAACACAATGAAACACGTCCAGAAGAATGTCATGCAAAGCTGCCTGCCTGCCTGCCTTCCTTTGATTCTCTCTGAACTGCCTGATCAAATGTCAACCATTTGTGCAGATAGCATGAAGTAGAACAGATCGCCGATGCTAATGTGGCGTTAGCATTTCTCCCCCGGGTTTAAATGATGTATTATAGAATGATCACACCGGTGTGACAGTACTCTTCAAAGGGTTCACGAAATACGACTACTACTCTTACTGTTTAACATTTTTGGGTTACTTGATGTTACTTGATGAAGGCTAATGCAAAGGACAAGGCTAAGACTGTAATGCTAACTAACGTGCTTGCTACTAGCTAGGTAGCTAATTTGATCCAGCCAGCCACTCCTGGTCCTTTCATCAGACGGGAAGCGAAATAACGAGCAAGACCCATTGCTGGTATGATAACAACCTGGTACTAAGCACACAGGCATCTTGTTAAAGTTATTTTAGCTATGTTATATTTAGCGGAGGAAAACAATTGTGACATCAGTTATGACATCACTTACGCGACTCTGGGATTTGTAGTCTTTCTAGTTGCGTATTTTTCATAATCTTATATTTCAACAGTTTTACGACAAACTGTGACTTTTTTGACATGGAAATTATTTTGTAAGATTGACAAACATCATACAGTATGTGTAATTTGTGGCACAATTCAAACGGGATCGAAATATACGTGTTCTCTCTCCATTGACTTCAATACATAATTTTTCCGAAATAAGGTCCCATGGACCGGAAGTAGATGGGCGTGACTTCGTCACTCTATAGATCTTGTTCTTGAGTAAAAGTAGAAGTACTCAGATCTGATACTTTAATAAAAGTAGAAGTACTCAGATATTGTACTTGAGTAAGTAGAAGTACTCAGATCTTGTACTTGAGATCAAGTAGAAGTAGCCTACTCAGGTCTTGTACTTGAGTAAAAGTAGAAGTACCCAGATCTTGTACTTGAGTAAAAGTAGAAGTACTCAGATCTTGTACTTGAGTAGAAGTACTCAGGTCTTGTACTTGAGTAAAAGTAGAAGTACTCAGATATTGTACTAGAGTAAAAGTAGAAGTACTCAGATCTGATACTTTAGTCAAAGTAGAAGTACTCAGATATTGTACTTGAGTAAAAGTACTCAGATCTTGTACTAGAGTAAAAGTAGAAGTACTCAGATCTTGTACTAGAGTACAAGTAGAAGTACTCAGATATTGTACTAGAGTAAAAGTAGAAGTACTCAGATCTGATACTTTAGTAAAAGTAGAAGTACTCAGATATTGTACTTGAGTAAAAGTAGAAGTACTCAGATCTTGTACTTGAGTTAAAGTAGAAGTAGCCTACTCAGGTCTTGTAGTAAAAGTAGAAGTACTCAGATATTGTACTTGAGTAGAAGTACTCAGGTCTTGTACTTGAGTAAAAGTAGAAGTACTCAGGTCTTGTACTTGAGTAAAAGTAGAAGTACTCAGATATTGTACTGAGTAAAAGTACTCAGATATTGTACTTGAGTAAAAGTAGAAGTACTCAGATCTTGTACTAGAGTAAAAGTAGAAGTACTCAGATCTTGTACTAGAGTAAAAGTAGAAGTACCAGAGTGTAAGAACAATCCTGCAATCAAAATGTTCCTCAAGTAAAAGTAGAAAAGTATTATCATCAAAATAGCGACAGTAAAAGTAGTCATTGTGCAGATTGACCCATTTCAGAATAATATATATGATATGTTTTATAATGATTGATCATGAAAGTGTTCTCAAAGCTGGTAAATTGCAGCTAGTTTGAATGACTTTGTATACTGCAGGGTAGCTTGTGAATTTACTCCAGGTGGAACTAAAGTCTGATTTAACACTTGGTTATATTTCACATCATTCATCTGTAAAGTAATGTATTAAATACATGTAGTGGAGTAAAAGTACACCTTTTACCTCTGAATTGTAGAGGAGTAGAAGAACAAAGTAGCAAAACATTGAAATACTTAAATAAAGTATAAGTATCTCAAAATTGTACCCAAGTATTGTACTTGAGTTTATGAACTTAGTTACTTTACACCACTGGCTTTAAAGATAGAAAGACTAAGCCTTGCACAGAGGCATGAAAATACATTTTCAAAATGCTCAACAGTGCTGCCAAAATTATAAACTGACTGCTACACAATTAAAATAAATGCTTTTATATATTTCTATTAGATGTGACTCTTTGGCATTTCTGTTATTATTAACTGCTGCTTTAGTTGTTCTGACTGCTAAAATCCTCTTTTATTCCTCATTTTAAAGCCGATATTCCGGGGGGTCGGGGGGCTCGGATCCTTGTCACCTTTTTCACACCTGATGAGTTTGCATCCCTGCATCTTATAGAATAAGATTGGTTCAGTTTTTTCGTATTTTTTTTTATTTAACCAGATAAAAAGCTTTGAGATAAAATCTCATTTGCAATGCTGACCTGGCCAAGAAGGCAGCAACGTTACACATAACACATAACACAAACATATAAAATACAGAGAACATAACTAAGAAAACAAAAGACGAAAAAGCAGTCACTACATTGTGCACATTAGGACAGTAAGAAAGGTACACTACTTATTACTGCAAGAACAGCTGGTGGTAAGGACCTCAGACAACTTCAACTTAAAACATGGTATTGAGACAAGTGCCGTCAGTTTGAGGCGTGATTGAAGGTCATTCCAAGACCAAGGACCATAATAAAAAAGACTCCTTTTCCCAGCCTCAGTCGGCACAGCAGGAACCTGGAACCGTATCCAGGCACTGGATCTGAGGTTGTAAGAGTCACAAACTGGAGCAAAGCTGGCACATATGTACAGTGGAAGCTTTGCTAAAATGGCTTTATAAATTAATAGTGGTGCACGATAATTATCGGCCCGATAATTATCGGTCCGATATTAGGAATTATGATGTCATCCCGATAAACCCGATAAAAGTATTAATAGCCCCGATAATATAAAAAAAAAAATTGGGTAAAAAAAAAGAAAAAAATACTGCGGTGTGGGTGGATTGAGATGAGGGGCGCTTGTTTTTTCCTCGGCTCCTCCCGTTTTGCCAGTACTGTGGTATTAGTGGTTTAGGAAGAGGGGAGTGTTTCACAAATCCAGCGCTCCCTAACTCATGCCTGACTGTGACGTAAATGGTGTGCGGCCGTGAAGCCAGGACAGTAAACAAACATGTCGTCGGTGGTATGGCACTATTTCAAAGTTTCAGAGTTAGATAGTTCGCTTGCTATTTGTATTAACAAATGCAATGCAGAAGTTCCACGAGGAGGGAAAAAGGCAACGAGCTATAATACTTCCAACCTGATTAGTCACCTGAAACATCGCCATCGCTATGATGGTGTGTTAAAAGCGTACGAAGACGCCTGCGCTGCTAAACTAGCGGCGAATCCAAAGCCAGCTGCAAAGGCACCGGGGCTTTTACCTATCGACGAGGCTTTTGAAAAAGGCAAGAAGTTTGCCAGAGACGACCCCAGGGTTAGTTTTGTTCATAGTAGTAATGCTCATGTCATTTGCTCACTACTAGTCTTTTTTTTACCACCAGGTGTGCAAAAACTACAGGTACATTTAATATATATATATTATATTATTATCGGTTATCGGTATCGGTATCGGTCTTGAGAAGCAGGAAGTTATCGGTATCGGTATCGGTTTCAAAAAAACAATATCGTGCACCCCTAAATAAAAACCAATGCTGCATCCTACGCATACTAAGTGAGGACCATCCAGTTAGGCTAGTTTGCAATGATGAGTCCTATAGGGTGCATTTGATATATAACGCAGTGCAGCATGGTAGAGTGGGTCAAGTTTGGCCAAAACAGTGGGACAGGCAAATCTATAAATGGTATCACAGTAGTCCAGCTGGGACAGGAATAAGCCAGAGACCAACCTTTTACGGGATGAAGTTGAAAAACAACATTTAAGTCTGTAAAGGAAGCCAAGAGTGAATTTCAATTTATTTGATAGAACTTCAATGTGATGTTTAAAGTTCAGATTACTGTCCAACCAAAAGCCAAGATATGTGTAGGTATCGACAAACTCAACAGAGACGCCATCAAGGGTGTCAATGGAGAGGCAAGAGGACGCTGACTTGGGAGCAAAAAGCATTGCTTTGGTTTTCTTACTGTTCAAAAGCAGTTTGGAATCAAGAAGTGCATGCTGCAGCATGATAACATCGGATTTTAAATTGGAATATATCCAGAGAAGGAGCACATGAGTATACAATAGTGTCATCAGCATACATATGATAGGTAGAAAATTGCATCTGATTACAAATGTTGTTTACATATAATAAAAAGAGCAAAGGCCCCAAAATAGAGCCCTGTAGAACTCCCTTCTTCAAGGTGACAGGGTCAGAGACAGTACTACCCAACCTTTTTGTAACTGGTGTGAACCAAACAAGTCAAAGTTGTAACTGATGCAAGGCAAAGAAATGTCCAGTTAGTCATGATTGTTCCCTAAAGATGGAGTGTAATAAACCAATAATGCTCCAAACGGGACTATTGTGTCTCTTTGTGGCACTAAATGCTAAATTGGTAAGCATTTTATTATACCTCATTGGATAATAATAATAATAATAATAATAATAATAATAATAGTCTATATATTGCAATGGTATTCAATGGAGGCATGAATCCTTCCATGTATATAATAAGAGATGAAAAAATTGACATTTGACAGAGAATTTATCAGCAAATATTTTAATAAGAATTATTGTTTAGGTAAGATTAGATGTTTTCTTCGACTTTTCTGACTACTGAATTGTTTTGGTATGGCGACTGTTGAATGGACACAATACGCATTTGAAGGATCCTCTCCAGACCTGTTTTGAGATGTGCTTGAAATAATAATTTGTGTCCCAGACAAAAAGAACACAATTTATTTACCTCCTTTAAAGTCTTAAAATGATAGCTCATTCTCCATCGATGGAGCTCTGAATATGCACATTAACTATTAGACTCAATATGTATACTACTACAATGAAAAGTCCGTTCTCAGTGTATACACATTGAAGGTTTTCCCATCACACTTCTGTAAATTGAATATTGGCTACACTCTACTTGTGATGTCACAAAAATCATCTCTTACGTCCCATGTGTTAAACTGAGTTGAGCTCTTGACCTATAGACTTTAAACAGTAATCTGGTGTCAAAATCTGCACATACATTAACATGCCAAGTAAAATAAGCTGAATGCTCTTTGGACTCGAAATAATCATTACTTGCAGCCTCACATAGAGGAATTGTTCAGTGATGATTTTACAGCATCACTCATGGACTGTATTACTGTGTTAGGGCGGGTTAAGAAATATATGTGTTGTACTATATCTTCCTTCTACAGTGGACAGTGTATTGCCTTGGTTAACACAGTCAGACAGCCTGTTTCCCTCCAGTCTGGACTCAACTGACCTTGTCTTTAAATGGGGCTCAGTGGACTGTGTGTGTGCGGAAAAATCAACGATTTTAAAAACATATCATATTCAACCAGCCCCTCCTTTGATTTTCTTTATTATGCTAGCCGTGTCTTAATAAAATCTAATTATTTCCGCTCGCAGGACGCTTTCTGCTGAGAAATTGGCAGAGGGGATGTGAGCTGATATATGGGGAGACAGTCGCCTAATTAGAGCGTTAGAAATTGAATCTTTACAGCACACGGGTCATATAATTATCGTACTGTTAATTTAACGCTTACATTCTCATGCTGTTCATTTGTATTCCCTTAAATGTAGTTTGGCAACAGCCCTCTGTGCTCAGTGTTCCCACTGTAAGCAAGGAGGCAGCAGGGCCCCTGTAACGGGGCCCTTCTCAGTGATTGAATAACTGAGGACCCTGCAGTCAAAATAACAAGGCGCGCATCATTTATGCATTGTTAAGCCATGTAATTGAAACGAGCCATAGTTTGCATATTACACCATTAAAATAATGTGCTTTGCGTTTCTCCCAACACGACTATTTAAGCCTATGTGGCAATGTGGTAATTCCTTGAATTACAGCCTAATCACCACAATGTTCTTTTGATTTGGACAATTTCTATGTTACGCCACAATAATGTTCAATATTACCAGAATTAATTACTGAGCTGTGCCTGGAAACTTTTCCTCGTATGACTTAACCCTGGCAGCTTCATGTGCTATCAGTGCAGCTGGATTCACATCCATAAAGGATTATTAGCCTATGAAATGAGAGCCATTAAAGGCCCAATCAGTAATACTTAATTGAAGAGCTTGAGTTATACATGGAATATTCTCCACTGATCATTACAGGCCTTATCCAAATCACTGCTTACAGACATTATAAATGCTAACAGAACAACAACATTAGAAAACATAGCCTATTAAAAAGACTTTTAACTGTTAACTTTAAGTCCAACCAATTATCAATGTTATATTTGTGTGGCTGCAAAGTGTACATTTAAAGCAAAGATATAACAAACTATGCATTTAATTAACAAAAGGTCCTTTTATTTATTTCAAGATGATGACATGTGCTCTTTGTTTTGTGGAAGAATACTTTGACTTAAGTAAAAAGCAGTAATTCAACAGTGCAAATAAAGAAATGTCATAGAAACTGAATTGGAAAGTACTCAATCTGTACAATGGCCCATTTCAGAGTAATATGTTCAATTATTAAATTATAGTTATTGATGCATTATTGCATTCATCACTTTAAATTACTTTAATGTTGCATCGAGTATACTTTTATATATTTGTACTGCTGGGTAGCTTCTAAATCTCACAAACCAATCTTTTTTAACCACTAATAATAATAGAGACATTATATGTTGATTATATTTAGTTATAAGTAAGGTGAATATCCAAAGTACCTAAAGCTCTTTTGTAAATGTAGGGGTGTAAAAGGTACACTATTTGCCTCTGAGATGTAGCATCAAATTGATGTACAAGCACCTTAAAACTGGTAATAAGAACATACTTGTCTTAGTTTACCGTCCAACAGTTTTATAAAGCAACATCATAATTTAAAAATGTCTATTTTGTCCACTAAAGCAGAAAAAGACAAGAGAAAACCACTTAAATCAGGTAGCAAGTTAAACATCCAGTCCAGATGTAAAGCAAGGGACGAGAACATGAGTAATTATCACTTTCTCTTTGTATATTATTCACACAGCTCAGTCGATACACATGACGTGTGTCCTTGTGTGAACTTCCTGAATAAATTAACATTCCTAAGAATGAATTGTAAGTGTGCATATAGACTTGTTTTCAGTTTTTACTTCACATTTTGATTATTTCTTGTGAAAATATTTCTTTGATAATTGCTTTTTTATTGCCTTTTAATTAGGACCTACCTTTTAAGTTATTAAATAAAATGTCTAATTACAGTTTCAGTCATTTGCATAGTTTAGAAGTTAGAAATGTGGATATTGAGGAAATGCCTCCATTGATTTATTGGTTTAATTTGTGGCCAGTATCTATTACTATATTGCTTGTTGCTTGTTACAGGCCATATAAATGCTTTTGAATTGCATGTAAGAAGTATTCATTCCTTCTAGCATTCAAAATGAAGGCACTAGGAATTCGAAACTTCTGCCAAGCCACATTCTGTTTGTATTTTCTCTCAGTGCAGTGTGAGGAGCAGCTTTGAGGACAGACATAATCTCTCTCATCTTTTTCACTTCTTCTCGTCCTTTCTCCCTCTTCTCAGGGCCCTGTGCTCTTTACCCCTCCCTCCTTTATCCCTGTGAAGGCTTTGTCCCCGCAGCAGAGAGCCTCTCTAAATAGAGGCCTTTAGATAGTCCAGGAACAGGGGAGAGAAGGGGGAGGCAGCAGTGACGCGACTGCTGTTGTTTCATTTACCTCTCCCTATGGCAACCAGCAGCGGCCGGCCAGGAATGTCCCCTCTCTGGACAAAGTCCTGGTCCCTGAAGCTGACACTTGGGGGACGACAGCTGGGGTGGGGGGGCCCTCGCTGCCTTGCCTGCTCTGAAGGCCTGAGTCTGGACTTAATCCTCCTCTTCACTCCTCTCTTTTCTCACTTTACTGGAGGATGAGCAGAAGCTATTAACTCTAAAGTAGTGCAAAAATAATTCTAAATCTCTTTTGATAATGTAAAGAACCAAAAGGCTTCTCTAAAGACGCTCTAAAGATCCCACGTTGATCCTTTACTGTGTTGCAATTTTAAAGCACATTAACTGCATTTTTTTAAAGAAGCATATTGCATTATTAAATGTATTTTATGTCCTTCAAGCTATAGAATCTAAACTTCAATCCTCCCTTTCTCTGTGTGTAGCCACTCCTCCCAGTGCATGCTGGTTATTTCAATTTACAGCCTGGTATGGCACAATAGTGGATTTGTTTACTTTATGGGCTGTAAAAGTGTTCATGTGCAGACATATGAAAGACGGTTACATTTACAAGTCTTCATTGAGAAAAAAAGTGCTAAGCTACACTTTCACAAACCCTGATGATAAAATGGCACTTTCTTTTGCATTTTAGCTTTTATTAGACTGGTTTAAAAAATATTTAAGGACGCAGGGATTAGATGTAGAAATTCAATGCAGGTAGTAAAAAAGAGTTAGACATAACTCAATTGAAACTCCTACCAAACTCTCACTTGAAAGCTGTCAGCAAATGAAGCTAAATGTAATGAAATGTATTCAAATGTTTTAGATTTTTTTAATAATACAATACATTTTATTAAAACGTGCCTGAGCTTTTCTCCTTTACCAGATATGTTACATTTAGAAAACAAGTTGTATTTCAGATATTTCTCCTACATTTACAATAAGACAGTACACTTTATATTTTAACACATTAAGTGTTTTATCTGCTGGTATGTGAGCATGCATGTTGTTTTAGAACTATTTAGTTTGTTTCCCAATTACAGCAGAATTTAAGCTTAACGGTAATTTCAAAATGGAATTTACATACTCTTTGCAAAAAGAGTATCAAAACCCTATCTCATACACACAACGCAAATTATACAGGCATATTAATATGCAAACAATGTCTAAGCAGAAATGTTGCAACACAGCATCCCTATAAATACATTCAACTGCATTTTCCTCTCGCACAGGCCTTGTCTTTGAAAAGCAGATTGTTGCATTTCAACAATCTTTGCTGAAATGCAATATTACGCACGTTTCCATAGCCAAATGTAATATCATAAATATGCAATAACAAATAGCAACAACATGTAAAGTCTACCTCATTAAACACACAGTATATCCTGCACAGCAGAGCTCTTGTATTCATCTGAGTCCCCTGGATCTCAACTCCCCTCAGCCTCCTGATACCTGATTATCAAAGTAAATCTACTGTCTCTTACAGTTGCTCTGCTGATGCCGGTGCTCCGTCTCCCCATGCTGCACTCCGGCTCTCCGCTTCCCGGGAGCCTCAACTCGCACCTCTCCAACAAAGAGAGTAGTGTTTGCTGAGACTTCCCAGCAGCCAATCACCGCGTCGTTGCCCTTGGTTACCACGTACATCTTCCTGGGAAGTCCAATGAGCGGCGGGGGCGTGACGGAGTCCAGGTGCGCCTCGGCGTCCACTTGGCAGAGCGCCTGAGAGCCGCCTGTGGGCAGGAGAGGATCTGTCAAATGCGAGGTTCCTTCAATAAGAGAGACCAGTCCGGCTCCGAGAGTCATGGCGACCGCAGCGTCTAACCACTACAGCATCCTCACCTCCAGCGCATCCATCGTGCACTCGGAGCCCGGCAGCATGCAGCAAGCCACGGCGTACCGGGACGCGCAGAGCCTGTTGCAGAGCGACTACCCGCTGCAGAGCAACAGCCACACGCTCAGCCACGCACACCAGTGGATAACAGCGCTGTCCCACGGAGACACAGCCCCGTGGTCCTCCAGCCCGCTCGGCGTGGAGCAGGACATCAAACCCGCGGTGCAGAGCGCCCGGGACGAGATGCACAACTCCAGTAACAACCTGCAGCACCAGTCCCGGCCACCTCATCTGGTGCACCAGACGCACGTGAACCACCACGACGGCCGGGCGTGGAGAACCACCACCGCGGCGCACATACCGAGCATGGCCACGACGAACGGCCAAAGCCTTATTTACTCCCAGCCGGGCTTCGGCGTCAACGGGCTGCTCCCGGGCAGCGCACAGGGGATGCACCACCACAACCTAAGAGACACTCACGAGGAGCACCACAGCCCGCACCTCAGCGACCACGGACACCCTGCGTCCCAGCATCAGCACCAGCACCGGTCGCAGAGCCACCACGACCACTCGGACGAGGATACGCCGACCTCGGACGACTTGGAGCAGTTTGCCAAGCAGTTCAAGCAGCGGAGGATCAAGCTGGGCTTCACGCAGGCGGACGTGGGACTCGCCCTGGGGACCCTGTACGGAAATGTGTTTTCCCAAACCACCATATGCAGGTTTGAGGCCCTGCAGCTCAGCTTCAAAAACATGTGCAAGCTGAAGCCTCTGTTGAACAAGTGGTTGGAGGAGGCGGACTCCACCTCGGGCAGCCCGACCAGCCTGGACAAAATCGCGGCGCAGGGGAGGAAAAGGAAAAAACGGACTTCTATCGAGGTAAGCGTAAAGGGAGCTTTGGAGAGCCATTTTTTGAAGTCCCCTAAACCGGCAGCTTCGGAAATATTGGGTCTCGCGGACAGTCTGCAACTGGAGAAAGAAGTGGTCAGGGTTTGGTTTTGTAACAGGAGACAGAAGGAGAAACGCATGACCCCTCCCGGAGCTCTGCCGGGGAATGAGGATGTGTACGGGGACACGCCGCCGCACCACGGGGTCCAGACCCCGGTCCAATGAACTCTGCTGGACCACTCCTCCAGGACATGTTTACCCTTTTTATTTATCCCCAATGTTATATATAAATCACTGAACTATGAGACTCTATAGTGGGTGTTTTATGTATAATAGATTGCAGTGACAATATCTGCAATGAATATCTGGAAAATAAGTGAGGGGAGGACAGGACGTTTTCTTTTTATTCCTCTGCAGAGCTAAAGGAACATAAGCCTGTGTTCTGTTCTCCGAGGATACATGCCCAGCACTGTGACTCCAGTCGACGCAGTTTCAAGGTGTAGCCCCTATTGTGTATTGAAATTATACTATACGACGAAAAAAAAGAGGGAGGGGAGGAGGGATACCTGGTTTTAGACGAAAAGCATAGCTGAATGGTTTCCATTTTTTATATATCAAATCACACAACAACACTGTTTTTTCCCTGTGAGTAAAAGGGAAAGCAAATACAAAGGCGTTTAGTTTTCTTGCTCTAAATTGTTGCGTCCAGCAGTGATGGTGATGTGTGTGGGTGGTGCAGGAGGGGGGTCAAAGGAGCTGCGTTAATGGAGTAAACTGGAGGCCAGTAAAGGCTGCAGCCCCAGTCCAGTGGAGTCCAGCTGGGGGTGAGCATCGCCTGAGTCCCATCTGTCAGCCAGGCACCAGCACACAGCCGCCAAACACTGCTTGGAAACATCCAGCTAGTTATTCAGTGAGGTTAGGATTTAGTTATAAACACATAATTATTATAATTATTCGTATTGTTATTATTACCTGTATGGCTCACTGGCTAAACTCCTTAATAACTGGCCTGAGTGCAGTGATAATAAAAACTGTTTGACCTCTATCAGGAGTCAGACAGCAGTGTAAACAAAAGGTCCATGATATATTTTCACAAAACACGCGTTAAATGATATTCCCCCCCCCCCCCCCCCCCTCAGAGATTTCAGGAAGGGCTCCGTGTCGACTGATTGGATTATCTGGCACTTTTCCACAACATGATGGGCTATAGATATCTACACAAATATTACGTCACCAACTCTCAGAGTACATTTGGATCCACTTTTGTAAATAATGTATAACTTTAAAAGTCATGGCTTCATCCCTTTTTTTTTCTTCACTGGGGCACTTTCTTTGGATTGATGTTTTCAAAAACAAACAGTTCTCGTCATATAGCCTATACTGCCTTGTATGTGTGTGTTATTTAACGTTCATTTTGTTGCCGAAATTATGCTCGTTTACAGTTTGATATTTCTTTGTGGCGCATTTTATTTCCAGTCGTCAGATTTGTTTTTATTAATGTGAAATCGATTTAATTTGTTTGAATATCTAAGGAGTTCTGTTTTGCCATTTGATGTCCGCTCTGAAATTACATTAGGTTGTGTTTCCAATCAAAATATAGTGCTTTGAGGACTTCATTCTGAGGAATCGATAACAATTTTCTAAAGAATTATCCAACATGAATCAGACGTAGATGATGAAAACGGAGATGGTTAGTGTATTGAAAAACGAAAATGGTAATAATAATAAGGCCTTTAGCTTTTCTCCCAGACATTCCCAAAAAAATAGAAGCATATGATCAAAATTATTATTATTATTATTATTATTATTATTATTATTATTATTCACATGGTGTTATTTTAATTTGTTTGTAAAGTCGTTGCCATGCATTTCACTTCAGCCATTTTGTTCATCTTCGTCTTTGTTGCTTTTTTTTACATGGGGGGAGAAACTGCTCGTAGACATTTTATTTTATTTTTTAGTATTGTTAATGAGATTGTAATTTATTATACAATGGCTTTTTATAGATGACACAAAGTGCGAGATATATATGAAATAACACCGAGAAGGCTTTTGTTTTGTAGGGGAAGAATTAAGAGAGACATATTTTAGATTTCTCAGCGGCATTGCGACAGCCTAACACCGTCACAGCTAAATGTAAAAACATATTTTCTCCATGCAGAACCTTGCTTTTCGTTTTATGCAAAAACAGAAATCCAGGGACTTGTTTTTCTCATGTGGAAACATCTTATCCCCCCCCCCCCCTCCTGATTTATGTTATCCTGCAAAGAACAACACGCACCATGGCATTGAAATATTTCCTCAGTAGCTTTAATGAACTCATAATTCACAGGAAGTTGTGGGATGCATACCTGTAGCAATCCGACGCTGTTTCTTCTCTTTTTGTTTAAATGCTTGTTAAACCAGTCATTTTGGTTTTTGGGGGGATATTATAGGCTATGTCATATTCACTGGATGAACTTGGGATAGATAAAGCAGGGGTGATAAAACGCCTGACACACGAACAACGGACTTGCACATTTTTAAATAATGGGGTTGATATTAAACAGCTTTTTTCCAACGTTGAGACTAAATGTATTTTTTTTCAAACTGCTGCACTATCTGCTTGACATCTGTGGTGTTAAAAAAGGAAAAAAGAAAGGGGCTCCTTTGCTTTGAGCTCATTGGTTTGGGTGGAATTAATGGCTGAGAGAAAATCAGGGTTGATGAATGGAAGATTGTGAGCCGATGATGTGTTGTTTCTGCCCCGGGCTGCTTTTAAATGGACTGGCTTTGGCTGGGAAAACCACAGCTTCCATCCAGGGTTAAATTAGGGGTTCCCAAAGTGGGGACCGAGGACAAATCGAGGTCTTTTGGAGGATAGAAAGGGGTACAACATTATTATTTATCTGCTGTTTTATTTGGAGCTAGAGGTTTCACTTTATCTGCACATTAAGGGTATTGTTAATTAAACAGCAAATATATAGATACCAAAGGATTAACAGCATTTTCAAATGTATCTTAATTCCTTAAATGATAAGCATATTTTCACTGATATTGATTTAAGATTCGTTTTCCTGGTTGTCCTAATAGGAAAAAACAAGACAAAATATTGCCATATATTGGTTATTTTTGGTTTCAGTATCTGACAAGGCTGGGCCCTTTAAAACGAGAGGTTAACGCAAAAAAGAGATTTTAAAACAGTTTGCCTGTTTTTTAATCTAAATGTATGGATTACACTTGTTCCATCAAAACAGAAAGTGTTGGTTCAATGGATAACAAATACTTAGAAGCTTACGAGAAAAAACATTGCTCTGGGAATTTAAGATAACTGTAATACTGACACTGTTGACTCTGATGGTATTTTCCTATTCAATATGTTATGTCACTTCTCTCTAATATCCCCTTAGGAACCTGTGGTGTGATTTCTATATGAACACCTCTCTGAAATCTATTTTATTTGGTGCTATTTCCCTGCCACTTCCGGCTTATCTACAACAACAAAAAATGTTGCCTGTGTTGTTATCATATTAATACGAATTACAATCGGATTATTCTCCATTTCACTTCTGTGCAAAGAAGAGAGTGAGATTTACCTCAGCATTACTGAGCAAACAAGGTTAATCAATTAATCAATAGCTGATCGGTTGTTAATGGTGTTGGCCAGTAATCATTTAAAAAAAGTAAACTGCTCTTTTAATTCATATTTCCACTGAATTAAGCAATACACGTAAAATAGCCTTATTACATGCACTGACCTACTTTAATTGTGATTTTACAACCGTGTCTGCAGTTATAGTTTTTTTTTTGGACGGTATAATGACATGAAAGCAGCGTTTCTTCCATTGTGAAAAATACCGTAATACTCCCATAATATACCGGACTAAAGAGTATACAGCTTCTTATTTATAAGTGTTTTTTTTACTGACCTTATTGGCTCTGATTGTACTTTTAATCAACGGCAATATGGTTAATTGACTTCTATGGGATAATAAGCCGGTGGATATTATCCCTCAGAGATACAGAAGGTGTTACCGATTACAAAACACTGTATCATTTTCACATGCTGTTTTGTTGTTGGTGCAGGGAAATAAAAGATGTCCCTCTCTGCATCATCATCGCTCGCCCATTTGACCTGCCATTTGGATGCCTGGCACGAAGCAACACCCGGAAATAAAGCCCTCTCTCTCTGTGATCTCTGAAGAAGACTTTTGTGGAGCCAGTAATCTAAAAAGTGCGCCCTGGTGCCCTTCATCCGCTAGCAGATGCGATTAATAGCGCGTCGCGTTAATTACACCTTCCTTTTTATTTAGGTGACTTGAAATTTCCCATTAGGCTCCCAGAGAAGAAAAAACACACATACACAGACTCCAGTGTTGTGGTGCTAGTCCGTTGAGAAAGGGAATGATCGGTGTTCTAGCGCCATCTAGCGGCAGCAGCATGACCCGAGGGTGAGTCCAAGTTTATGTCATTTCATTGGAAAATAAAAATCAATTAGATACACACATCGATGCTGAATATGGACTTATTGGCAGAAACTACAGGCAAAACCATTGGTATTAATTCACTGGTTAATTGTGGAATTTGGGCTATTTAGCTTCCATTACATATCTTCATTTGGACTAGTGGAAGGAAAAACATCACAATGAATCTTCTCAAGTTGATGATTAGCATGAAGAAAAGGGGAGACATCCCAGATGAGTCGGGTAACACTTTTAACTGATATACTCCAGAATCAAATTTCCCCTGTTGAGTGCTTGTATTTAGTCAGCTATGTTTTGTATTAAAGGTTTTTTGAAATGTTTATATATGCCACTGGGGCATTACCTTATGCTAACTTTTGGTCACAAATATAGATAAACACCTAAATGGGTATTTGGGATGTGTGTATTCCCTCTAGCCTAAAAGAAGACATAATGGAAGCAAAGATTGCCTAAAATCTCAAAATGTACCAGCAGATGAAAAAAGCTGTCTGCCAAAACACAATTTTTAGTAACACGTGTCTCTTGGATGAGAGTAAGGTGTAAAACACAAGAAATTAGACATTTTACATAAAACACAGACATTGAAACGGATTTTAAGATGTATGAATAAATCAAAAATAATGATTAAATGAAAATTAAGAAATTGTATTTTCTTTGAAAATATTTAGAAAATGTCCAAAAATCCAACTGATATAATTATTTCAATGCAATGTAAAACATTAGATTTACTACGTTGACACAAGCTCCTCATTAAAGACATTTGAAAAGACTTTGGGAAGAAATATTAACTTATTGGTAAAGCATGTGGTCATATGTTGTTGTTTTTTAAAACAGCACAGGAAAGCGATGATTTTTCTTATTTCCAGGAAGGAAGCCCCCTTTTAGTTCTGAGAACTGTAGTGTTTTATTAAGTGCAACACATTCCTCCTTAAGGTATCAAAAGTCAATATGTGTTCTACCAAACGGTAGAAAACACCATCAAATGGTATCCAGAGTCATCTGTCAAACAAAAAATACCAGATCTAGCTTTCCTAAATCTGTTTGTTGTCACTTTGAAATGGTTTTACATTTATGAAATCTTCGGATTATGAAACAAGTTGGAATTTGACATGCCGGGAGGGAGAAACACAGGTGTAACTAATGCAGTGAGTGATGATGGATAAGCTCCATTATATTCTAGGACACTTAGATAGAACAGAGGCAATGCAAATGTTATATATAAAACCTGACATTTTAATACACTCAACAATTAATAGCAAAAATACATAAAATATATTATGTTAAAGCCCTATTCTCAAGTAAATTGTTGCTGTTGCAAGATAATCACGATAACACAAACACTGGTTTTACAGACCTTTCACCAAACTCTACACGAGCCTTGCAGATTTGTGCTTATTGTTAGTGAGAAAATCAAAGTCTGAATTTAAAAAGGACTTCTCAGCCTGTACAGCCTGTTCAGGCCGGCTGGCAGCATCATCATGCAGGGTGTATCAGCTCGATCTGTTTCAAGTGTCTTTTACTCACAGTTTTATCAGGTTATCAGGATTACAGTACACTCTTCCCTCTCTTCCCTGTCTAGCCTTCATTAAAAACACCTGCTCTATAAGTAAACCTGTTTTATTTTAGAGCTGTGGACTGACAATGTAATCTTTTTTTCAGTGACAGATGCTGCCAGTTCCTCCAGCAGTAGGTAATGAAGTGGGACGTAACGGTATTCTTTCTGGTGTCAAGATATTGTAAAATACTGACTCAGCATATTCAGCCCTGTCACAAAAGAAAAGGAGAGAGAGACATTAAAGTGTGATTGAACATGAGGAAGATATCTACGGAAGACTAATAGGGCCACAATTAAAAATATTTGCAAATTCTCATCTAGTTTTTTTGTTCTGTCTTTGTACTAATACTGTCATTTCGACCTCATTCCAACCTTGTTCTCTACATTTTCAATTTATTTTGACATATAAACTTATTTTGAAGTGCAAAACTGTTTTTTTCTGTCTCATTTTCTTCCTGTTTGCATGCCCAAAATCCTCCTCCAAATATCTCTGTCTGTCAGAAGGAAAAACATTCATACATAATTTTACTCAGAACACATAATGTAATTTAACATAACAACATCATGTTTCATTATGATTTCCTGGGGTCATTTGGAATTTAATTTATTAATGAAATAAATGTTTGTGCGGCTAACTTTATTTAGATCTTAATCTCACGCCTTTGCAGCAGAGAGTCTCCCTGTCAAACAGCATGTCCATCTCTGAATTGTGTGAAGATGAATCAGCCTTCTGTATCAATCACTCATCCAATCTGTCCGTCTCTCTTTGCCCCCCCCAGCACACAGATAACAGTGATACAAGCTCACGAGCAGAACATCATTCCACCATTTGACATTGTTGTTCTCCAATCTCACTCAGATGCATCGCAGCTAATTACACTTTGCACACTTAAGTACACAAATGCGTGTGTGCGTTCATTTGTAAACAAGTTATTGTTTAATTATAACTTCACATGAACTTTGCTGATCAGCGGGGCGAATCGTGTCTCCTCTTCAGCGCGTAATTATTCAGGCTTTAATTGCTCGGCCTGTTTGTGAAACATGCTCGTCTCTCAGCAAGGCCATCACACATACATAGCTTCTGTGCTACATCCTTTTTGACAACACCCATGAGCAGCTCGATGGCTCTGTCTAAGAACAGGAAGCTAGGTGTAGAGCACACAAGGTATTAAGTACGTACAGGTATTTTTGTAAAAACAGTTTTAGCCTTTATTGTTCATAATACAAATCTAGTCCATACAAGGCCGGTTTAAAAAATGAAAACAAATTTGAACCCCTGTCAAAACCACACACAAAACCACACCATTGTTGTAGGCGTGTTGTATAATGTAGCAGTGACCACGGAGCACATTCTTAATATACTGGAAGGGTAACTGTGCTTTTATGGGAAAACAAGTTAAAGTCCTGACTTTTACAGCTCCATAAATAAATCGGGGATGTATTTATGGCACTGTTAAATGACTTATCGCCTCAAATTATTGGAGTCTCGCAAAGGAGATATCGGCGCCTTCCCTGATGACACAAAACCTGACTGGTTTAACTAAAGTTTTCAGCAACATAAAAAGCCTTTTTGGTGTCAACAAAGGCCACAGTAAAAGCTATGTTTACAAAAAACAGTGTACGTGTGGCCAAGGCCTTAGGCTCCAACCGCACAAGTATGTTTTTCATTTAAAAAATGATCACTAATTGTATGTGTAGCGTCGACACCACTCCTCCCATGATGTTTGAAAACTGACAGGTTACTTTTGAGTCTGCAACACGATACACCCACGAGCACGTCTTGATTGGGTCTTATGAGTTATTTTCTGACTCGTTACCCCCCTATCAGGTGACTATTTTTTCTGAAAGCAAACAAAGCCATTTCATTTCAAATGGACAAAAGATTACAAGTGTTACAAATGTTGTTGTTTCTGCAAGCATCTTTTGTTAAATTATGTAGTGCTTACAGCAGGGGTGTCAAACTCAATTTAATCGCGGGGCCACATCAGCATTATGGCTGCACTCAAAGGGCCGGTTGTAACTTTAAGACTATATAAAAATACATATATAAATATATATATAAAATAATGTATTATATTACATTATTGCCTCTGCATTGGATTATTATTGGATAGGCTAATAACTTCATAATTAACTACGTCTGAAAGCAGAAGTCTGGGGCAAATAATTGCAAGTCTCTTCAGTGAGAATGTCACAAAATGATTTCAAAAGAAAAGCCAAATTCTGGAAAGTGACATTTAAAAAAAAAAAAACATTTAAAAAAAAGAGTCAAATTCTGAGAAAAGGGCACATTCTAAGAAAAAAGGCATATTTAAAAGAAGAAAAGTCAAATTCTGAGAAAAAAGTCTAATTTGAGATGCATTGTGGGACATGTAGTTTATGGGCAACGTGCTTCTGTAAATCATCATGTAACCGTATAATAAACATATTATATTCTTTGCAAGCTCTTGTGGGGCCACAGAAAATGAAGTCACGGGCCGGATTTGGCCCCCGGGCCTTGAGTTTGACACCCCTGGCTTACAGTATGTAGTTACTGCTGAAATGCGCAGGAGGCAAGCTAAGTTTGAGCAGTTTGTGAGCGGCGAGTCCAGCAACATTAATGGCGCATTTCCACTGCAGGGCCTCGCACGGCTTAGTACGGTATAGTTAGGTCTTGGTAGGCCAGGCTCACTTTATGCTGCGTTTCCATTACAGTTTAGGAACTGGGGTAGTAACTATGGTAACGCAGTGTAGGCGGAGCCGTGACGTCATCTTCAATGTGAAACCATAGACTGTATATATAAATGGACGTAGTGTCCGTGACGTCACCCATAGGATTCTGCAGAGTTGCCGTGAAGCCCTTAGTAGGCGGAGTCGGCCACTAACGGCTCGACTGTGACGTCAGAGTCTAATCCCGCCTGAACATGACATACATGCATACCAAGTTACTGCTAACAGTGTAGTACCCCTATATAAACGTTACATTCATAATCAAATGAGACAATGCAAGAGAATTAGCTATATTTTGTTTTTCTTAATGCTTGTCATTCACACGTTGAGAAAAGACGGACTCCACCGCCCGGACCTAACGGAGCCGCAGTGGGCTAGCTCCTGGACGCCGGCTGGAGCTAGCCCCCTGCGGCTCCGTTAGCTCCGGCGGCCACCACTGGGATAATCGGGTCCCCTATTAACATTTGCTCCCGTTTAGCATTATGAGCGTCTAGCCATAGACTATAAAAGTCTTACCCAAGGCTGAATCATAAACTAAAATGTATATGTATGCATAAAGGGTTACGTCCTTAGCTGGCTAATAAGTAACAAGCTAAGCTACCAAGCACACAAACACCTGCGAACGGGGTTAACATGTATAATATTATCATTTTAGACTTCTTGGAAGTTCTGTTAGTACATTCAAGCGCACAGCACGACATTTTAATTGTCTGGTATTTGTAACAATATTCCCTAAAAGGCACAATCACCACGAACACGGCTAAAGCTAAAGGGTCAAGTACAGTACTATGACTAACTAACGTTGTAGCCTCTATGGTTGTAGCCTAGCAGAGTGGACAAGTTGCTGTTAGCTGACAGTGAGGCATGTACGTGTCCATCAAAGTGACCACGCCCTAATTTATGCAAAAACTTTAAGACCTAATATAAATAAAAGGGTCGTGTTAGAAAACAATTCACTCACAGATTCATAATCATGAAGGTGGAATCTAACTATATCGATAATAATATTTATTGCATCCATGGGTAGAAACATGTTTTTTTCTGCTGTAAAGTTGGGCATTTTAACATGGGGGTCTATGGAAATTGCTCCTTTCTGCAGCCAGTCCCTAGCGGCCCATGTATGAACTGCAGTGTGTGGCACTTCCGTATTGGCTTCCCGGCTCTACCCCACAGTTTGCCGCTTGTGTGAAACACAAAACCAACATCAGCCGTTAGCTGTTAGCCCTCAGAGCTCACAGCTCCTCATATCTGTTCAGAAACTAGACAAAAGTTTTAGTTTTTTCTTGCGACAACAGGGTATGTTTGTTTTTTTCTTTGAGGGAAATAGTTTTTTTGAAGCTGTTGTTGGTCTGTGGAAAAATGTGATCATAAGAAATTACTCCGGAAAAGCTGCAGATAGAGCCATAAGAAATTAATGCAACTGATTATTTCATGTTTAATGTTGTTTTTATAGGCAATCATTTAAGCTTTGTTAGTCCCAGGTTTAATATGTGCAATAAGTTAATTTCAATAAGTTCTGCAATAAACATTGAACCAGTCCGGCCCTCGACTAGTACCCATTTTTTTATTTTGGCCCACTGTGTATTTGAGTTGACACCCCTGGTATAGGCCGTTGTTGTGAGTGTGGACGGTCGGAGCATATATACTGCGTTTAGCTTAGCCGATCTCCATTTAGAAAACACGCATTTTAAAAGGTTTTTCGCCTGCCGTCTGTCTGCAGAATTGTCAAAGCATTAATTCATGGTTTTTACTAACCGGTGTCAGTATGTTGTTACTTCGGCATCATTTTGAAACGTGTATTACAATGAAATCACGGTCAAATATGTTCATTTTGTTGTAGTTGCCAGCAATTCTCTCACTAGTTTAGCATACTCAGCCCGGTTGTTGTCCCGGAAAGAACCTCGATTTTGGAGAGCCAGAAAAACTGTGAAAAGGTACCCGCTAGCCGGAACTATGCCTAGTGGAAACGCAACCAAAAACGGGCCGGGCACGGCTTGTAGTGGAAATGCGCCATAAGTGTCCTTGAGGAGGGCTATGGATATTAAATGGAGTACTTTCTCTTTGTCTTTACTTGTATTTAGTTCTGCACAACTATTGTGAAGTACATACAGTAAAAACTGAAAAACTGAAACAAAGCCTAAATGCTGCTTTCCAACAGACAACAACGAAACAGGGAAAAACGACTGAGACGCTGGTGACCACATTTCTTGAGCAACAATGTAATTATATTTCTTTGATAAATGTTCTCTTTTTCAGACAAAATTCACCTCTGTTTCAGTTACCTCATTCACACCAACGGTGTTTCAGGATCGGTTCGGAGCTGGAGCTTGAAAAGCACCGGGTTTTTCTCTTCACACCGCAGCGGAGCAGCCTCTTATGCCCCTTTCACACCAGCGCTTTTTCAGCTCCGGCTCGGAGCTGGAGCCTGAAAAGCGCCGGTTTTTCCTGTTCACACCGCAGCGGCGCCGGCTCTTAGCTCCGGAATCGGGTTCACTTACAGCTCCAAAAAATTGTCGGTCTAGACTCGAGGCAAGAGCTTCGGAGCTAAGAGGTGGCGTCGCTTACGTCTCTCTTACGTCGAGGCGTGCAGGAAACTAAACCCTCCTACCCTGAACATGGGTCGACTGTCATGCCTGCCTACAAGCAGTAGTGCTTATAAACACACTTTATAAAGTCAGGCAACACTAACCAGGCTTCGTGTGATTCTGTTTATTTGTACCTTACTTTGACCATCCGTTCACTGTTATTGATCATTGTGGAAAGAGGCAGACGTTTTGTTTTGTATTATAGCAGCTATCGGATGGAATCAATACATGGGCTGCACAGGTTGTCGTGTCCGACTATCACAAGTAGAATCATAATAAAAATACGCCGGTAAAATGTGCCTGTAGAAAACGGTTTATGCCACAATAGGATAGCAATAGCAAGTAGTCAGTTTAGCTTCGGTTGCTATGCTAACATCACCCATTTTATACCAGAGAAACTTTATACCAAACAGCGTCAATTCAGACTGACACACATTCACTTAGGCTAAGGGGAACTGGGGATATGTATCAGCTGCTTGTGTGAGTCGGACAGTGAATACTTTAGAGCGGCCGCAGCAGTGTGAGCTAACCGGGAGCCAACGGAGGAGAATAAACTCCTGTGGAAGAGCAGCCAACACTGCAGCGGTCGGTAAATGCTGCAGAAACACATTAATAAACAATGAACCACGGCACTCTGGAGCAAAGTATAAGGTTGGAGAAGTCGTTATTCAATTTAATCTGGCTTCGTGTGATTAAAAGCAACACGATCATCGACCCGACGCAGTTCCCCGTTGTTGTTGTGAGCGCCGTAACGCCGTTGGGGAGCAAATCAGCGATGTAAACGATGACGTCATGACGCAGCAGCGGCAGCACCAGTCGGGTGCTAAGGGCGGTGTGAACAGACCGGGAGCAGAAAAGGGAAACCGGAGCTGAACCAGAAAAGCTCTAGCTCGGAGCTAGAAAGGGAAAAGCGCTGGTGTGAAAGCCGCATCAGCTCCGGAATCCGGTTCGTTTCAAACGCCAAAAAATTGTCCGGCCAGAGCAAAAGCACCACATACGTCACGCTTACGTCGAGGCGGGGGCAGGGGCAGAGACAGATCAACTCCTGAACAACAACAAAAAGCCCGCGTTTTATCCAGTTTGTACACAACGATGGAGAAACTTAACAAGAGTTTCAGTGTTTCTGCCATTGACTGTATATATAAAGGTTTCTGCTCATGGTGAAGCAACGTGTCTGCGTGTTAAGGTGGAACCTGAGCATTCACGTTGATCACCTCTCATTATAACTCATTATAAATCTATAAAACTATAAATATTAAACTTTACTTCACGTGTTCAACAGCTGTTAAATACCTCGGTGAAGGTTACAGTTCATTTAAATGAAAGATACAACGTTACTCCACACTCATGGTTCAGTCCACCTTAAGAAATAAGACCGACCTCGGAAGCTTTGTGTTTTAAAAAAACCTTTATTGACCCGAGTACACTTTTTTATAAGAATATAACTAAAACACAGAAATGACTCCGGAAAAGCTGCAGATAGAGCCATAAAAAATGAATGCAACTGATTTTATCCACGCGGTTTGGCTTTATGAAGCATGCACGCAAACGGTTACGTCATGACGCAAACGATGACGCAACGACGCATTACCAGTCGGACTCTGGGCGGTGTGAAAAGAGCCAGAGCTAAACCGAAGAACTGGTTCTGAACCTGAAAAGCTCTAGCACGGAGCTTGAACCGGAGTTGCGTTGATGTGAATGAGTAAGTGAGAGTGTGTGTGTGTGAGAACGGTGGATGTTGATCATTAGTATAAAAACAGACTTTTTATTATATAGTATTTTACTTCTGCAACTAAGCAATGAAACTCTGAGTAGACAATCTGCCTCCCGTTTAACATGCACACACATGTTCAGTGTATGTGAATGGTCATGATGTCAGGCCTTTTAGTAGAGTTTAATTCTTTAAAACGGCATCTTATGTTCTTCATGATCAAATATTATTTTTATTATTTCTGTTCTTTTGGCTGATGAAAATAGTGTGAGGAGGTAGGTAGGCCTTCAGTCAAGATTACAATTCTGATAAGCCTTTATAACAGGGGTGTTATTCAAAAAAATTCAAAAAGTATAATGGAATATGGCCCACAAATGAAACTTGTGCTTGTCTTATATCGTATTTCTTAAATATAAATGTAAAAATATATTACACAGTAGTATTCATGAGTTAATAAGAACACTTTTCAAATAAATTCAGTCAATTAAAGTTGGAAACATTGATAAGAAAAAAGCCCAATGAGTTATTTACATAACAAGCTTGAAATACATCCTACCTATTTCTCCTTATTATATTCAATCTGAGGCTTCTGTTTTAAGGGATGAGCTGCCAACACTCACAAGCACAATTTACCTACACTTGATTGATTTTGCTAACTTATAACTGAACTTATGAGGCAATATACCTCTAGTGAGTGGCCCAGCCCTTCGTATATTTTTCTGCACTGTACCAAAAAAGTTTGGACACCCCTGCTTTATAACAATAATATGACACTTATCTTGTATCTAAGTGGGTCTGCTACACTGAGGTAGAGTTTTTGACATATTGCATTATGGAACAAAACAAGAAAAGGATGTTGTTCTGTTCCAGTGGTTACAAACCTGCGGGTTGAGACCCCTAAAGGGGCCCTATAGGATAAAGCTTGTGGGGACAAAGGATGATTATTTCTTGTGTATCACGGGAAACTTTCTCCTTCCTCTCTTTTGACTTAAAAAAAACACAGCATAGCTTTGAGCAAAAAGGACGAGCAAAGACTTGCTGAAACTCGCTGCGTTTTATGAGACATCCAATCTTAATTTATAGAAATACGAGCACCATTAGATCGTGGTTACGTATTGTCTGTGGTGTCGCTTATTTACAGTTATTACACTCAGGTATCACAAAGTTTACAAATGAAAAACCATCATGGATTGCAACTTTGCTAAAAGAACATCGTCCATCTCTGCGGCTACTTAAAGATTAAGGGACTCAACGCTGGCATTTTGAAAATCCTTAAAAAAAAAAAATAATAAGCTTTACAGACACCCAGCAGTGCGACGACTGACAGGGATGTCTTCATTATTGGAGTCGAAGTGGAGAAACTGGAGAAGTACACCAAGCCACATAATGATGGGTATCAGATTGAGGCCTCCCTCAGGCAGGTCTGAGGCCTGTCGAGTCCCAGTCTGAGGATGGCTCACAGGAGGCAGACCACAGCACGGGTCTCTCTGCACAGGACACTTTAAATGCACTGGTTGCCATATTTGTCAATGTATGTCCTTGTGTCACTTGTGTTTTTTAGATAGAGAGGGAAAGAACAAAAAATATAGCAACCTTGTGCCGAATCCCTTAACCCTTCCCATGTTAACATGTTTTATTCTTCAGATATATTTCCATCCATATATTCCCCCCACAGATTCATCAGTAATCTCTTGAAAGACAAATAAAAAGCTGAACTAATTGCTGTGGATCCCCCCCGGATATATCAGAGTGTGACAGCGAGAGATCAAGCCGTTGTGCAGAGCGGAAAGCCTCCATGAATCACGTTTGTATCCACACTCACACGCACACAGCAGTGGCGTTGTTGGTGAGGAATAATCATTGGGGAGGCAGTCCAAATTAATACTTCAGCCGAGGCCGCCTCGTTCTCCATCATTAGGGCACATTACAGGGCCACAATATACATCATTAAACTAGGCATAAACAATTCATTAAAAGGCCGTTAAGAAGACAAGCTAATGTCACTTCTCTCTGTGGTATTAATAGACTGTAAAATGGCAGAGGGTTAAGGCAAAAAAGGATCATTCCGCCACGACTATCCAGTCACTCATCCTGAGTAATGGCTTCTCTGGTTGGTGTGGATTTAACAGACGACTCTACTTTTCCCCCAATCACAATGACACGATTCCACTTATGAAGCCTCAGCGTGGCACAGTGGTACCTTTTCTTTTGTTTTGTCAGTGATGGTCTACTGTTCACTGAAAGGGAAAAGGGAATAAGTTATTAGCATGTTCATTCCAGATATGTAGACACTTTGTTATACTGTCACATTTCTTATTACAGGGCTCTTACACATTTCCATTTCCAAATTCCATACTTTTCCAGAATCTAATTTCCAGACATCTGGTTGTTTGGTTTTTGCTTTTATTTCATTTCATTCTCGTTGTGGTTTAAATGTGTAATTTGTAAAGCACTTTATAACTGTATTTTCAAATATGTTATATACATACAAGTTATTATAACTAGTGTAAGGGAAACTTCTGTGTAGCAACGGAGAGGGAGTCACCGACTCAGGAAGGAGACACGGTAGGAGCAGTAGCTTTGATGTCAAACACTGATGGTTTATTTGGAGTTACGGCCGGAGGATTCACATCACAAGTCACGGCAGTCACGGTGAGACTGCACGGGTGGGTTGCCACGTCAATTCTGGAGAGCCTGTCTCTTGCTAGCCCATTTAACTGGTTCCACAGAGAGTCATCAACATGTTTTGATAAGATAGCTTTAGATAGTTTGGGCACACTAAGTTACCAGCTTCCGCCACTTATAGCCTTGGATATGTCATGCCCTGGAGTCCTCAGACAACAGAGAAGGAAGTGTCCCAGTGTACCCACAATACAGACCATCTGTGACCCAGTATTGACCGGTCACAGAATGGGAACAATAACATTATTGGCTGAAGCAGCCTGTGTCCTTAAAGGAGGTAAACAGACGTCAAGGTTTGTCCTGTATGTCACATCTTGGCGTCTATGATAATTATTTCCCTAACAACTAGTATAATAGAAATGAAATTAATAATACAAATGAAAAAAATATATATATCTGATAAAACGAAATAAGTCGAAAATACTATATTATGTTGATTTATAAGTCAAAATATAGTACTTCTAAAATATCTTAAAAAACAACATACTGTAGTATAGTATGTAAAAAAAAACAAAAAAAACGACATAGTATGTCTAACATGTCTGAATAAAGGACTTATAGTATAGTATGTCGAAAATATAATACAAATCAACATTCAAGATTTAGAAAGAAAAACAACACAGTATGCTGGTCTGTCGAAATGATCAGAAAATACAACATTCTATAGAATGCTGTAGATATGAGTAACACTACATTTTATAGTTTGTCAAAAATAATAATATCAGAAAAAACGAAGTAGTATAGTATGTTGAAAATACCATATTTCGACATAGTATAGAATGTCGAAAATTGCAAAGAACTAAAAAGTATAGTATGTTGAAAAAAGGAACAAAAAAAAGACATGGTTTAGTATGTGGACAAATATGCGCTTTTTTGCATATTTTGGATATACTGTACTTTTTTTGTGCTATTTTCAGGACACTAAACTTGACGTATTTGTCATTTTTCTGATATTTGAGAGTAAGATTATTAAGATGAACCTTTATTGATCACCCAAGGGGGAAATTCAGTTTTCTACTATGTTCATATATTTTAAACACACACATGCATTGGAATACACAATGCACGTGCATTATGAGGTGCCAGAGCCAAGAGGATTACAATCTATGACTATACTGTCGTCTTTTTCCATGTTTTTGATTTACTATTCTATGTCGTTATTTTCATATGTTTGACATATACTCTGTCCATTTTTTGCATATTTTCGACATACTAAACTATGTTTTTTTTTGCATGTGGGAAATAAAAAGAGCCACACTTTATCAGTCATCATTCTTTTAGTTTATTTAAAGTCTGGTGAAAGTCAAGCACCCAGTTTCATCATGAAAGAGGCACAATCTTTTCACACAACAGTGTCTTCCACAATGCAGCACAGGGAGCTTCGCTGTCCGTCAAACCAATGGCACAAAGGAGCATCGCACTACCAGTGGGACAAGAGAGATGCATATTCATCACAGAAAATCAGGGCCATCCCACTACCAAGAAGGGAACTGAAAGAGCATTAGAACCATACTTCTTCATTGGTCAAACATTGGCCATGAGAGTGAAAAAAGAGTCTGTATGAACTAATAAATGCTGCTGCTGAAAGTGGCTGTACACTAAACACTGTCAGGACTCCTAATGCTATAGGTGATTGGTGAAGGAAAGATCATTATATATTGTTGAGATTGAATATAATTGCAATGGATTTTGTAAGGACAGGCCAATGTGTAATGTTCGGCTTTCCACTCAACCAGCCATAATCCAGTCATTATCATCCCCATTTTGTTCAAACACAACTCAGACTGAAAAATATATACATTTCAACATAAATGCAAGCCTCATTTCGGCATGTTTGGGTTGCACAGCAAAGCCATAATTAAAGTAGGTAAATTGATATTAATACGAATGATCAATCTGGAGGATTAGCCTAGTTTAGCATAATTTGTGCGGCTGGATACAGACATCCAAAGTTATTAACTTAAAAAATATCTTAATTAGCCTTTAAAAAACCTGTTTTATGTCAAATGCTTAAAGTTCAGGTTTATCAAATTCCCTGCCAAAATAAGACGCATTTGGTACAGCCCTCGTCACTAACATATCTTTGTGTTTTGATTACTGTAGAATTCTGTGTTCTCTGGCCCAATATTAAGAAAAAATTGTTCTGTGATGCCGTCACTTCCACAGTACTTTGAGAAATAATGCTCTTAGGCTAACCATTCATAACTTTTAGCATTTCTCTGTAAACAGGATAAAAGACCACTTTGGTCTTGTTGAAAAGCCTTTTTTTTTTACGGTGCTAGGCTAACAATTCGGTTGCCTCCGCTTCCAATGTTTGAGTGTTCATGCTAAGCTAGGCTAATGGGGTACAACTGATTTTTTTCTAAGCTTGGCTAGGAAAAACGAAAAAAAGCACTGTATTTTTGTATATAGGGATAACCTTTTATAATACAGGAAAGTATAAATAAACATTATTTTGCATATTAATAACCATGACAGTATATGGCATTCAAACTTAAAGACCAGCTTTCTGCATATTACTTTGGTTGAAGGGCATAAAAGCAAAGCGTTTAATTACAATGTAACCATAGGGACACCACATTCAAACAGGAGCATAAGGCACACATATTGACTAGAAGCATGTGCTTAAAAGAAAACTCCAACTTAAAAATTAAATAATAAAATGCTTTTCAAGCACGCCTGCCACATTGCAACTGTGGCTTCATATATTACAAAAATGAAATACTCAGGGACAGCAGTATATCTCACAATCATACAATTACTGTGACATTCCAAACCCAAAATAAGATATCATGTTACATCATGTGTGTGTGTTGTTTAAGAGAAACACTGATGACTAACTCTGGCGTTATTAAGATGTCTGTTGTGCTGGTTTTCAGAGAAAAATGTGTGTAAAACAAATTAAAACCAAATAAAATATTATAACCCCTGAGTTTCAGGAAAAATACTGGAGGTCACACAGAGTGCTTTCACTGTTTAACATAACATCCTCAACTTAGTCTACAGTGCTCCTTCCATCCTGGAGCTTCATTTTGGTTGGTCGATACATCAGCAGTCAGACAGCAGTGAGTGTGAGAGACGACAGGAAGCTAGCGACATCATGAGAGCATTGGGAATCCAGTGAATTAGTGAACTATCAGAAGACAAAACTAACTCTTTATTCCCCTAAAAATGGCAAAATGATTACCTAACACAAAGCATGATCTGCTTGACATAAGACATAAACAATTATTAATCCAATAACTTTGGCCTGGTCAGATCTTTGTGCTTATTATTTGATATTTGATATCCTTGTAAGCATATATCTTTTGGTTTTGAACTGTGCATTTGTGTTCAATGCTTTTGTCGCTCTGTCTTTTCCTGCAAAGGGTGTTTTATTTTTCTTCTTCTGCGTGTGTTTAAAATAAAATAAATATTTAGCTGACTGCTTTTTTTCAAGTTGTCATGCATGTTTTTGATTAATCATGTTGTCGGTGACGGTGTGTTACTTTTCAACATGAGATATTTGTGATTCTGCAGCAACAAAAATAACTTGTGATACTTGCATTAAGGTTTCCACCATTCAAACGATGTGAAATAAGGCTGCGTTTCACCTGTAAAGCTCCTGATACCTTAGAACCCAACAGCATCACGTATAGTCTAATATAATGAAATCAAAGTGGCTTGACAGATGCCTGCAGAAGGATGCATTAAAGCAAACAGCATGATTACTGCACATTACAAAGCCCTGATCTTAAAGTAGGTTACCATCTAACACAAATATGTAACTGCTAAATCTTACTGCAGCCTTTCTAACTGTTTCCAATAAGGGTTTGTTTCACACTTTTTGTTTATTGTCCCTTGTTGTTGTCTTAACAAGATGTTCAAGGGACGACACATGTTTTGAATCCGATACCAAGGCATATTTCCTTGCCTTCTGTTGCTTGGCAAGTGGTGATTCAGATTCTGGGAAGAAGAAGCAGCTTTACTGCAACAACCCTGATTTCAAGTGTCCAAAAAAAATAACAACTAAAAAGTCTCACGTTGGCTATTCCTGTGAGAAGTCGTTTCCGTACAGCCAGTTAATCTGAAGGACCTCCTCACCCGGTACAACTGCTCTGTTTACCGAGCGCTAACAGAAGATCTTGTCAGACGCAGAGAGGTCAGTCATCTCTGACAGCATCTGACCTGCCTCTTATTCACTTTGGGGCAGTGTTTGCTTCAGAGAACGCTCCTGCTTTACTTCCTCTGGACTGTGGAGAATGAGGCGCGGCGGGGGTCACTGAGTGAAGCTCTTCTTGATGGCCACGTTGGGGAAGAGGCCGGAGAGCTCCTGGACCACCCGCATGTCTATCTGCGAACAGAAGGACAAGTCCAGCAGGAGGAGCCGAGGACAGGCCTGGAGGAGCTTCTTCAGCGAGGCGGGACTCACCAACCGTGTGCCTGTATTTGAAACCAGTCATATTAGAAGAACATAACAAAAACATGTATTGAGCAGAGAATTACATTCAAGAGATAAAGCAAGTAAATACAAAATAAATGCTCACTTTGTCTACAAGTGATATGTACAGAATCTCTGACAAGCACGTGAGAAATCTGGTGATCCATCTTCTAAATCAGATTTTTAAGTCTGTTT
The DNA here is from genome assembly GCF_902827175.1 of Gymnodraco acuticeps. NCBI lineage: Eukaryota > Metazoa > Chordata > Actinopteri > Perciformes > Bathydraconidae > Gymnodraco > Gymnodraco acuticeps. The sequence continues at coordinate 2,973,927 of NW_022989810.1, forward strand.
TCTCTCCTGTGCTTTTATGAAGGTGAATAGTTTTTTGTTTTTTTCCAGGTGTACACACCTTTGTTTAGAGTGTGTGTATATTTGTTAACTAATCTGGAGGAAAACATGAACGCAAACAAACACATTCACCTGGGAAATGTTTTTTCCCCCACCTGTTTTCACAGATGAAAATAAGAAGTCACTTTTTATGTTCTTGGTATAATCTTTCTTCCAGCTGTTCTTAAGTCATAAACACAGAAGAGAAAACAATACAGATCAGACTTTAGAAAAAAATACAGAATTTTTGAATGTTTTATTCTCACTCAGCCGTAACATTAGCATAGCTAGCCTAACTGTGCTGCCGAGCCCATCCCTTTATGCAACTGGAATGTGAGCAGTATTTCATTAGTATTAATAATAAGCAGATTATTTTGGGGGACTCCGTTTGCAATTAACACTTTTTCAAAGATTCTCAAGTACAACTCCAAATATACCACAGACATGTCCAACGTAAAGTGATGCTTTTATTATGACGAGTGAATGCGGTCAACAACAACTCAAGGCAAGGGGGAAACAAATCCAGTAACATTTACGTATGAACATGAAGTGCTATTGCAAAAATAGTTCTGTGCCCCTTTGACACGTTCAAAGTCATGATAAAGTCCACGTGTTAAAAATAGCAACAATGTTAACATGAGGTCATTATACCACATCCCACACTTAATATTCCTCTGCTTCAAATTAAGTTTACAAGAAAAAATTTGCTTAAATTAAATGAAAAGATATGTGAGTTAAGAGCTTACCCAGTATGTCGAGGTGCTGCAGGGAGGGGCAGCTGGCCGCCAGCTCCTCTACGTCTGAGTCGCAGACGGTGCGGTTGGCGGTGAGGAAGAGTTTGCGCAGGCGGGGCAAGTTGCGGGCGAGGTGCTGGAAGCATCCGGTGCTGCTCTGCAGGGTGGGACACCAGCCCAGGTCCAGCTCCTCCAGCATCCTGAGGGAGCAGGACAGCACTCGGGTGACTCGGCACACACATTCAGACGTTCACTGAATACAGGTCCTAATTTCTTTCTTTTTGCTCAGTTTGGACAAGAAGACATTCGTTGTTTACAGCACTGAAACAGTGTGTAATGCTTACCTGCAGCCGGTCACGAGCTCGGCCAGGCCTCGGTCCGTCAGGTTCCTGCAGCGCCACAGGTCCAGAGAGCGGAGTGAATAGCAGCGGGCAGCCAGCATGCTGGCCACAACGTCATAGTCATCGATCTGCAGGAGCAAAAGGCAGCCGTTAACAACTATAAACGCTCTCTACAGCGTGCAATATTTGAATTAGAACCGGAGGATGAAACCCTCTTTATTTTTGTCACATGCACACAGCTCAGCACACACAGTGAGATTTGACCTCTGCATTTACCAAACCTATTACTAGGAGCAGCCCAGGAGGGGAACCTCTCTAAGTAGTCCACACTCCATATTTTAGGTCTGGTCGGGGACCCTACGATTCCCAGTTCAAGCCCCTACTGACTGAGCCACTGCCGTTTGCAGGGCAACAGTCTCTCTGATGCGTAAAAACGGACCCTCAAAATATGGAACTCTGCAGCAACCTCCTCAAATGTTGTCATTGATTCAGACTCAGAGGATATGATTCGTGAACTAGGGCCGTAACGGTTTATGCATTTGTGTAGATTGATACACCCAATGCTGAACCAAAGTTACGAAAAGATTAGTTCCACCTGGAAACTTTCAGTCATATGCCGTTAGCAAGTATTCCTGAAGTTAGCATTCCAAAGTGATTGGCATGAGAGACAGTCACACAATGACAAGCGCGAATGAAACAGCTAAGACACGCCTGCTGGATCCCTGTGAGCTACAACAGAGAGAGAGTTGGGTACAGGACAAGAACATTGTGTCACTAAGGATGTTGGACAGAAGTGAGAAATGGGATGGAGTTATGATTGAGTCAGTATCTTCCAGTTGTCTTTTACATTTAGAGCAAACGTTGAAAACCATAGGCTGTTTTAAAGAAAACAATCAGATGTTCTCAAGAGAGAACAAAGGACTAACAGAGGACACCTTGCCCAGAAAGAAGAACTGATTTGTGTTGGCAAAGCTATTATTGTTATCTTTGTTGTCAGTTAATGTTGGTCATATTTCATCCTTTCATCACAAGATGAAAGCAAAGATATGCAATTGAACTGCCAGTGCAGGAACTTTACCCATAGTCATGACAGCCTGCAAGTGGAGAGATATTTCATATGTATTGTCATTGCCAAAGGTTGCAAAGCTTATTCACTAATGATGACACGTTAGCGTTAAGGTATATCACAAGTGGAAACTGTACTCAAAATGTGACATTCCGTTCACCTTTTCTCATTTGCTTTATCATAATTGTCCTTTAGTATGCAGAACTTTGATGACAAATCAGCTGTTTACAAAGTAGATGGGTAGTCAGTAAAATGGCAGGTGAGTTGGTAAAAGAGTCTGTCAGTAAATATGGAAAATATGTTTTATAAGCATGATAAACGGAACATTTACTAAAATGTCTTACCCGTTAATCTTATGAATATATGAAACCAAAAAAAAGCAGTATATTAGTGTCAACATATACATATGTATGAATGCCGCATCGTGTGTGCCATCTTCATAACATCATTTAAGAAATAGTTTGGCAATATTAGCTTTCTGGCAGAGAATAAGATGAGAAGACTACTCTCATATCCGTCTTGGAAAACATAAGGCCACAGCCACCAGCCTATAAACTTAGCTTAGCATATAGCCTGTCTGTGTCCCAGAAGAACAAAATATTACCAACAAAACACCTACCAGCCCCCCTAAAATTCTAACAATCCAGTTTGTTTAATTGTACAACCATAGAAGAGTAAACACTGCAAATTGATGTTTGCCTTACACTTCCGTTTTTTTGGAGCTTATACATATATTTTGCTTAGTGAGCTTCAGAGGAGCTGGTAGGCAGAGTTTGTCATCTTTGGGGAGGTTCAGGCTAATTTATTCCCAGATTGCAGTCTTTAGGCTAAGCTAACCAACTGATGGTTATAGCCTTCGACAAATTGCTATTGATTTAGCTACATTATTTATGTACATCTCTGTAAATAATAACTGGTATTGTTTTCAAGTAGGTGGCAGCGTTTCCGCTAGGATTTTTTCTCGCCGGTCAAATGTCCTGACAGAATTTATTTTACTGGACACATTTGAAACTTACCGGTCATGTTTCAATAATAATAATAAGAATTGTGTAGCAGAGTTTCCGTTGGCAGGTAATTACCGGACTATGACCGGATATGCTGATGTTTAAAACTCAGTTAATGGGAGTCATTTTTATATTGCTTCAGTTAATCATAACAGATTCAGACTCATTTTTCAATAAACGATTCTACAAACAACATAATTATTACATTCAAACAAACTACTTTGAAGTAAATTATTCAAAAGTTTACATTAACTTTGAATAATAACACGGGAGAAACGGATGCTCTCTTTTCCCCTCTCCCTCCCTCTCTCCTGACAGCCCGTCAGTTTCTCATGCAGCGCGTTAAACAGTGGGCGGGGCTTCAGGTGATTATGCAGCAGCTGATCTGATCTCTCTCTCGTCCGGTTATACTTCACTCGCGTTTATGTCCATATCGATCAGATGCAGCTTGCCTGATCGGCCTTTATAGAGAGCACAGATCAAACTATTAAGAGTGAATATCGGCCGATAATGATCGATAAATGTTTGAATTTAATTAGTTAAGCAATTACTTTAATAAGTTATGTTTAATTAGTAAACATTTAAGGGAGGCCTAAGTAACATTTCCAGTCAAGGATGGACTGTAGGCTGCACTTAAATAGTGTTGATTGCCATTGCTTTGTCTATTTTGCACACAACCAAAATTGTTAGCATCTCAATTATTGCTCAGTACTGATGTGTCTGCCATCGTTTGGACAAGCTGCTATCCAACGAGGCCACATGGTGTGTTGTGTAATTAACAGACTGCTTTATTTGGACTTCTCCCTGTGGGTTTTTGAGTGTGTGTACATGCTTACCCTCACACAGCTCCCTAGGTTGAGGTGTCTCAGCTCTGTGCAGAAAGTCAGGACGCTCAGAATAGCCGTTTGCTGCAGAGACAACAAAGAGAAAGATGTTACTGACGTAGAGTTGTTATTTTATTAGCAATATTACATAACAAAATAAATCCATTCCAGTTTGGTACACTTGTAATATCTCAGAACCTATAGCTTGCAATCAGGAATTCACAACACATCAGGAAGCAATAGAATAACACAGAACAAACTGGCAACACATTCTCCATTACAACTTCTCATAAGGATACTTGGTCAGAACACTTTTACACCCTTTGTTCCTCTTAAATCAAAAATGTTTCACTGCAAGTATGTCGTCCAAGACTCATGGCTAACGTTACACAACTTAAAGGGGCCCTATTATGCACAGTTTCAGGTTCATATCAGTACGTAGTGTCTCTACTGTGACATGTCTCCATGCTTTAATGTTCAAAAAGCTCTTTATTGTTCTCATACTGCCTGTGCTGCAGCACCTCTGTTCACCCTCTGTCTGAAACCAGAGCCCAGTCTGCTCTGATTGGTTAGCTGACCAGCTCTGTTTTGATTGGTTAACTGCTTAGGATGTCCCACCCCTTAGCAAATCACGTACAGTACGTAACATGTTTGATTGCTAGCCAATAGAAGCGGTAGTGTAACATAGTGAGTCCACTATGTTACGGAAGTAAACATAAGAGTCGAATGGAGGCCTTTCAGGCGGGACGGAGTGTGTGGGAGAGTAATTCCCTCTGAAGGGAACTTTATGACTTTACAATTTTTACGATTTTACACAAAAACCTATATAACACTCTACAGGAAAGGGAAACCCACAAAAAGCACAATAGGGCCCCTTTAAGTATTTTAAATAGATTACAAATGCTATGCAGGTTAAGTGCGATTTTTTTGGGTTAGTTTCAGGGAACCACTTGTTTAAGTGTTGGAAAAGATAATTGTTAGGGTTAGAATAACTAAGTTTGTTACGTAACTTAAGAAGTTAGTTAGTAACTAAGCTAGTTAAGAGGGCTACGTTATGTACAGTATGTGACATATTTAAGCACGTAAATACGTTAAGCAAAGTTCAAATAAGTCAACGTTGAGTTTTACTTTCACTCCGGACAGTAACAGCGGCCTCCTGTAAGAAGGTGCTGTGTTTGATTGACCCATCCATCATAATCCATCTTGGAAAAAAGTCATTAGTTATTAAAAAGGCCCACAAGTCAAAGCCTTAAAATAAAAAAACAGATGCTAGAGAGGTATGTGGAGCGTCATAGTTTGACGCACAAGGCCACTGAGCGAGCTGCTGTATTTGACGAGCTGGGAGTGATAACGGAACAGTATTGGAGTCACATGTTCATCATCACACTAAATCTAAAGTCTAAATCTACAAGGTATACATTAAAAATAACAATATACCTTTAATTTACACTACCATGTCTAGTCATGTCACCAACAGTTCCTCCTAAGTGATTTCCTGTCTGCTGCCGCGGGCACTCAGGCTACGCTTATTGTATCGAAGGGAATTTAATAGGACGCAACAGCTAGTTTTCACCTCACAAAGTCAAGCACAGTGAGGACACAGACCTCTCCAGTGGCGCTGCAGCTTGGATAGAGATATGGGAATTCAACACTGCAACCGCCAACACTGTGTACCTCAGGGCAGGAGAAGGTGTCAGACATGGAAGTGAAAGCCGTGTGTGTGTGTGTGTGTGTGTGTGTGTGTGTGTGTGTGTGTGTGTGTGTGTGTGTGTGTGTGTGTGTGTGTGTGTGTGCTGCAGCCTGTCGCTGGCTTCTTTATAAACGCCTCTCTCCGCAGAGCTAGCCATTTAATTAGAGCAGTGACAGGGTAATGACAGCTGAGATGTCAGGCCCTCAAACAGACACACAGCCTGCTCTGTCTGCCCGCTGGGTGAAAACAACCTGCAGCACGCTGCCTGGCTCCACCGCAGGAACTCTACACTGCCTACTGCCCACAATCTGAAACATGACAAACACTGGAGAAAACGCTGAGGGGGAACACAATACAGCCGTTTTACACGTCAGACAGGCCTGAACCTGACATGCAGTACGTGTCTGCAACACCCCCTGAGCTCAGACTTGACTTAGTTCATCTCAAAAGATAATAATACAAAATGAGCTACGCAAAACGTAAAGTATGTGCCACCAAATAAACAGCTTGTCCAACATTAGGACAGGGCTTGTGAAAGTCTAACATTTACTTAACATTAAGGATGGAATAATATAGGATTTTATTGAAAAAAAGTTATTAGAAACACTGACAATAAGTTGATATTAGTGAATTTCAACTTAAACAAGAATATTCTAACTTCAGAAAGCTGTCTAGCTCGCTGTTATTGTAGAGAAGTGAATACTAGAGCCTGGTTTAAAGAATGCGCTTTTATTTATTTATCTTTGTTTGTTTTTTAAATCTTCAGGCCCTTCAGAAATGATCAAAATGAGACAATCTGAAAATGGGAATTATCATAATTTAGGTTAAACAGTTCAGAGCTCATAGACCAACAGTATACAACCTGTGAGTAGCTAGGTCTTGGCTGTAAAGGGCTACAAGTTTAAAAGGTTAGAAACTAGTCAGTTAAGACTAGTTAATACTTCTGTTTTGTACCGTGGTCATACAACACTTTTCTCATACATTGGAAATACGGCAAGCTACCCAACAGAAACTGCTAAACCTATATACTGATTTGTTTCCAACAGTCACAGATAAAGACACAATCATCTTTTCAAGCAATTCTAGAAAGATTTGCTTTGTAGATGTCTGCAGAAAAGGACGATGATGATTACTACTGCAGAAAACCCTTTTTGTTGACAATAAAAAAGCGAAGATGCTCATGTTACTGTCAAGCAGACATGTTGACGTCCAAGCATGTCAGTGTTTTGGCTGTTGGTAATGTGAGTATTCAACTTGTTCTGCCTTATAATTAGCATACCAATGTGATGTTTCTATCTGTATGCTAATTTGCCTAGCATCCAATCTTTAATACTGACTTTTGTTGCTTTTGGCTCCTTGTGATCTTGCCACTTAAATAGTGGTGACAGAACACCTGGAAACGTACTGTATGAACATAAATTGCTACATTAGAAAAAGAGATTGTAAAATACAACATTAAAAACGTTCAATCTAGTGCTTTCAACCAAACGGCATCCGCAAAGGAGGTCTGCCTATTTTCATAAAACAACGTATATCAGTTACTCTTTCCATGCTCAAGAATAAACGGTGAACTGCTTAATTTTAAGACAAATGAGATGTCCTACAAAATCTCAGAATAATGTTCGCAAAATTCAGAAAATTCTACAAGTTTCCCAGAACATTCAACGATTTTCTTAACCTCTCATTAATCTTCCTAGCGTGATATCTTCTTTATATTAGGCAATACTGGAAAATGACTAACAAAATAAGACAAATGTAGCCTTGCTTGTATAAAAGGTAACCAAGCAACCTGCATATTACAAACAGGGAAACCATTTTGAATATAAACATATTAACTATCTTACAGTCTACCTGCTGTATTTGGACAATGATGTTAAAATGTCACTTTCATAGAGGTTTCCCAGATACATTGTTGACCGTGCCTACCTCTATCTTGGTCCGGTAGAGCACCAGCCTGCGGAGGCGTGTCAGTTTGGAGATGTGTGTGAAGGCCTGCGGTTGGAGGCGGTCGCAGGAGGACAGGTTGAGCTCCTGCAGCCCGGGACACGTCTGAGAGATGACCTCCAGGCAGGGCTCGTTCAGGAAGTGGCAGCACGACAGCTCCAGGGAGCCCAGGCTCTGACCGCAGGCCTTCATGAAGCTGAGGGGGGGAATAGATGTACAGGGGAAATCAGGAGAGCAACATACTAGTGCACATGTACTTTAGATCAGTGATTCTCAAACTTTTTTCAATAATGTACCCCCTTTGAAAAAAAAATTCAGCCATGTACCCCCTGATCAGCACAAAAACTATTTGTTAGGGAAGAAATGCCTATATAAAGAGGTACAGTACATCGCTGCACCATCGGTGTCTGATTTATTAAAACAACAACCTTGTAACTGAGAAACACTTAAATGCTACATTTCAAATGTTTACAATCCATCACTAAATTCATGGCAAACCAATTTTAACATCATGCAATAACACAGAGGACATTAGTTGCATTGAACTGATCTTTTTAATAAGTTGTACTTACAATGTAGTGAGAAACATGGGCTTGTGCTTCACTGAGGAGCTTTGTTATTCTCAGTGACAGGAAGGCCACTGCAGTTATTACACTTTGCGTTTTGAAATATGTGTAACTCTGTTAATATAAAACCCACACTTTTTTTTTTGTATTAACATAACAATAAATCTCACGTACCCCCTGCAGTACTCCAACATACCCCTAGGGGTACCCCCATTTGAGAACCACTGCTTTAGACAATATGACTTTTACATAATATCTTATTTTCTTTTTGTCATTATTGAAAAATCTTGGTAAAACTTTCTATGACGCACATGTCTATAAGTCATTGTAAGAATACTAATAATGTGCTATAATCTGTATAATTATAGTTATAAATTATAAATGTTTATAATTTTGACTGGAGGGCAAAGGGATGTATTCAAATAAAAACATTTTGACCTGACCAACAGGAAAAATACCCAAAGCAATTTATATATTTACTCACAAGGTCAAGCATTAGAATACTCTACATATGCTGGTGACTCACATATCTTTTTGTTGCCAGGATGTAGTATAACCCTTTTTCACTTTTCAGTCACTTTTGATTCATGTTCACATAAAAGTGAAATGTATAACTACAGTTAAGTTTAAATAGTTTCATCAAATGTTGAGTCAATGGGGTATTTTTTGGGAAACATTACATTAGTGAAATGTGCGTGCATCATTCAGTTGTTCATCATTAAAAGGTGGTGTACATTTGAAGTACTACATTTCTGTTATGACTTGTAGATATTAAACTAGTTTGACTTTGTGTGTTGCTCTTGCAAAGATTGAATACAATGACATTCTTTATTTATTAAAAGCAAAAAAAGGACCAAATACACAAGAGAGACTTCAACCCGCTTGTAATGTATTATTTCCGCCTATATCTCAATAATTGTAGTACTTCTCTCACTTTATAATGCATTTTAATGTGATTATAAGTAGTAGTATTATAACAGTAATCAAAGTGCATGTGAAACAATGATTATTTATTACAATCTATGGGAACTATAGTACAATATGATCCGTGTAATTAAACAAGACCTAAAAAGTCATTCAATGCTTGATAATGTTTTATGATCATTGTCATAAAACATTATTGTATCATCAAACAGCATTAGACAGTTTTATAAGCAGATAACCCATTATAAGGATGTGTATACCCCATCATTTATAGACATGGGCGACATAGAAACTAACTTTCAATCCATTGTCTTTGTCTCAGCATGTCCCTCCCTCAGAAAAAAAAAACACTTGAGTATTTGTTAGTTTCCCAAGGTCATCTGCCTGTGTTCTAATATGTGCGGCGTGCTGACAGTCTGACCTGCTGAAGCCGGTCAGGGTGAGAGCTCCGCGGTTGCCGATCCAGGACAGGTTGAGCCTCTGGAGGAGAGTGCAGCGGCTCTGCAGGTGTCCCAGGGAGACGTCAGTCAGCCGGCCCCAGTAGGGCTGCAGGCTCAGCTGGGTGTACTGCAGCGGGTCGCAGCAGTGCTGGTGCAGCAGCTTACAGCTCTGGGCCAGACGGCAGAGGTCCGGCAGGGTCAGGTGGCTCAGAATCAGCTGGATGAGCTGTGGATGGAGGATGGGGAGAAAGAGGATAAGGTTATGGAAAGAAAAGGCAACAAAAAAGAGACAGGAGAGACAAAGCACAAGACTGTTATGTCTGTTAGGAGAACACAGCACAAACCAAAGAGTGGTGGAACGTAGTAGAGAATAACAGAGAAGTCTAGAGAATGTCAAATAGTGTTTATCTGGGACACAAAGCACTGATAGCAGGATCAGTGGAGAGGTGAGCCGGTTTGTTTTGCACCGTGTTCCCTCTCAAAGAGAAAGAAGGATTGTGCGAGTGTGTGTTGCAGTGATTTAACAATACACGGTGTTCAAGCGAGTATCAGCTGACAGATAATAGCTATATTGTGTTTCTAAAACAAACACACGGCGGTTGTGAAGACTGCTGTTAATGGCAGTGGTTTGGAGAGGAGATAAGAGAAGGAATATCAAGCGAGCTGCCGGTGTTTTGAAGCTCGTTTGAAACAACATGATACGTGTGCGTGGCATGGAAATGACTGAGTCCATGATTGCTTACGATATCAAGTTTCAACAGGTCCGAGCTACAAAACTCATGTGTTTTCTTGGAATACCGGTTATTATGGTGTACATGTGCACTCTGGCGCAGGTATAATGATTGCAGGGCTTGCTGTTGCTAATGATCTTGGGGTTTATGGCTGAAACTAAGGCCGTGCAGGTAATGTTATACAGTACCTTGCTATCATTTGACACTATTCCTTTGATCTATAGGTGGCAGTAACATGCAAAGAAATGCTGCAAGGCACCAACAAAGGATGCAAAGAAGAAGATTGCAATCTGGTCAACATGGATGTATACAATGCAGAGCCAAAAGCTGCTTTGCAAACGATTTATGAGGAAGGATAAGCATTAAACACGGTCGTTACAGCTCAAGAAAACTGATGTTTGACACAACACTCCAAAGGGCACTTTCAATGACAACCTCTATTATTAATGTGGGTGACAATTATCTATGGAGGCACACCATAACCGAATATTTATTGGTAAAAAAAAACAAAATAAGCCTTTTGTGAAAAAAACAAAAACATTACTAATCCCTAACACGAGCTTGAGAATCTATTCGGAACTGCAACTTTAAAAAGAAAAAATTATATACTCATTAATGACCACATTTTTACTTCTGATGTTAATATCATTTTTTTTTAATTCTATTTTATTTCATGTTTAATTGGACATGTTAATTTATTTTATAATGGGTATACATATTTTTATTTACTTTGTTATCTTTTGATTGCACATTCTTACCTTTACTTCCTATGTTTATATTCATATTTAGTATTTTATTTTTCATTTGACTCATTCTGAATGGAGTGGCACAAAACCTAATTTCCAAAGGGAAAAGTAAAGTATTGTCTGAGTCTGATACTATATCTGTAAAGTCTGGGATCACCTCATAAGGCAGTTTGTCAAAGTAGCCATTGCCTGTCCTCTTGGCCTCCCCTCCTTGTCTGAATGGACCTCCCAGATCAGACAGCTCCTCCTCGCTGTCACTCAGGTCGTTAATATCGATGATGGGCATCTTATAGCGGGCCAGCATGGGCCTCTCTTTCACCCCCCGCAGGATGACAGCGTCCAGCTCCGTGTAGTAGTCCAGCAGAGAGCTGTTGACCTCTATTCGCAGCAGGTTGGTAGGGAAGTTGATGTGCTTGATGTTGGGGGAAAACTGGCGGGCCTGGGGGGTCAGCACCTTGGTGGGCTCCCCTGACCACAGCACCTCCCATCTGGAAAAAGAGAGTTGTACTGTGAAGCCAAGTGGATTAAATGTTTCCCCCCCTGAAACTGGGCATGTCACTCTAGTGTGAGATGTTGCCAATCTGCTTCCTAGTATCCAGTCCTCTCTTGGTCCCTTAAGAACGAATATTAAAACAAATGTCAGGAACCTGGAAGTGCTTTTAGACACCAACCTCACCTTTTAAGAGAGCCACTCACAGGTTTATCCAGTCATGAATACCATCTCATAAATCAGCTGTTTTAATGACGATCAAAACATCATTCATGCTTCTATTTCCTCACAGTTGGAGTATTGTAATGGTCTTTTAACGAGTACTGCAAGCCTCCTCACATTACTCCAATTGTAATGACCGTACACTGGCTGTCTATTTGTTTTAGTATTGATTTTAAGATTTAACTTAATTATTTAAAGCCCTTTCTGGCTTGGCCCTAAAATATAAATCAGTGATTGCTGTTGGGTACCTGGCTGTCGATGGTGCTGCCGGAGGTACTCCTGCTGCTACAGCTCTATCTTCCTTTAAATAACTCCATTCTTTTCAGATTGTTTTACAATTGGTTTACTTGTACTTTGTGTGATAAAAAAAAAAGCGTCTTTGGGTTTCTTGAAAGGCGCTATAAAAATAGAAATTATTATTATTATTATTATTATACTCTATGTTGATGATGATAAAGAACAATTCAAAAATACAAGTAGTCTTTTTCCAGTATTATTGTGTATTTGATTGTGTTTTTTGTGTTAGTTGTAAGACTGGTTTTGATAGGTGTCATGTAAATAAAAAGTATTATTATAATTACGATTATTCATAAAAGCTTCACGGATTGCCGGTTTCCGACTGGTAAAGGGAAATCAATGGTCAGTGTTGAACTACTGTAGCTCTCTAAAAAAACGTCTATGTAGGACAATGACCTTGGAATTCTACTCAGTGCTCCAAATGCTGTCATGGTGCTACAATCAGGAGCAATGTTTCAAAAATACATTTATCAAAAATGATTATCGTATGTTGAATGCTCAAAAGAGAGAAGAGTTTAGAGACAATTCATTTAATACATGTTCAAAAAACATATTGAAATATAAATAAATCTTTCTCTACGTTGACAAAATTTGCTTGGAAAAAATATAGCTACAATTAATATAACTTAGTCACTTAAACCCATGATTAGATGTGGATTGTGGAATACAGAGATGTGTTATAATGAAACAAATAAAGAAATGGGATTAAAGGGATTTATCCTTCAACTGCTGTGCCAGAATACACACCTCAAGGCAATGCGTCTCTGCCAATGTAATACAAGTTGGCTTCTAAACGTCGCTGCTGGTTTGTAGCCAATACTGATTTGATGGGCTTGGTTGCACAAAAGTTACTACTTTCTTTACCAGGTACTTTTTCCACAGAACCTCAGAGGGTCACCACAAATCAAATTCATATGCATCCAATTATTGATTTAATAATTGGAAAGAAACCCCAGTCAAATAATACAGTTTTACTGAAACTTCAGGCTTACAATTGTGTCTCTTGGTTTCACTGCCAGATAGACACTGCTAGAGGTGAACCAAATTCCTAAGGTAGCCATAAACATTATTTAAAGAGCACTTTCCATAACAACACAATGTCCTATAACAAACAAAGGAAAATAATGAATTAAAGCTAATTTGATAAAGAATACAAATGTCAGGTATCAATGTGTACGAGCATAACAATGCAAGCAATAAATAATAATTATTATTATTCAAATAAGGCTAGAAATGTCTCCATTGTAAATTCATGAAACGAGAAGACTAGCTCTCACTTCAAAGTTGTGCTTACCTGCTGGAATGCCTTTTTGTGTTAATCAACTACAGACTACTTCATTTCATTGTGCAACTGCGTGTTGTAGAATAGCAATAAATGAACTTTGATTTAACATTTGATTGCAGCACTGATACTGATGGTTTCCTCTTTACCTGACATCAGTCGGTGGATTCTGGGAGAAGGGGTTGTGAGAGCAGGCCATAATTTGGACGATGGCTCCAGGGTAATAAGTCTCAAGCACATCCACTGCTGTAGGGTAGACAGGCTCCTCAAAGCCCAGTTCAATATAATCCTGGCTGTGGAAACCTTTGGGTGTGCGGCGAAAAGGTGGTGGAGCGCTGGCACATTGTTCCCACCACTTCCCATAGGCTCTGAATACAGCCGTCTGAGTGAAGTCCCCTGAGCTGGGGTAGACGTTGGGGACCCCGGCCAGGTTCCACATGGTGTACGACATGCTATTCTCACTGCCATAGTGGGAGCTGAAGTCCAGAACCTCCTTGGCATACTGCTCCACCTCAACACTGACCGGCAACACCGCCCGCTGGCCCGACTCCACGGCCCGCCGACTGGTCAGTGCCTCCCCTCGAGTCCCACTCCTGGAGCGGCGCCGCAGACAAATATAGTAAAACATGCTCATGAGGGTTAACATAGGGAACTCTGGGGTTGAAGGGGGCCGTGAGTAGAAACGGAGCCTAGGGGAGGAAGAGCCTCCACCTACTGGAAGGACACTGACTCAAGGGGGTGTACAAAGCGCAGGCTAGGGGTCCGGCTGCATGTATGACCTGTGGGTTAGGCAGAAACAAACACAAGTTAGAAGAACACAAAGACAACAGGTCCTAGGTAGTACCACAGAGTATAATGCTTATTGATTCTGAATCCTAACTTTTTCACAAAATAGAAGAATAGAACAATGGAAGAATGTTTGCCACACCTAAGGCTAAAAACCCTAAATAGCTAACCATTAATGGAAGCATTACAAAACATAGAACAACCTAAAACTAACGTAAACCAACAGACCCATTTTGGGCTTTGGGCACTTACAGATACCAATTTCAGAGGCTCATGGAGAGTGAAAGTAAAGGTTATTAATTGACAGGCACATTGCGTCCTACTGTCATATCAAACGCCTGGCAATAGTGCAGTAAATGGTAACACTCCCTCTCTACAGCTGCCACAGCAACCATGTCATCAAAAGTAAGCTCCAGCTCAAATAATGCCCATTTTGTTTATCAATGACCTGTCCTCAAGATAGGCAGGGATTTCTGCTTAACATGAGAGCACATTTATCAGGTCAAACTGGAAACTCGAGGTATTGAGTCGGACACCCATGCTATAAAAATGTGTTTAGTATCGCTTCAGTTACATTTGGAAATACTTCAAAAGGAAGCAACACCTGGGATACTGATATCAACAAAGAAGCAGTTCTAATATAACATCAGAACTGAACTAAAGTGGATAGACTGGTCTTAAAAATATTGAGCCAACACTTTCTACATAATAAATGTTCGTCTTTAGCATGAATGCTTTTATGAGCATTGAAATTAAAAACAGTTATAATGTTACACCAAGCATTTTGGGTTGGTCGATATTAAGTTTGCTTAATCAATAATACTGAGAAATGGCTTTGTTGTTCACCATTTACCGTCAGGTACGGCTTAAAAAGGTCATTCCTTCTTCTTGTGAACCACTTAACTAGCTAAAACTACCTACCGCCAACTGTGCACATTTAGAAATGTGTATCCAAAATGTCCTTAAGCCTTGGTAACTCTAAAGACATTTCCTATGTTAGGTACAATACAGTCTGAGGAACTATCGTTACCACGTATACACTGTTGCTTTCTGAAGCACATTATTCAGAAAAAACACTAAAATGAATATCCCTAATGTAAAATTAGAAGGAGAGATGAGCTGCTTCCCACAGTTTGAGTTGTTGTTATTTTTAAACTGCTGGTATTAGTTAGCTAGCTAGCTAGGAAACGTTAGCTAGCTAGCTAGCTAGCCTACAGACAAGCTGAGCTGTCAAAACACAAACATTAGATTACGTAGCTAGTTTAGCCAAACCGTGCAGTCAAGAGCACGGGAAAACACAATTAAATTACGGTAAACGTAGGTCGATATATCCATTCATGAGGAAGGTTTAATCCTCTTCTTTCTTTAACAGGACATTTCAACAACACAACAACATTCCTGCCGTTTACCTTGTGATGCCTTCCAGGACAGTCGGACAATGCATTCACTTACTGAGCGCACGTATATAAACCATATAACTGGAATATAATGGTGGATTTATCGAAGTATGTATGGTATCTAGTTTTTGACAGTTTATATTTACTGAATAAGGAGCATGTCGGCAACGGTTGTATCGTCAGCTGAAGTTAAAACGGATTATTAATGCGGAACTGCCATTGTATCAACTAAATTGCATCCTGTCGCGTTAAATAGCTGAATGTCAAACAGATTGCAAGTTAAGAGAAAATGTAACATGTCTATTTTGGCAATTTTGTTCAAATTGAGCGACTACATTCATGGATTTTATATTAAGGCAATAAATTACTTGGAGCTACGTAGAACAGTAAAAGCCGCATCACTTCCGTATAATATACACTCAAAGGCAAGGCAAGTTTATTTATATATATATATATATATATATAGCACCTTTCAACCTCAACACAAGGCAATTCAAAGTGCTTTACAAAAATTAAAACATTAATAGCATTAAGAAATCATTTGCTTTCACACATTCATGCAGCTTGCTACTCTTGGACCCCATCTGTAGTCACTTGAGTCAACAACAAAAGGTATTTTAGTATTTCTACCATCACTTATACAAAGATAGTCATACGTATGATTGATAGATAGATATCAATACTACTCACGTCAAATGTCTTAATCTCGATATAAGCACTAGCATTCATACAGTAGTCATTTAACTCAAATTGTAAAAATGAATTGTAAAATGATTTATACAAAAACAAAAGGTCATTTCTGTAGGCCAACTAGTATTCCAAATTAACCTGACTTGTTAACAGGTTAAAAATAAGGAATGTGTAAGTTAATATGTTACTTGAGAAGTTAAAATGAATTTAAGTTTAATTTGAATGGTTTAACAAAAATCCAAAAAGGCCAAGTCACTGCCTCCTCTCCCTCTTTGCGAGTTGTATTTTTTTACAAGGTTCCATCTGCCCTAAGTTATATCTTAAAATGTTCTATGCTAAGTCCGGTCCATACTTATTCCACATGAAGTACATAACGTGTTCTTTAAAGAATACATATGTATAGCCTAGGCATACATTCTTTATGTACAGATGTGATATATGTTTCCTGTGTTTTACCCAGAACTCTTATTTGACAGTTGATACTTTCATTTTAATACTACTTGTTTTCAACCCTGAAGAATAAAGTTGACATGGAAGACGAAGCCACATTTAAATTCCTTATTAAGCTCTGCAGAGCAAACCACGGGGTGAGAGAACATGCCAGACTCAGACAGAGCCTGTGTCATTTTGAAGCTGACAAGTTGTCAGGAATTCATATTAAATACACATCCAAATAAAGGTTGTTAAAACAACAACAACATTCCATATTACCACAACTTGGTGTAAAAGGGCTCTCTAAGAACATGTTTTGCCGGTTATATTAAAGCATGTGAGTTACTCTGCTTTCTTGAGGAGTTTGAGTAAAGCAAGTGATGTTCTTTTGCCAATAATTCCTACACACACAAAAAAAGCAGCACTTAAAGAGTTTGAAACACTATCGACTGTACAAAGTCGATATGGATAAAAGCATCAGCGGCATGACATGTAATGTAATGTTGTATAATGTACATGGAAATTCATTAATTTTCTTTTTTGTTCAATAAATCTATGTATTATTAAACGTATTACCCAATTTCATAAATACATACATGTTCTCTTACCTGGATTGCTTTACTGTATATCAATCTAGGTGGTTTGAGATCAAGGCTGTAGAGGTGGCCTTCTTCCTGATATAATGGAACTAATTGGTGCACAAAGTGGCAAAAGAATGCATTTGAAAAACTCAACAGCAATGTGTCTTTCCAGAAATAATGCCCTTGTTACTCAAGATAGTCCACAAACATTGTTCTAAGCATTTTCATGTAGGACATCTTTTCTTTCACCTAAACTTCATCTGCTTAGCTAGCTAGCATTACTGCTAAACCAAGCAGGAAGTCCTTCATGTTTACATCTTACAGTGTCGTGAGCAAAACCCTATCGTCCATGAGTTCCTGATTTTAGGGTGAACTGTCCATTTCATAATTTGGACTGGAAGGCAAAGGGATGTATTCAAATAAAAACATTTTGACCTGACCAACAGGAAAAATACCCAAAGGTACACAGTTAAAGTATGAAGAGTACGAAAGCAATAACTAATACATTTCACATTTGGAAATCGCTAGCAGCCTTATTTGCCAAAACTTGATTTATTTCTAAAGGATAGAAAAACATTTCTTACTTGACAAATAATCCATTAAATATTTCTGCCAATGTTCACAGTACTCTGCATTCGTCATGATGCCACTTTAATTATAACAGATAGCTTAAAATGCAGACACAGGCTAATTAAATCAATAAATAATGCTAATTTGATCTGAATATGCATGCTGTTGTGTTGTTTCTAGTGGTGCATTAACTTTAATGGTTGTAACATTTTCCAGATATTTTGGAAAGTATTGTTGTTTTGTTGCTAGCAGTCTAATTGAAAGTGTTCTGTGTTAAAAGCCTCTTCTCTGCAGCCTCTGACCTCCCCTGTGACTTCATCCTACCCAAACCCTCCACCCACAGACCAGGGCGACACCATGTGATACAAGATTGTGAACGTCAGCTCTACACTGTAGATTCAAGCAAAAATACCAATCCGTGCTTGCAAAATGTCTCTAAATGCAGGTATTTGAGGTTATTGTGGTTGGGAACCATGGCTTGTTTGTACAGTTCAGTTGGAGCTAATAAAATATTTGATCATTATGAAAAATAAATCCTTATCTCTCGAGAAAAAAACCCATAGAAGATAGAGCTAGAGCTAATGGAGGCTCTCTCCAATGCCAATAAATACAAAGAGCCAAAGTTATTGGTGATTTTAGAAGTAACTTGTTCTCCTGGGATACTACTGTAATACAAGAGCAGCAATCCCATGTCATCGGTTTAACAAAGCACACACAGATCTTAGCTTTCATTGAATCCAGCCAGCTGTACCTATAAAGTATTGCAACAGATTATTTTCTGGAGACACAAAGAGAACTACCTCTTCCACAACTTCTGTCACCGATTAAATAAGCAAAAGTGAAATAAACGTGGACAAATATGGCTGTTCCTAAGTCCAAATAAAACGTAAAAGGTAATCTTATTTTAGAGATATAGTTTGTAATTAGACATGTCCCAAAATAGTACACATTATATAACTTTGAAAGCACAGTTATACCATTGAACTCTACTTCGTTAAATATAGTAGACAGTTAAATCATTGCTTTTGTCCAAAATAAATCAAGAACAAAATGATATTGGGTTTCATTTTAGGCCTCAAGGCAGTAACAACAGGCAAAGTAAAAAAATGTTTTGTCTTTGTAGAGTTATACTTGAGTTAGCTTAATGTCAAAGCTGCTAATAGGATACAGCTTTGAAAATCACACTCGTTCTTTTTCTTTCTTTCTTTCTTTCTTTCTTTCTTTCTTTCTACTATTACCTAAATAAATAAATAAATGCATACAAGAGACATACACACACACACACACACACACACACACACACACACACACACACACGGTCCCATTGTGGCTGACATTTGCAAAGATGAATGACTGAGGCTCTGCTGTCAAAACCAAAAGAGCCGAGCGTCTCCACAGACCTGTGGGCAACCAATCACGTGTCCGGATCTCATTAGCAGGCATCCATTGTGGGTGACAGGAGGAGATAATTACCTTTGACTACAATAGCTCTTGGTCTCTTCATCCCAATGGCAAAAATGCCTGTCATAGAGACTGTGGTACGCTTTGAAGATACAAAATACACCCAAGGAAATGTGTCTTTTTTTGATTGGAGACATGTCTATGACTTGCAAGATGTGATAGCTGAAGTAAGAAATATTTAGATTCTTCAATTTGTTCAAAGTAGTTAACACACTGGGACGCATTGCAAGTCAAGATTCTACACTTAGGTAAAATATGTGTAAAAAAGTAAAATGTTGTAAAAAAAAGAAATTCTCATCATGCAGAGAAAAATTCTGTTTTAATTTTATGTATGATGTTTTTGTATTAATATAACTGCTGCAGATGTTAATGGCTGAGCTAATTAAACTCATTTAAATAGTATATATTATACTATATTTTTTAAGTTTCTGAAAAAAAGCTTTAATGTTCAAACAGTGCTTTTATTTTTAGTCAATCCAAGATAATTTTTAACATGTTAATTTAGCTAAGAAGGAGAATTTTCGCAATTCATAAGGAAAGATTTTTATCTTTTATTTTTATCATAAACATAAAAAATCAACACATCTGGAGATACATGGATTTCTAAATAAATTGAGCTGTTGAGTTTTACCAAAAAAGAATATTCATAGGCCTAAAAAGTTGCATACAAAATAAATACTTGAGTAAAGTACAACTATGTGAAATTTGAATGTAGGTACAGTATTTGAGTAAATGTGCAATACATTATTTGTATAATACTTTATAGTTCTTAAATATGCTGAATAACCAGTTACCCTTTGACAACAATGTACTTAATCAATTCATTGGACTTGTTTCTACAAAAAAGGACTAACTCACAGAATGGCATGTTTTATCCCTGTAGCAGTTTTTCATCACTTTTTCTTGATTGATCTCTGTCTGAAACAGACCCATGCAGCTAAGACCATAACACAGAAGCACATCAGAGAAAAGGATGCAACGAACCAAACACACACACATACACACACACACACACACACACACACACACACACACACACACACACACACACACACACACACACACACACACACACACACACACACACACACACACACACACACACACACACACGAAGTGCATAAACAGTGCCCAGCCAGATTTAGAGTTAACAAGATAGGATGATGTGAATAGAGAGCTAGTGGGCACGTCTGTGATTGACAGGCCGGGCCGCTGTCAGCTCCTCCAGGCAGGCATCAGCGAGCAGCAGTGCTGCTACTGTCAGAGCTCTGTTCTGGTCCACTGTGCCACACATACATATGCACATGGCCGAGCACACACAAATGCAAATGAGGATGGACACATATATTAAAGCACACGCACACTTACATGTGTACGCACACACACAGAAAAAGACACACCCTCTTTCTTTTTTCTTTTGTGCCACACACACATTCGGGCACACACTTTCTGTCCCTTTGCTTTGCCCCAGCTGTCAGAAGCCAGTAAAATAACGAGGCTGCCGCTCTCCTTCCTTTTTGCATAGAGGCTGAGGAGCTGGTTATTGCTTCTATAGAAGAGTACAGTACGTGTGCTTCTCTCCCAGCTGCAGCACACTCAGCCCACATGGGAACAACGTCTCATCTGGCTCTGAGAATATCCAGGAATGCCTGCTCATTTCAGTTTAGATTGAGGTAGTGATAGGCAGCCTTGCACTGTAGCTAACCTCCCTACTTTAATGCACTTCCCCAGAGAGAAAAAAGGTAAGATGTGGCAGTGCATCATATGTATTGTCCCAGTTTATGAGAAGGGTCTAGCTGCAGAGCTCCTGGCTGGGACTCACCTACTGCCAGAAGGTATGGCCATCGGAAGATGTGTACACCAGAGATGATCATTAGGATAAATGAGCATGCGTTCATTATTTTTAAAAAGCCACACAACTTTGAACAATGATGGGAAGGAAAATAATAAGACGTAAGTATTTCGATATAAAGTGGTGGAGTTACAACATACTTTTGTAGGTCAAATCTAGTTAGCATCGCAAAGGCGCCCTTGACTAAAAGCAATGGGATTTTCCCATTGGATTTTTGAATTATTGCAGAAATAAGGGTTTTGCAGAAGCAAAAAAAAAAAAATCTAATATAAAGATAATGTTTGTTAATCCCCGAGGGGAAATATAGTTTTCAACTATATGATAGTAACAACTTCTGTAAGTAAGTATAACAAACTACAGGACAGTCGCAAAACTTTACGTCACCACCGCTAAACTAAAAGCCAACTCTTGTTCCGCGTTAAGTCATTTAGAAGTCTCATTTAGCCACTTGATAGCAACTGAAAACCGTACAAACACGTAAAAGCTTCAGACGTTCACCAGTGGAGTGTTTACTGATGTATTTTTGTTGTAGAAGAAAACTTGCAAATCTTGTAACCTTGTTTCAGAATCTAACCCAAAATGAAAATGCTAATATGCTAACTCCTTTCTGGGATGAGGACACATAGCACACAGCATTTAATTACTTATACAAAGATTATCGGTTCATGGTGTTAGCGTTTCTAATGTTGATAGCTTTTTTTACTTCATTTCCTGTTATTGTTCTGCTTACATTACCATTGGTTTGCGAACAACACTGGCACAGCTAGTTTTAGCAAACTCCCAAGGTATGAAAATAACAGTGGCATGTAAAAGTTATTTATCGATAGGTAGTGCGATAAACACATGACATCACACATCACTAGCGACGGAGATGGATCCCAGCGGTAATGCACTGTGGGACTTTGGAGTAGTTGTAGAAGCTTGTGATTCAGAAGTGGATCGTCCAAAGTTATAGTTGCATAATTCACCTCAGACAGGTCTGTGGTCAGTGCCATTATAAACATGACTTCCAGGTGGCAGGACATTTATTATTCACATACATTTAAATATATCTGAGAGTCCAACATGTTTTATGCATTTGGAAATGTCAGCAGTGCTAACTGTGAGGGTAGTGAAAGTGTGAAGTATCTGGGGCTGAGAGGGTTGTATGTGATTGACAACGGAAAGTGGAGCTGGCCGTTGTTCTCAGGTAAAGATGTACTGGCATTACTTAAAATACTTTGTTACCTTCAACAAGGTTTGTCTGTCTGTCAGCAGGAGTATGGAAAAACTACAGGTCCAATTGCCATGAAGCTTGGTGGAAGGGTGTAGCTTGGGTCAAGGAAGAAACCACTAAAGGTTGGAGCAGATCTGAATACTGGGGCAGATAACAAGATGGTTGTACCTTTGTTACGTCTGCGCTCTTCAATTGCCTTTCTAGTTGTGTCTATGAAAATATGACTACCTATAGAAAATGTAAATGTCTTCTAATACTATATTTTCACCCCTCCTATGTCAGGCATCTGTAACTTGTAACAGTTGTTGTTGACACAGTTACAGTATAATCACTTTAAATATTAAGTCGTCGTAAAGTTATACATAATTGTTGCATTTATTGATAAAGTATTGATCTATTAAACAATACTTTTCTCTCTCCGTGACAATAGAGCTTATTAAGTTCAAAGGTTATAAAATGTGACCTAAAGTACTACAAAATATTTATCTGCAATAAATAAAAATACAATTATATTACCATTTTGACCAGAATAATAAATAGTTTTAAAACCAAATGATGTGTATATGTTGGCCTGTGAACAATAAATATATGCTTTATAACAGGCGGTAGGGATTTTTACATTTGATCGAGGACGATGATACAGCAGGGGTGTCAAACTCAAGGCCCGGGGGCCAAATCCGGCCTGTGACTTCATTTTCTGTGGCCCCACAAGAGCTTGCAAAGAATATTATATGTTTATTATACGGTTACATGATGATTTACAGAAGCACATTGCCCATAAACTACATGTCCCACAATGCATCGCAAATTAGACTTTTTTTCTCAGAATTTGAAATGTTTTCTTCTAAATATGCCTTTTTTCTTAGAATTTGACTTGAATTTTTTTTCAAAATGTAACTTTTTTTTTTTTGTTGACTTTTTTCCCAGAATGTGGCTTTTCTTTTTAAATCATTTTGTGACATTCTCACTGAAGAGACTTGCAATTATTTGCCCCAGACTTCTGCTTTCAGACATAGTTAATTATGAAGTTATTACCCTATCTGATAATAATCCAATGCAGAGGCAATAATGTAATATAATACATTATTTTATATGTATATTTATATAATGTATTTTTATATAGTCTTAAAGTTACAACCGGCCCTTTGACTGCAGCCCTAATGCTGATGTAGCCCGCGATTAAATTGAGTTTGACACCTGTCAATAGATGCTTCATGTTTCCCCTGTTAAGCCCCGATCCTGTTTTCCAGATCTCAGGCTCGAAAATTACATTCCCAGAACAAATGACCATAACTGCACTTCTAAATGGGGAACATTAATAATCTTTTTTCTCAAAGCAATGATAAACCTGTGAGTTGGATGTAGAAGAGTCAGAATCAATATAGATTTATTTTTATTTTAAAGTAAATTCAGATTGAATATAGTAAAAAAATGTAAATTATTGTGTCCGTCCAAAAAAAACATGTTACTTATAGTGAAAACCACCCTTGAATGATGGGATGGTAGACTAAAAGCTTTAGGAATCCAAACTATAAAATAAGTACCCTGTATCAAGATTGATGCAAAACAAGTGAAATGTGACCTTTAAAGAGAGATTTTGCACAAAAAACCCCACTTCTGGAGTCATTTGGGTGGATTTGACCTATCTCTGGCCCCCCTTGGTCGATTTTGATGATTGATCTCTTTTTAACCAATGGAATCGAGGGAAAGTTCCACATACACACACACGTTACCAAATAAGGAGTGAGAGTGACGCGTAGCAAAACCGGAAGTTGCGCTAACCTCTGGTGGCTACCATTAGCAGCTAATATTTATTCTCCGATTTTTGCATAAAAATGGAATTATGGATTATCAATACTTTTTTCAAAGTGACAGACACATTGGATTAACCTATGGATTAACCTTCAGCCGCGTTTTTTCTCGTTTTAATGCCATTGAACACGACTTTTGATCAGAATAACAGCTAAAGTGAGCATATCTCCGTGTTTTGCTACCTAAAGCTACGTTGTGTGTTGTCTGTATTTGCTTCCCCTGTCGCGAGTTCTAATCGCTCAGTGATGATATTTATATTTATATAATCTGTGGAATCTCAGGATGTTATCTAAGCTTGTTTGTGCAGATCCAATTAGTATATCGATCGGTATAGCTAGAGTTCTGTGCTCTGCGTTAGCATGTTTTTACTCAGGGCTCATTTAGACCCTACTTGTGAGACTTGTGTTTTTGTTTTGGTAAAAATGGTTCGTATCATCAGTTAGCTGAGTTTCTTCCCGTTAGGAGGGTATGACACATTCATAGTTTTATTAATATTAAGAAGTCCTGAGACACAGTGGTGTGAGAAAACAAAAAAAAGACCCGCTGAAGGGGTCTTTGGGGCTTATTAAAAACATTTGCGTTTCATAAAGCCCACTTCATTGATTCACCATTGCAGATCACATCTCTTCATCATTTGAGTCTTCACTCAGGTCGTTTCAAATTCATCTGACTGATTGCAAAACTTCTCCGTCTTTTTTGTCTTAAGGACAGAATCTGCAAATATAATTACTGCTGCAAGAAAAGCAGCCAGAGATAGCAGAGAGAAGCTGTCATCTGCTATTGTTTTCCACTCGGTGTCCTCCAACTGAACTTCACCGACCGACAGTTTAATTGGTTTCAGGGAATCGGGTGTGAAGAGAAGTTATGACCTTGATCTTTCTCCCTGATAAATGTTATTTTTTAACCAGTTATACATGCAAATATGCAAAGTGTGTGTGTATGTGTGTGAGAGAGTTGAGAGGGAGGTAAACAGATACAGATTGTCTCATTTTATTGTGTGTTTAGTGGCTGATTAGAGGCATAATTAAATACAGTGTTAGTGAGTTCAGAGGCAAACAGAGGAGACGCTGACCCTGCGACTTCTAATGCACCCCGGGGATCATCTGAACAAAGTGAGTAGATGCAAACAGCCTGATAGAGTACATGCATTCAGAGACTTTGAACAAACAAGCATCATCCGACCTTTATCACTACAACCTGTCCTTAATTCACTCTTCCCGTTGCATGATACATATTAATAGGAGGACAGGGGGGAAATTAAGCAAAACTAAACATCAACTTATGATGAAGTTGGCTTAAGATCAGGCCTAACGGGGAAAAAAGCAATGCATCGCAAAAAAACAAGCAGATATATTACCGCAAGCGGAAAAAGTCACAGTGTAGCGAAATGTCCAAGACTAACTGTGATTGATGTTGAAACTACAATCTAAAAGCTATAAACCATTTTTTCTTGCAAAACGTCTGCAAATATACTGTATGTTTCTCGTGATTTGTCCATCTAAAATATGCCATTTTAGATTCAAAATGTTCGCAAGACATGTAGCTTGTAAATAAAATGGGTCCAATATTTACTTTGGTGACCATGGTTTATCATAATCGGTGCTTACAGAGGCTTTGATTGACCACAAAAGGAAAGGAATCCTTCCAATGAAAAGGTCACTTTGTTAAGCAACTTAAATAGCGACTAAAATAGTCTGCTTTTTAGTTATTCTGTAAACAGTTAGATTGTGGCAATCCTACATGCAATCACTGATATGTCCAAATGTCCTCTTTGATCATCTTTAAATGGTTTTGAAAATCCCAGTCCCAGGTGTTGTTACCCATTTCACAGTTGCCTGAGGGTGCCTTTGCAGAGTTAAATCGAGAAGAGGATGCAATAAACAAATATGGCAGAATATATTAACATTATGATATATAGTTATATATCAGTGTAAAGAGGTTTAATTAGAAATATGGAGATGCAACTTTGAGAAAAGGGGTGTTTTAGGGTTATTAAAAAAGTAATTTAGGAATTAAGAAGCAGTGTTTATTACATTGACTTATATCAAATATATGTTTGATCTTTAAACAAATTGTAATCAATGACACAGGATGTTAAAACAACATATTGCAGCTTAATGTTAACAAGTATGACAAAACCAGAAAACATACTTGCGTATGTCAGTGTCATTATGATCTAAACCAAAGGAAGACAATTGTTAAAAATGAAAATTCCTTGCAGTGTCCAAGCCTTTGATTTCCATTTAGCCCTTGTTCCTCCTCGGGCTTGAGAAGGCTATTTTACATGCAAACCCCCTCTGCTACCCCCCACAACCCCACATTTGTATTCCCCCAACCCTCTCATCCCCTCTCCACCCCATTTGCGCCAACAATACCCCTCTCACCGCACCGCCCCACTCTCAACAGGCTTCTGTGGAATTTATTCAAATATTTTGACATTTCGCCTCCCCTCACTTCCCGAGCAGAAATGATTTGTGACAGCTGGAGATGGGCTCGGTCGGAGGAGCATCCTCCAACACCCTGCCTTCTTTTTTCTCCTGTCCTAAAGGCTGATTTTGATCTTTCGACTCTTTTCCCCCTCCTCTTTTATTCACCGCTGCTCCTCCTGTCAGTTGGCGTAGGCCTTGATAGCTCTTCTCCTAGTTTGTATTTTTGTCATGTGACTCCACAGTGTGATAGACAAACTGGGTGATATTTCTCTATTTGTTGACATTTTGTTTTGGCTGCCTTTTTTTTGTGCCTTTTTGCTCAGTACCCACCTACTGTCTGATCCCGCGCTGACATCATGTATCGGCAGCACAGAGGGTAATCCTGCTATGAAACAGCTTTCATCCGAATCCTCTGGCGATACGGAGCAACACAAGATCTCCTTTGGTCGTTGATATGAGAATGGTAATATCATACAGTATGATCACCTGCAGTACAATAAGGGAAATCTGCACAAACCAACTGTTTCAGGGTGTCTTATTTCCACACATGCATTTCAAAAGGAGATAGAACATCAAAATGAGGAAGCGGTGCATGAGGCGACAGCAGTGTGCGGACTACAGCGCAGTGCACTGACAACAAAGACTCCATTTGAATAATGCTGCTCATTAGTTGGGGGACAGGGCCTTTTTCTGTTGGCGCCTGTCCCTGGTCACTTTGCACCGCTGCGATAGACAAACACACACACTCAACGCCAAGGTTGTCATCCATCACCGCACTGAGAGAAAGGTACGAGCTGGCCAAGACAAATGCGTCGTTCTGTTTTTTATTTCCTTCTGCAATGATTAGACATTTCCTCTGGTGGAGGATCACAGCATCCACACAAAGAGAATAAAGTGACGCCAGCTCTCTCTCTGATACTGTACGTGGTGCCATCTGAAAAGAGCTATTGAAGAAAGATCTGAAATGCAGCTGCTGGAAATCCTTCATCAACTCTGGTATCAGCACACTGAACAATAATGAACCTCCTGGCTCAGCAGACACAAAAGCCTCAGTACAATCCAAACAACATTGTTCTAATATTCCTTTGAGTTAGTCAGATAATCTGTTTAGATCTATTCTGCCATAAGAATGGTTTCAACATTTTTGGGGAATCTACTTTTTGGCTTTCTTGCCGAAAGTTACATAAGAAGATTGATAGCACTGTGTAATCTACCGTGATCTCGACCCTACTGTTCATATTTCTACTTGGGCCGAATATCCTGGCCTTTATGTGTCATATATGTTTTGCGGAAGGTTTGTATAGTTAATGTTGTTGAACGATGGTTAACATTGTGAAAAGGTTGTGGTAAAGTTTAGTGCGCAAAACTACTTTTTAGGGTTTGAATAAGATCATGGTTTGGCTGAAAATAAGTAGTTTCGTTAAGCTACGGATGTTTATTTTACGTGGCACGCGCAATGATACTCAGTCAGATGGAGTTTACTGACTTATTGCCTCTGAGGGAAAAGTCCTGTGTTTGTTTGACCAATTCACCTTCACCCCACCCACCAGTGGACTTCCATTCTCTTAATACTTTGTATTTAGCTCTGAATCCAATTATTGGTTTATGTTGAAGTTACTACAAAGGCCGATGCATTTCATACAGATGCTACAGGGTGCCTTGTACATTTTAATCACAAATCAACGGCCACTACGTAAGCATTATTATTTGAGACCAGCTTGTAAACCTGTGTTATTTTCAAAACTGAACATTAACAAATACAGGCTTAGCTGTTTAATTCAAAACAGACCTACTAGGTACTAAAGTAAGCACAAGCGCAAGCTAGACAATAACAAAACGTAGCAGCACCAAATGTCCAGCAAAAGAGAGAGGGAGAGCGATTCTGGATCGGGGCTTTTAACCCCGGGTGCACATCGACCAGGTGCTCGCAATCAGTGTTACCTTCAATGACATAAGGAAGCATCGTTAAAGGTAACTACAGGGAGGAGTAAAGCAGGGGTCGTCACACTATTTGTTTAATAAACAAAAGAAATGTGTTTTGTCGTTACCCGTTAGACTATCTGAGACTGGGATTTGCAAATAAATACTCGTCATCCAAACTATTTAAAATAATTTTTAAACTTTGTCTTTTGTGAGGATTAAACAAAAAACATATTACCTGTTCATTAGGTCAGATAGCTGGTCAGCAAATGTGTTTCTTTTGGACAGAACCAGGTTAGCTGATTCTCTGTTTCCAGTCCTTGTGCTAAGCTAAGCTAACACCTGCTGGTGGTCTTTTTATACCAATATGGTTTATTTACTTCAAGCTGCAAAGCAAGTGAGCAAATGTCCCAATATTTTTGAACTTCTGTTTTAAACGTTGTACCAGTGGGGATGTAAAGGTATACAACCCATATAAGCAACAACTGTCAGTATCAGGAAAATCCTTCTGCAAGAACGTGCATAAGCACATCTCTAAAATAATTTAATTAAACCACAGCTAATTCTTTATGCAAATGAAAATCCTGAAAACGAAATCATTTGATTTAAAAAAAGAATACAGGGACATTGTGACTGTTTGAACAGACCTGAGGAAAATCCAACTGTAGCTCTATAAAAGGAAAGGATCAGTCATCTGCCAAGGACAGCCGGAGCTAATAAGTGTGTAACATGATAGAAAAGAAAATTAGTTCATAGCTGTCATCTTCTTGATGAAGAGGCAATCAGAATCAAAGTGAATCATTCCGTGAGGAGGATTGTGTTTTGGAATTCAAACGGGCAATGCTTCAATATGACAAATCAGCCAGTGTGGTGCATGTTGATTGATTCCATCCATGAAAACCTAATAGATTTAGCCCTCTGTGAGTTTGGCTCTCATTAACCTCGCAGCGTTTTCATATGAGAATGTATTGGAGCCATTTTATCCACCACTCAAAGGCAATTCACTGGGTGATAAATCCTTTGGCTTATCTGGCTGCAGGTGACAGCACAGCAGAGTACGGAGAATGACTGGGGCACAAAACACACCAAAACACACACAACAATGCATGCACACACATATTCACAGCCCACATAAACACGTTCTGCAGCTCACGTTTTCTTGAAGGGGTCGCCATGGTGACCTGTGAGCTGGAAAACCTTGTGATCGGACCGGAACCGAAGACTTGCTCCTCGACCTGAGCGACCAGCCGCAACAGAAAACTCTTCCTCTTGGCTCCCCGACAAAGAAAAGGAAGAAGAAGAGGGGGAAAAAAACTGAATTCAATTACACAGTCGAAACCCACTCCTTGCCCTCCGGGAGTGATATCAGCACCATTTAAAAGTCTGATTACTCACAAAACCAATAACATTTTGACTCCCTGGTAATGGACCAGTAGATTAGAAAATTTAGATTACATTTAACTGCCTGTAGATTCTCATTAAAACGCCACCAACTAGTTAGAAACAATAGGTAATTAAGAGTGTAATGAAGCGCAGTAGCGTTAGCACGCGTTGGTTGCCTGCTACTCTTGTGGGACCCAGCCTTACTTTGCACTTATCCTGCAGCAAAGCCATACGCCGTCTCATTTGGGCAATACGACATATTTAATTAGATTAATGAATTTCGGTGGCGTCTCCACAGGGTTGGCTGTGCTCCTCGTGGTGACAGTGTAACAACAGATTATATATTAGGGGAGGCCGCGAGCTGCAGGCAGGCCGGCTGCAGGTTGGTCCCTCGACAGAGGCGCGACCACGTGTGACAGTTTGGGTGGAACCTGTCTCAAGTTCACTCCTGCTAAATTGTCAAATGCAAATAATCGTGAGCAAACGTACTGCACGGATAAACATAAACTCGTATCCAAAACTCCAGATTTGACTTAGCAAAGTGAGGCCTATTGAATTAAACATGATTGATTGTAACACGGGGAGAGCACAAACAGAGGCAAGAAAAGCTCAGGGTGATAAATGGGTTAGCGTCAGTGTTTGGCTTTAAGCTAGTCTCTGTGGCTCTGGCCGGACACAAGTAAATGCTTCCACACAAAGTGAAGACTAAAGGAAACGGTGAATGAGTCCCTCAGGTGGAAACACAATGGTTTGAAATACTTAAATGTTGTGAAATATGGATGGGAAGACATTTTTGATTCACTTCATCTAGTGGGTAATTTCAACCCAGTCTCACGGCATTTCGTGTTCACCAACACGATTTTGTATCTATTGATTCGTGTTCACCAACACGATTTGCCCCTTTTTTTTTCGTGTTGCACAGCACGATTTTAA
This sequence comes from Gymnodraco acuticeps, assembly GCF_902827175.1. Lineage (NCBI taxonomy): Eukaryota > Metazoa > Chordata > Actinopteri > Perciformes > Bathydraconidae > Gymnodraco > Gymnodraco acuticeps. The sequence goes on from NW_022989810.1 coordinate 3,004,726, forward strand.
AAGCAATGTATTTCTACTGCCTGCAGCACGTCTTTTTCTCCGGTCGGGTCGAGGAAGACCGGAAGCAGTGTGGTTCATAAAAACATGTTCTTACTCAATATCAAGCCACAGTTATTGCTTTTATTTGAAATCGTATAATTTCGGACTTTTGTTGCCATCTGTGAGGAAAATAAATGGGGCTCAGAGCCTCAGAATACGGAAATCTGTATTTTTAAATCTTTTTTTCCTTCTAATTTGTTATTCTTTTCAAAATAACACACTGTTATTTACTCACCAATAACACACAATTATCCTTGCTTTTATTTATTGGTTTAATTCCATAATCTCTGGCTTTTTTGGCGTCCGTCAGGAACTGAATTTCAAAATAAAAATAACCGGAAACAGACGTAGGCCTATAAGGGACATTTCGAGCATCATTGTGATTGTCAACATTTCTGAGTTTAGGATGGCCGAAGACACTACACTACCCATAATCCCCAGCTATCGTTTAGGACTATAGTCCCCGTAAGGTTACGCAGAGCGTCAAACAGCTGTGTGAAATGGAACGAAACCACGCCAGACTATCCAAAACTGGAATCGAACTCCCCCCCAGAACTACACATGCTGGCTATTGTGTTTCGCAAAATGTTCTATGGGACGTCTCTACTGAACGTTTTTGTTTTTCCCACAATTAGAAGTTGCCAGTATTAAACACATTGGTGTTATCAAATGTAAAACATATAATTAATAAATGGGTGAAAATCGCTTGTGTCCATAATGCGCAGCATTAATATATACCCACATGACAGCTCATTGTTACTTTGTAATTCTACTCCACTACAATTCAGAGGTTAACCTGGTATTTTTACTCCACTGCATTTATTTGAGTTACTTTGCAGATTCTGATTAATTATGTGAAATATAAACAACCCTTAAATCAGACTTTAGTTACACCTGAGTAAAATTCAGGTAAGGTGATTGTCAAGTGCCAACAATCAGGAGAGATATTTGATAGTTGGTGCTTGAGAAGACTAAACATGTATCTGCAATTGACATGAATGGAAACGAGTAATAAAGTATATTAATTACTCGTTATTCTCTACTAATAGTTAATTAAAGATTGTATATTATGGCTATTTTGCACATCCCTTTTAAGATTTCAAGATTTTCAAAGGTTTATTGACATATCATATACACAACTACTGTGTAGTTATGCAATGAATGAAACACTTGGGTCACAGGTTCCTCAACAGTGCATTACAAGACATCTATCAATATGTGTGTACCTCCACCATTAAACTGTCATATTCTGCACATTTCTTTTTCTATCTACATAAGAGTATAATTCATATGTATAATATCAGTTAAAATAAGTGCTTCAACATAGTTCACATTGCAGGAAAGCAATATATTAGACGTTAAGTACTTTGTCAGGCTTAATATGTATCTGTAGATAGATACCCCCAAAGTTGTTTTCTTATTTAAAAGAAGACCTTAATCTGTTATTTAATGTTTAAATAAAGGTTCATTCGTTTTTCTGTTTTGCATATCATCCTATTAATATCTTTGTACATTCTGCACTAAACTGTTTTATTGTAGAGATCACTTATAGTATCTTCTTGATTTTTTATATTCTATATTTATACTTTCCCCCTATGAAAGTATGTACTCTTAATATTTTTTTAATCAAATAAAACAATAATTCAATAACGTGCTTTAACCACTAGGCGGTGCACACAAGGTACACACAGCCATAATAACTTTGTATTATTAGTGTAGGACACTTTTGTTTTCGTACAACATCTGAAAATGTGTAGTTTTATTCATGCTTTCACATAATTTTACAGCATATTGCTATACTATTTCAGACTCAGTATTTACATTCTTACATTCAAAGAAAATCAGTAATATCTTTAAAAACTACAGTCCTTTTATATCAGCTGTGCACCGTTATGGTGTAAATATAACCTATCTGTGAATTAGATCAAATGTAAAAGTCAGCCGAATTAGTGTTGATACTGCAAGGAGACGTATTGTGTGAAGATAAATTGAAGATGTTGTTTAATTGTTGAATATATTTATGCTCCACGTCAAGTATTCAGTTTCGGCGGCATTTTCTCAGTTTTTCCAAAGGTCTTCTCATCAGGGCTCTATAAATAAAGAACTACGGCAGATCTGTAATATACAATGCAGCCGAACCGTGTCTTACAATGCCGTTATGTGATGACTTTCAAAGAGAAAATCAAGAGCGCTCGGAATTAAGTATTATTTTATTCTTTTAAAATGTTTTCCGGATTTCATATCATATAAACACCAAATCCCAGCATGCATTGCGGCTAAAACATCCAATAAACGAGCTTAAAACCATAGCTGAGGATCTTGGGTAATCGCTCGAAATGCCTACGTCGGTTTCCGGTTATTTTTATTTTGAAATTCAGTTCCTGACGGACGCCAAAAAAGCCCGAGATTATGGAATCAAACCAATAAATAAAATCAAGGATAATTGTGTGTTATTGGTGAGTAAATAACAGTGTGTTATTTTGAAAAGAATAACAAATTAGAAGGAAAAAAAGATTTAAAAAATACAGATTTCAGTATTCTGAGGCTCTGAGCCCCATTTATTTTCCACACAGACGGCAACAAAAGTCCGAAATAATACGATTTCAAATAAAAGCAATAACTGTGGCTTGATATTGAGTAAGAACCTTTATATATACAGTCTATGATAAGAACATGTTTTTATGAACCACACAGCTTCCGGTCTTCCTCGACTCGACCGGAGAAAAAGACGTGCTGCAGGCAGTAGAAATACATTGCTTTTAAAATCGTGCTGTGCAACACGAAAAAAAGGGGCAAATCGTGTTGGTGAACACGAATCAATAGATTAAAAATCGTGTTGGTGAACACGAAATGCCGTGAGACTGGGTTGGTAATTTACGTACTGGCGCTAATGTCGTATCTATTGTGCTCTTAAGCGTTGGATTTGATCTTTTGTTACCTACTTCTTGTGCTTTTAATAGGTATTAATATGCATTGGTTTATACTTACTGATATACTGTTTTATATGTATTAAATTATTACATTTATAAGTAAGCGTTTTTACTATTTTTGTCCTCAACCACGCGATCAACCATGTGGATATGGCAATAGAGATGTTAAATGGATTGATGTAAACGCTGGCCATCAGGGTTGTGTAATAGGTCACCATTGTCAGTATGTGTGTCTTTGGATATGTAATGTGTTAATATGTTAATGTTTTAAAAACAAAATGTATTGTGCACAATGTAGTAGGTATAACTTGTATCTTCTGCGGCGTGCAGAACGGAGTACCTAACACATTTCCAAACGGGGACCATAAAGGATATTATTTAAAATTGATATAATAGTACAAAAATAAATAAAGTTTGGAATCTTTAAATCAGATTAGATTACACAGAATAATACAAAAGATTCTTCAAACTTTTTGTAGAAACTCTGCTGCGTATTGGAGAAGGAAAGATATTACGCTTTCATTTTATTTTTTGTTTAAGCAGTTTTGTGTTTGCGATTTAATATTAGATTAAGATGATAACTGTACGATTTGACATGAAGTTTACATAATAGTTACGTTTGAGCTTTAGAGTTAGCTTTTACTTTAATGTTCGAGTAGTGCAGCTAGAATTCAGCTTTTGCATTGTTTAACGTTAAGCTACACTTGTGGGTTATCTACATTTCTGTTCTTGTTTAGCTTGATTTAGAATTGAAACATAATTTGGCTATTGCTCCTATGGCTAAACATTGAAACCACACTTGACATCTGATGAGCAACATTACTTGAATGTGTGTAGCCTCCTCAACCTAACATGAACCAACTTTCTTTAACAGCCTGCTACTATCTAAAGCTGACGTCAAGAGCAACTAGAAAAGGTTTCTGTAGTTCCAGTTCTCCATGTTCTCTTTAAAAACATGATGTATGGACATGGTGTCTTTTGTAGTATCACACTGCCCCCTATAGGGATGGATCCTAACTGCGCTTCATTGATCCTTAACACAGAGATGTGTATTTCAGTGATATACCCTGCTCAGCTGTTTTCACACGCTCTGCATTTTAAACACAGCTACAGTATAAGCTATAAATGTTTCCTCTTTCCACTGTAAACATTGTGTTTTAAATATAACTTTTGCACACGTTTTTTGTGGCAGATGTTGCACTGCCAATGTGTATATATATACACAGCCTGAATCACAAGAGGAATATGTCTAGAAAACACACTCTGGCTGAGTGATTTACACTTCAAGATTCAAAGAGCTGAATTCAAACACACCTTTTCTCCAAAAGGAGTCATGGAGGAGGAGGAGGAGGAGGAGGAGGAGGAGGAGGAGGAGGAGGAGGAGGAGGAGGAGGAGGAGGAGGAGGAGGAGGAGCAGGAGGAGGAGGAGGAGGAGGAGGAGAAACAGAGCAGATGGCCCAGTGCAGATATTCTAGGCGACTGGGAGCGAGGAGTGTTCTCTGAAGGACGAGGTCTTGTATTGTTTTGGCTGCGAGGGCCGCTCTGTTATAGGCGTACCAGGGGTCCCTGAAGAGCCAGGGTCTTATGATGTCAGTGTCCCCCCAGCCCTCATCCCCAGCCCCGGCCTATTGTCATTCCTGTTTTTTAATTTCTCAAACGCAATCAAGTGTGACACAAACTGTTTACCTAGCGTGTCTGCCACAACCAGGAAGAGAAAGGATCGGAGGGGGGAAAAACAGACACACAAGCCAGGATCTCAGCACAAAATAATCCTCCATAATACCAGAGCTTTGTCAATACCTTCCCCCCCCCGACCTGCCCCTCCACATCTCTTTGCTCTTATGAAAAAGGGAAGGGGAGATCAAGAGGAAAAAAGAGGATGGGGGGGGTAACACATCAGAAGAAAGCTGTTAAATTCGCCCCTCAGTCTCGTTTGGGATTGCTAATTATTGTTTTTACAGTACAACAATTGGGGTATTAGGGCATACGCGGCTGGAGATAACATCCAAAGGAAGGCAAGGGGAGAAAGGGGAAGAGGAGCATGGGGGAGAAAGATAATGGGTTGACAGAAGGGGAGCTATGATAGGGTCTGGTACAGGGCGGTGTCTGTCTCTCTGCTACAACACACCACAGTATCAGGAGACTCGCTGTCTCACTCTGTCTCTAAGGGTCTAAAAGTGGAGAGGGAAAGTTTGGAATCTTCAACAATTTATGGATCGACAAAAATCTGAGAAAGTGAAAGAGAACTGAAGTTTTGGGAGACTTCAACTTCTCTTCACACTTTACTAGATTACAAAGAATACATAGATCCTTCACAGCTTAAAGATCTCACATGAACACACACACACACATACAGGCAGAATCCAAAACATACAGGTCAAAAGGTGAATATAGCAACAAAATGTAAGTCAAGTTAAGAACTAAAACAAAAGAAGCTAATATTCAGAGGTGGAAGAATGACTCAGATGTTGTTGAAGTACAAGGACAAGAGTGTAGGAATACTCTGTTACTGTAAATTAAACTCCTGCCATCAAAATGTTACTCAAGTCGAATTACAAAAGTATTGGCAAAAAATATACTTCAAATACCGAAAGTAAAAATACTTATTATGCAGATTGGCCCATTTCAGTTAGGTATATATTATATGTTCTGATTATCATTATTGATCATTTAAGTGGTCTCAAAGCTGGTAAAGGTGCAGCTAATATTAATTACTTTGTATACTGCAGGGTAGCATGTGAATTAGGTATTAAACAAATGTAGTAAAAGTAAAAGTACAATATTTACCTCTGAATTGTAGTGGGGTACAAAGTAAAAAAAATGAAATACTCAAGTAAAGTACAAGTCCCTCAAAAATTTACTTTTGCAGTATTTGAGTAAATGTACTTTATCACCATTGTCATTATGTGTATATCTACATTATCACATGACTCATGTGAACCCATACCGACATTTCTCACATAGCTATGTAATGTTCCTCAGTCGAATATTTAACTAATTGAATCGTTTTCTGGGTTTGGCTTTTAAGTCTTTTTATGCTAGCTTTTAAGCTTAGAACCTAAAACAGATACAATTAGCAAATAGCTAAAGACAGAAGAAGAAGAGTTAATATCGGACTTACTGACAACAGGAAGCCCAGCTCCAAATGAATGCTAATGTTCTGTATCTGCTGCGTTTAAATGGGCAACTGTTTGCTCATGTTAAGTTAAAGCTGGTTACTTCTAAGCGTTAACAATAAACATGTGTTAACTGAATTTAAACTACTTTTTGGACGTAAAAATGACATAGCATGAGGTCAGTGCCATCAGGATAACTTGAGTCTACTTTAATGTACTTCTCCACAGTGGGACATCTGAACACTGACAACACACGTGACAACATTATCATATCACTCCGCCAACCTCAAATATTACTAAAATTATAGCCTAGGTTAGGGATGGGCAATTTGGATGGTGGTGGGGGGGCCACATAAGCGATGTACTGTCCACCAGGGGGCCGCAGATTCACTTGGAACACACACACACACAAATTCCATGTATTGTATGTAATTTTAACAAATATACTAAGTCTGACATCTTCATTGACATTTCATAATCTTTCAGGGAACATCCTCTAATAAGCTCAATAAACAAATATCACTTCACAGAAATGTTATTTCATTTTTACAAGTGGCATGTTTGTATTGAACAGGTTATTTAACAGTGGAATACAACTATTTTAAACTATTGGAAAGCACGGAAGATGCGTGTGCATTGAGATTAACCATTAAGATGACATAAACATGAAGTCATGAATAATAATATAATAATAATAATTGTACTTAAGTTAAGTCATGACTGTTTCCATTGCACTTTGTTGAATTTTGTTCGTATCCTCCTTACACAGTTTTTTGCCTCAACCATGGTAAAGATGTTTTGCAATATTTGCAAAACTCAGATTTCTTTGGCACATATGGGGTATTAGATGGGTATCATTTCATTTGCAGGACTTTATTCCTTGAGTCAGAGTGAAGATTTTGAAAGTCAGCTCTGGTTTGAATTGATTGCCAAAGCAAAAACACCAGGTGAGGTCCGTCCTCACCATTAAATTATGTAAGGACTACGGCAACTGCATTTTGGACCAAATAAAGTTGCTGTTGCTGTCGAAGGTAAGCCAGAAAAAACTGCAAATCATATCATAATCAGAGTATGAAATGCTCAGGGAGACCACCCAATAGTGCACTGTTACATCCTCAAAGATTGAGACTGCTAGTATGTAGGCATTATTAAACACATACATTATAAGCTAACATTATAACATTATTACTTTTGTTCCAGTACAATAAAACACTCACAGGAACACGTACTGCAAGGTTTAGTGTGAGTACTAAAAGGCAGGTGATGCTGTGCTCCATAGGAGAAAATAAAGCCTCATGGAGCCCACACACATACACATTGGCTTCTATCCTATGAATGAGTAGGCCAGCCAAAGTCATTTGGAAGCTTCCACATGCCAATGAATAAATAAAGCTATAATTAGTAAAGAAAACAGCGCCACCTGTTGGTGTTCCACCTCTGTGAACCCAGACCATTATAGAGTGCTGTGGGAAACACCTGAGCTTGCAAAGGCTGTATGTTAAAGGGTTGGCACGGTGTGTGCGTGTGTGTGTGTGTGTGTGTGTGTGTGTGTGTGTGTGAGGAAGTTTTTTCCTGTGGGCCACCCGTGTAACCATGTGTGTTGTATGGCTTCCATTTGTAAAGAGGCTTACCGAGCATATGTGTTGGTATTGTGAGAGTGTGTGTGCTCCTCTGTGTACATGTGTGTGTACTTGAAGAGGTCCAACTGCATGTCCTGGGGCCCACCTGGCAGCCCTGTGCAGATTCTGGGGCCTGAGCAGCTGGCCTGGGGGCTGGTGAGGGTGTTCGGCGGGGGGAGGTCTGACAGGGGTGCGGGGGGTCTTCCATGGCCCCTGTCCCACCAGACCCAGACAGTAGGAGGCAGATGGACAGGCCAAAGCTACTGCCAGAGGGGCCACAGGGCCGAGGGAGAGGGCCAGCCAACACCAACTGAGCTCACTCACACACAGACATTGAATTTATAATGTTTTTTAGATACTAACTATATACTTCAGATTTTCTTATTTTCTAAATGTTACACTGAGAGATACTTCGAGAATAGAGAACAGCACAAGAGAAGAGCTAATCCCGGTACTGGAATATGTCGTTGTGTTGTTCCACTAACCGTTAATATTAGTTTTTTATTTCAAGTTGGAGTAGCAGGTCATTGCTTAGATCTGGAAACACCGCATCATTGCAAAAAAGGAGTTTGACCAGGAAAGAAACACAAGTTGTCGACAAACCACCAGTTTAGCCAAACTTGTTTTGGTAGAGAAAATCAAAGCTTAGAACAAATGATAACCCATACCAGACTTCCTGGTTCAGCTTCGATCGATGGTATCTGCGGTTGTGTGTGCAGAGAGTTCTTATGCAGTAAGGCGTTGGAGACATTTTTGTAATACTCACACTTCCGTTTTCACTTCCAAACAAAGTAGCTCATTGGTTGGTTGATTGATTGGTTCTCGGGTCGCCCTTGGTTGTCTTTTTTGTCTTTATTGTCCTGTTCACATTCTTTTAACCCTCCAGTCGTGTTGGGGTCAAATCTGACCAATTTACCACCAATCATAAATCATGTGTTTAACATTTGATTGCTTCAATGCTTTATGATATCCTCCACAGAAGGCATTTGAACAAATAACATTGCTGATCACCTCTTTCACTGAATTTTGAGTAGTCAACTAGTCAACTTTCACTGCAGTTCTTCATGTAAACCATTAGTCTGAGATTACAGTTTAAAAGGGTGTTAAAATAATCTGGTGATTAGTGGTTTTTGTGTTAATGTAAGAGCAGTTAAAACAGACAGGTCAAATTTGACCAGGAACACCAAAGTAACGGGGAGACATAAACACAACGGGAGGGTTAAGCATGCTTCTGTGATCCCAGAGCAATGATTTGATGTGTACAATGTTATTATAAATTGAAGAAAGATGTACAAATACATCCAAGCATCAAATTAGAATAATCTTTTAACACAACTCAAGCCAAGTCTTACAAGTCCTAAATCATAAACATTGAGTTTTGAGTCCTAAACAAATCATAAGTTACTCTTCGCACAAAACGACTGCCATTTTAAACCCACATGTTGCTCATAAACATAACCATTAAGCCTCTTATAACCTTCAAACACTGATTTTAAACATGCAATAGAAAACCTTACCCAGAACAACACCATATGGAGGACGAATGTGATAAGACAGTCACAGTGATTTGACAAGAATATACTAAAAGTGTTTAGGATTGACACAGAGTTTATTATGAACATGTACCATAGGTGGTGGTGGTGTGGGAGGTAGCCACCGGCTCCAGCAGTCCAGAGAGCCACAGATGCTCCACTGTTTGTGTGTTGACTCTGTAATTTGTTTGCTCTAATTTGTTTTGCAGTGCCAGGGGAGTTCCGGTTTTAATTTGGCTCTGTGTGTGTTTACCCCTCTTTGTGGATCGCTGATCTGTTAAGCATAGAGAGAGGCAGAGAGACAGTCAGAGTGGAGGGTGGGCTGTTCACAGAGCCAAATTAAAAAAGGAGCAGTGCAGATTGTTTTAAGCTCTGGCAGCCCCTTCAGGCCCAAAGGCCTCGCTCGCAGCCTGCACCTGCTCCGTCCCCCGGGAGCATGGTTCCTGATCCGTGGCCCTCGCTTCTCCTCCCCGGGCCCCCTAGCCCAACCGCCTCCTCCTCTCCTCTAACTCCTATTTTCCTTGTTTGCTTTATCTCCTCCCCATCGACATCTCTCCTTCCCTTCTGCTGCCTCCTTTCTCCTCACGTCTCCCCTCCAAAGACTCATGGTGCTCCTTCTCTCCTCCCTGATGACTTCTCTCACTCCTCAGCTCTGGCCTCTTCACCCCTTCTCTCCTCTCCACCAGCTGCTCTTCCTCCTCCTCTTTATCCCTCCTTCTCCTCTTGCTCTTGTTTTGCCTCTTTGCCCTGGCTCAAGTTCCTCCTATCCTTCCCTCATTTATTCTCCTGTAACTTTTCTTCATGCTGCTCCTCTCTCCTCCTGTTGTCTCGCCTCCAGCAGCTGGCAGAGTCTTAATCAGCAACCCTCCGCATCTCGATGATTGCAACGTGTTAGCCTGATTGAGAACACACACCCACACACACACACAAGACACAATATAACACGATCTGTGGGCTATCACGATTATTAAACTACAGTGCAGAGCTCAATAAAGCGGCGTCAAAGCTGACATCAACACATTTTATTAACCCGAGACACATAATAAGAATGCAAATTAAACTCTTGTTTAAAATTGTCACAGCTATTCTTTATTGAAATCCCCCAGTCGCTCCGTCCTTTATGACTGCACAGCCATAGGTAGTTTGATCAGTCAGTCAGCTCTACACACAGTATGGTACACTTTGTCACACATACAATAATGCACATTACCCCAGCAGTAATGCTATGACATGTTCCAATAACAAGACAGTTACTTTTAATATGGCTTGATTAAAGTGGTCAAACTGTATACGATGACCCAACTAGATGAGGCGAGTGAAATCGCAGTCCGGAGGGGGTGGGTCGACCCAATGGAAGAAGGTTGTCTCAGGAATGTAAGTATCAAACTCTGGCCTTCTGTCACTAACTCACCTATCTATATACCAGGCTTTTCATTTGCAGTTCACCCAAACTGCTAAAAGCTATCCCAAGTGGTATGTAGCCATGCAGAGTCTTATTTTGAAATTCACATGAAGAACTTGTTAGCAAACAGTTACATCTAGCAGACACAGAGCAACATTAGCATTCATTCGAATGCGTGTTTCTTGCCACCTGATGATATTGTTTTATCTATATACTTCTTTGCTATTGCTTTTTGCCCTCCGCCGGCTCCTGACGAGTCTCCCTTTTTTGCAGATAAATGATCCATTATGGTCACTAACTAGTCATCAGTAATGTAGGAAGTATTCAGATTTGATTAGTTTAAGTACAAAAACCACACAGAAATACTTCACTCAAAGTAAAAGTCCTCCATTGAAACTGTTACTTAAGAGGGCCCTATTATTCTCATTTCCAGGTTCATATTTTCACGTGTTTCCATGCTTTAATGTTCAAAAAGGTATTTTCATCCTCGGTCTGAAACCAGAGCCCAGTCTGCTCTGATTGGTTAGCTGGCCGACTCAGTTGTGATTGGTCAACCGCTAAGAGATGTCCCGCCCCTAGGCAAATCACATGAAAAAAGCGCGAGAGGGGGGCGTGTGTGGGGGAGATACTCCCTCTGAACTTTGAGAGTTTAGCCTTTGCAGACTATTTACTTGCACACAAACCTATATACCACACACCAGGAAGGGAACGCCCCCCAAAAGCATAATAGGGCCTCTTTAATGTTAGTTTTATTTTTATAAAAAAATAAATAAATGAAATCCTCAAATTAGAAGGGCTGCAAGACTAACACAATAAATACAATAGTGATTAATCAACTCAATTGTACAGGCTGCACTTGTAAAAACTGTTGAGGCAGCAATCCTATAGACACATACAGTACATCTTAAAACATGTAAAAATTAAAACAAAACTATCTGCATGGCATGGATGCTTAAAGTAAGGACGTTTTTCTTTATTTGGGTGAACTGACTCTTTTAAACATTAGTTGCATCTACTCTAAACGCACCACATTCTTTTTACAGCAATCATATTGCCATTACGAGCACTTACTTACAAAAGTAAATGCTTCCCGAGACATTTTGGTCCATTAAATACCCAGTTTTGCTCGTTTTTAGACTAGCAATGTTCCGTTGATTTGGTATTCTGACTGTCTCTGCGCGGACTTTATCACCTGACATTCACACACAGTAAATCTCACATACACAATCATGATCCAGACACCCAGCGTCCTGTACTGCTGATATACACATTTCCCATTCAATTGTCTTACACTGTCCTCTGCCTTCCTCCAGATTGCTCCCATTAAGGTGAAAATACATTTCTACTTGTGCAAAATAAAGTCTCTCTTTGAGAGCAATAGGAAAACAAAGTTTAACAAAAAATATATATATTTGTCACATTGGATCATATAGAAATAATAAAGTGGCACTGATAATAAATTATATCACAAGAAAAAGCTGCTGCAGACTATATCCCCCTCATTTCTTTAGTCTGAAAGAACTAAGGCTGATTTGTAAGTATGCATACATATTTAACCTGCAGGCTGACAAGTTATTATGAATGAAACATTAAAGTTTTGGACTGTAGGAGGAATTCCTGCTGTGTTATTGGGAGGGTGGAATGACCTTGTTGAACACAGGCTGACTACTGACTCCATCTAGTGGTGTAATATACCAACTACAGCGTTTTGCTGAAATCAAGAAGATTAAAATCAATATTCGGATTTCCTCCAACAACAAAGTGCAAGCAAATGATAACTAAATCGGGAGAAATAAGGATAATACCCATTAAATCAAATAGGCACAAAACTGCTTCTTTTTCATTCTTGTTTCTATTCCATTGGACTACTACTAAGGTTGTGGTTTTCTTCCCACATACAGTAGCACAAAGGGAATGACACGAGGATCAATCTAAAGCACGGACTCATCTGTGTTTCCTCTCTCGCACACAGATGGTTAACGGCAGCTGTTCTTGTCAGTCACATGATCGATCTCCACCCGTTTCAGTGGGTTTGTGCGTTAGGACACGTGGCGGTGTGGTGATTAGTTGCATCGTTTCATAGCAAGTGAGGTGACGCCTGTCATGAATACACCGCTCCTTGGTCGACGCCGCACTTTTCACTCGATGAGACATTTCTTCCGTGTTAACCTTTCGCACAAGCTTCTGCGTCTTAGGATGAGACAAATAAGGCAAAGAGGAACTGCCGCGGGGACAGTTCTGATGTTACAGAGAGGGGCAAAGCATACAGTATTAGTGTTATGGGGTTCAGTTTGTATGCACTACATATTAATACCCAGGGGGTCCATCAGGAAGGTTCATTATTTTGGGTATCAGAGGTTGAGGAGTCATTTCTTCAGCCGTGAGAGTCTGGCAACCTGTCCAGATTTTTAAAACTAACTATGCATCGTCTCCTGTCAGCCAATCACGACCATCCTCAGGTCAAACCTCAAGGTCGGGAATTAACTCCTCTTTAAGCTGAATGTCATTTTCGGATCCCGTGCCCACGTCCGAGTCAAAGAGTGAGTGGTCAGATTTGGGCGAGTGCGTGTGTGAGTGTCCGCCTGAGTGGCTGCTGGCGTCGCTGTCGTCAAGAGTGTTAGTCCTGGAGAAGAGGCCAAAGTCCAGCAGGCCTGTAGGGGAGCCACTGCTCTCACTCTCTCCTTCAAAATAAAAATCTTCCACCTCCACAAACCACTCGGGCCAGAACCTCCTCCGCATCCGCTCGCAGAACATGGCCAGGTTGATCAACTCTCCTGTAAAGACAAAAGACACAGCAGGTTTACGAGAACAAGCTTTTACAGATACAGCTAAACCATCAGGAGGTATCACTGCATGGTGCTTACTGACATTTTGAGTCTGACAAAGAGGAAGACAATACATCTGGGATACTTCCAGAGACATAATTACGTGCTATCTTTTTATGATAAGTGCTTTCAGAAAGTGTGTATCAAAGCAACAGCGAGGAACCCTCATTTGTGACATTACAAGCTCTGATTTTGCTCTCGGAAAAGATAAGAGACCCGAGTGTTCCCTCATCAGTGCAACAATCAAAGCCTATCAGCATCACTGCATTACAGTATAATATCACTGCCATCTACTGGCTGAACATACAAATACATCTATGACAAACCACTTGGGAAATATGCAAGTGACATGTTTATCTTGAAGTCAAGCTTATATACTGCAACACAGGGTAATAGTGAAGCTCAAACTAAAGCAACAATATCTCCAGTTAATATGCAGAGCACTCCACAGATCCACTGACCTTTGATGAGTTGTTCTGGTCGTGTCCCAGGAAGAGTCCACATAGCCTGGGCTAGATGCCCAAACACTGTAGCATCTAATGTGGACATCTTAGAGCCCATGAAGTATTTTTTATCTCCTGTGGGACAGAGACATTTGAAATGATGGAGCATAATAATTAGTAGTGTTTGAAATAAAATAAACATTGCTTTAAACTTTTTGGATTCAAAATAAAAAATATATATAGAAAAGTTAAAGGTGTTTGATTGGCACCAGCTGGTTGAGTAACAAAAAATACATTGTTGATTTTCTAACAATTTAATTTCCTACTAGCTCTTGGAGTAGCAGAAGCTAGATCTTTCAACCATTTATCCATGACTTTTAGCTAACTCAACTATTTTTACTTTAACTAACTCAACCTTTTATCCATGACTTTGAGCTAATTCAACCATTTATCCTTTTAGCTTGCTATTTCTGTTTATCCATTTCTTTTTGGTATTTATATCAATGGTATGCATTACTGTTTAGCTTATAATTTCAACAGTTTGCCCATTACTTTTTCGCTAGCCGTTTCTGTTCTGTTGCTAGCTAGCAACTGTTGCTCAAGCATTATTTTTGCTAGCTAACCAGCTTGTTCATCCATTTATTTGAGGTACATATTTCAGTAGGTTACATTATACATGTTTGCTAATTATTTAAAAAGATGATTCTCCCTTAGCTAACTATTAATCCTATCCATTACTTTTAGCTTGCTATTTTAACCTTTCTTCTAGCTAGCTAACTTAAATTAGCTAGGGTGTTACAACACAGTAGGTTAGTAGTAAGCATAAACATTTAAGAAGGTTTTATCTTCATAGTAGTTCCTTCCTAAACACCAATATGCGGATTGTTCATTAAAATATAGCCTACTGTATAGAACGTTCCTTTCTTTATATTAGTTGAGCTGCTTAACAATAGTTCTAAGTATACAAATGTAAAAAGAGGGATATAATTAGGCTAACCCTGGTTGGGCATCACCTTCCAAGACATTAAAAAACACTGAAATATATCATACATTTTGTTAAAATAAACGTGTAAAGAATGTTAACAATACAGAGACAGAACAGTATGGCCAGTTATAGCCTACATATTTGATTTTTTGAGTTTGTGTGGCCTTAGATTTGAGCTGTACTGTACTGTACCCAATATACAAGCTGTTAATAAACTTTTCAATCAATCAATCAATCAATCAAAGATACGGTGTATGCTAAATCTATTAGCTTCTCCTTCCCTGCTTGTTCAGCGAATTATACACACTTTAAAATAAACGAATTTCATCATGAAACTGGAAGAGCTACACTTTTGGCAGCAGCAAAACATTTTATACTCACACTCATGAGTCAGGAAAGCAAAACAGAAGCTAAGTGTACTGATGCTTTCATAGAATAACAAGTGGTCTTCTGTTGAAATGGTACAAACAGATCGATGTAAATCACTTTTCTTTCAAGCATCTGGCTCTTTGTTTCCATCTGAGCACTGATATCTTATCCCTGTGGCTGACATCCAGAACTTTCCTGTTTTCATTTATCTCTGCTATACCTCACTAAGTAGCCTACAAACACAGGGAAAGACAGAGATGTTCTGTTTAGATAAAGTGAAAATGATATTGGTATTTTGTCTACAAGGAAAGTAAATGCATTATTTCCAGGACATACAGCTCTGTAAACAAATTAAGTTTCTTAAATCTCAATCTCTACATGTATGGCAGCCATTCCCTTACACTACAGTATCTGTTTAATTCCAACACAGAGAAATGTAGTTAGTAGTTTACCCAAACACATAGACCTACCAATAAAAAGTAAAACCAGAGAAACTGATCATTTTGCAGTGGTCTCTCTTCTTCCATAGCTGTATATGTTATTTAGTTATTCACATTATTAAATGTGCCTTTTCATTGTATAATATTTCATTGTGCATATATATTTGAAATAACTTGTGAGGGTCCATGAATCATCAATACTAATTCTGCAATAGGCCACATTAGACTTCGATAATGATCCGACAATTTTCCTTTGGTCATGATGACTTGGCAATGCAGTAATACATTAGCTCGATATAGATGTTTACTTTTACATACAACTTCCTGTGACTAAATTAGCTTTCCGCTGTCACTTTTATTTAATTCTGATTACCTGAATGTAACATAACAATCACATAACAACTGTTCTGGAAAGGTTGACAAATTTCACAACAACTATCCAATGGACTGAGTTTCTGAATAATACATATGACCATCCAGTCCTATTATAAAGAGAACTGTACCAACGGCTACAGATGTGTACTGTACTATCATTCTGTTATCCCAGATAAAAAAAAAACAGCCGCTTTTTTATCAAATTACATAACAGAGTTGGGGTAAGCCCTTCTCATACAGTTGATGACGTAAGGGGTAAAAGCCATAGAGAATGCTAATCAAAACACATGGCCCTCTTCCTACCTAACAGTGTGGCCAGCGTCCTCATGTCCTTCTCCATCAGTGTGTAGACCTCCTCCTTAGAGAAGCGTCCGATGCCATGGCCGTACATCTCCCTGCGCACCATGCTGCCGTTCATGTGGCTCAGCAGCCACTTCAGGGTGTCGCTCAGGGGGCCGGTCATCGACAGAAGCTTCTGCGTTTCATCTACGTTGTCCACCCACTGACAGTAGGCTATCGTCCTGACAGAACACAAAGCACACAACATGGTGTTTACATCACATTGTGAACGGTGTCAGAAAATGGATGAGTCTAGCATCAAACTTCTTTATATCACAGATCATAAATATATAAAACCACCACAGAAATATTTAAAAACAAGAATCTTTTGTTTTATGGAGATGTGATATGGATGTAGAGAGCAATCCATCCAACATTATTTGTAATAAAGTGGATGAGTTGCTATGTGATTCCTTTCCTCAATTATGCAAAAGAGGAAATTCCATTCTTTACGCCAAACACGTCCTAATAAATTGTGGCTCGGGAAAAAAGGAAGTGACGTATTTAGAGGTTTATCCCATGCCCTACAACCAACAAAGCTTTATGTCTATTGATAATAACCTCGTCCTAATCAATAAAGTACACTACCACTTCCCGTTTATCAGCTATATTGCTCACAGGAAGACAGCATCATACATCCAGCCCTTTAAACTGTCAGGCTGCATGTAAGAGAGGAAACGGTGACTGTGAAAGCATCCCAGGAACTCCGTTACAGATTTGAACTGGAAAAACTCAAGCTGCATTGCTTTGTTGAGTCAGTCAGAGTCTGTTTTGCTTGTGTTCAAATGAAAAAATAGGAAACAGAAGGAAGAGATTTGTCTCACAGCAGCCGACAGACAGATCCAGTCTCTGTGTGCAAACAAGCCCAACTCAAATCCTTAAAATCCCTCTTTAGCTCTGCTTTTCATTAACCACTTCGTCTCATTTGAGACCATTGAAAATGGTAACCTAGGAGACAGTTGTTTTATCTTAATTATACACATAAGCCTGTGAAGTGTATTCACCTACTTAATAATAAATAATAATAATAAATGATATTAATATAGCGCCTTTCAAGGGACCCAAGGTCGCTGTACATGGTGGACAAACAAAACAAACAGACAATCAACAGGCAAACCAAAGAAATAAATAAAGGAAGCCAGGGGACCAGAAAAGGGCTGGGGCCCGAAGGCCAGGGTGAACAGGTGTGTTTTTAGTGATAATTTGAAGATGTCCAGGGAGGCAGCATTACGGATCTCGGCAGGAAGTGCATTCCAGAGGGTGGGGGCCGCAACACTGAATGCCCTGTCACCAACAGTACGGAGGCGAGAGCGGGGGATGGAGAGCAGGCCCGTGTCTGAGGACCGCAGACTCCGAGAAGGGGTGTAGGGATGGAGGAGGTCCGATAAGTACTGGGGGGCGAGGGTATGGAGGGACTTGTACGTGAGGATGAGTGTTTTGTATTGAATCCGGGACTTGACCGGCAGCCAATGTAGGTGGATGAGGGTGGGGGTGATATGGTGCCATGGCTTGGTGTGGGTGAGAAGCCTGGCGGCAGAGTTCTGGACGTATTGGAGCCTATCCAGGGTTTTGCTGGGAACCCCGGACAGGACTCCATTGCAATAGTCCAGACGGGATGTAATGAAGGCGTGTACCAGGGTTTCTGCCACAGAGTCAGAGAGAGAAGGCCGGATTCTGGCAATGTTTTTTAGGTGGTAGAAGGCGGATTTGGTGACAGCTTTGACAT
Organism: Gymnodraco acuticeps; assembly: GCF_902827175.1. Classification (NCBI taxonomy): domain Eukaryota; kingdom Metazoa; phylum Chordata; class Actinopteri; order Perciformes; family Bathydraconidae; genus Gymnodraco; species Gymnodraco acuticeps. Next base: position 3,022,866 of record NW_022989810.1, read on the forward strand.
GCGCCTGGAAAGAGAGGGTGGTGTCCAGGATGACTCCCAGGTTGCGGACTTCAGTGGACGGGGAGATAGAGCAGCCGTCAATGGAGAGAAGCAGGTCTCCAACCTTCTGGAGCTGCGTCTTGGGAGCCACAATCATGAGCTCTGTTTTATTGCTGTTGATTTTGAGCAGGTTTGATGACATCCAGTTTTTTATGTCCTGTAGGCAGTTGACAAGGGATTGAGCTTACTTAAGTAAGGAAAATATATGTTTACAGTTTCTGAATTACTTTTGCACCATTCTCTTGTACTATTTTATGTCTTTAAGTAGATTGTATGATGTATTTATTGTTGGAGGAGCCTGAGACTTACTTACTACCTTTCCTGTAGTCCACCTTAGTGTGTTATAAAGGTTTTTTCTTTGCATGTAAATGGTCCACAAAGGCTAAAATCCCTCCAGGGGGAGTTTCTCTCCCACACACTCCCCCCCCCCTGCCTGAATTGGACTCCTTTGTTTAGTTCTGTAACATAGTGACATCACTATGTAACACTTACGCTTCTATTGGCTAGCACTCCAACACATTGGGTGTTTCTCAATGTCGAGGACGCTTGCTTGGTAGCACGTCTTCCGAGTCACTTGCTTCAGAAGCGAGGCAAGAATCCTTCCTAGCCTCGGAAAACGAAGAATTGTGGAACAGGCTAACAGGTGTGCGTCATATGGGAGGCCCCGCCTTAAATGGAGCGCGATTTCCACCAAAGATTTGGAAATTGGTCCGTGCGCAAAGCATTGTGGGGATTTTAAGACCGCAGAGTCTACACATGTGCAGCCTCGAAATGTCTCGTTACGAAGTACGCCAGCCTCGGTAGAATTCCAAGTATGCTGTACATTGGAACAGTCCTTCGGCGGGACTCGATGACGTAGTATGCTTGAAATAGTGGCTCTAGAGGAGCCTTCCTCGACATTGAGAAACACCCATTGTATGTGAAAGGCTCAGAGGCGGGACATCATCAGACAGAGGGTGAAAAGAGCTGCTGCAGCAGCAAATAAAGACCTTTTTGAACATTAAAGCATGGAAACATGTCAAAGTAAAGGAACACAATACAAATATGAAACCTGGATATAAGCATAATAGGGCCCCTTTAAGATTTTCATTGCCAAAACTACGCTGTAACAAATCATTTGAATGTCGAATCTACTGATAGTGCAGGTGTCTCTGATGTGTGGTACACATGTGTTGTTTTTCCAGCCGAGCTGCCTGTGCGTGTAGACACTAATAAGATTAAGATGCTATATCCTTACACACTCTCTCCCGTTACTTCGTAGGAAATACACTGATCTTCTCTCACAGATCGTCTGCACGCCTGAAAGCTTTATGTTGTAATTCTGCCGGCAGTGGCTGACCCCTGCGCCGTTATGCGACTGCAGAGCAGCGTCTGCCTCTGGCCTGCACTCTTCTCCATCACTCTGGTAGACAAGGCGCTCAATGCAAATTGAATTTAAGCATCTGACCTACATTACATCTGGGAGTGGTGACCATCCAGGGCCATACATTACTTCCTGTTACATTATCTGATCTGTTGTCCCAAGAGGATATACAGTCCTTTGTTTCATGATTAGAAAAAAGCCCTTCTTAGCAGATTCAAATATATAATTAAGATGAGGTCAGTCATTTTTGAGGGGGTAGACAATGGAAGCATGAAATCATTGTTTTGGCCTTTCAGTCAGTATGTTTCCCACTTAAGGTTGTGACTCACAAGTTGATGATAAAGAGCATTAGTAGTATTCTTACTGTTATAACCATCTTTTCTCAAAGTCATAAGCTGATTTTAAAGACAAGATGAATCATTTTACTGACTCATCAGAAGTGCATTCAGTCTTGGATTTTTTAGTGTTCAAATAATAAAAGGCTTGAAAAAAACTAATTTATTGAATTGTTGGGGATAGAAATGGTCCTATTTAATCCTCTGTTGAATTACATGACCATTTTGGCCACTGTGATAGTGGAAGCTGTAAAACTAGTACCTCATAATGTTGTAGATGAACATGTTAGCTAACATTTGCATGTTTATTTAAACATCCGGCAGAAACAACATGAAAATAAGCTGTAATATTTCTACCAATTTAAAGCCCCACCAGAATTCATTGACAAAAAACAGTGAATTTACCTTGCAGAGCCCAGAAGCTGCTGGTCTCACGCTGCCTCAAACAGAACATTTGTTTGTGTTATTGTGTGACTTCTGTATTTTGAACTTACCATTAGAAATACCAACATCACACAACACAAACAAACTGATCGAGACAAGGGTAGACCAGCAGCTCCTTTGTTTTGTGAAGTAAAATGACTGTTTTTGTCAATGGAGTCTGGTGCCGTTGAAAAGAGCATAGATAATATCTCGAAAAGGGCTGTCTGGTTAAGTGGTGAAAATATTCTAAAAATAGCATACATTTAAACTGATATTGACTTTTTTTAGGCAGACTTTTTGCTGCCGATACCTCATATAACCCCACTTCAAAAAAATCCATACCACCCTTTAGACAGCAAAGGTGGACAGAGTATAAAGCACAGAGGCTGCTTGTTCTTCAGTTTCCTGTTATCTTGTTTTTATAGCAGCATCGATCAGAAGTGCAGGAGGAAAACAGAGTGTGTACTGTATGACCGAACACTCGGTTAGTGCCTCTGGCCAGAAGCTAGCCCTTCAGAGAGCAACCAAGCTGCTAGATTGCCCTTTCCTGACATAAATAATTCAATCAATAGGTCTATAAGTGGGTCTAAACATGGGCACACAGGGTGGGCGGAGGAGCAGAGAAAAGAACGAGGAGGCGACACAGAGAGGGAGGATGTATGCATGACCTCTAAAGCTTGGGAGAAAGAAATCATTGTTTACATCACGCACAAGTTGCAATTTCACATCTATAGGCTATTTTACACATTCATGTCACAACCTCAATTCACACTCTTTCCTTACAGTTTACCGCAATATGAAACAGAGGCAAGTGGAACACATGATCAGTGAGACTTTGTGTGTGTGTGTGTGTGTGTGTGTGTGTGTGTGTGTGTGTGTGTGTGTGTGTGTGTGTGTGTGTGTGTGTGTGTGTGTGTGTGTGTGTGTGTGTGTGTGTGTGTGTGTGTGTGTGTGTGTGTGTGTGTAGCAAAGATGGATGGAGCTTTTAGGTAATGGAAAACAGAGCCTGTGTGGGGAAGGAGGGGTGGTGAATGATTTCCTAGCAGCAGCTTCTCACCCAGAGGCTCAGGAGTGACTCACCACGGCAGGCATGGCTGACAACACACTGCTGATGTTGAGGGTAGAGACAGCTTGAGCTGTAAGGCTGCATGAATAATGTCTAAAAAGTAAATAACACTGAATCTAAGCTTTAAATCTCCTTATATGCAATCTGAAGAGCTACAGTCATTAGGTTTGGTCACACCATGTCGATGAGTATTTTCATATTGAATTTTTTTTTAAACATACTTTTCCTTATTTTTTTATATATTAATTTAGTTGTGTGTTCTTAATTTTTTTAATCCTATTCATTATTATTTAGGATGGCCACTAACTGTTATTCTACGCACCAAAAGTTTATTATTATTATTCCGCCGACTTATTTTGGCCCTCTTCTCCTCCCGCATTGAACATCGCAGAAACTCCGTTCAAACATCAAAACGTTCAGCTCGGTCGGGAATCGATTGCTATTACTTTTCTCATTCATAACATTCATAATTCCAGAGATACATCCCATAATACATCACATTTTTAACATTGAAGTCAATGGAGGAATCTTCAGACTTCAACAAATCTTCATGCGACTTCAATGAAGTAGGCTGTAAGTCCAATGGACACGGTCCAATCGTCCCCCAATCTTCACTTGTATATCACCGGTCCATGCCTCAACAGCTCTACGCCAAATCTGAGATCTCACCAACTAACAGTCCAGCCGTGAAGACATCTACGGGACAGTTTTGAGATTTCTTCAAATGCCGTTGCCACGGCAACACAATGCTCACCATGAAACACAGTTTTCTCATAACTTCAGTGAAACTGCTCCAAACGCCCCAAAACTTCACAGGTTTGGTTACGATGCTGCCATCAACGCATCTAAGCGTATTATGGGGTGTCATCAAATGCCGTTGGCATGGCGACAGATCATTCGCCATCAAGTTAGTTCAAAAGTTTGCAGTTCGAATATTCTGCTGCTTTTCCAAGCCTTTTTACTTTCTTTTCTTCTCTCATCACACATTCAAGCCCCCAGTGTTCATGTATCATTTCAATCTAAATTCTTCACTTTCTTCTTTCACATTACATTTCAGCATAGCAGTTTAGCGTCAGCTTTTCAGCATAAAGCATTCCCACTAGCAATTTCTTCAGGAATTGCATTCTCTAGTTTATTTTTGCTCTTTTGTTTGTCAAACATAACATAGTTTTATTAGGGTTTGCCTCTGTAAAATTGAACACCAATAATTTAAATAATTATTCAAATGAATATATAAAAATAAATATTTTCTATTTATTTAAAAAATAATTGTAATTAAATTAAAAGCCAAACAATTATTTAAATCAATATTCCATTGTTCTTTTTCAGTGAGATATGTGTGGGTGGTTCCTGATACTGCTTAACATTGGGCTTAGGTGTTAAAATATGCATTCGATAACTAATATGTAAATATAAATATACAGGTTCAATTCAGCCAATGCATTAGTTGTGCCTTTAAGTAAAACTGTTGCATCAAATTACCGAAATGTCCCCGTATTCCGAATTAGATGTCCCCTTTGAATCATATTTTATTAAACGTTTCCAAACACCCAGTTTTAACTTGTCCATAATGACATAGTCCCCTACCAGTACAGGTGATCCTCCACCATGGTGGTGATAGCTCGGGACACAGCTCTCTCCTCAGGGGTGAGGTTTACGTTGAGGTTAACTCCCAGCATCTCCTCCAGGAAGTCCACGATGAACTCTGAGCCTGACGCCTGCTGGTGGTTGTACTCGATCCACGGCATCTTACCCTGAGGCGACAGCTTCCCATCAAAGTAGTTCTGCAGAGAGACACAGATTCAGATTAGAATATCAAAGATTTGACAATCTGGACACAATTAGCTCGTTATTTATGGAAGCCATGAGAGACCAAAGAAAATTTGAAAACGCATTATTTTACAATAACAAATTATTATCGTGGGGGAAAGGGTCACGGAGAAAAGTCCTTTGATTAGTTGGCGATCTCTGGGAAATGTCCCCCTTTTATAATGTATTCTGCTGAGCCTCACCTGGTAGGGCAGGTCCACCATGCGCAGGTACGTCTCCAGTTTGAGGCAGAAGGGTGAGAGGCTGGGCACGCCGTTCTTTGGCCTGGAGAACTGATGGAGGATGATGGCGTCTTTAGAGTCCAACTCCTGCTCTTTCCTACAGAAGAAGAAAACAATATATTTCATATATAAACAGTCTATTTAAGATGATGTTCTCAGTTCAGATTGCAATGCCCACTGTACTGTATAAGAACACTTCATATAATTTTTTCTTGTAACCCCTGACATGAAGGTCATTTATCCAGGTCTGTCGAAAAGCATGATTGCTGAAACAATACTGGCCCGATTTACACAACTAAATTGAAGGGTGAAGCACGGGCAAAAGAACAACCTATAATATTTTGGAGAGAATCCAAATCATGAGGAGGAAACATGAACTTGGAAGTGAACATTGTGAGATAGGACCTTTGTACTGGGAGGCGTGTGGTGCAGTGGGTTGTGCGTTGGTGTTCGGATCAGATGGTCACAGGTTCAAACCCCACTGCAGTCAGTATGTCGTTGTGTCCCTGAGACACTTCACCCCAAATTGCTCCTGTGGGGATTGCCCGCAGTACTGAGTATGTAAGTCGCTTTGGATAAAAGCGTCTAACAAGTGACATGTAATGTACTGCACTCGTGAGGTGTTGGAATAGTTGTGAAAATGTGTTTCCAAGCAGTTGCTACACATTTCATGGCTCCTTGTTGTCCCAAAAATACTGGACAAACGTAATAAAAAAGCCCTAAGACGCATCGTCTTTGAAGTGTCCATGCTGTTCTCAATTCAACCCAAAGCTCTTGACCACAACACGACAGAAGAACGGCTTCCCAACTCAGGAAATGGGACCATCCAAAGACCATGTGAATGCCTCAGTCTATTTAATTTCACATCAACTGAAAAACCATGTTGTCAAACCAATGAGGCAATAATATCTTTGAATGATTTGATTGACAGCAAGTATAATTCAAAAGCACTTCCCTCAGAAAGCTGTGTTTGATGCTCTGATGGATTTCCCCCTCTGGTTCTGTTGTGTTTCCTGCTTTCATTGATTGTTCTTTGCAGGAAAAGGCTGATGCTCCAGGGAGGAATACACTTGTGACGAAGGTAACTTCGTCACTGTTGACTGACTGCTTCGGGCCTTGTATATTGCACATATCTTTTATTTTGAAAAGTGTTCCCCCTCCCGTTTTTTCTGTTGCTCCTGATTATGTTCACCTGGTGCCCTGTGTTGTCTCCTCCCCCCCCCCCACACCTGTGTCTAATTGGTTGATTAGGGTGTGTGTGTATTTAGGCTCTGTTTCCCTGTCTGTTAGGAGGCTGGGTAGTGTGTGAGATCCTTGTGGTGACTGTGCTCACGTGAACAGCAGATTGAGGCTGTGTCATACGTGTGTGTGTAATAAATGCCCACACCGGGTTGTATTTTGGACGTTCTGCCTCTGCCTCCTTGCTTGGTCTGGGCCGCTCAACGGTCAGCTTCACAACACTATCTGTTTGATATTGTAAACCCTGCTGCTGACTATGTGTAAACACCCAGAGGAACATGAGGAGTGATACAAACTTAAAAGCCAGTGAAAGTATCCTTTGATTCAAATGCTAACTTCTCAGAGCTGTCACTTCTAGATTAGATTACACTGAAATGAACTGTAGTGTATTTGTTCTGAGTACAGGTACCAATGAAATACAGTTTGCAACTTACCAGCAGTGCGTGTAGGTGCGTATAGGGAGGAGAGGAGGAGAGGAAACCTCTGTAGTTTATTATAGCGTGATGACACAGCAGTAAGTCCCAGAGTCCCCGAGCAACCACCCGTCAACACCTTTCTTTATTTTCAGAGACTGCAGAGGCTTAACTTCATTCACTTTCAAACAGTAGCTTTGAGCAGCAGACCTACATCGTGTTGTCCTGGAGGAACATATATCAAATAAATCCAAAGTGCTCAGCCATTAGGATTTCAGCCAATGCTGTACATGTATCCCTCAAATTGTCATCTAAATTGTTACATGCTTATATTAATGTAACCAGAAATTAAAGATATTATATTAACAAAAGTTGAGCTCCAAAGATTCACCAGTTAGTTGTTGAATTGAATGTTGGAGATTAATTAAATGAATCTCCTATTGATAACCTATTGATCGTGTGAGTTATTATTTCAGAAAATAAAGTCAACATTCTCTTAATCCAGCTCCTTAAATGCAAATATTTTCTGATTTCTGTACTGCTTTATGACAATAAGCTAAGTATAATTGAGTTGTTGACAAAATATGACATTGTTGTCAACAACTCAACCCACTTGTTGGGTTTTGGGAAACATTTGAACAATTTTCTGACATGTTATAGATCCCTCTTGCCTGCTGTTTGAACACAAACCATAATAAACTTTTCAACTGATGTTCTTTGTTTCTCTCTGGCTGTGTTCCCTGTGGTCCCTGGAGCAACTGTGCCAACATGCACGTAGTTGTCACTGTATCCCTGTACTATTATCACCCAGCCAAAAATACATTTGGTAGGTGATGTTTGATCAAAAGGAAATTGTTTGTTTGATATAAAAAAAAAGATGATTTGATCAAAGATGAACAACTACACTGATCACGAACACGTTTTCCCTTTTCCTGTTTGTTGCATGTCATGTTTGTGTGTTGGAATTACCATCAAGAGACATAAAAAGGGCCTGAGCACAACATGGACACTTTATGTATGTGTCTATTACCAATACTTTAACACTTAAATATGACCCGCCAAAGCTTTGTAAGCAGTTGAACATCATTAGGGGGAAAACAAGATTAAATATATATATCATTTCCACCGTGTGGCTTCCTGTTCCTCTCCAGATGTTATGTATGCAGCACAGAGGAAAGGGTAAAAGGAGACTTTACATCCTGACATTAGCATCATTGTGCAGGCAGACAGAGCATGTCCGGTGTGTTTAGCATATCTTTTACCACTGGCCAAAGCTCTTCTTTGTGGGAGTTTTTTTCTTTTCTTATAACTGTATAAAATAACTCCAATCTTTTATGGGATTTTATTGTTTGAAAATGCAGTCAGTTGCCAGCTTAAAGGTGGGGTATGTAATTTATTTCAGAAACACTTGTTGTTATATTCCATGGAATGCTCTTAACATCCCGATAGCAATGAATATATGAAATGCTTTTACCATAATCCATAACAAAAGTCATCTGTGGGAGCTGTGACGCTGTAAAAAGCACGACCAATCATCTGAGCCGGCCCGGCTAAAGTAACTGGATGGCCTACCTGCCTGTCAGCCTTCCATCTGTGCACAAACTAATCTCGTGCCCTCATTGGTCATGTGCGCGTTCGTGTGTGTTGGAGGAGGGGCTCTGTAAGGAAGTGGCAGATTTTCTCCGGCTGTGTATTTTCAAATTCTAGCTCACTCGAGCTGGTTTCTCCAAAATTACCTACCCCACCTTTAAGTACAAATCTAATAAAAAAAAAAAAACAATAAAAAGTGCTTTTCTGATAATTCAGAGGATTAAACATATTTCTAATATTTAGACTACCATCAGTGAAACGGATTGGCAAAAACACTAGAAATGCGACTCAGTATAGCAACACTCTAAACGACAGCCTCTAAAATGACCACAAAGTTCAATCCGTGCCTCTCTGAACTCTAACATGATAAACATCCAACTCAATGCTCCAAAGGCTTTTAAAAGATGAAAACAAATCCATGGAAACACCAACTAACTGCCCCTTTACTGCTGTGCCCTATTCAACCCATCAAACATAATTACACTCATTGATGCTTTGAATAAAAAACGGATCCTGCAATGCTTACAATTTGTAGGTATTAACATAACAATATACAACATGTGCCCCTTGATTCGGTTTTTATGGAGCAGATACCTTGACAACGTTATTTCTGACACTGTACAACACGATATATTTTCTCTTTGCTGTTATAACATTGCTTTATGGGAATTTCCATATTTGAGGGAAGGGTTACCAATAATTCTAGAGTTCATGTTGGTAGATAGCTTTACTTGTGATACTTGCAGGTGTCCAAAACTTATATAAAACCGTTTTTAACTCAATCTGAACATTATAACATGTACTGCATTTCATTGAGTTACTTAATAAACTGGTAACTGAACACGTTATTAATACATGTTGCACAAGCTTTACACACTGTGTTGAGGTGCTGAAACTGATCCAAGTATTCAAAGTCGCTGTCTGCTGACACATGGTGCTGAAACCATTCCAATCCACTCTCCTATCACGCCTCATTTTAATCGTTTATTTGAATAGGGACAATGCATATTAATGGACACTTAAGACACATAATGCTTCAAGGGTAAATATGCCGGATTTTAGCTTTGAGCTCATTTCCATCCGTAGTCCCTGACATACAACATATAAGAACATGACATTTATAAACATAGCAAAAAATAAATACATGATATGCAAAAAGAGCAAGAGAGCAGCATATACAAGTATTTATGACATGGCAGTACAATGTAGCAGCAACGAGTGCAAGAGATAATACAAAAGCTACATAAAGTGCAAGAGGAGATACAAGAGCTACATAAAGTGCAAGAGGAGATACAAGAGCTACATAAAGTGCAAGAGGAGATACTCCTGTGTTAAAGTCAATTTAGCGGTGATTGCACGTCTGTGAGAGTGAAAGCAGAGACACAACAGGATGTACTTACTCCCAAAGTAATCCCCCCATTGACAGGCAAGGATTCCCTGCACTATGAAAGGAGATAATCACTTTCTCCATCCCTCATATCATTATTATAAGGATGTGGATGTAGGTGTTTGAAAAAAATGTTTACGTAAATCTCACGCAGAATTCACGCTCAGGTGCTCGTGGCACATGAGCCGACGCGTGACTCATTTTTTATTTATTTGATTTGGTCTCTCTCCATCTAGTGTCGTGTCCTTGGGAGGAGGAAACAGGTCTGAAACCTCAGCAACCACCGCGAGATCTGCAGACTTGGCATCCTATGGAAGGATTCCCATAATATCCACTCAGAGTATAGGCCTATCCAAACCCATTCCAATGACACCGATAAGTCACTGTGAGCAGGTTAAATAAAAGGAAGTGATGGCGGTGCTTACCTGATGGCGAGCAGCTCATGCAGTAGGTAGGCTGCAGCAGCCAGCAGGGCCCCCCCGGTGATGTAAAGGGTCTTCTTCCACCAGGAGTCCGACCCCAGAACCGACATAATGCCCCCGTAGTCCTGTAAAGGGAAGGCGATGATACAGCCATATAAAGACTGCTGCTGCTCGAAGCCGCACAGCCCGAGCGGCAGGCTGTGATTCCGCCCGAGTTCAACCACACACGGCCGGGAAGAGGCGAAGCCAGCAGCCCAGTACATCCTCCCCTCCCTCGGTTAGAGCCACCCCGCTTCCTCCCCGCTGTGGTCCCCGTTAGGCTTCATCCAAACGCCCGGCGGGTTTTCTACGGCATGGCGGCTGTGTGGTTAATATGTATCTGGAATATTAGGAGTAAACATGTCGGTGCGCCCTCCCCTAGGTTGATGATCAGCACCCAGTCCGCTTTCCCTTGCAGGTTTGGGAGAACATTGTCAAGCTATGAGGTAATACAACACATTAACTTCCGGTTACATCTTTCAAAAATAAACACTGCTGAACTACTGAAACTTCCTCCTTCCCTTTTACAGATATTCTCTGGTGTAAGGACTGCGACTTATTATTGTTTTCAATTAATTTGCAATTGACTTGACTTGAATATTGAAGACGTTGTTGAATAAACTTAAGCTAAGTGACTTGTTTTTAAAAAAAAATCATTTAAGTGTTAATATGTTAAAAGCTGGTGTTCAACCAGTAAATGCTGTATATTCATCCTAAGTACATCATCCGTTTTCAACAGCGTACATGTTTATATCATTATATTATATAAACTTGACATGCTCAATCATTCTGCAGGACTCTCAAACAGCTTTGTTTTATTTCAGCATTAAAGCTCATCCTTGACCATAGTAGTCATAGTAGTCATTTTGACGTAAATTAAAGAGATCTGATGAAAGTCTTAGAAAGAGCTAATATGTGTAAGTGAAGCTAGACTACTTTTTAAGATAACATCAACGTACATCACATCACAACTAGCAAATGTCAACAAATTAGGATTAAACAGGCCAGGGGCTTGTGGTCTGAGAAAAATAATTGCTGTGTAATATCCTAACACTTTTATTTTGTAGGTGAACTCTGGCAACATCCGGTGTTAGCATGCTAAACTCTGGCAGCTCGACGCAGCCGGCCTATTGTCTGCTCCGGAGGGGAGACACCGCGCCCTGACGAGCCCTGCGTCCCAGTGAAACCAGTGGCTACGGTGGCTACCCGGAGGAACACAGCGCCGTCCAGCACTTATGACAAGTAAATTATATTTGTATAAGAAATTAAACTGTGTATGCGACAGCCTACTCAATTGACAATTAGTTTATTCACCATCAAAATATCTGCTGTTGATAGTTTGTTTACCTTGGAGGATAAAAACCGGCACAAAAAAAAACACTATAGGTACATATAGCCTATAGGTGAAACAATATCCATTCGTTACGTTTAATGTTAATGTAGTCTATTAAACAGCATTCGCATTTTCAAAAAGCATACACAACAACAACTGTAAAAGACTTTTAATCGGAATTATATCAAAATAAAAGTATACTCACTCTTGAACAACTTCGGAAGTGTAGGAAGATATTCATCTTGACGGAGAAATCCACCTGACGTTCTTTTAATCTGTTTGTGAAGCATTCAGAGAGGTGTTGGGGAAACACTTCCAGAAAAGACGATTTAGTCAAATATCCTGTAGGAGCTTACAACAGCTTCGGTGACAAAAGAACACCCTGGTGCCAAATGAAATCCCGTCTGCTCCCAGTCAGCAGGTGACAGTGTGTCTAGGTCGAAACGGAATTAACTACCGGTGTGTATTACTGAATGGTGGTGCACTTTAAAACCCTCACTGCAGCCATGGCTACTGCAAGTTAGGTGCGCACTCCCGCGGATTCAGGGGGCGCGCATTAGAGCAGGAGAGTGTGTTATTGTAAACAGATGAATAGTGTGGGAACAAGAGTACACTGCAGGCACTAGCGGGGATGGAGGTACTCAGTTTACTTAGTTAAAGTACTAATGCAACGTAATGTAAATGTAAAAGGCGTTCATTAAAAATAAATACATCAAATGATCTAAGGTAATCAGGATAATGTACAATGTGACCGGTAGCATTATGTCATACGATTACAATTGCCAACTGCATTAATGGACAAGCAGGATTATACTGTTGTACTTGGTGGAGGTGTGTCATATTAAATAAGTATTATCTTCATTATGTATTCATCTGATTATTTCTCTTATAATTCTCTAATCCTTTACAATTATGTTTTTTCTTCTTCTTCCATCAACAATCCAAACCTCGAAATTCTTCAAATAATTTGAAGAAGCACCAGATAAAAAAAGATTATTGTTGTTTTTCTTTCAAACTCTTCTAGCTTTTTGTAATTTGCACGTTAATTATATACAAATCAATGCAGTAGCTTTTCGTGACACATTTAATATCTCCTACACAGTCAAATAACACAAGTAACCATTCTTGAAAAAGACAACATCAACCTCAGTCCGTTGGGTTTAGAAATCTCATCTTTGCACGCACTTGAAGAACATCATGCTAGCATGACTTACTCTCTGCTTCAGGCTTGATTTGATTTATGTAATACTTCCACATGAGACCCTTTATAATCCCACAGGATGCGATTGTCCTATGCTCGTGTGTGGACACATGCTTTAACATTGAACAAATTATTTCCAGTGTGCAGCAAAAACCAACAGGAAATCATATTTATTGTTAGCGGACAGAAACATATTAATTTGAATTAATACATTTTCCCTGCTGTACAGTATATACTCAAATAATGCATGTGAAAGTATAAACTCTGTTGAAAGCCACAATCAAAGGATGCACAATGGCCTTGAACAGCACATAAAACACTGTTTAAAGCAAAGCAAAGGCGGATGTCGCCATGTTATTTTGAGTGCAGCTACATCTCTAATTCAACCTCAAGGCTGTTTGTCCCTTTCCTTTAATAACCGCTGTCTCATTTGCTGCTTCACAGCTGGCCACAGGGTAGTTAGGACTTTACACAAACGTGAGTCTATTTTCTGATTGTTGTGTGTCTCAGCTGTGTGTGTCTGCGGTGCTCTCCTGCGCCTGCTCTGTGTGGGGGTCTTCTCTGGCTTTGACAGCGTGGAGGGCGTAGTTGATGGCCGTGCTGTTGGTCCAGCTCCAGGCTCCTGATACGGGGTTGTACAGCATCCCCTGGACAGACTGCACTGAGAAACCATCTGAGAGAGGATGGAAGGATGGGGGGGTGTTAGAGAGGGACTGACAGCAGCACAAAGACATACGATGCTTTTTTTTTCGCCCATTATATAACTCTGGCCTGGCAACCACATGTGATGTATCTGATATTAGTGGCTGGTTATGACATAAGCCTACAAACAGAAGCAAACTACTTTTCTGATTGGGTCGTTTACAGCAGTGGTTCCCAACCTGGGGGGCGCCAGGCCAGGCCAGGGCCAGGCCAGGGCCAGGCCTCAGATGATTTGAGGTCAAATATCATATTTAGACTTTTTTTTTTTTTATACATATAATTGAAACGCAATAGGCCTACATGATTTTCGCTAAAAGCCTCGTCTCTACATTACAATAAAATATATTTTTTAATTGATTAATTAATTAGAATAAAAGTTCAAGTTAGTAGCTATTAAAGGCATAAAAAGACAGAAATGTATAATTCTTTCTTTCTATAGAAATGTTTCTTCTGCCCGTAAAGTGTCCAAACCGGGTTTTTCTGGATAAGCGCATTTTTAAAACATAGTCATTGTCCATGCCGGTTTCAGTTGGATTATTTGTCACAGTTGCTCCGATCAGATCGGTCTCCTCCATTTTGTAGATTATTTACGACTTTTGAATCCACATAAACACATCGGCAAAACGAAATACTTCACATTCATCCAGTTTGTGACAGTAGTTGTAGCATTTTTTAGACTTTTCAACTTTAATTACCGCTGTTGCGACCCCCCCCCCGCCCCTTGTGTGTGTGTGTGTGGGGGGGGGGGGGGTCATTTGGGGGGGCTCTTGGGAAAAAAGGTTGGGAACCCCTAGTTTACAGGATGAATTGTATTCTTACTGGTTATTAGCACTTCTCAATCTTTAGTTTATGGTTTAAAGAAGACTGTTAGAGCCAGTATTTTGTTTTTGATAAGAAAGGCCACCTCATTTTCACGTCTGTAGTCAACAGACTATAAAAGACTACAATTCCCATGGCGCCTCCTCTAAAGTGACAGTGATGGGCAACCTGCTAGAAAGATGCCATTGAGGAACAGTTTTTAAATGTTAAACTACCCTTTAAGTTATTAAGTTATGTGAGCCTTATCAAAAAGAAAGAATACCCAAGTTGTTTGTTATTTTATTTGAGTTTTGCTTATTTGTTTTGAATATTGTAAAGGCCTCTTTTCTTTGTTGCACATGTAAATGTGTTATTTTATTTCTGAGCAAACACATCGCTTAATACCATCCAAACCATCGGAGGCCAAGCAACTCTTCTAACTGTAAGTACTATCAAAGGAAGAAAACGAGTTAAAACATGTCTGTTTAAGGCGTCTAGTGGCTTGATAGATAAACAAGGAAGGAAGCCACGACAAGGACACTACTTTAACCTGTGTGTGCTCTTATTTATGGAAATATGCAAACGGAGGGTCTTACTGGACTCCAGGAGGCGCTCCAGATCCACGGGGCTGATAAACTTCTCCCAGTCGTGCGTGCCGCTGGGAACGATGCGCAGCAGCTGCTCGGCGGCGACAATAGCCAGCGCGTAGGACAGGTTGGTTTTATTCAGAGTGGTGATGAAGAGGGAGCCGCCTGGCTGCACACACAGAGAGGAACAGTCTTAGTTTCAAAAGTATAAAAGATGTACAGCTCTTATTGATGAAACTGCTTAAGAAAACATGTTTTACAATGACGTCACACCCTTACAGGTACTATGGACACAAGTTAGGTCCTACTTTGGTCCTTAAGGGTATTTATAGAATGGATTAGATACACAGAGTCCAGAAAGCAGCTGTGCCCAACCTCAAGGCTCAACTATGTCAAGATTAACTATTTCAACAGAAGGTGGGGGGGGGGGGGGGAGCGTGGAAGAGGTTGAAAATAATGGTTCTTAATTAATAATTTTTCGTAAACAGGAAAATGAATCCAAACAATACAAGAACTCGTGCTAAAGCATCCCAGCACAGGTGCCCTGAAGCAAGTTGTATGTGAATGTTTTTTTAAATAACACAGAAGTGAAAGAGAGAAAGAGAAAAGAGAGTTTTGGATTGCATCATTCTGGAAATAGTCAAGGAGGATGGTAATTACCTATGGGAAGTCAAATAGAAATATGGTGGATATTTGTTCAGACTGTATGTACCATATGATAAGCAGACATTCTCTTGTATATTTTTGCAAGACACATTTATTACTTTCTTAATACATAATGTGAAATGTGCAATGTGGGGAGTTATCTGCTGATTGATTAGCTAATGGGGGAAATAACTGATTAGCTGATCATCTGGGCTTCATGCAAATTAAGAGTTTAAAGAGGATTATATTGTAAAGAAATGAAACAGTGAGCAGTAAGGAGTGTATAACATGCATGAATTCAAACCAAAAGCAACCCCAGGGAGCTGAAAAATATAACCAAGGCAGAAGTTTCAAAAACAGCCACTTCAACCTTTTACAGAAAACTGTCTTTGTCTACAAACTATAGGCTGCTTCACTGAATATTAATATAAATACAACCTAGACATTTGGCTCAGAAAGTGCAGTATTCTGAGCTGCACATGGGATGGAGAATGCACTGTGCCTGCAGAGGGTAGTCATGTTCCTCAATTTCAATCCAATAGGACGCTATCTATCTATCATGTGACGTTGTGAGTGCTCTGCTGAATGCAATACATGATTACAGTTTAATTACATTTGATAAAAACTCATGCCATGACCAAATGTTGCTTTTTATAACTGTATTAACCTCAAAATAAGTTCACTATTGTTTGTCATTATTTTTAATGCAAACTTCCTTGAAAATTAACTGACCCTTTTCAACTCTAGTCCATTCCCGTCTCAACTGAATACAGAGGCCTCTAGTGAACATTAGGCTTTTTTCCTCGGCAGTCCACTGATGACAATCATTTGTTCTCTCAGTAATATCTTTTTTTTTCTCGGTATTGATGTTGAGTTTTCACTCTCGTCAGGGTTCAGTGCAGCAGACTCATAAAAACACATGCTCACCTATTCCCAGAGAAACACAACAGATGCAAACACAACAAACAGATCACCATATGCACGTCAGCACACGCTCGGGTGAACACACACTGTAGTGGTGCAGAAATATCTGATATGAGCTAACAGCTGGGGGGTAACACACACACACACCCGGGCTGGGACACACCTTCAGCACGTGACCACAGCAGGAGGCGAATGTTTCCAGGTCGGCCAGATGTTCCACCACCTCGGAGGCCACCACAGCGTCGTAGCGCCCCCCCCCATGCTCCTCATCCTCTGATAGGTCCTCCAGGGTGCAGGCGCGGTAGCTGACCCGCTGACGGAGGTCCGGGTCGAAGGCCGTGTGCACCTGGGCCGTACCAATGCTGTCCCCCACCGGGTCGATACCCAGCACGTCGGCTCCCAGCCGGCCCAGAGGCTGGTGGGGGAGGGAGGAGAGAGTCAGACAGGGTCCACTGTAGGTCAGTGGTTTGAGGACTGCCATCAGCAATACGATTTCTTAGTTAACCAGTAGTGTTCAGTTAATTTAGTCTTTATGATATATTATGTTTTTCTTTGGCTTCACAAAATACTTTGTTACAGGGAGAGAGAATATTATGAGTAACATCATGGTAGATTCTGCAACATATAAAATATAGTATAAAACTGTAAGAATGAGCCTTTGAAATATATATATACGAAATACTTTATTGTCCCCGTAAGGAAATTTGTTCTGGACTCCATCCTGCAGTTCCGCATACATGTACATATACAAACATAGTAAACATTAAAATACATACACATATCATCAGTCATACACCGTTTGAACAAACACAATACACAGACGCACATACTGACAATGGCGACCTATTGCACTACCCTCATGGTCAACATTTAAAAAGTACATTTCATTTCATGTGAATGTTAAGAAGCTTAATGGACATAGGGAGGAATGAGTGCTTATAGCGGTTCAGCCTGATCTTGGGAACCCTGAATCTTCTACCAGAAGGTAGGAGCTGGAATTCTGGGTGGAGAATGTGGGTGGGATCATCAGACACCATTTTTTGTGCCTGTCTAATAATGGACTGCTCATATATGTTTTGGAGAGATGGGTGTTTTTAAACCCCCCATCATTTTCATAGCAGTCTGTACCAGACGAGCGATCTGTGACTTTGACTGCACTGTCAAGTTACCGTACCAGGCTACAGTGATACCATACCTAATGATGCTCTCCAACACTGCATGATACAACAGTAACATGAACTTCTGCTCGACTCCGTAAGCCCGGAGTCTACGCAGAAAATACAATCGCTGTCTAGAGCACTAGAGAACATCACTTAAGAGCAGGTCATTAAACAACTACAGTGGTGTAATATAAACTACAGCGCCATCTGGTGGCCTGTGAGGTGAGCTGCAGGCCCAGGGGCCGATCTCCATCCTCCCTCAGCTGATCCCTTCTGATGGGAAGAGCTGCAGTGACAAGACTCCTGGAGACACAGCTGCCATCCTCACAGACACTTTCAGGGCTTCTCAGTGCGTGTTTCTGCGTCTGAATATGACAGCCTGTGTGACAGAGCCACAGAAGAACAGGACCTGAATTTGTCATCTCAAATCACACCACACAGCTGGTATGTCCTCCGTTATAATAGAGACAGAAGCTGCCGCAGCTAGCAGCTCTAACAAACAGATAAACAACAATAAATGACCGCCTGTCCGCTCCACCACACTGAGACCAGCCACATCACCAGAGGAGGAGGATCAGGCTGACGTTTAGAGGTTTCTTAGGCACTGGTATGTGAAAGGACTGGAAGTATAAAGCAACGAAAGCAGAATATCTTTCAAGAATTTAAGGTGACGTGAAGGCAGCAATTTAAACTATTGGGAATAGACACAGAGAAAGCTAAAATAGTTTGTCCACATGCCCTAATTTGCACTCGCTTTGCGTCTTTCTCACAAAAGAGTGACACCCTTACCTCGGTGAGCAGGCCCCCTCCACAGCCCACATCCAGAATCCTGAGTCCTGCCAGTGGTTTCCCAGGATGCCCCAGTCTGTGCTCATTCAGCAGATTATCCCTGAAAAAGGTAAATGGAAGGTGGGTTGAATTAAATAAAACTACAACCGCCTTACTCGTGTTACTTTTCAACATACACCCGCCACGTTACGATCAGATGAGTTTGTAAAAACCGAGGGAAGATGAACGCGTACTGAGGGGAGACACTAACGATGAATAAGGTACAAATATTAACTGATAGATATCACTTCCCCAGTTGATTACTCACATTATATAGTTATTTTTAGTATCTAAAGTACTATGAAGGTTATATTTAAATGTAAGTTAGGCATTATCTTATTTAATGCATGCCAATTGCATACATATTAAGCACATGTATTATATCCAAACAATAAATCCCAGCATTGGATGAGGCAAGGTTAAAAATTGTTGTTTCTATTTGTTGCCATAATAGATTTAAAATGTCTATTTTTGGCAACCCTTGTATCACACAATGCACCATTTTTTTTAAATTAACAGTATTTTTGTCTTTAGAAATGAATTTATTCGATTTTTCCCTTGACCTCGTTGGAGCAGGCTGGGACTAGCTATTGTTAAACATTCAGCAGGGCATACAAATATAGTTTTTGCCAGATGTGTCTCTCCCTTGAACATTTGTAGCCATAAGTAGGTATATGAGAATGACACATGTTGGATTACACCATCCACTGTCACAACCATCTGAATGTCAGTGTCTGCCAGCTAACATCAACAATGATCCTGTGGCTACAGATTCCCCCTCCTTTTCTCCCTCGCTCGAGTCCCTTCCTCCCTTCCTCCCTCACACTGTCTGACTGCTGCGGCCCCGGGCAGCAGACATGCAGAACAGGCTGAGATGTGGGTATGCATTGTGCTCATTAAAGCTCTGCTGGGGTGCAGGAGCAGTCGTGCAAACAGTGAAGGAAGGAGGATTATCTGTTGGCTGACATCCACCTAAACCAGCTCCTTCTGTAACCCCAACCTAAACCAGCTCCTTCTGTAACCCCCACCTAAACCAGCTCCTTCTGTAACCCCCACCTAAACCAGCTCCTTCTGTATCCCCCACCTAAACCAGATCCTTCTGTAACCCAACCTAAACCAGCTCCTTCTGTAACCCCCACCTAAACCAGCTCCTTCTGTATCCCCCACCTAAACCAGCTCCTTCTGTAACCCCACCTAAACCAGCTCCTTCTGTAACCCCCACCTAAACCAGCTCCTTCTGTAACCCCCACCTAAACCAGCTCCTTCTGTAACCCCCACCTAAACCAGCTCCTTCTGTAACCCCACCTAAACCAGCTCCTTCTGTAACCCCCACCTAAACCAGCTCCTTCTGTAACCCCACCTAAACCAGCTCCTTCTGTAACCCCACCTAAACCAGCTCCTTCTGTAACCCCCACCTAAACCAGCTCCTTCTGTAACCCCCACCTAAACCAGCTCCTTCTGTAACCCCCACCTAAACCAGCTCCTTCTGTAACCCCCACCTAAACCAGCTCCTTCTGTATCCCCCACCTAAACCAGCTCCTTCTGTAACCCAACCTAAACCAGCTCCTTCTGTAACCCCACCTAAACCAGCTCCTTCTGTAACCCACCTAAACCAGCTCCTTCTGTAACCCCACCTAAACCAGCTCCTTCTGTAACCCCCACCTAAACCAGCTCCTTCTGTAACCCCACCTAAACCAGCTCCTTCTGTAACCCAACCTAAACCAGCTCCTTCTGTAACCCCACCTAAACCAGCTCCTTCTGTAACCCCACCTAAACCAGCTCCTTCTGTAACCCCACCTAAACCAGCTCCTTCTGTAACCCCCACCTAAACCAGCTCCTTCTGTAACCCCCACCTAAACCAGCTCCTTCTGTAACCCCCACCTAAACCAGCTCCTTCTGTAACCCCCACCTAAACCAGCTCCTTCTGTAACCCCCACCTAAACCAGCTCCTTCTGTATCCCCCACCTAAACCAGCTCCTTCTGTAACCCCCACCTAAAGCAGCTCCTTCTGTATCCCCCACCTAAAGCAGCTCCTTCTGTAACCCCCACCTAAAGCAGCTCCTTCTGTAACCCCCACCTAAACCAGCTCCTTCTGTAACCCCCACCTAAACCAGCTCCTTCTGTAACCCCCACCTAAACCAGCTCCTTCTGTAACCCCCACCTAAACCAGCTCCTTCTGTAACCCCCACCTAAACCAGCTCCTTCTGTACCCCCAACCTAAACCAGCTCCTTCTGTAACCCCCACCTAAACCAGCTCCTTCTGTAACCCCCACCTAAACCAGCTCCTTCTGTATCCCCCCACCTAACCAGCTCCTTCTGTAACCCCCACCTAAACCAGCTCCTTCTGTAACCCCCACCTAAACCAGCTCCTTCTGTAACCCCACCTAAACCAGCTCCTTCTGTAACCCCCACCTAAACCAGCTCCTTCTGTAACCCCCACCTAAACCAGCTCCTTCTGTAACCCCCACCTAAACCAGCTCCTTCTGTACCCCCCACCTAAACCAGCTCCTTCTGTATCCCCCACCTAAACCAGCTCCTTCTGTAACCCCACCTAACCAGCTCCTTCTGTAACCCCCACCTAAACCAGCTAGTTCTGTAACCCCCACCTAAACCAGCTCCTTCTGTATCCCCCACGTAAACCAGCTCCTTCTGTAACCCCCACCTAAACCAGCTCCTTCTGTAACCCCCACCTAAACCAGCTCCTTCTGTAACCCCCACCTAAACCAGCTCCTTCTGTATCCCCCACCTAAACCAGCTCCTTCTGTAACCCCCACCTAAACCAGCTCCTTCTGTAACCCCCACCTAAACCAGCTCCTTCTGTAACCCCACCTAAACCAGCTCCTTCTGTATCCCCCACCTAAACCAGCTCCTTCTGTAACCCAACCTAAACCAGCTCCTTCTGTAACCCACCTAAACCAGCTCCTTCTGTAACCCCCACCTAAACCAGCTAGTTCTGTAACCCCCACCTAAACCAGCTCCTTCTGTATCCCCCACGTAAACCAGCTCCTTCTGTAACCCAACCTAAACCAGCTCCTTCTGTAACCCCACCTAAACCAGCTCCTTCTGTAACCCCCACCTAAACCAGCTCCTTCTGTATCCCCCACCTAAACCAGCTCCTTCTGTAACCCAACCTAAACCAGCTCCTTCTGTAACCCCACCTAAACCAGCTCCTTCTGTAACCCCCACCTAAACCAGCTAGTTCTGTAACCCCCACCTAAACCAGCTCCTTCTGTATCCCCCACGTAAACCAGCTCCTTCTGTAACCCCCACCTAAACCAGCTCCTTCTGTAACCCCACCTAAACCAGCTCCTTCTGTAAACCCCCACCTAAACCAGCTCCTTCTGTAACCCCCACCTAAACCAGCTCCTTCTGTAACCCCCACCTAAACCAGCTTCCTTCTGTAACCCCCCACCTAAACCAGCTCCTTCTGTAACCCCACCTAAACCAGCTCCTTCTGTAACCCCACCTAAACCAGCTCCTTCTGTATCCCCCACCTAAACCAGCTCCTTCTGTAACCCCCACCTAAACCAGCTAGTTCTGTAACCCCCACCTAAACCAGCTCCTTCTGTATCCCCCACGTAAACCAGCTCCTTCTGTAACCCCCACCTAAACCAGCTCCTTCTGTAACCCCCACCTAAACCAGCTCCTTCTGTAACCCCCACCTAAACCAGCTCCTTCTGTAACCCAACCTAAACAAGCTCCTTCTGTATCCCCCACCTAAACCAGCTCCTTCTGTAACCCCACCTAAACCAGCTCCTTCTGTAACCCCCACCTAAACCAGCTCCTTCTGTAACCCCACCTAAACCAGCTCCTTCTGTAACCCCACCTAAAACCAGCTCCTTCTGTAACCCCCACCTAAACCAGCTCCTTCTGTAACCCCACCTAAACCAGTTCCTTCTGTATCCCCCACCTAAACCAGCTTCCTTCTGTAACCAACTAACCCACTCCTTCTGTACACCCCCACCTAAACCAGCTCCTTCTGTAACCCCACCTAAACCAGCTCCTTCTGTAACCCCACCTAAACCAGCTCCTTCTGTAACCCCACCTAAACCAGCTCCTTCGTAACCCCCACCTAAAACCAGCTCCTTCTGTAACCCCCCACCTAAACCAGCTCCTTCTGTAACCCCCACCTAAACCAGCTCCTTCTGTAACCCAACCTAAACCAGCTCCTTCTGTAACCCCACCTAAACCAGCTCCTTCTGTAACCCCACCTAAACCAGCTCCTTCTGTAACCCCACCTAAACCAGCTCCTTCTGTAACCCCCACCTAACCAGCTCCTTCTGTAACCCCCCCCTAAACCAGCTCCTTCTGTAACCCCCACCTAAACCAGCTCCTTCTGTATACCCCCACCTAAACCAGCTCCTTCTGTAACCCCCACACTAAACCCAGCTCCTTCTGTAACCCCCACCTAAACCAGCTCCTTCTGTAACCCCCACCTAAACCAGCTCCTTCTGTAACCCCACCTAAACCAGCTCCTTCTGTAACCCCCCCCTAAACCCGCCCCTTCTGTACCCCACCTAAACCAGCTCCTTCTGTAACCACCACCTAAACCAGCTCCTTCTGTAACCCCACCTAAACCAGCTCCTTCTGTAACCCCCACCTAAACCAGCTCCTTCTGTAACCCCCACCTAAACCAGCTCCTTCTGTAACCCCCACCTAAACCAGCTCCTTCTGTAACCCCACCTAAACCAGCTCCTTCTGTAACCCCCACCTAAACCAGCTCCTTCTGTAACCCCCACCTAAACCAGCTCCTTCTGTAACCCCCACCTAAACCAGCTCCTTCTGTAACCCCCACCTAAACCAGCTCCTTCTGTATCCCCCACCTAAACCAGCTCCTTCTGTATCCCCACCTAAACCAGCTCCTGCTGTAACCCCCCTAAACCAGCTCCTTCTGTATCCCCCACCTAAACCAGCTCCTTCTGTAACCCCACCTAAACCAGCTCCTTCTGTAATCCCCCACCTAAACCAGCTCCTTCTGTAACCCCCACCTAAACCAGCTCCTTCTTTACCCCCACCTAAACCAGCTCCTTCTGTAATCCCCCACCTAAACCAGCTCCTTCTGTAACCCCCACCTAAACCAGCTCCTTCTGTATCCCCCACCTAAACCAGCTCCTTCTGTAATCCCCCACCTAAACCAGCTCCTTCTGTAACCCCCACCTAAACCAGCTCCTTCTGTAACCCCCACCTAAACCAGCTCCTTCTGTAACCCCCCCCTAAACCAGCTCCTTCTGTAACCCCCCACCTAAACCAGCTCCTTCAGTATCCCCCACCTAAACAGCTCTTCTGTAACCCCACCTACCAGCTCTCTGTACCACAACCCCCACCTAAACCAGCTCCTTCTGTAACCCCCACCTAAACCAGCTCCTTCTGTAACCCCCACCTAAACCAGCTCCTTCTGTAACCCCCACCTAAACCAGCTCCTTCTGTAACCCCCACCTAACCAGCTCCTTCTGTAACCCCCACCTAAACCAGCTCCTTCTGTAACCCCCACCTAAACCAGCTCCTTCTGTAACCCCCACCTAAACCAGCTCCTTCTGTAACCCCCACCTAAACCAGCTCCTTCTGTAACCCCACCTAAACCAGCTCCTTCTGTAACCCCCACCTAAACCAGCTCCTTCTGTAACCCCCACCCTAAACCAAGCTCCTTCTGTAACCCCCACCTAAACCAGCTCCTTCTGTAACCCCACCTAAACCAGCTCCTTCTGTAACCCCACCTAAACCAGCTCCTTCTGTAACCCCCACCTAAACCAGCTCCTTCTGTAACCCCCCCACCTAAACCAGCTCCTTCTGTAACCCCCACCTAAACCAGCTCCTTCTGTAACCCCACCTAAACCAGCTCCTTCTGTAACCCCACCTAAACCAGCTCCTTCTGTAACCCCCACCTAAACCAGCTCCTTCTGTAACCCCCCACCTAAACCAGCTCCTTCTGTAACCCCCACCTAAACCAGCTCCTTCTGTAACCCCACCTAAACCAGCTCCTTCTGTAACCCCCACCTAAACCAGCTCCTTCTGTACCCCCACCTAAACCAGCTCCTTCTGTAACCCCCACCTAAACCAGCTCCTTCTGTAACCCCACCAAACCAGCTCCTTCTGTAACCCCCACCTAAACCAGCTCCTTCTGTAACCCCCACCTAAACCAGCTCCTTCTGTATCCCCCACCTAAACCAGCTCCTTCTGTAACCCCCACCTAAACCAGCTCCTTCTGTAACCCCCCACCTAAACCAGCTCCTTCTGTAACCCCACCTAAACCAGCTCCTTCTGTATCCCCCACCTAAACCAGCTCCTTCTGTATCCCCCACCTAAACCAGCTCCTTCTGTAACCCCCACCTAAAGCAGCTCCTTCTGTATCCCCCACCTAAACCAGCTCCTTCTGTAACCCCCACCTAAACCAGCTCCTTCTGTAACCCCCACCTAACCAGCTCCTTCTGTAACCCCCACCTAAACCAGCTCCTTCTGTAACCCCCACCTAAACCAGCTCCTTCTGTATCCCCCACCTAAACCAGCTCCTTCTGCATACAAACTATAATGCTAGAGATTTAAAAAAAGCTTTTTAGAATATTTATAGGTATATTATATAAAAGCACTGCCACAATTCAATATATAATTTGTTGACAGAATTAAGATGACTAAGTGGTGAATATGTAAGGGATAATAATATGACTGCCTTGCTGCACATTATCCCACTTATTACACAGCCACATACTAAATAAACTAACGTCTTGACATTCATTAAATTGATATATTAATTGAAATTATTGTATTGACTTATAAATAATCGTATTGCTTCCACTAAGAAAATAAAACCCTGTTCCATGGCGTACCAACAGCTGGAATTCAAAGTGAATTTAAAATGAAGGCAGCTCTGAATGATGTTTTCTGTGACTGTCCAAGTCCCAACAAGTCCTTAAAAACTAGAGCTCATACCGTGTTCCCGTTAATGTTTACTTCCTGTCTGTCTGCTTCTGTTGATTTATCTGACGTCCAGCGATCCGTCATTAAACCTCTTTTCCTTTCTCTCTCTTGATCATCCTTAGCAACGGTCATTATAGTCCTTGACAGCGGACTGTACTACAGTCATATAAAACTCTGAAATGTCCGAATTAACCAATCAGAATCAAGTATTCAACTAAGTCATGTCATATTAGGGTTAGGTGATATAGTGGTGAATAAAAACACTGGTTGATTCTGAAAAAAAAACTAAAAAACAGCGAGGTTTATTGCAATTGTGTCTTTTATTAATGTGGTATTACTGTATGGACTCCAGACTCTATTATCTATGTTCAAGTTCACAAATGATATTCAAGAAAATGAACATGTGTTTGTATCTATAGTACCACAGTAAGAGAGTCAGAGTGTAAAAGGTGCAGCAGCAACAGTAGCAGCGGTCTCATTTAGACACACCCTGAGGGCAAATCAGCCTCACTCAGACACACAGTGGCACTGGATCTGTCACACTGTCAACACACACACACATCACCATCATCACCTCCACCAACAGGACCACAGAAAAGGGGGGATGGGTAAAATACTGATTATCTTGTGGGGGCCCCTACAGCGAATCTTATCAATCAAAACAGACGCAGCAGCACCAAAACAACCCTGATGTAGAGTTGGGGGAGCTGAAACGCTATTTGTTGAAAATGTGCTGATGTGTGCAGGAATCCTGTCACTTCCAATTCATGTTACTTCAATGTATGTGTTTTTGCTCTCAAATACCACAAGGCTGAATCTGCCCCAGGTTATGTTTTGTCACAGTTGCTTGACGCCTCTCAATCATGCATATCATGTTGAAACACTCACCGTATAAAAGGCACCCTCAGGTCATTCATGGCGTGAAGAGCAGCAAACTCCCCCCGCTCATCCCACCACTTGCTGGCCAGTAACTGGAACCTCCTCACCTCGTCGGGGTCCACCGTGCTGTGGGAGGCCGAGCGGGCGCTGTGCAGGGGGAGATAGAGAAGATTACATTAAGACTGCAAATAACTAAACATGAGCGTTACTACAGGGGACACAGTACTGAAAATGAGGCGTTGGGACCTTGAATTTAGACATCAAAAATCAATATATATTATTTTGTTTCACTAGCACTCGGTTCAATATTGTTACCAACTTTAGTTCTGATCAAAATGAATACAAATATATTTTCTTCAGAATTTTAACCCCTACAAATGTCAATTTACAAACAGATAATGTTATTATTTTTTGTATGCTAAATTCTATGTTGTTTTGGGAACTGTCAATGATTACCAACAATGGTATTATTTATACAGTTTTGATATAAGTTTCTAATTTTTAAGAAAAAGTCAAACTAGTTTTTTTGTATTGGACAACAGAAATGCCCCAGTCCCACAAGGCTTTAAAAATACTAAATATCAATATAATTAAACTTAAACGACAAAACCTTCATTCACTTTCAAACTCTGAACCATTTAAATGTGAGCTGTAAACTAAATGCTTAGGGGGTCAATGATAGCAACATAATTAATAATACAGCAGCAAACAAATTGCATGTATTTGCCCCAAACCTTAGTAAACACATAATATTATGTTGAATGGATTCAAACACTGTGGTTTTAATTTAGCCTTTTTAGTTTTTTATCCTCTGAATATTTTGGAAACAAAGTCTGTTATGGTCTTATAACAAATGGAGCTGAGGTTGCACTTCCACATCTTGGACTAAAACATCCTTGCTAAAATGTGTGGCATATTGGAATTATTTGTGAAATTACAAGTCGATTAGTCAACTTGAAGAATAATGTGGAAATTACTGGTTTAAGCTTCTCAGATGTAAGCAGTCTCACTTTTATATGACTGCATATTACTTATGCTTTGGTCTGTTGGTTGGATAACACAAACCCTCTGAGGTCAGCTTGTGGTCCAAGCTAAAGAAATGGGGATTCTGTAGAATGTTCTGGCATGTAACATAAGAAACGATTAATCAAAAATGTAAATCCCCCAGTTAATGGTTAATAAAAGCAACTGTTGGTTAACACCATTGTTCTTGTTGCCCATCCAAGCCTTTAAACACATTTAGTTGAGTTATAGCAACTCTTTGAGTAAATAAAATAACTAACACTTTTTGACCTTTATTTCCTTTGGGAGCTTTAACCAATTTACCCTTGGTACAGTTTAACACATATCCCCTGGCTGCAACTGTGACATGTTAAGGTACGCTAACAATAACAATAACAAAGTGGCTCTTGTACTGTGATGTTGGTGTTGCAGCCTACCTCATGTGACAGGGCACGGTGTGGTGCTGGCTCTCCAGAGAGGTGCTCCTCCTCAGCCACAGTGTCCACTGTCTAGACACCGCCGTCCAGCTGAACCCGCTCCGTCCTCCCGCTCTCTGGGCCTGGACCACCCCACACACAGCGGCGGTGTTCCGGCTGTACAGCCCGAACATGAGGCGACCGAACTTATTCGCGTACATGCTGTCATAACACACGTTCACAGCTAGCTTCTGAACATTTGTTGACTGCACTTGAGTTGACCGACTGTGCGCATGTCTTTTCTCCCCGGGCAGAAACAACACACACTTTAGTTCCTACTGGTCAGACAATGAAATATTACCGACTGGAAACAAATAGACTGTCATTGGTTGCGTTTGTAATTTATTTCAGTAATTCATTATTAGTGGCTATTTTAATGTAAGGGTTCTTTCATAACCAACGAATTTCATAAAAGCCACCGTCATTTTATCATTGCTGCTTCTCTAGCTTTATGTTAGCTTAGCCTTAAGCATACTCTCAGTTTGAGGCACTGTCCTAGGACTTGCAGCTTTATGGCAGCACCTGCAACGCAGCAACATTTTAGAAGAGACCCGTTCAACGGTACTGACGTGTGCTTGGTGATATGTGATCCCTACTGACATTCACAAGAGTGGTTCAGAACCATGTACTGCGCCAACTCGAGTAATAACCATATTTAACTCAAAGGAAGTCCTACTAGGTGACTGACTTATGTGTTTTTGTGTTAAATTACAAACACTTCAACATGGGATAGTAGTTCCAAGTGGATAATTTCCAATAAAATAAACCACTTGCCAGCATATAGTGGACCTACCCTGACCTGTATGTGGAGACAGTTACTGAGCAATTTATGTGTTTTCAAAGGGTGGGGGGTGTGTGGGAGGGTGTTATTATAAGTAGCACAAAGAAAAGACAGCAAGGCGAGACAAGGAACACACAGTTTTATTGGACATATTACAATAATGTTTTGAGGAAAAAAAAGTTAATCCTGTTACGGTTTTTAAAATGATACAACTTTAGCTTTTTAGTGTCCACAGAGCTTAAGCTTTGCATAATGATACAAGTGAAAACTCCTACCATTCAAAAAGTTTGAAGTTGTTCTTCAGTCACTTTTAAAAAATAACAACATATTTACAAAGATGAAAGACGTGTGTATGAGAGGGGGGGTTCACCTACACAATTGCCTCTATAATGAGACAAGCCTGTTCAACTCATGGAATTTAAAATGGTAAAGTGCACAGATCAGGAGGGTTAACCGTGCTCCTCAACGTCTGCTACGACGGGAGGGGGAAGTTGACCTGAAAGAGAGCGTGGACACAACATTAATACTGCACCAATCACACGTACCCACGCAGACTACAACATATAAACATGCCCAGATACCCCCACCCACCAGACATTCTGTACCCTCCAGAAAAACTAATGTTCTGCAGACTTTAGAGAAGCAAATATACCCTGCAGTGCACAGTGTAAGGCAACAAATGGTTTCATATCTTAACAAGTTGCTACAAAAAGATGAAACTGGCTTTAGGATGTTGAGACATCATGTGACTTGTTAGAAATTCAGAAATAACAAATGTGATGATAGATAACACACAGATGAAGCATTACAAACTTTATTGCAGACTTTACAATGTTAAGCAGATTTGACTGCAGTTGACAGTACATTTTCATAACATCAGTCAACAATTTTCCTTTTTAAAGTTATTACAAAATACTAATTAAAAATGACTGTAGAATTCACAATGAGACATACAATGAAAAACATACAGTAAGAAAGAAAGGGAATAAAAAGAATACTACCTTGATCGCGACTTAGACTTGTGTTTGCGGCTTGCCTTCTTACCAGACTTGTGAGACTTTTCCGTCGACCTTGAGCGACTACGTTTAGATTTTTTAGATTTCTTTTCCTTGCTAACTTCAGGGGTGAGGGACCTACTTGAGTCGGAGTCTGAGCGTTTCTTGCTAGCTTTAACGGAGCCCTTCTTGCTGGATTTGCTCTCCTGCCGGGAGTGCTTTTCACTCTGAGAGTCCGTGCACGAGTCGCTCTCCTTCCTTTTCTTAGATTTGCCATTCTCCTCTGTAACTGCAGAGCTTCCTTTCTCCTTCTCCTTCTCCTTGGCCTTAGGCTTTTCTTTCTTTTTGTCTGACTCCTTCTCCTTTTTTTTCTTGTCCTTCTCGGGGCTATGACTCCTTTCCCTCTTTCTCTCCCTGTCTTTGCTGGAGGCCTTCTGCTTGTGTTTGCTGCTACGGCTGCTATCTCTGCCATCCCGACTCCTTTTCCTCTCCTTCTCCCTTTCCTTCTCCCTCTCTCTGCTGCGGCTGTCTCTGGCCCTGGCTCTGGCCCTGTCCCGCTCTCTGGATCTGGATCTACTCCTGCGGCTCTTGCGCTCCCTGGACTCGCTGTGATCTTTCTTGTGTCGGCCTGATCTCTCTGCGCTGCTCCTCCTCCTCTCCCTGGCCTTCACGCTGCGATGCCGGTGGGAGCTGCGGCTACGCCTGCGAGCCTTGTGGGAGGATGAGCGGCTGCGCCTCCTCTTCCTGCGCGGGGAGGAGGATCGTGATGAACTACGGGAGGATGCCGAGGAGGAATAAGACGAGGAGGAGGAAGAGTGGCGGCTGCTGTGGCTGGAGGTGGAGCGGGAGCTGCTGCTGTGACCGTTGGCCGGTGAACTGCTGCCGCCTCGCCCTGACCGCTCCGTCCCTCTGCCCGGGGGCTTGCTCTCGCTACCCTCCTTCTCACTACGGGACCTACGCCTTTCTACCAAGGGCTCCGCCTTTGTCTCTTTCATTTCCTGTTTGTGCGTATTCTCTGGCTGGCCCTCATCATATTCCCCCTTTTCTCTGCTCAATCTCTCCTTCACCATCTCTTCTGTGAAAACAAACAAAAACTCAGGTTAAAAATAAACTAAGAAACATCATGTCATGAAACAAACTACACAGTTTTACAATAATTATGATTGCATTATTCAAGATGAGATTGATAGAGCACTAACTTTTATGACCTGGTCAAACTAATTTTTTGCAAAGAATACATTTTTGCAACTTCAAATAATCGATTAGTTCCTTTGTCTTTAGATGACTATTTAGTGAAAATGAATGAATCCAATTATATTTATATAGCACATGTGTCTCCGGGGGCTTTGCAGTGTGCACAGTATACGACTCTTTGTCCTTAGACCCTCGCAGCGTACAAGGAAGCGTTCCCTCCTTCCTGAAATGCCTATGCAAACCTGCAAAGACACAAACATGTCTTACCCCGTGCAAGCAGAGCGTCCTGCGCCTGTTTGTCCTGCAGCTGCTGCACCTCCCGCTCCTTGCGGCGGAAGGCGTCCTGCTTCTCTCGGATGCGGTGGCGCAGCTCTTCGTCATCTGTGTCGGAGGATTCGGACCCTCGAACGCTGCGCTCATCCTCATCCTCGCTCTCGTCTGAACCGTAGTCACCGAGCCCACCTGCCACAACAGAGCCCCCGGGTGGTTGAGTGTTGGTATGGACGAAGATTTATTCTCAAAAGTAGGTTTCACTATAAAGCCCTTAATCCCAACCCAAGGTCCCCAATGGAAGGCACTTAATCCTTAAGAACAGTATATTACACACTGATTAACCCCTTCAAAACAAATGTAAACATATATCCCTTAAAGAAAAGCTGCATAAGAATACTTTGTGATGAAGAGCATGCTTCTCATCACAACGTTTTCACTTCGATCAATCAAGTGTATTTTGGGTGTTATGGTCTAAGTTTCTCCTGTTTTCCTTCTAAAACCCCGCCATTTAATTAATATATATTCTCCATCCCGCCCCCCAGTGACAGAAAAAGGGATACTCACTGAGACCAGTCAGAGAAGCCAATGCACTTGACTGTGCCAGCTGTTTTGCAGGAGCTTTGATTCACATCAACAACAGGAACAACATGTTAAAACACAGAGCCATTTTCTCAAGAGAGTCGCTAGAGAAGAGGGGGGGTCACAGATAACTATTCACAAGAGCTGCCATTGGTGAAAAAGAGAGAACAGAAATGACAAAAACAAAATAAAATAAATTAAAAAAATGGAGAAAAGAGAGAGGGTTAACAAACAAAATTCTGTCACACAATCCAAGTCAAACAGTCGCACAAGCGGGAAGAACCAATCTGTACTAATGCAGTCACTTCAGTGGAGGAAGTGTCTTGTATCTAAAACGTGGATGCTGGTCAGATTCAATGCTCAGACATTATTCACTCGTATCATAGAGTCTTTCAGCAGGACCTTTAATACCGTGAACCAGAAATACTGTTTGTGAAAAGCTCTGTGCTCTGCTTCTGATGCATTAGCAGAGAATGGTTGAATTTCAGACATACTCCAAAGTTTGCCGCTCAACCGCCCTACTTTACAGGGCCTTACGGAGTCCATTTTAAAGAGATTATTATGCACATATTGGATTCTCTTCAGATTTGAACAACAAATGTCTTGGTGACAAGTATAGATTAAGTAAAAGTGGAAAAAACAAGAGCAGACCTCGAGTGGCTTTGCGGTGCGTCTCTCTGGCCACATGCTGGATCTCCTCGTTGGTGACCTCGAGAAGGATCTCTGTCAGAAGGGTTTTTGTGATAAACATCTAAGAAGAAAAACAAAATCCATTATTTGTATATCAATCTCTTTGAAGAATAGGCAACTACAACTGTTGAGATGCAGAATAAGATCAAACTGACCAGCTGGAACTCCTTTTCCTCCTCCGTCATTTCAGGTTCGCTGTCCTCTGCAGCAGGTGACGGGCTTCGACCAGAAATTCTTTTTGATGGAGGGGCTTTTCTTCATCGTCATTGTTATAATTCCCCTCATCGTCGCTGTCCTGATGGACACAGGAGCAAGGGATTATGTTTAACAACGTGCATAAATTGTGATGCAAATGATACTTTTGCCAGAAAAACAAAGTGTTAAGTGATTTTCAAAAGGAAATCATTTTGATGTCAATGGCAGAAACGTGTTGCTTACAAATTTGCTCTTGCGGGGCACTCGTGGCCCGTCGCCTCCTTCCTCGACCTCGCGCTCTTTGGCGTCGTCTTTTGTCATTTTAGCGCGCTCCTTCTCCATCTGTTCTCGCTCGATCTTCTTCTGCTTCTCCCTGTCCATCTTCTCAAGGCCCTCTCGGATCCAGGCAGGTAGTGTGCGCCTCTTTACCGCATCTGAAGGTGACATGAAGGTCAAAATGAGTCCTCCACATACTGCAATGTTAAGATTCAGAAACCAACACATCTTTGCAACATCATACAGATTCCTTTTTACCGTGCCGACAGTTTCCTGATCTGAACTGTGATATATTAACACTACAATTATAGCCATTTGTTCTAAAAACATTTAATCAAGTAGTTTTCACTTGTAATTAAAAATGTTTAGAATGTGGGATTACTACTCAAGTGTTTTGACTTACTACTACTTGACTACTGTCAGTTATGTAGTTCACATTCATTAGTGCAAAGAGGTATGGGGATGGCCATTAAGACAAAATATCTAAACTATAGTTCATTTTTAGCCGTGCATAATAAAATGTTAAAAAAGTACTTCATGTCTATTCTGGTATGCGTAACTAAGTGCGAGTACAATGAACTACTTGTAATTAAATTAGGAGCATTCTTTTTTGTTACAAAAAACAAAGCAGACGTGAGGTTTACACACAAACTGCACCTCAAGCAGTCTTCTAGCTGATCATCTTAATGTGATGGCTGGCTATTCTTAAAGGGAAAACACACTCACCTAATGTTGCTGCGACCTCCTGTTTGACAGGAAGCTGGATGGGGGATCTGGGGCGCTCCCTGAAGCCGGGGGGTCTGACATCTCGTCTGTTCTGAGGAGGACCCTGCCAGTATGGGGAGTGGAAGTTGGTGGGTGCGGGGGCGAAGGATGAGGCGGCGCCATGCTGTGGAGAGACCGCACAAATAGAAAATTAAAAAGGAAGTTCAAAGTACAATAGGTCCTCTCTCATCTACTGAGTGTTGTTTTTTTATTCCCCAGATAAGGTTAGCTGACATTCATCCATCACTACTGACTGGGCTAAAATGTCTGTTTAGTTCAAAATGTAAAATAAAAAGCAGCTTATAAACAATACCAAACCATGCTGGATCCTCAACAAGCCAACACTTTCCTCTGCACCGCATCAAGAAAGCAATGACTGATACACCTAGATGCTGGGACCCGGCTCTGTTTCTATGGATTTGCTCCTTCTTGTGTTACTTGGTTGTCACACTAAAACCCAAACGCTTCAACAGTTCCTACTGTAGCATCTGCATACCTGATAATCAAACTGGTTCATGGCCATGGGGGCCATGGCGTAGCTGTCGGGCTGTGCCCCATACCCATGGCTGTTCTGGGGGTAAACCCCGTGGTGGGCCTCAGAGTTGAACTCCACGCTGTCCTGGCTGTTGCTGTCCTCGCTGGGGTTCACCACATCCATCGGCCCTGAGCCAGGGGGGATCCAGGCCTGTTCAGGGGGTGGAGGAGGAGGGGGCTGGCCATGCATTGCCCATTCTGGTAATGACAACAGAAGTAATAAACAAAAGCCAAAGCAACACGGACATATATGTGTAACAATAAAAACACAACTCTGGAGATTTTCCTCAACGTCTGAACAAGAGGGACTTGGTATCCAGCTGTCTATCTAAAGTCATATACATGAGGGATCACGAATAGTCACAAATCACCTTATTCTCTTTCGCCTTATAAATAACAGTAAGCTGTAGCACAGAAAATATGTAAAAATAGAAACTTGCTATGAGGCATTGGACAATGTTAAAGTTTCATCACGATTATCCTGGATAGAATAATTCAATATTAGTCAGAGTATCATAAAAAAACAAGCTTAAAATGGCACTGACAAACTGAAATGAATGTATCTTCCATTGTGTTGACTCAATATTTGTGTATGTGTATTTTCTAGGCAACACACATTTTCGGGGAACAAAAAAGTATTCTTACATAAACCAATCATACACCACAAGGTTCCCCAGCATTAATGCAACATTTTGCATCTGTTCTTTCTTGCATGATAAATGTTGTATTTTTTCTTAGTTAAACAAGGCTGGCTCGACCACAACAACCCCAATAATGGGAATACAACAAAGTGTTTTGATCATAATCAACCAAAAAGTCCTATATCTTTCCGTATCATCCCTACTTGATACCATTCATGGGGTTACAATTGTACCTGGCTGCCACATTCTGCCAAATGCCGGGTCGCCAGGGAAGGCCCCATGGTTGCCCGGCCCAACTGGTTCAAGGCCTGGGATGTCCTGGCCATTGGGCTGAATGTTGGGCTGCTCTGGTCCTGTCGTCTCCTTCTGTGCTATCCATGCTTGTGCCAGGGCAGCCCAGTCCACTTGACCTGCATACAGACAGAAGGTATTACTGGTCTATTGTGCAAAGAAGCCCTGCAGAGGCTCAGATCTTCTGCAGAAAAATATTCTCACGGTGCATTTGCATCGCTCACTCACCTGGATCTTGCGTGTGCTGGAAAGACTGCATCCACTGCTGCTGGCTCAGGGGCCACTGCGGCCAGGGTTGTCCTCCCTGGTCCCACATCACTCTCTTCTGGATTTACACCTGAAATGCACAGGCCAGCTAGTTACATTTTAATTTGCACCATCGCCATCACTTCTGCTGACATGACTAGAGCTGCTGCAGTTTGTGCGCAGTAACATTACACTGCGTTTACTGGCCAGAAAGAGCGAGTGTTAGCTATAAGATGAAAGCTAACGTTACATGTAGCTAAGCAGCTAGCTGTATTTAGCAACATGGGTTAGCTGCAAGTCATTTGTGCTGTTTAGAGTTGGAAACCCTCGCTATGCAGCATGGGATAACTCCGTGTCAACACTGACGCATGATACTGAAATAAACTTGGGCCAGTGAAATCCCAAACTCTGAAGCTGCCTGTGGAGCTAAATGCAAGCTTACGTGAGCTAAGCTAATCACGAAAGCTAAATAATACTAGCACTATTATTATACCGTGTGAACAAATGTGCTTTAAAATATAAATAGATAACACACTGGAGGGAAAGTACGAAGTAAACATATATGAGCGCTTTGCTTAGAGTAACATAATCCCCACCTTTTCCAGACAGTTTCTCTCCAGCGCTACGGTTCAGAGTCAAAATGGCTGCACCACCAGTGAACTGCTCAGCTCGGAGGAAGGAAGTGTGGAACGTGAGGCTCCACTGCTGCCTTCATAGGCGGTCAGGAATATGACAATATAAAACCTATTTACATAGATCGCCCCCAATAACACAGCGCATCTAATGGATGTATTGCCTTCACCCATTTTTAGCCGGTCTTGGTTTATTTTATGGGGCAATTTTTTTCTTGACCAACGACTTAAATTAGATTTGTGGTTGTGATTCGTCGTGTGTTTTTTCAGTAAGAATTACAATGTACGAGCAGCCCTTAAAGGCATCTAGAGGCCGTGAGACATTCAGATGCTGATTAGGTGATGACGGCAGTTACTAAGGTCACAGACCACAGACACGCGCACAAAATAGTGAATGTATGCAATTTAAATGAACCAGATTTTCTTTGGACAAAGACTTAAATTCAACGTACACTAACAACTGTATTTTATTTATTTCCATTTTAACATTTAATATAGTTCACACCTTTAACAATGATGTAAAGCAACAGACCCTCAGCATGTCTGCATGACCCAGTTGGCCTTAAATATTTACAGACATAATGCTGAAAATTCAGGGAAGATCTTGGCGAGAGAAAAACTGGCAAGTATAATCACAGGGGTCCTTAACCTTGCAGCTCAATAATAATATTTATTATTAGGTATAATCTTTTCCCAATGGTTCTTAGTAACATACCGTTAGTTCTATAATGTTTCCTTAAAGGATTTAGGAAATGAAAGATTGTTGTATTTTGGTTTGGTCCGTTTGTCATTTTCATTTAACTTGGTTAAAGTTTATGCTACCGAGCTTACTTTTAAGTACAATATCAGTAGTGTAAAGTACTGATACTCCGTACTTTTTACAAGTTGTAGGCCTACTGGTAATTTAATCACAAAACTATAGTAGCCTATATTTCAGTGATGGAATGTAACTAATGTATTCAAGTACGGTACTTAATTACACAAACACATTTGAGTCACTTGTACTTTATCTGAGTATTTCAAGTTAAGGCAGTGGTTCTCAAAGTGGGGGGCGCAGAGGCATGACAGGGGGGGCGCGAGAGACCAGGAGGAAAAATGGTTATTAAAAAAAAAAAAAGATTATAAAAAAAAAAAAAAAAAAAATCATATTTTGAAAAATTATTGATTCGAAAATAATATGATACAGTACTATTACGTCTGGGTCTCTGTGTTTCATTAAAGCTCGGCTCTGTGTGTGTGTGTGTGTGTGTGTGTGTGTGTGTGTGTGTGTGTGTGTGTGTGTGTGTGTGTGTGTGTGTGTGTGTGTGTGTGTGTGGTGTGTGTGTGTGTGTGTGTGTGTGTGTGTGTGTGTGTGTGTGTGTGTGTGTGTGTGGTGTGTGTGTGTGTGTGTGTGTGTGGAACGAGCCATTTTGTGTGCGTGCGTGAGCGAGAGAGAGAGATAGCGCACCGGTACCGGAGATCGTTGATGTTAGCTTCTGGTGCTAGCGAGCTACGCTAACGGATATAAGGAGTTTTTCAACAACAAAGTGGGAGGAGAGTCCTCTCCTGTCAGACTGAGAGACTCAGTGAGCTAAAGGACTCTCTCACAGTGTTATCTCAGTGGGGTCTCAAAACGTTTTGGTCACCATTAATGTAAACAATTATTTCCGAGACACACGTTTATATGATCATTATAGTTATAAAACAATAAGAGAATACATGAAAAACAGCTATGAAATACTATATGACAGTAAAACAAGAATAAAGTTTAAAAGAGTTATTTATAAAATATCCATAAAGAAAAAGTAAATCTGTTTACAATTCTGTTTCATCTGGGTGTTGAGAGATGTATCCATAGATCTCTTCATTTTGCTCTCAAAGTGCACCAGATTGATGCTTTCAACTTCAATATTTAAAAATCTTCCCGGGGGAGCATGCCCCCGGACCCCCCTATGTGAGGTCCACACACCACCTATAAAAATAGCACTTTACCCCTGCTTACACCTATAGTGGTGTTAGGTATTGTGTATCTTGTTTTTTATGTGTTTGTACGGCGACCTTGAGAGCCTTGAAAGGCGCATATATAAAATAAATGAATTATTATTATTATTATTATTATATGCCGAGACTTGATATCGAGCCTTCATTGTAACAGTCGCGGGTACATAGTGTATGTGCGTGGGGAGTGTTGCAGTAGAAAATTCCACTGTAGCGACCGGTACATTAATGGGAAACCCTAAATGTTTGAGCACGCTCTATGAAAGGTCAAGCTACCCCACAGCACCCCAAAAATAAATCTCTGGCGCCGCCACTGAGCCTGACTATTTGTGTTGGGGGGGGCCCGACGTTTTTTTTTTCCAAAGGGGGGGCCTGACCGAAAACGTTTGAGAACCACTGAGTTAAGGCAAGGCAAGGCAAGTTTATTTATATAGCACTTTTCAACACAAGGCAATTCAAAGTGCTTTACAAAAAATGAAAGACATTAAGAAAATTATATTTAAAATCAGTCATTAAAAAGAAAAGCTAATAAAATAAACATTAAAAGAAAAAATACATGGATAAAAGTTACAGTGATAACATTTACAGTCTAAGATATGAATAGTTCAATTAAAAGTTAATGCATCTTTATACTTCAACTCCACTTAATCTCAGAGGTAGATGTACTTGTACAGCTTTAATAATAATAACTTGGATTTCTATAGCGCCTTTCATAATACCCAAGGTCGCTTTACAAGGAAGAACAGGAGTATAAAAAAACATAACAAACATAACATAACAAAAGGCAGTCAGACAAAACAACAAATAGATTTGGGGCCGAAGTCCTTGGCAGACAGATGGGACTTGAGGGCCCTTTTGAAGGCGACAAGTGTGGGGATGTTGTGGATCTCCGCAGGGAGAGCGTTCCAGAGAGTGGGGGCTGCCATACTGAAGGCTCTATCCCCGAAGGTTCACAGGTTGGTGCGGGGGGCCAGAGTCTGAAGACCGCAGGCTCCGGGGTAGGGCATGTAGGAAGAACAGCGAGCCAGCTAGCAGCTAGCACCATTAGCCTGGTAGAAACCGGACCTCGAACCTCAGCAGCGGTGATGGAAACCCCCCACTTGAGATGGCAGGACTGAGGGAGGGTTCGTGGCCCGTGGGTAGTCCAGGGAGCGGGGCAGAGAGGAGCCCAGTTGGGGTATTCCAGAGCGGGGATTCCACGGATAGCAGAGCACGACGACTTTAGTCACTTTACAGATTAGTTTTACATCCCATTGCGGTCTAGTGATAACCAAAAATCTTGATTTTGATTTGAATGTTTTTAACTGAAGGATGAATTATTAAAATGAAAAGCGCTGGCCTGTTTTTCTGAGAAACTCATAAAGAATTGAACTTTCAGAGAAACATGATTTTAACAGGACAGAAACAAAGTTACACACATGATGATTGTGTGTAGAGTGTGATGCATTGCTGCAGACGTAACTATACAACATTACATAAAGGAGTTACAATTAGCACAACCTTGGACAGTAAAATGCAGTATACGCTAATCCAGTAGTAATAATAATAATCCAAAAACATCATTACTAGGATATATACACCGACAGGGAACATTATACTGCACAATTAAAACATGTACATTTGCTGATTGATAATACATACTTTCACCGAAGTAAGGCTTTGAATGCAGTTCTTGCAGTGTTGTGTTTTATAGTATTTATACTTTAACTTCAGGAAATGATTTACATACTTCCTCCACCATTGGATTTGAGCACAGGGCCTCCAACAACGGTTTAAAAAACAGAGACCACCTCGACACCCTTATTTATTTGTATATTCTCTTTAATTCATATGGTGAATAATACTCAGGTAAACTTAATTTATGAATCATCAAAAAGGAATTTCCCTGCAGCTAACTAAGGGTCAAATTCTGGTTAATCTAGCCATTTGCTGCAATTCTAAAAGCCAAACATATGTCTTAATTAGTAGAGGGCAGCATTTACTAAGCATGTGTTGGGTACATTCTAAAGTATTCCAGCAAAAATACAGCCACAAATTAAACCCTGTTAGCTGAAGTGCTTGATGTCCGGTTGCTCAGCAGCTCTGAATGGTTGCCACCACTTTCCTAAAAACCTGAAATGATTGAACACATCTTCTGTTGTAGGAGAGGGCTATGTGCAGGTGTTGGTCAGTGCTCTGTCTTGTGCCGTGTTGGTGTTAATATGGCGCTGATGTGTGTGCACTGTGAGGAGCAGAGCCTCAGGCTGGTGAGGCTGTTTGCATGAGGGAAATGTGTTGATGCACAGTATGTGTGTGTGTGTGTGTGACATGGTGTCAACCGAGGTGAGACTGACAGTGACGATGGTGTGCATGGTGAGATCAGCACAATGTAACCCTGCTGCTGGTAGATAGGTGCAGTAATGAGCAATCCAGCATTGCTTTGTACACAGGGGGAGGGTGCCTTTCATTAAGTGAGATTAAATCACATCAGCAGCATGTCCCCGAGCCAAAAGCCATCTCACCCCCCCCTTCCTCCCTTGTGCTGTAAAAATAGACAAATGCATTTCAGAAAAGATTTGCTCTTTTTGTTGGTGGCGGCTTGACAACCTGTTTTAACGTAGCGCCTCAGATGTCACAGCGTGTGGGAACAACAGGACGTGGAGGGCGATGTTTTTGGACGTTGCCCTTTTTCCTGATTCCACACCCACCTCCTCTTCACCAGCTCGCGACATGTTCTGAAGCAGTGCTGCTTTGCACCCGTCATGCCCGATCACCAGCGAGGATGGGTTGAATATGGCACCGCTGGATCCAGGGCGACAGCCCACAGCGGTGGTGGTGGACAACATCTCGCTTCGAGTAACAACAAAATGACATCAAGTCCAAAACAGAAACAGCTAAACCGTCCCCCCTTCTCAACACAGATAGAAACATGAGAATATCCAGTTCATAAATTAGATTTATTTTGATACAGTATGTCGTTATACTCATTCCAAATGTCTCATAATTGAAATTGAATGGAAACAAAACTTTGCCTCGAGGAAAAACCCTGCACGCCTAAAGCACCATGATTCTGTATTGTATGAACAACTACATATACCTCCTTATTGTTTTTGCTTACAGTTATACTGTACATAAATATCCCTCTTTGCATTTCACGATACATATGTTCGTCTTCTCACCATGCATGAGTTTCTTTAACCTGAAGCACAGGCACTGAGTTCTAGTTTTTCAAAATAAAAGAATGGGAAACTGATGAACAACCCTTTCCATTTCCTATCATTCCATAGAAAAAGATAAGCAGCTCATTTGACAGACATTTCAGGAATACATTCATTTAGAACATTTACCCATGCACATTACAGCAACAATGTTTTTTTTTATAGATAAGTCTTAAGATTGTGTTTTTTTGAATGGTTATTTTTGTTAAAGTATTAAGGATAGTCACTGCTTCTTTGTTGATCCTAATAGGTTTGTGAGTGCGCCTACACAGTAGAAGTACCGTACAATGAAGGCACACAAGTTGCTCGGCTGGTCTGACAAACATTGAGTATGTTTTCTTTTTGTGCAACACTCAAGGACCTTGGATTAACTGACGTTAAAGAAAGCGTGTGAAGTCCTCGTGTGTTCGGTTCTTCTGCTCCAACTCCGTCGCAAAACTTGTCTTTGGCAAATGTAATCTACTGATAGTCTTACATTTTTACATTCTGATGTAAACAAAATAACAATCCTTTAAAATGAGGCTGTAAAATAACTTGTGCTGTTCTTAGAAAGGTGCTATGTGTAACATTTTAAACCACTATGTTGATGTAAACTTGTATAATCTTGTTATCATTATCAGCTAATATGATAAGTAGCCGTTTTGGTGCTGTATTATTAGGTTTAAGTTTCTTATATGTTCGCATTTATTTCACATTAACTCTGTCAGAAGATGACTTAATCAAATAATAGGATTTAGTCATAAATTTTACATTTTAATCTAAAGAAATATTCAGGTTATTTTCTAGTACATTTGTGAGCTTTTACCTAGTGCTGGGTTATATAAGGTTTCATACCGAATACTGTGAACTTTATACCATATGATATTTTCATATACCGCAATACCATTGAAAAAGTGGCGAAGGGCGCTCGAGCGGTGCGGCAGTGAAACAAGTCCCCGTTATTCTGAACCTAAGTTTGAAGGTCAATCATAAGATAAGGATTTCAAATGTGCACTGCAGTTTCAGAGAAGGGGGGATATGTTTACATTTCCAAACAGTGCTTTTGTTGTTAGTTGTTATGTGGTATGCATAGTTTGCACAATAAAATGGTTTACATTTTGCAGCTGTTTCCTGCATTCTGATTCCTTCACAACGTAAGACTCATGATCAATTGTTTTTTTTGGGGGGGCCAAAACGTATAAATGTAAATACATTTCCAATCATTCAAATATATAAATAAATACTGTAAAACCGCTATAATTTGGAAGAAAACTGTGAATTTTTGTCATACTTTTACCACTCAGAGAATATTCATGTATGTTCGTTGTAATTTCACCACATGAATCTCAGAGAATATCTAAGTTATTTTAACATAAATTCGGGATAAATCTGAGCAATGCAATAAAATATATTTGTTTCTGTATGATGATTCTTTGAAACATGCCCATCTTCTTCTTGATGGTTGTTTGGCAATTACACCAGTTATAATGCTAATTCTCATTTACCTTAGTAATGGTTAATGAAATGATACACATAGCACCTAAGACCTACATTCTCCTGTCTCTTACTCACTCATTCACTCATCACACACACTTACCATCCATTACTCAAAGCTGATGCAGTTTGGCATTCGATCATTCTGCTTATTTCCTGTTTGTGACATGTAAAAAAACCTCCTTTTTGCAGTGAGTATCTCCGGCACGAGATTGTGACAGAAATAGACGATACACTTAGAACAGCTCAGGCTCAGTCATACTCTTTTTCTCTGACCTTTCTTTAAAGGGTAAGAAACATGAATGAAAATAAGAAAATAATCACTTTAACATAATGTTTATCTTTTATATATGTAAGATATTAAGAGGTGTGATTTCAATTGAGACAGTCGTTCCTCAACCAAGACGAGTAAGTGTAAAGTCCCTTTTTCTTTCGTCCAGCTTCTCACAGAAACAGTATGAGGAGTTTTACAGGCGTGTACCAAAAACAAAAGGAGATCTAGGGAAAAATACTTTTTAGGGAGTTTACATTACAGGAGTTCCTCGTAGAAGAGCAAGTATGCCTGAGAGTTGAGTACCCTTGACTCTGGTACCCGTCTGAACGGTGGTATCGCTGATGTACACCCACTGGCCCTGGAAGCTGCTGCCGGCATCCCTCGCACCTGAAAACACACCACACACAGTGTCAAAACACAGGGCACTCCTTTGAGACATTTGTTTGCTATGTGGGGCTGATTTAAAAAGGGCCATATGCTGCTTTTTGTGTTATAAAGGTTTTTGTGCATGTAAATGGTCTGCAAAGGCTAAAATCTCAAAGTTCCACGACATAGTGACATCAGTTGGTAACACTCACGCTTCTATGAAAAAACATATGCGTATGAGAAAAATAAAGAGCTTTTTGAACATTAAATCATGTAAACATGTCTCAGTAGACACTAAATAAATAAATGAACCTGAAAACGAGCTTAACAGGGCCCCTTTAAACTATCCATATCTCAGGTCGTCTACTTCATGTTCTTCAAAGAGTCATTCACTTGTTATGCTCCATATAACTGGATACAAAACTCTAAGAAAACTGAAAATCTTGCCTTTTTAAATCAAGGCTGAAGATTTTTCTATTGTTTTTATTTGTATTTTATTAAATAAAATAACTATTCATATCTTGCATACATGCAATGCACTGCAACTTTAGTTATTGTATTTTATACCTGTCTACGTTATCTTTATTTCTATTCTCTGGGCTGGGCTTTTAATGGCAGTTTTTTCAAATGTATTTCAATTTTGAATCAGGATGAAGAGCGGATGAAATGCATAAATGGTACGAGGACATGGGCCACCAGGCTCTACCAGGTGAGCTATTTTCCCCAGATATATATGGATGAGCTGTCTATTGTAG
Source organism: Gymnodraco acuticeps (assembly GCF_902827175.1). Classification (NCBI taxonomy): domain Eukaryota; kingdom Metazoa; phylum Chordata; class Actinopteri; order Perciformes; family Bathydraconidae; genus Gymnodraco; species Gymnodraco acuticeps. The sequence goes on from NW_022989810.1 coordinate 3,066,814, forward strand.
GGCCATACCTATACAAAACAAGTCTGTGAAGTTTTTTTTTCAAAATACCAAACAGATCATGCATTTTAGCCATGCCTCATTTTGCTCTATTCCAGCCCTGTTTTTGCAAGGGCTGATTCTGTGACTACAGCGCCACTTACAGGCCTGGCATATGCACTACAGCGTCTCCAGCGCTTTCGAGCGGTCTCGTGTGAACGGACACGTTCGTGGCCCAACCCCCCATTCCCCTGATAGGTGGAGGGTTGCCCATACAGGCGGAGCACCCCTTTTCTGACTTCAGGACAATTCAAATCTGTATCAGTCTGTATCAGATCCGTTGCAGCCCCGTTTTAGAGATTTGGGGTATGGAGGAAAAGAGAGAGGGTTGTGTTTTCTGACACTTGGTGAGTTCCCTGACACACCGGGGACACATATTCATGTATAAAAGATGTACAAAAGTGCATTTAGCATGATAGGTCCCCTTTAAATAACACTATCCAACAAAAAAAGAAAGACATCCATACTAGCATGAAACATTTGAGTCTTCTCAATGACGCAAGTTATACGAAACCGTCACAGCTAAATGGTGAAGCTGTTGTAGAATTCAATTACTTACACTGACTGCTGTTTGCTGGCACAAACAAAATCAGTGCACCAACTCAAAGACGTTGACAATCCTGAATTGAGTCATATGGGTGCTGTAAACTGTCTGCATGGGTGTGCATCTTTACTTTTGCTTTGTTCGAAATGTGTTTTCTGCCGAGTCGTCTTGCACAACCATTCACTTAATCAGCTCAACTCCTCGTGTGTCACCCCAGCTTTAGTGACTCGAACATACAGTAAAACACTTTAGATTTAATCTGCTAGAGATGCTCTGTAGCCCAGAAATTGTTAGGAAAAATAAACGTTTCTTTCATGTACCTATTTCTCTTGTAACTGTCTGTCTGCAGATAATCTCACATACTACCAGACCATTCAGCCAAATACTGTTTGTGCTCATTGATGACTATATGCTCAGGGACCCTGTCGCGTTTACCGCAATTGTTTTGTACCGTTGACTGTACCGTAGATCATCCTTTCTTTTAGGGTATCTCTGTCTTTCAGTCAGGCATAATGATGTACATTTGTTGTTAGGAGTTGCATCTTTAAGGGGCGGGGTGGCGCAGTTCCACAGTTGGGGAACTCCAGGTCGAAACCCGCCTCCGCCGCCACTGCGTCAGGCCGTTGTGTCCTTGGGCAAGACACTTCACCTGAATTTGCTCCTGTGGGTATTGTCCACAGTACATGACCATTACATGTATGTATGATATGTATGATATGTATGTGTAATGTGTATTTGTAAGGAGCGCTTTGAGAGTCATTGAAAAAGTGCTATAATAAATATAAGGATTATTTATACAGCAGTGTAAGGATTACATGATATGATTAAGGATTTGTAAAACTATAAATATATCTTCAATGGTGGAATGTAATGAAGGTGGACAAAGAAATATGCTATATTATGATGCAATTAAAATGAAAGATGTTTTGGTTCCTTTACTTCAACTACATTGTTTACTACACTGCAGTTTGGAAACCAATATTGTCTGTTATACCCCACTACATTTATCTTATCTTTAGTTACAGATTATTAGCTGATAATAACCAAAATAAACCAATACAAAAACATTAACACAAACTAACAGCTGAGAATATCCAACAATAGTATACCAAGTCATTCAAAATAGCTCCATCTTTACCAGCTGTGATGAACCCATTAAAGCTGCATTTGAGCGCAGTGCTCGGTGCATGGCGCCTAGTTGGGCGGCACCATTCTCTCCATAGAAACGGCAACATCAGCCAGAGCAGCTTAATGTGTCACTGATCATAAATCAGTTATTTCATATACATGATTCTGAAACGGGCCATTGTGCTTAACAAATACTTGTACTTTTGATACTTAAAGTATATTTTGATGCCAAAACCGACCTTAAACTGATATCATTATAAAACTGAGATGACTCGATCTTGCGTTTTTCATTAAAAAACGCACTAGGAGAAGTTTATTCTAGCCAGTTGTTGTTTATCAGTTGAGAAAGTTGCATTAGTTAACTGTGTGTATCATCACCAACTAATGGGTGCAATCACAGTCTAGCTTTACATGAACTTGTTCGCAGCAAAGACTTCCGTGAGTTTGAGAACTTCCTTTCAGCACTAAACTGTGAATCATGACACAAACAACATGAATTATATAGAACACAAAAGCCTCTGTTCATCCTGGACTTTGTACATCTTTGGTGGCATGGAGTGAGACCTTTGCTGCACAATACAACAGAGCGTAAACACACACAGAACATAGATCAAAAGTCTTGAAGCAGCTCAAACGAGATAATCCCTGACCTGACAGGTTCCTGTAGTGCGCTTCCATTTTCCTCTGGGGAGCGCGCACCTTTACATAAGCAGTGTAGTGGCCCCCCCGCATTGATCCACTATGTTCCACAATCCCGTACAAACTGTAGAGGACACGCTCACCGGCTGCCAGGCTCTAGGGAAAACGAAAAAGGAAGGTTAGCAAAAATGGGAAAGAGAGCTAAAAAAAGAAGGGAATACACAGAGGGCTCCAGGGACAGTACCAACCAAGGACATTCAAAACAAACTGAACTAAATCAATTTCTAGTACACAGAATATTTCTTACTTTGCAGGAGGCCGAGCAGAATGGAGCCAGGTCCAGGATCAGGGGAAAATCGACATGGCGGTTCACTTTTCGTAAGTTCATTCCTGCCTTCAAGTAAAAAAAGAGAACCACACACCGTCACAAAGATACACACTGAGTTCTGCATACAATACAACATGTCGCTACCTGCTCCGTTAAATGGAAGGCAAGAAAAGGCAGTGTGTGTATCACCTGATGGAAGCGTTTCAGATGTAATGTGATGACAGGAGGCAGCGAGGATATGAGTATTTGCTTCCTAGCACTGGTGTAAATCTTCTCCATCTTCTTGTCTAAAGGCAACAAAAGAATACATTGAAATGAAAACAAGAAATTACGATTCATTCATACTAACGCATGAATCTTTGGGAAAAAAGGATTGAGTCAGTGATAAAGAGAGAGAGTGAAATATAGAAAGTGTCAATTACCAAAAAAAGTAAGATTCTTAAGTGTTCCTCATTTTGAAAATAGGGAGACTGATGTTTGCAAACACCAATATGGAACTGATTTCAGAAAAAGGGGCCTCAGGTTTAACTGATACTCTGCTCCACACTCTCACAGTCTGTTCGTTTGAGGATTTGTATTGTCATGTTTTGTTTTGTTTTAGAAGAATCCAATTTAAGATCATTTGTCAATATTGCAGTCTAATTAAATAAAAAGACAGTAATACAAAAAAGGAATTAAACCGCACAATATGATTTATTCGCAGGTAGGCTACTTGGTTGCTCAAAGCTCTTTGTGGTAGTAGTTTGATCGTTGGTCTTACCGGCGGAGCTGCTCTTGCGCAGCTGTTTGTGTCTGCGCTCGGTGCAGTTCTCACACAGCAGCTTGTTGTTGCCCATCAGCAGCTCCACGGAGGTGAACTGGTGGAGGCAGGACTGGATGGAGCACTCCTTGGAGCTGGGTGTGTAACTTTGGGAAAGCGCCTGGAACGCCCCTTGGTGGTGCTGATGGTGGAGGTTAGAGGCCTCCTCTGGAGAGCAGTGTGTGGGGGGGGAGCAGTCCCCGGAGGTGAAGCCGAGGTTGACTTTGGACACGGCGGTAACTAGCTGCTCCACAGCGCTGCCATGCTTCGTTGTGGATGAAGGCGAGGGGGAGGTGGAGGAGGCGGGCGTAGGGGATGGAGTGAGGGTGGAGGTGGACGACGGGGTGGTCATGTGTCCGTGGCTGTGGCTGGAGGAGATGCGCGGGGCCCACTCGCTCTCTGAGGCCTCGCTGTCAGCGTCATTGCTGCTGTCCTGAGGACCAGAGTCTCTCTCACTGCCGTCTGATAGGCTGCCGGCGGCGGCCATCTTGCAAACAGAGATCCCGCGGGCGGATCCAGCAGCTATGCCCTCCTCCTCCGGCCGATCCAAACTGCAGCTTGCTCCCTTCTCTTCCACAGAACTTGAAGACCTCCTGCTCTGCTGCTTCTAGAGAAAAGAAGAAGGACAAATACATTAGTCCACTTCAGAGCTGCAGTATCAATTGTACATGTTAGTGTTGAGGGTAAAAGGATCTTGTTTCACATCCAATAAGAGTTGCTCCCCCTACCTGTGCACCCAGCTTCTTGGTGTTTCTGTTGACAGAGTGCGCTGCAGACTGAATCTGGTCACTGTGCGTCATCTGGGCCTCCTGCTCCCGGACAACCTTTCCTAGCCTACTGGGGTTGGATGGTTTTGACATCTGATGGCGAAAAATTATGAATCATCAGTTTTAAGGGGACCATAAACAATATTGCATAGCCTTTTCTTATAAAAGAAAACATGAGAACATGCAATACGTCAAATTAATCTCATCATCTGTCAAAAAGCGGTATTTTCTTACTCATTAAATGGATAGTTTAGATTGTTTGGCTTGAAGTCAAATAATGTACTTATCTAAAAACCTACAATAGATGGCAATTGGAAATACCCAATTTTTTAAAAGCCAGCAGCAAAACCACCTTTAAAAATTCAGTTTAAGTGTACACTATATTTAGAATATTTTCACCAGTTTATCCCTTTCAGAAAGCTTTCCAATCGTGGTAGTAAACCAAGAATTCCTGTGATCTGTGAGGTAAAATAAGTATATTTGTCAATGGAGTCTGGTGGCTTAAAAGAGAAAATAGATGACGGCTTTAGAAAAAAAAAAAGGATCAACTTCATGTCTCCTTAGAAATTCTTCGTGCTTGCCTTTCTGATTCTCAGACGGCAGTCAAAGCAGCCAAAACAGAGTATATTTCTCTGTTAATCTCCAAAAACAGCCATAAACCTCAAGTTCTTTTTAATGTCCTCAATTCGATCATTAATCCTTGTGATGCTTCTCCAATTGTGCCATCAACTACTCTCTGCGATACATTTCTTAAATTTTGTATTGAAAAAGTATCTGCTCTTAGGCTAGCCCACACTAGTGCTACCCCAGATCCTGCTCCCTTTCTGTGCCCTGCTGTCCTCGACCATTTTGAGCCTGTATCCCTCTCTTCTCTCTCGGAAGTAGTTAAGCACTTGCGGCCGACAAACTGCACCTCAGACAGCATTCCCTCTCGCTTCCTTAGAGATGTTTTTGAATCAGTTGGAGCAAGTGTTTTATTGCTTGTACACCTCTCTTAGCTCAAGATGTGTCCCAGCTGCCTTCAAACATGCCGTGGTTAAGCCACTACTTAAAAAGAAAAATCTCGATCCCTCCATTCTCGCAAATTTCAGGCCCATCTCCCAGCTACCCTTTTTATCTAAAGCCCTGTAGCGAGTAGTCTACGCCCAGCTGCAGTAATTTTTAACCACGCATGGCATACATGAAAAATGTCAGTCTGGCTTTAAACCTATGCATAGTACTGAAACAGCCCTTTTAAGAGTTTTTAATGATCTGCTCTTAGCCACCGACTCAGGCAGCCCAGCTGTCTTGGTGCTGTTAGATTTAACTGCTGCCTTTGACACTGTGGATCATAGTATCCTGTTGTCACGGCTTGAACAGTCTGCAGGCATTACAGGCTCTGCCCTTGCATGGTTCAGGTCTTATTTGACGGACCGTAGCTTCTCAGTGCAGTTAGGTCCCTTCTCCTCTGCCAAAGCCCCTCTTACCTGTGGGGTTCCCCAAGGCTCGATTCTGGGCCACATCCTTTTTCTATTGTACATACTGCCCCTAGGTTCAATTCTCACAAAACATAATATCCCCTTCCATTGTTACGCTGATGATGTACAGATTTATCTGCCTCTCAATCAAAATGCCAACTCACTACAGCAGTTGAAGGACTGCTTAATATAGATTAAATCCTGGCTGAGCCAAAACTTCCTCACCCTCAACGAGACCAAGACCGAGGTCATCTTTTTTGGACCCCAACCAACAGTCTTCCCCGGTTGATATTCTGGGCTCCCTCAATACAAATATCCTCCCCTCTGTCATGAACCTTGGAGTGACCTTCAATAGCGCTTTTAAATTTGATAAGCAGGTTAGCACTGTAGTCAAGACCTGTTTTGTCAAAATACGACTATTGGCTAAGACCAAGTCGTTTTTATCTTTTAAAGACCTAGAACAGGTTATTAACGCCTTTGTTACCTCGAGACTGGATTACTGCAATGCTCTGTATGTGGGTATGGACCAGGCCTCAATTAGACGCCTCCAGCTGGTTCAGAATGCAGCTGCACGTCTTCTCACTGGCCATAAAAAGCGTGACCATATCACCCCAATTCTGGCTTCATTGCACTGGCTTCCAGTTCGGTTCAGAATAGATTTTAAACTCCTTTTATTTGTTTTCAAAGCCCTAAATGGGCTGGCTCCTGCCTATATAGCCGAACTCCTCCATCGCTACACCCCAGGCAGAGCCTTAAGGTCGGCTGATCAGCTGTTGCTGGTAGTGCCTAAGACCAGGCTTAAAACCCGAGGGCATCCAGCTTTCGCAGCGGCTGGCCCAGACCCTGGGGGTTTTTAAATCAACACTTAAAACTCACTTTTTCTCTTTGGCTTTGTTTAATTATCTATTTATTCATTTATTTAGTTCTTTATTTTAATATTTATAACATAACATAGGATTTCATAAAGTATTTTTAAAATAGTTTATACATTATTCGAATATAGGAATAGTAGATAGGTTTACTTAAAATATAGTACCTTATATTTCATATTTTTTCCCTTTAGACCCTTGCGGTTTATTCTTAAAAACCCTTACCCTTACCCACCCCCCATTTTCCCTCTGCTGGTCTATGGCCTTGTAGAGGGTAACGTGGTACAGAGTCGCTTAGATAAGCGGGGGAGTGCATCTGACGAAGAGATAGGTTGTTGTGCTCCCTATCTCTGTTTCTTATCCTATATCTAATAGAACTGCTCGGGTCTTGATAGATTGAGTGGGGAAGTTCACGAGATCTTTCTAGAGGGTTATCAAGAAGAACTTTTATCCAATGACCTTTTCCCTCTCTGTCTGTGTCTGTGTATTCTCTTGTTCCGATTAACCCAGCCAAATCTTTTTTCTTGTTTTGTATCTATATCTACGCCGGGATCCGGAGTCGAGGCTGATCCTCTTGCTGTAGTCCTGTGTCTTGGATCATCCATCCTGAGTTCTGGATTAAGTCGTGGACTTCGGGTCGTGGCTGAACCTGTCTCTGCGGTCCTGCCTTGGGTCTCGTCATGCTGCTTCCCTGATGGCTTCCACAGGATTGTAGCTAACATCCTCGTGGTTTCATCTTCTTATTACAGACACATGCATTCCCTAACATTCGGTCTATATGCTGTAAAATGTATTATCTCTTCGATTTACACACGGCATTTATTGCACGTCTGTCCGTCCTGGGAGAGGGATCCCTCCTCTGTTGCTCTCCCTGAGGTTTCTCCCATTTTTCCCCTTAAACTGTAGGTTTTTCTCTGGAAGTGTTTCCTTGTACGATGTGAGGGTCTAAGGACAGAGGGTCTAAGGATAGAGGGTCTAAGGCTAGAGGGTGTCGTTTTTCTCATACTGATATTCTGAACAATCTGTGCTATTGTATTTGCTGTAAAGTGTCTCTACTGTAGGCTAATTTTATTATATGGACAGCACTTTGGCTCCACCAAAAATCGTTTATAAATTTGATTTAGGTCCTTGTCTTAAGGGTTTTTTTTTCGCAAGGTAAAGTGATTAAAATATTTGAATTATAGCACACACAATGTTTTGGTGGCTTACATCTTTTGATCCTTCCCACCTCTAAAGCTGTACATTTCTTTACTCCTTCATCTATAACTTCTAAAAACTGGGCACGTGCTGCCCATTATCAATGTTATTGACCATGGATAAGTACCTCATTCCACCCCACTTCAAAAAATCCGAACTATCCCTTTAAGTTAAGTCCTTTAATGTCAATTGCACATTTTCTCATGAACAATTGTAGCAGCTCACCCTCTCCTCTATGATGGGTAGAGATATGTCTATGAAAGCCTCCTTCACTGTGGAGATCTGAAACAGAAATCACATGTTAGTCCCTGCCAGGATTTTTATATAGCACCATTTTAGAACAAATCTAAATGATAGTCGGGTTTTTAACAGCAAACCTCTGCTGCTTTTAGAGAAGAGTGATTGTTTTTTTGGTTGCTTTTTCCTCTCCAGCTCCACACCTGGTGCTCTGTTCCTTCAAGGATGTTCGTTAAGTTTTCAACGTGGCGTTTGCTTTGTTTAAAACTCGGAGCTCCCAAATATGATTCGAAACACCAAACAGTTGGTGTTCAAGCTGGTCCTTGAGGGGCTTTTCTTGTTTTCTTTTTCCTGTTGATTGTATGTTTTCTCTCACTTATTTTTCAGTACATCCTGTGTGGGAATCAGAATCCCACACAGGATGGTTTTCCTTACAACGTTTAACTGGGTAACACAATGAGTGTATATAAACCTACTCTACCACCCTGTGCATTATATGTGTTTCATTTAGGGCATCGCATTGAGCTGCGCCTAATTGGTTCCCACACACTACTCTATAGATCAGAAACATACACTTACATGCTCGCACTCTTCACACATGATCGTGTTTGTCAGCTCCCCTACAAAGATGCGGTCAACGAAGTTCATCTTCACGCCTTCCTTTCCGTACGCTAGTGGCAGAGAGAAACATCATTTTGAATAGAATTATTTAAGGAATCATTTTCTTGCAGTAAAAAATATTGGTCATTATTAGAGGAAACATTTTATTAGCTTCTTTGCACAAAAAACATACAGATGCAGATATGGATGGGTATAGTTAAGATTTTAACGGTACTTCTACTCTACTACTGCTTATCGATCAAGTACTATCAAGTTTTTGTTATTTTTTTAAGGGAAAAACTAAACAAATGTATTATTGAAAATTCAATTCAAAAAGTCAATTTCTTACTGCAAAAGAAATAGCAGTGTTTTTAACAAATCATTATAGACTAATGTTGTGATGAAGGGAATGTAAAACAAATGAAATAAACACTAATTTACTGCAAAAGAATAACAAATGTTTACCTTTAATCATCAACCCATGTTTTTAGAATTGACTTTACTCTGTGATTGCTAGTAAGGGTTTACATAGAACATTTATTTCACTTATGACAATGAGCGTTGTAAAGTGTAACCATATTTTTGAACACGTCATCCTCCCGCCATCATCACTAGCGGATCTCTGTTTTAGTGTGCTGCACTGGGCTGATTTATTGTGTGGACTTGAAAGAGCCCAAATGCATCAAAGGCACATTTTGTCATCTTGCAAATTAGAATTATTGTCTGTTTGGTTTATTCAACAATGACTACACTCTGCAGCCTTTGCCTTTTGAAAACTGAGCTGTACTTCCATCACCTGCCACAAGATGGGGATATTGATCTTGGCCAATGTCACTGCAGTCTGTAAACTGTTAGTACCTTTAACTTGGCGTTTAGTGTCCTCATCTGCTGTCTTCTCTGTGGGATTGTTGAAGGCTTTCAGAATTGCGGCTTTCACCCTCTGCACACAATAAAAACAAACACACAAAAAGTAAAAGAACAATTCAGACTAAAAATCATATTTCTAGATGCGAAATGATTAAATAAAAAATCTAAATTCACTCCGGGGTGTTTTTCTTTCTCTCCATTACATCCATTAGTGAAATATCAAAATGTAGCCCGCAGCTCAGTGTGACAGGTATACATATTATAAGCATCATTAGTGTAAAAATAATTATTGTGCCTGTCGAGAAACGTTAAATGTCTTAATTATCAGTGCGTGTTTGTGTGTGTCTATGAGCTGTTGGCTCTCATCGAAGGTGACGTGGTCAGTGAGTGTGTTGGTGACAGAGCTGTGAAGAGCCGCACAGCCGCAGTAAAGCAGCAATCAATAGATAATTGGCCACGGTCTGTGTCTGTGGTCGAGACCAGTCGGGCCCCCATTGTCCCGGGACCCACGCACTGGACTGGCTATTTAGGTCAAAAGTCCTGTTAATCCTAGCCGGGGCCAGCGTGCACCCCTCGCAATCGGCAGTCAAACCCTCCCCTACTAATTAATTACCAGTAACCCCCCTTACCCCCCTCCCATAAAGTAACAGCGTGCACTGTCCCACACAGAATGGGCCAAGGGGAGGGGGGAGTTGGAGAGGGTTTGCTGGTAGATGGGTGCAGGGGTGGAAACTAAAACGAAGACGGGGCGAAGAAGGACAGTCCATGCCCTGAGAGAGAAATACCTAACGTCTCAGCTAATTGGTGATAATTGACTGGGGCCAAATTAGCATATTTAGATCTCTGATACTAATGGCCAATCAACACAAACACTTAGGGCCTCTAAATGTTGGTGACACCCTCTGTGAATACTACCAGTCTCCCTATCTTGCACACTCACGCAAGACGGTGTGTAAATATTTGACTGTACTCAAAAATGTAAAATGTGCCTTTTTTTTTCGCCAAGTTTAGATCAATTGCTGTTAGTCAAATAAAAAAATTCATGTTGTCCAGTGTTTAAATTTTAACAACATTGATACAATTAATTTGATCTTAATTTAAAAAGTGTGTTATTGTTTAATATTTGCGGTAATTACAAAATGATATTCAATAATCTCGGCTAAAATGCCACTGTATCTGTTAATGTGCTTGGCTGTATAGATGAGTTTCTGAGTGAATGAATAGAGGAGGCCGTACCCCCCCTCCCTCTTTACTGCCTTGATTGGATTGGGAGACTGGCTGATGAGTATATGTGTGTGTGTGTGTGTGTGTGTGTGTGTGTGTGTGTGTGTGTGTGTGTGTGTGTGTGTGTGTGTGTGTGTGGGTGTGTGTGTGGGTGTGTGTGTGTGTGTGTGTGTGTGTGTGTATGTAGGCAGGGGCTGTGGGTAACCCTCAAGCACAATGGGACGGCCCTGGAGCTCATTCAGCAGCTGTGGGTTTCCCAAGATCACACAATGATGCCGGTCGTGCCACTTGCAAGTCCCCTAAGTGGCACAACTGTCGGCGTTCACAAGTTTGAATGGGAAGCAAGGGCGCCCGGCCCGCAGCCCCTCCTGGGTCTGGGGGCTGACCACTAAAACACACCCGCCAACTTCTCCTCCTTGGTTCACACAGCCACTAGTGGGGCCACAGGGGCCTGCTCAGCCCTGCACAAGGGCTACTGTGGGTTCTTCTAATTGCCCTGTGAAGGGTTTTCGGGGGGAGGGTGGTTCACTGTACTTGCCAAAAACATGGCACCATAAGGTTAAAACACAAAAACTGGCGAGCCATGCACAAACAAGATTCCGGGTTATGTGAAAGCTTCACAAACACACAGCTGCACGTCTTACACACTAGACTACAATGGCTTTCAAAACAAACAGAGAGTGGTTGGATTGTTTTTTGAAGTGGCCCCATTATGCTAATTTTGAGGTTTAGATTTTTATTTTGTGCCTTTACTGAGATATGTTTCCATACTTTAATGTTCAAAAAGGCATGTATTTTACTACCTGTGCTGCAGCACCTCTTTTCCCTAACCCTGCTCTGATTTGTTGGCCAGCTCTTTTGTGATTGGTCAACCGCTTACAGATTTCCTGTCCCTTAGCCTACATTTAAATGTGTAAATACCTTGAGCTTTGTTATAACCTGATTTAGAAAGTACATAAGGTGTCCTCACTTAGCACATTTCCTTCTTTCAAAATGCATTGGTTAAGATACCTCAAATACCTTGAGTACTGTGAGTACTTTGTACAGATTTGAAGCACCTTTCTGGAACAAAAAGTGAAACTTTAACATTACAAAAGATCCCAGCCTAATACATTATGTACTTGAAAAACCCTGTGAGCTAGGCTTTTGACAGTTATTACATGTGGATGTGATGATATATGTAAGCTCACTTTAGTTTCCTCTACTCGTATGGAGTCCAGGAGGTAGTGCAGAAGCTCCTGGCTGTCCTGTTGTTGGTAGCCCTTGAAGCGCGGAGCCCTAGAAAAAACACACAAAAAAACATGGATGTAAATCAAGAACAATAGGACATAGAAAATTGAGAGTAGAACCACAAAAGGAAGCAGCATATAGTGGAAAAAAGGCTTCCTTTCAGAGCCCTAAACACATTCTTCTTCCAGAGATTCAAACCTGCTCCTTCTGCTTAGCATTCTGGGATTTCTAACAGGTTTATACCAGGGGGAATGAGGTCTCTTCACCAGCATGAAGAGGGCATAATTAAGCACACCAAGGATAAAATAAACATGAAATATTGATATAATTTCAATTATATACTTAGGATAATATCATGTAAATAATCTAGTGCCTTTTAAAGATAATTGTAAATAATTGTATAATGAATAGACAATTCAGACAACCTTTTTTACATTGGGTTAACCCTGAGGAATACAAAGAGCCATTACAAGGTTAAAGTACTCCAGAGAGAACAAAGACAATATTTATAACTATAATACAAAATAAATGACACCTTCACCATGCTGGCAGTCAATGCATCGCCTTGGCTTTTTGATTAGAATGGTATTGCCATTTTGTTAATTGGCTAAGCATCCTGGACATTAATGCACAGCGGTTAGAGGGGAGGCTCTCCTTGGCTCCGTCCCCTGGCCGTCCGCACTGAAGCAGATGTGAGGACAGATGTCCGGGGCAGATGGGCAGCCGGGGCTGCAGCCACGGCAACCTGTTGGGGCCGAGCCCGCCACATAACCACAGGACAGGTTAGTCCGACAGGCACAAGACAGCAAGAGGTTTAAGTCAAATGTTTAAAGGTAGGGTATGTAAGTTTGAGAAACCAGCTCGAGTGCGCTAGAATTTGAAAATACACGACCAGAGAAAATCTGCCACTTCCTTACAGAGCCCCTCCTCCAACACACACGAACGCGCACATGACCAATGAGGGCACGAGATAAGTTTGTGCACAGATGGAAGGCTGACAGGCAGGTAGGCCATCCAGTTACTTTAGCCGGGCCGGCTAAAATGATTGGTCGTGCTTTTTACAGAACTACGGCTTCCACAGATTTATTTTTTCATGGATGTTTTGTTAAAGCATTTAAGATGTTCATTGCTATCGGGATGTTAAGAGCATTCCATGGAATATAACAACAAGTGTATCTCGAGCCGGTTTCTCAAACTTACATACCCCACCTTTAAGATGTTTGGGTGGTGGGTTAACCCCTTTAATAGTACTGTGGAGGTATTTTACTGGTACTTAATGGACTACACCAGGGGCCCTTAGGACTTTATGGTGTAGTATTAACGTTTCTCCTGACGTTTTAAAGAGTTAAAACATATTTTTTGTATTTTGGTTTGACAATGCATATTTTATAGTAATGATTTACAATCGAAGAAAGTGGTAATATTCTAAGGCTGCATAATTAAAAGAAATGGTATCACATTTGCAATTTGACTAGTGCATTATTAAAATTGTGGGAAGCCCCACATCTGTTAAAGTATTGTGGAGCTGCAGAGATATCCCTGTATACAAACAGTATTATAGAGATTAAACTAAACAAGCTGGTTTGGTACAGATCCTCTTATTAAACAATTTGAAATGTAGAATTATGATTAATAAAAGATATCAATAACTCATAACTCAATTCGTTATTTTTTCCAATTTTTGCAGCCCTATAACATTCTGATAAAAATGTATGAAAATAACACACTGAAATCATTACAGCCATGTGTGTTCTTTTCATCCTCATAGCAGCATTGTGTTTTACAGCCATTCATTAATGCCATTCACAGTTCTACTTAGAAGAAGAATTCACTTGAAATGAATAATCCCTAAAACATGCTGACATGTGGCCCTAGAACGGATGTCCGTGGTTGTGGGAGTGATGGCCAACCACCTGCCCTCAACACAGGTCATAACCAGGAGGTCTAGAGGAGCCTAAAGCCACCCCCTCCTCTACATACAGTCACGCTATCTGTCTCTTATGCCCTATTCCGTGCAGACACATGGGCAAGGGTGGTTGGAGGGTATTGAGGTTGGTACAAAGCACATGTCATTTATTCGCCGGCTTTAAAACTGAACAGCATGTGAAGGAATGTTTCCCTCTGGTTCCGCTGACTAGTCTCCCAAGAGAGAGACACACTGAGAGGCAATTAAAGCAAAACAGGGAAGGAAATGAGTGAGACAGAAAAAGAGTCTGAGACAGAAATGTAGAGGAAAAAAAAAAATGAAAAGGTTGGTTGAGATCAGTGGGAATGATGAGGTCTGGAAGCTCATCCCAGTGGAGAGAAGCAGAAGGGCCCTGTAGCGCTGCTCTCAATCTGGCCAATGCAAGCAGCTGCGGTGCTAACACAATTAATAGCCGGATGAGTTAGTACCAGACACAAGGCCACACAAGCTACCCCCAAAACACACACACACACACACACAGTGTATGAGCAACACAATGCACCCTCACACAGCTCACGTATTAAAATGATCAAATATTTACTCACACAGCCATACAAAAAAAAAACTCTGACTCATTGATGTACATACCAATTCCTATAGAGACTATAACAACAATTCCATTTGCAATATACTCCTTAGCTATTTAAAATTGTTATGACTTTAGAAATTGTTGAGTCACTAACCTTTTATAACGCTGGTCGTGTTTATTTTTTTACAATGGATTTTTCATTTTTATTTTATTTCATTAACATGTGCTAGACTCTTTATTTAATTAATGTCAGCTAAACCAATGTATTGTCCCTTTTACTATAACACGGTCAATTTACTGATTCTAATGTAGATGTTTGTAAAAAATGTGTGACATCAAAACATATAGAAGCGCACAAAACAAAAATCTTTATACATTCCTTCCAATATTTGGACAGATTTGATATTTACGGACAACACAAGTTTTTGGGTAAGAATCAAGCTTATATTATATGTTTGCTTGATGCCCCTGTAGCTAGGTGAAAATCACTTTATAATTAAGTAAACACCTTATCAAATCACTTTATCATATAATCTATCTCAGATATTAAAGGTGGGGTAGGTAAGTTTGAGAAACCGGCTGGAGATACACTTGTTGTTATATTCCATGGAATGCTCTTAACATCCCGATAGCAATGAATATCTGAAGTGCTTTGACAAAAAATCCATAAAGAAATGTCATCTCTGGAAGCCGTAGTACTGTAAAAAGCACGACCAATCATCTGAGCCGGCCCGGCTAAAGTAACTGGATGCCCTACCTGCCTGTCAGCCTTCCATCTGTGCACAAACTTATCTCGTGCCCTCATTGGTCATGTGCGCGTTCGTGTGTGTTGGAGGAGGGGCTCTGTAAGGAAGTGGCAGATTTTTTCCAGTTGTGTATTTTCAAATTCTAGCGAACGAGCTGGTTTCTCCAAAATGACCTACCCCACCTTTAAGCTACACTGTGCAACAAATATATATCTTATGATATTGTATTTTATATTTGAGGGGATTTATGTGATAAGCCTCTTGGTTCTGCCTGCATATTTGTACTGTACTGCTGTAAATATGCTTCCTCTCCTCAAACTTATGGACACATATGTGCCACCTTTGCCTCTGTCTCGCTCTGATAACAATTTAAGGTTTCGAAAATTCAGAAAAATCATTACCAGCCTTTGAAATGATTCACTGTCAGCTTCTTTGTAAACAATGTATTTCTCAACTTGTGCTCACATGCACCGACTTTTTCTGTTTTGTATAAAGGCAATCAACATCCTCCTATTTTTAGATTCTGTAACAGTCACCGGTAGACCAGAGTGGAGGGATTCTCATCAACCGATTGTAAAGTTAGAATCCCAGGAATGTGCTTCTCGGCTCGTACACAAACAAATATTTGTATTACTTTTTGGACCATCTGTGAATATCTTCCTCTTTTTTCCCATCCTGAAAGGGGTGTACCTCCTGATCAGACCAGTATGCCAGCCCTGCCTCTTTGTTTGTGTCCTGCAAGAATGTAGATGTGTGTGTGTGTCCTGGATGCCAGAGCAATAGATGGAATCTATTGTGCTATTTCTATCAGGGATTCATCAGGACTTCTTATACAGGATTATGAACAACATTGTGGGCTGGAATACTTTTCTTTTCTACAAGAAAGTGTCCAGTGGCCGTGCTGAAAATGGAATCAGTCCTTGAAAGATGCAAGTGTAGATGAATGCCTGTGTGTGGACTTTTTCTCCAGCTTATACATTAGATATGCATAGAGATAGCATCTTGGTAAATGGCAGCAGTAGTCAGGCTGTATGAAAACCGCTGTCCCTGACCTGAGACTCCAGGTGCCCAGGAGGAAGTAGATAAATATTGAATCAAATGTTACTTCTCCCAGTTTTTCACCACTGATAAGCCTAGTCGTAGCCTGCCCTGGGTACAAGCTGGGACCCTCTCTGGCACCAGATACAGTGTGTGGTGCTGACCGTCAAACCCATGGAGCATGGCACTGCTCCGAGCCCAGACCAGAGCCCTTTCCCTTGGCAGGAGGAACAGGCAAGCTGTTGGGTACTCAGCTGGTTGAGGTCAAATGTGAACACAAGCGTAGAATCCATTCACTGTATATATGAGGTGGAAACACATAAACACGAACCGGGGCTCAATAGGGCTCCAGCGTTGCACATAAACACTCAAACTCGCCCTCTTTTCGGAGCCAAAAATCCTTATTAACTTGCCTGTCAACACTGAGAAGGACAGAGAAAGAGAAATGAGAAAGCGCTCTCTGCCCCCACAGGGCCAAGGGCAGACCCACACCTCTCAGAATGACAAGAGCTTGCGGTGAAGACGATGATGGCTATATTCACAGAGTGTGGCCGTTACAGAGGTCAGAAGTGGAGACATGTGTTCCTTGTCAACAGGAGTCGTTCTTGACTCTTTCCTTTTCAGCTCAAAGCTTTAGTAGGGGCTGAATGTAGAGGAGTCGCTGTGTGGGAATCCATTAGAGAAGCGTTGCAGAGATCAAGCACGCTTTGTGGATGTTTAACAAAATAGCATATAAGTGAATTAGGCCTTGAAAGTGCAATATTTCTTCCAAGAAAATCAGAAACAGGAGCTGAAATCTTGATGGACATCATTCGATTACATATAACTTTCCCTTAAAACTGTTAAAAGAGGCAAGATTACAAAGTATCACAAGTGATAATAACTGTTTGAGGATCCTTTAGTCTGAAACAATGTGCTTTCGCATCGCTGCTACAGTAACACTGCTTCACAGGCTGATGGAAACAAAACAACAAAATGAAACTTTTGACCTAAAAGTCATAGTTTAGATAGTCACTCTTTTAAGACATTAACCATGTCCCTCAGAACAAAGCCAGCACTTTTAAATTATTGGTAAAGATGCCAAGAGAATTTGCATACCCAATATAACTAAACACTAGCAGCTACTGTGAAGGTATTAACATTAAGGTAAATAAATTAGGTTACGGTGCGTGTGATTCTCTTTTAAGATTAGGGCTGCATATTAGCATTTGCTCATGCAGGCCTTTATTAAAGCTCACTTGTGGTATAAGTGTACCATATGGGTATTGGGTGCTGAAGCTTAAGGTCATATCCCTCTATTGAAATGCATGTCAGTGGAATGGATTAGCCCTACTTGAAATTAGACGCGTATGAATGCATAAAGGTGTGTGCAGCGCTTGCTGTATGAATGCACAATTGCCTGCATGTGTGTTGCAGGCTGAGATGGTACCAGGTGAGGTGGCAGCACACACACACACACACACACACACACACACACACACACACACACACACACACACACACCACACACACACACACACACACACACACACACACACACACACACACACACACACACACACACACACACCACACACACACACACACACACACACACACACACACACACACACACACCCACACACACACACACACACACACACACACACACACACACACACACACACAACACACACACACACACACACACCACACACACACACACACACACACACACACACACACACACACACACACACACACAGAGGCCTATCTGATGAAAGCTAGGTACCAGAATAACTGTCAAAGCCGCACCAGAGATGCACCCAGTCATCCAATGTCAAATGTCCTGGTCACCCACCTGCACTACTAAACAGTGCAACCCCCCCTCTACTCATACACACACACACATAAATGCAAAGGGTGGACCCAACCAGCAGTGTACCATGCTCACACAGGAACCCAGCCAACCAGACATCCACAGTGTTCATAAAAGAGAACAAACCCAGTGTTCAGTTGACAAATGTGGGGCTTCCTCCGCCCGCCACACCGCCTGTTCGACCTCGCTCTGGATTAAACATGACACAGGTGGCACAGCAGTGTGGCAAGTAGCAGAAAGAGCCACAAATAGGAAGCTGCTGCTACACATTTAACAAGGTACTGTGCCTACAGTGTATTCTGTGTGTTGAGCACTGAAAGGCATTCAGCAGGGACAGGTGCTACCTGGGTCTGGCTGGTTAAAGTGGTCAGTGAGGGGATGAAAGCAGGTGAAAGCTGCGGCTCCGCTGTTGTACTGCTGTGATGATGGAGAACTGCAGTACAGTAATCATGGCTAAGTTTGCACACCTTACTGACCCTGAGGTGGAATATTTGCATACAGAGTGTAGAGATAGCATTTCGTAGTGGGGGAATTTATGGTGGTTGATAGGAAGGGAAGCGGCTTACTTCTGGCAGAGCTGGTTGAAGAGGACCTTGGGATTGACCGGGCCTTTCCCTGGGTCCTTCATGCTCTGGAGGAAGACAAACATGGCCGCCGTCAGGGGCTCTGGGCTGGGCAGCATTACTGTCAACGGACCCTGGAAAGCAACAGACAGAATACAATTTAGAAATTAATTTCCACATTTAAATTTCATTTAATGTATCAGTTTTATTTTAAGCATGTGCTGAACTTTTTTTTACATTTAAAGGTTATATGTATGTACGTCTATAGGACATTTTCATGACGTCGTCACATTAAATAATTAAGAAGAAAATGTGTTATTGAGGTTATGAAAATGTATTTATGGCGCTGTTAGATTGCTTCAAGACTGCCTCGTTAAAAAGGTGTGTTCCTCCCTATGTGTGTAGCAAGCAGAAGAGCCAACATGTTTTTAACCACTGGGAAAATGTTAGTTTAGCAAGGCTAAATAGAAAAGGTTGCTAAATGTTGTCGATTCTGGAATAATAATAATTAATTTTTATTTGTGACATTTGGTCTTTACTATGCTCTGGGATAATTACATTTGTTTGGATCACACAAGTCCGAAACAATCCTATGCAGCCACCCCTTTAATCTAATTCTACACATATTATAATACTACTGGAATTTCAATATAAGTGAATGTTGATTGAGAATTTGTTGATAATCAACATTATAAATAAAGCATTGAGCAATTCGGTACGGACTTAGTTTATAATACTTAAGAAATATGCCCTGTATAAAATAAGGAACAAAATGAAATCTAAATATTTTTGTGTTTGTTTTAGTAATGCTATTAATACTACAGGGAACATTGAGTTACACAGAAGCTTCATTAGAATGGTCATTTCAAAAGTAATTTGCATGTGCTCAATCTATAGATAGTTTCTATGGCTTAGAAAATAGAAGACAGCAAAGCAGAATGTACCACATTGGTTTCACCAGTGGGGCTGATCCTCAGTTTGAAGCCTTTCTCCTTCACTTCCTGGATGAGGTCGATTAGCATGTGTGTCTGAGACAGGTTCTGCGAGGAAAACACATTTTATTACTAACATTTTAAAAAATCCATCCCGTTATAAATGCCATTAGGTATAGAGGTAAGATCAACAGATTTCAAGGGGCTGAATACTGCTCATACAATCAGCAAGAAATTGGTCATAAAAAAACTATGAAATTATGAATCCTTCAAATATATTAAACTGTATACACACAGCTTGTGGCAATTCAATGTGGTCATTTGAAATGAACCTTGTGAAATGTTATCTCCATTGTGGTAGGGTTTAGGAAACTTGTGGTAAGTTCATTATTCTGAATGAGCCTTTCAAATGAATCCATGATCTCTGAGTTTGAAATTAACAGAATATCCTTGGTGAGGAGAGGAGCCTGAAGCAGCCATTGTCCCTTCATGTTAGAAAACATATTTTCCTCTCCCCTTTTCAAAAGATAGTTTTTGTCACATCCTGGCAATGAAGACAGTTGCTATGGAAAACGCACAATGGGGCCCGGCATTGTGAATACACACACAGCTCATCCTCAGGCAATTATGTGTTTTCACCCAAAAAAGATTGCAATTTTCAACGAGACAATACAAACAGACAGAGAGAGGGAGAGAAAAGGCATGTAAAGCGCGCTCACTCCTATGTCAATCAACAACGAAGGCCCCGAGGGTGATTAACAAAATGGTGGAAAAAACAGCTTCATTGTTAGGCGGCATGTTGGTTTGCAGTCACCATGACATGACCAGAGAAAGGCTGGGGCGCTCTATAGCTGCGTTGTATGGTGAACATGCTCTGCACCAACTGAGTACCACTCGTGTTCCGGAGGTAAACTCCACACTGCATTTACGGCTGCATTGGATATACTTCAGAATGACCTCAAGGCCTGTTTACACTCATGGTCAGTAAGACTGTAATTTAGTTTACTAAAGGCCGGTCTTCTTGGCAGCAGCACTTGAGGATTGTTTTCGCATTATAAAAGGCATACATATTCATTTTGTCATGTTAAAATGGAAATCCCTGAGACTCATTAAGCTATCAAAGGGTCTCTTGAGATAAAGCACGGATTTGCAAGCAGGTTGTGTGCATTTAGAAATCCATCTTAAGACCATGCTTCAGATTTAAAATGATACTTTGATCACACCTACTTCTGTTATTTTGACTGACTAAATAGTGTAATATAACTGCAATGAATTTCAAAAAGGCATGATGCTTTGTTTCTGCTCTAACAGTTTATATATACATATAAGGCTGAGACAGATATAAGAGTATATAGACAGATGTATGAGTATATAGACACGTATAGGTACATAACATAGTTATGTTTAAACTAACTCATGGCACAGCACTACAATTAATTCAATAAATAAAAATAGAAATATGGACAAGTGCAATGTTCAAACTGCAGGAAGCACAATATTTGTTAAAGGCTAATTATGTCTTATGTGCCAAAGATATTTCGGCCTACAAATCATCTCTCCCTCATTTTCTACATACTTGTCCAAACATATTAGTATGGTAATGATCATATTAAAATCTCTGAAAAATCTGAATTTAAAAAAAGTTAGTGATAATGAGAATAACGATTGAGAAAATGATTATTCTCTTTAATAGTGTGAATCATATTGCAATTAAAATATCAGTTAAATTCATGGCAACAAGTTATTTTTTCGAAATGGTGCAGCCCTAAATCAGAGCCATACTGACCTGCATGACAGCGTTGAAGAAGCAGGTGTTCCCAAGGTTGTTTATGCCTTTGACGGGGACCAAGGTGCTGTTGGTGGCAGGACTCTTGCCTTTGGCCGAGTCGGCATAATCTGATGGATCCTCTTGCAGCTTGATGATTTTGGGTGATGCTCCTGAACAAATTATAAAACATTAAGTGATACAGAGTAACAGCAACTCAAAAACGATTGGGGAAATTGTTCAAGAGATTATCAGTGCCAGCTTTTTTGTTTCTTTTCAAACTTTCATTCATTTTTCTTTTCGTGTGAAGCATTTATGTCTTCATAAAAAAAAGTTTGTTAGGTTAATGTGATCACATAAATCAAATCAAATTATACAGGCGTGTGCCAGTTTTGCCTGCAGGGAAATGTTGTACCTGAAATCCTACAATTCCATTCCAGTTCCATTCAAAAAAACATGTTGGAAATGTTTGGACCACAGGGGCCAAATCACTGAAATCTAATTCTACAAATAAGATAATAATAATAATAATGAATGAATGAAAACTTTATTACAGACTCAGGGTCCAGATAAAAGACAAGACATTACATAGATTATAATAATAATATAAGTGTAACCTAATCTTTATTTTTTACTGTGCAGAACTCAATTGTTGATTTAGAATTTGAATGTGAACATTATGAATGAAGTTTCAAACCATCCTGTACAGCCGTAATGGGCAGTCTTTGAAATTGACCAAATGATTCAGCTTTTACTTTGAGGTTATTTAGGCTAAATAAGTCTTGGCAGCGAAGCTTTAAGATAGAGCTGAGGTGGTGGCAGAGATGGCAAGTTGTTTGAGATTGAGGGTAAAAGTCTGCATCCTTTAAATTGAGATGTTGTCAGGATACAGGAAAACTATTGGGCTTAGCCTTGAAGCGAGACTGGGCTGGGAGCAGGGTGCTGCGCCGGCAGCTGGAAGGAAAGCTGGGTCATTTGGGAAAGCAGATGACAGCTGTAGAAGTTTCCGCTGGTTAGTGTGGAAAGGGTGGGGGCTGGGGTTAGAGAGATGGCTCTCCAGAGCCAGCTGTTACTCCTGATCACCAATGAAAACCTAACCTTAAACACAAACGAAGACACAGATGGTCCGAATCTGACAGTGACGTGCAGAGTAGGTAGTGGAGCTGTGCAAGCTGAGGCATGCCAGCAGATAACAAAAAAAGCCAACACCATGATGACTCAATATCAATAACACTGTTTCTGATACATCTTCGTAGCAACAGATTTCAACTAGTAAGGAATCCTGGAAAATGGAGGCTAAAGGAGAAGAGGATTAAGCCCTCATGCACAACATTGTGTTGATCTAAACAATGTGGCCAAAACAATAACTTGTCAGCATGTTTAAAAGAAGGTTTAAAGCCACCGTTTGGGGGCTAACAGCAACTCTGTTCCACACTTCAACGGATATTTCCTATTTTCTTAAATCTTTAAATGAGTAACGCAGTGTATGTCTAGGGCTAAAATTGTGAACTGTAAAAAGGGAAGAAGTGTATGTACTAGGGATGGGAACGATTAATCGAATATTCTAAATTATTCAGGTATTCGAATATGAGTTATGAATATATATATATACTTTTTTGTTTTGGGAGGGGTGCCTAAGTTGATTACATATGATCAAATGGAATAATTAAATGTATACGACAGTGCCATAGCTAAGTGTGTTAGGTCTAAAGGTGTGCTGCCCCTCCCTACTCACAGATCACGCAGACTCAATCCTCATCGTATGCCCACATTCCAGCTGAGAGGGTCTTCTCTACAGCTGGCCTGATTGTGAATCGTCTTGGCACGCGCCTCTCCCCTGAGTAGACCTGCTCATATTCTTAAACAAGAATGATATTGAATAGCTGCATTCTGTGCACAGGCCCTGTTATAGGTTGTTCATCTCTGTTGTAATAGGGTTACGTTCTGTTGTTTGTGTATGATCCCTCTTTCATTTAAAAACCAAGTTATGTTTTAAGCATGAAAGCTATAGCTGTCAACAGTTCAAACTGTGATCACCAGTTAATACATTTGACAAATTCAACTTGGTTTCTATACTTATTTGAACATGTATTTATTTATTTTTCAAATAAAAAAAATGAAAAGTATTTGTGTATAAAGTATATTGTATTTGTCATTGTTGGAGGAGCCAACAACTAAACTGTAGCTATTGGGCACATGACAATAAAGCCTTTGAATCCTTTGGACAGAGTTGAAACAATGTCTCTTTTTTAAAGCAGGCTTTTCAGAATATGGAGGATTTAAAGAGTTTAGGTTAGGTTACATTAAATGAAAGACTATTGTGTTTTTTGAAATCTTCAATAAATCATAACTAGACTCCTAGACTCCGTGCGTTCTATGTCAAATTGGTAGTTGCGGTTTGAAGAGGGGGGAATGTCTGTGTGAGAACACTATAACACTATGTTGAGAAAGAATGAAGAAAAGGAGGCGGTGCTAATGGGTTTAAAGTAAAGGGAGGAATATGAGTGAAGCAATGAATGGAAGATACCTTAGGAGGTGCTAATTGAGACGGAGATGTGTTCACTCAATGTGATATTGGAGAAGTTTGGCCCTTCCAAAAAGAAAATCCCAGGCTTCATGCAAATGATCATTGGCTTTAGGATGAATAAATGACAAGATCAGTATAACATGGTCCTTCTGGTATGTATGGCAAAACATAAAGTAACTTGTATATATGTATAAAGTCAAAAAGTGACAAAATGTTGAAATGTGTGACTAGCCAACTAAAATACCTGCATTGTTTCTAACAAGTATGTTTAAAATCAAGAATTAACTCCCAGAGATGATCACTTTTCATTGTGGAAAAGGTTGTTCTATCCCATTATGCAATAAAGAGAAACTGAGATAGAATTCCTGAACCTTTCCTGCAGAATTTCCACAATTTTACACAATTTCTGCATCCGTCATGATTTAAAAAGATAGAAACTGCTGTATACTACAATCACAAGTATATACTATATAATCAGAGACACATGGATGGCTTAAAAGTGTACCTAGTTATTCATATTTGATTGATATTGTCTTGGTAGGAATGTTCTTTCATTTTTTCTGGGGGAATTATTGTGAGCAGTTAAATATATCTTTGTCATTTACTGGTTGTGAAAATAAAGAATGAGATTTTAGCCCTTTAAATGCAAACCTTGTGTTTCTTTACACATGTTCGAACATTTCCAGAGCGCATTATACAGTTCAAATAATTAGTTCTACCTTTCCTGAGCTGAAAATCAACTGTACTGCATATGTTGGAGCATCTTTGAATACACCAACATGAGGACAATGCACAAGCTGCTCCATCGCAAATGGAGCCACATGACATGATAAACGAATATTCAAATGCTTCTTAACTATGTTACAGGACATTACAAGTCAAAAACAAAACAGATATTTGGTGTTGTTCAGAATATGGATACGGTTCTATCATTTTCTTACAATTTCCTTTACTGCAAGGAGATGATAAGACATGTTAACTCAAAATGAAACATTCTTGCAGGGACTGATGGCAGTATCTTATGGCCTTACAAGCTGTAGAGGAATCAACTAAATGCTGGTAAACACAAAACAGAGTTCGGTCCATGAGCACTTCACCCATGTAAGCTAGTCAAGAGAGCAGGCCGGCAGCGAGGTCAGTGTCCTGAACCTGCTTCTGTCTAAACTAAGGAAATTCAATTGAACCGTCAACCATCATAATCATCCTGATAACCTGCACCTTTACTCCTGCCGTTATTCTCCTCAACATTCAATGGCCTTGTCCTTGAACATTTTCAATTCATAGAGCCACTCCTTGTGTAACAGATTTTTTGGAAAAAAAGCTATTCAACCTGCAAGCGGTGATAACTCCACTGCTGGCCGCTAACCGGCGAAGCATTTTCCCTCTTCAAGGCCAAGGACATTAGCGGAATGTGAACTGGGGGCTTTTCACTCGTGGCCTGGCAATTTGCATTTTATTCTCTATCAAATTCAACTCAAAAGGAACGAGGGGGAAAGGGCAGCTTTTCTTGTTAAACAGCTTTGAGACGGGAAGAAAAAAGCAGCTACTTGAACACACACACACACACACACACACACACACACACACACACACACACACACACACACACACACACACACACACACACACACACACACCACACACACACACACACACACACACACACACACACACACACACACACACACACACACACCACACACACACACACACACACACACACACACACACACACACACACACACACACACACACACACACACACACACACACACACACACACACACACACACACACACACACACACACACACACACACACACACACACACACAGTCTCTCAGGTCTGCAGCAGTATTATATTTCTCTTGGCTGCACCAACTGTGTTGCTTTGAATGTACATTGCCTTAACTGAAAAATGTTCAATAAGTCTTGTTGTTTTGTGACTACGAAGGGCGAGGTTCAGCTTGTAGGGACGACATCCTTTTGTGGCGCTCCACCCAGAGGTGCTAAAAGCATCTGGCCCTCTTTCCTAACAACATCTGGAGACCTATTTCTATCTTCAATATGCAGCCATAAGGGAGCCCCCATATGTCATATCACACAATGCATGGAACACAAGTGGCGATGGGGCAAAGAGTGCAGCGCTGATCAGGAAAACATTCTGGAATGGTGTAAGACAGATGTCTTGTGTTTACAGCTGAACAGCTGAGCAAAAAATAAGTAATGGAGAGAACGAACAAGTCTGTAAATGTGTGTCTACTTGTGGTGAGATGATCGGCACAATCAACAGATTTAATTCAACCTGAGTGTAAGAGCTGTTACTTGTGACGAAGCAGAGGAATGAGGAAACTAACTGGGCGGAATGAGGATGCCGATGGACACACTCTGCATCTGGGACCGTCACCCAAGGTAAACAATGTTCAGGGAGCCATCTGGTTAAGACTGGGGAGAGGGAAGGGGGGCAGAATGAGGCAGTGGGTGGAGGGAAGGGTTGCAACGAGCACAAGCATATGGAAAAGCAGATTTTTCCTCTCCCTGCAGCAGTCAGCGAAGGCAAATGTCAGCATGCGCTGCGTCCACGCTTGACTGTGCTGCGCTCGGCACCACCACCTGGCCCTCCTTGCTCAGCCACCGAGTATAGGCAGCAGTGACACTGTGGACCCTCTCCCCAGGGTGGGGGAAAGCATCACAGTGCTCAGGATTGTCCACATGCACGCATATACACCAACACCTCCTGCACTCCCTGCTCTTTTTCACACAAGAGATACAAAAAAAAGTGGGCCTTGTTTTATTTGACAGGGAACAGCAGGAGAGTACTTGCAGAAGAAACAAGAATAAGTTAAAACCTGGTACACGGGTGGACCAAATGTAGTCAATGTGCTGCGTTGTTTCTCAAAGTGCCTCTTGTCAACGCCTTGATATTAAAGAAGTAGCATATATATATAGATATGACTAAGCTATATTTCAGTCAAAAAGTTAAAGTATTAATGTTACGAATGCAACAATAAAATCATATTGTTTCCAATAATGTGTTAATGTGTGATCACTTATCAAAACTGTTATAGACCTTTTTCCAAAACTGTGGGTCTTGAAGAGGTATTATCAGTATGAAATGGTACTGCTGAGATTTCCACCAGCAGTAATGGCTTAAATGCCAGGTAGTCCAAATAAAGTTCTGTCTGTCGTGACAGTACTTTAATTACAATGGGGACTATGGATCAAGCCATGTGAAGTAGCCGGTATCTGTTCCATCTGCAGTGTCTAGAGATGATGCCAACTTCAGACTAAAATCACGCACAGCAGACCCGCTGCTTGTAAGATTTTTCGGGTTTATAGCTGAAATAGTTTCTGTCCTAAGTCCCAGACAACAATAAGCTCCCTCTAAGCAAGGAAAACTCTGAACAGGATTCCCAATCTGTAATTTGTCACGACGGGTTTAGCCCTGTGATTAAAGAGGCAGTAAAGCCTCTATACCCCCCACCTATAATAATGTGTTCTTTCTGATCCCACCTTGTGCCAAAGTTCGCCAAAGCTGTGCCAAGGGAGTCTGGCTTTGAAATTCCAAAACATGCGTTTAAAAGGCTTTGGACGCACTTGGCACCGGACTTCTATCTGTCTGTGCCGCTGGGATCACGACAATAGAGCCTGTTGTGACATCTTGTGCACACGGGTCAGCAACTAACAGATGATTTGTGTAGGTAAAGGATAAACACAAACACAAAGACTGACAGCTGCTGATTCTGAGGACAGGCTGTATGAACATCTGGAACATGTGGCATCATCGATAACCTGATAACTCACACAGTAAACTGCCTTCACATAACACGTTATACACTCTTTGCTCACCGCCTGGCGACTTTTCGAGTGATATGCGACGCCAAGGATAGCGTTTCTGCCGAGTCAGTTGGCACCACAACAGCAAAGTCGGCTTAAATTCAGACATTCTAACATTTCAGAAGTAACTAGAGGAAACACTGTTACGCCTAATTTATATGAAATAGCGATTGGGGGGAAAAAGCACTGACAACCAATGGTGTGTTTTCAGTGAAAAACAAGTCTTTCAAAAAGCAGAAGCCAGGCCAGCACCAGGCTTCATGCAAGAGCATCCAAGCTCATTGAACAAAGCTTTAACAAAAACATATCTTATCAGGTTTCTTTTACAGCAATATGTGCTGCTCTACTCAAATTACTCAATGCCATTTTTAAAGTTTCGCAGCCACTTTGCCAAAAACAAAGCGCCTGTAAAAATATGGTTTTTATATTTTGAGAGGCCTTTTCACAGCCTTTCTAATCTGGTGCGCAGTTGGACGTAAGGCCGTCATATACAGTAGTATGGCCAGTGGGCTTCATGCCTCCATGTTCACTCACAGTGCACTAGTGTGGAGGTTTAAGGCCAGCTCCCTTCATGCAGAGCAGGCAGTCAAGAGGAAGGCCAGGCAACACCAAATGTCTTATTAATTCTCTAATTTGTTGTGACTGCAGGGCATAAAAAAGCCTGTTTCTTTGCCATCTGAGGCCAAGAGAACCCAGTGCTGTGTTACTTACAGACACACAAACACACAGCTTTTGCTACCCACTATCTGGCCTACTTTCATGTGCGGTGGTGGGAATAAAGACAGGATCACCCTTGATTACCTCCATGAAAGCACCACCAGGGGACAAGCATCTTGCTGGCTACTGACTCGGCAGAGCTTAACTGACAGTGAGCTGAGAAGATCAACAACCAGAGGCAGCGGACCAGGTGAATAAAGGTATAGGAATCAAAGAACACGAGAACAGAATATGTCATTAACTCCAGGCCAGGTATCTAAGAGGACAAGTCAATAGAGATATTAATCTTGTAAAAAAGGTAGTATCTCTGATAAAAAAGACCTCATGTAAAAAAACTAATGTTTGGTTTATATTCAAAAACATTTATACTTTCAGTCATTACATCAAAAGATGCAACACTCATTTATCATTTTTACTTTGATGCATAGGTGTACTGTGGAGAATAAGACATTTCAACTATTAATATATTTGTCTCCAGAGTACATTTCTGAAGTAAATATGGCCACCATCCGCATTACTAAAAACTAGTGGGCTGAAAAATGGTCAAATAAGCAAATGCATATAAATCTTGATATCGTTTTTTCCCCCCAATAATGTGTAACATCAAGGTGATGCATTATTTATCTGTAGTTGCGATACTTATTATAAGTAGCATAACTACATGCTATAGTTATTTGTATTAAACAATCATAAATCAGGTAACTATTATTAATAATAAGGAATCCTTTATGGAGCTATATCAGGGTCATACGTTTTGATCATTCAAAAAAATACAATTGATTTCAAAGTTCAAGTTTTTATCCTGAACTTTGAAAATACAATGATGTATTCAAAATAAAAATAAGTTTCTTTGAATAAAATATTTATTTTCAGTTTCAAATCTTGTTTTTTCAGGTTTCAAATTTTTTTCCGCCTTCAGATCGTTTTTCACTTTTAGATCTTTTTTTTCACTTTCAAACTTTTGGCCCTGATGTTGCTTGGGGGGCGGGGCTTACCAAAGAGTAGTTTGGCATCTTGAGTGGCAGCCCTCCCTCTGTCATGTTGCCTTCATGGATGTAAGGTAGCGCGAGAAATATAACTCAACACTTTCTATACACAATACTCCCGTAATTGGTGGTAAACAAAACTGATACCAGCGTCAAAGTTCCGTTAAGCGAGCTGTTGAGCATCGTAGTTGGTAACCATCGCGGTATAAGAGCAATAAACTGTGCTGGAATGTGAAATTACATATCCGCAACGAGCCAGCGGGTTGGACCTGACGCCATCCCCCGCTGTCTCACAGAGAGATACCGCAGGTCCTTCCTTCCTGCAGCGGTCAGACTATACAACCAGCACAGCCCCTGGTAGACCCCCCCCCCCCCCCCCCCACACACAATAACATAGATAGACTATAACACCTCTTGTTGTTAAATACCAACTTTGTGCAATATTTGCAATATGTGCAATATATATATATATATATGCCGTTAATAACTGTGCAATATATATATATATATATGCCGTTAATAACTGTGCAATATATATCTGGCTGCTAAATCCTCAGAACCGTTACAGGGTGTGTATTATGTAACTTTTTTTTTCAAATTGTAATTTCTTTTTTTAATCTTTAATACTTTTTGTATGCATGCTTTAGGTAATAGTATGCTGTATTTTGCTCTTTTCTGCTGTAACAATGTACATTTCCCCTCTGTGCTACTAATAAAGGTATAAAGAGCCGAAGTCCCTCCCTTTCCGGTGATCCACCATGGGACCTTATTTCGGAAATATTATGTATTGAAGTCAATGGCGAGAGAGAAATTATCTTTCTATCCCGTTTGAATTGTGCCAAGAATTACACATATGATGTTTGTCAATCTTAAAAAATCATTTCCAAGTAAAAAAAGTCACAGTTTGTCGCAAAACTGTTGAAATATAAGACTATGAAAAATACACAACTAGAAAGACTACAAATCCAAGAGTAAGTGATGTCATAACTGATGTCATAATTGTTTTCCTCCACTAAATATAAGAGATAAGATAACTTTAACAAGATGCCTGTGTGCTTAGTACCAGGTTGTAATCATACCATCAATGGGTTATGCTCGTTCGTTTGCTTCCCGTCTGATGAAAGGACCAGGAGTCCAGGGCGGACTGGCCATTGTGGGAGTACTGGGAGTTTTCCCGGTGGGCCGGTACCGAAGTGGGCCGGTCGGACAATCCACTAGCACCCCCCCCCCGTTGACAATTGACTAGCGGTACCGAGTTGGGCCGGTCGAGTTTCCCGGGCTGATTTTTAGTCTCAGTCCGCCCCCTGCCAGGAGTGGCTGGATCAAGTTAGCTAGTAGCAAGCACGTTAGTTAGCATTAAAGCCTTGTCATTTTTATTAGCCTTAACATGAAGTAATATCAATCAAATCAAATCAAGTTTTATTTATATAGCACATTTTTAAAACGATTTTTGTTGAGTTATTGTTATTACAACGTGACTTCACTATTATTTAACAACTCTTTTTATTGGGTTCTTTTATTGGGGGTTAAGTACATTGTCAGAATAAGTGAGGAATGAATTTAACTTCTGTTAGACAGCTATCATACTGAATACATATTTACTGTGAATGTATGCAAACATTTATGGCATATAGCTGTCTAACAGAAGTTAAATTCATTTCTCACTTATTCTGACAATGTACTTAACCCCAAATAAAAGAACCCAATGAAAAGAGTTGTTAAATAATAGTGAAGTCACGTTGTAATAACAATAACTCATCTCTCTCTCGTTTTCCTTTTGAGCTTTGCCAAAAGCCACTGTGTCAATGTTATCCTACTTGGGTTGCCGTCCGGAGTTCTCCAATATGGCGGATCATCTCGCACATGCGCACTGCAGATCGGGCAGAGCTGCAGATCGGGTAGTGACACTGATTCTGATCGCAAAAGCCAAGCCAAAACTATGCTGCGTTCACGGAGCTACGTGGAAGTGGGGAAGGACAACGCTTAATTGCGGATATGTAATTTCACATTCCAGCACAGTTTATTGCTCTTATACCGCGATGGTTACCAACTACGATGCTCAACAGCTCGCTTAACGGAACTTTGACGCTGGTATCAGTTTTGTTTACCACCAATCACGGGAGTATTGTGTATAGAAAGTGTTGAGTTATATTTATTGCGCTATCTTCCATCCATGAAGGCAACATGACAGAGGGAGGGCTGTCACTCAGGATGCCAAACTACTCTTTGGTAGAAAATTATTTCAAATACTTATTTTTATTTTGAATACATCATTGGATTTTTTCAAAGTTCAGGATAAAAACTTTTTGAATGATCAAAACTTATGACCCTGATATACAGGGTTCTTACACCTTTTCCAAAGTCAAATTCAAGCACTTTTCAAGCATTTTCAAGGTGCATTTTCCAGCTTTTCAAGCATCTTACAGCTGTTGTAAATTACATATTTATATACACATACTCAAATGATTATTTCCCTACCTCACATTAAAGCAGATGTTCTTTATGCTATAAACAACCAAATGTGTGTTTCGTGATAGCATTCTACACGAGGATGAACAATTAAAGAAAAGAAAACTAAGTTTAATATTTCAAAATGAGTGATCTGTACGTAGACTGGGCCTCCCATATAACCTGGCTGAGCCGATATACAACAATCAGCCAAATAACTTTTCAATACATTATTGATTACTACTTTTAGGTTGGCAGTAAACATAAGTCAGAGGTACATGGTGTACTTTTCCTCCACTACATGTATTTAATACCTTTAGTTACTTCACAGATGTGGATGGTGTGAAATCTAACCAAGTGTTAAATCTTTAGTTCCACCTGGAGTAAATCCACAAGCTACCCTGCAGTATACAAAGTCATTCAAACTAGCTGCACCTTTACCAGCTTTGAGAACACTTTCATGATCAATCATTATAAAACATATCATATATTATTCTGAAATGGACCAATCTGCACTATGACTACTTTTACTGTCGCTACTTTCACTATATTTTGATGAGAATACTTTTCTACTTTCACTTGAGGAACATTTTGAATGCAGGACTTTTACTGTGACAGAGTATTCCTACACTCTGGTACTTCTACTTTTACTGAAGTACAAGACCTGAGTACTTCTACTTTTATTAAGTATAAGATCTGAGAAGCCTACTTCTACTAAAGTATAAGATCTGAGTACTTCTACTTTTACTCTAGTACAAGATCTGAGTACTTGTACTTTTACTCAAGTACAATATCTGAGTACTTATAAGTTATTCCACCTCTGGTAGTGTATTAGTCTGAATTGTAGCCACAAAATCACGCAGAGCTGCATAAAAATAGACTCACAATGGTAACAAGTGGAAAATAATATTTACAAATGTGTACAATGATTTGTAGGTAATGCTACTCAAGACACCTGACTTATACATCTTCAAAGGAAGACTGTGTTCATTCTACAATTACATGGGATTAAAGCAACATGTAGTTTTACTTGTATAATACTTCCATTTTATATAAAGACAGTTTGTTTTCATCTGTTTTCAAATAAACAAAGTCTTGGCTTTCAGAATATTAAACTTGTTTCAGCAAATTCATATGATAAATACAACTTTGAAGCTTCGGCATAATTACAAGCGGAGAACGGAGTAACTTAACGTCACAGCAGGCATAACAACAGCTGGTGTTTCTTGTGAGTGTTTCCCCGGGAAACAAACGCAAAAATACACAAACACACTCGCGAGCTTCCCCTAGACCAGTAATACAAACGAAAATGTGTCTTCGGGTCAATGTGACTGATTTCGATAGAGCAAGTCACATTTGGTTTAGGCACGAAACATACTACCAGTAGAAATACATTGCTTTCAAAATCGCTCTGTGTCGAATCAATAGATTATATTTCGTGACTATAACACGAAATGCCGTGAGTGCTTCATCCTCTGAACACCGCAGGATGGCGACTGTAACGCACATAACATAGGTACGCTCCTCTGAAATGATTGTCCCCTGCAATTATTATTATCCCTCAATCGAGTTCGCTATTCAGCTCGCTAACGTTAGCTTCAACAAACGTAACATGCAACGTTAGCCTAATCTAAAATGCTCTACTCCGGCGTACCTTTCATGTGGCTCGTCAGCGCAGACTCTCGCATCGTTATTTTTGCAAACTTTGCAGGAGGCTACTCGTGGGCTTGACCCTCGTCTTAGCCATGGCTTGTATTTGTCTTCTGCTAGCCAACGCTCGTTGAAACTGCAACCTCCTGGCACACAGTCATCTATCACTCTCATCAGAATGCCCAGGTCACACGTAACACAAACACTTGCAGGTCGCGCGCATAGCGCGGGAAGGCCGCAGCGGAGCTGTTTTATTTAGAAGCGAAGCAATTCTTTTCTTTTAATCTAAAAAGCGAACTATTCAGTCAGACAGCAATTTATTGTAAAAGTAAAGCATTTACATTTTCAAGCACTTTATCTCAATTTCAAGCACCATTACCAAAATGCAAGCACTTTCCCAACCTTGAAAACACCACCTCAAATTTCAAGCATTTTCAAGGATTTCAAGCACCCGTACGAACCCTGGATATAGCTATAATCCTTTTTTTCTGTCACTTGAATATCAAAGTGAGCAGAGATCAGGGAACAGACGTGACAGCAACACCAAACACGGAGCAGTCTGCTTTATCCACCAACACCAGTCCAGAACCAACAGCAGAAGGACCCGCTCTGAATCACTCCGTGTCGCTGCGGCTCAGAGGCTCAGGGATTTATGTTTTAAAAAAATACTCGCGTTACAATCATGTCAGGTTTTTGGTGGATTTCATTACGTCTTGGATTGCAAAGTATGAATGTCCTCTTGCAATTCTCAGACGATATATACGTGTGTAAAGTTTGTGAAGGCAGGAGGAAAGGCTTCCGCGATCACCGTCTCCTCTCCGTTCCTCCAAACCCCGCCCCCTCCCTGAAAATAATGAGTGACAGGCTGATAGTGACCCGATAGAAACTTTATTATTCACTTAATCACTGAGATATAATGAAGCTAACTTAATCTCATACATTCATGGGATTTATGCAACAGTAAGACAGAGAATGTAAGTGTGCACCCACATGCAGTATTTTAGTTGTTATATGCTGTTGTAAATACTCCTGTTGTCTGCTGTGTTCAGACTCAAGTCCTGTGTGTGATGCCACATTCAGGACATTCAGTGTCCTTTTTCTAACAGAAGACCGTTGCTAGAAGCTGCAGCTAAACTGCAGAAGCATTAGTTTTTAGTTTTTGAGGATGGAACAATTTCACACATAGATATAGGGAGGCTAGACCTATACAATTCATTTATTTTGGTTTATAAATGAATGTCAAGACATTTATGTTATTGATTTCTGAAGCACTTTCTAAATAATAAAAAGAGAGTTCATATGTATTTACTGCATGTATGCATTGATGAAAAATAAGCCATGTGCAGTAATATAGAACATTGAGGATGCAACGCATTGATATGAATCGTGATGCATCGGGATATCGAATCGGTGACAGGATAATCCTAATCGAATTGTGAGACCAGTGAAGATGCACAGCCCTATGGTTAACACTTCACTTTTAAAATAGACATACAGTACTGCCTAACAGTCCAGATTTACGTAACAGAATGTTTTAGCTGCGAAATTAATGATACAGTACCAATAACAATCGCTACCATAAAACACCAAATTGACAGAGTTCAATGACAAAAAGTCTTTGGTGCCTATTCAGAACCAACATTTTAATTTGCTCAACAAAGCCACCCCAGCTGTCTGTGTAACAAGCTGGATCCTAGCTCCCTGAGGTCAACTCGCTTTTTACTGGGACTCTGGCACTTGAGCTGAAAGCCTTGATGGTGAGGGAGCACAGTTAATCGACTTTCTTTCTACCCTGAGCTGTTGTTGTACAAAATTATTATAGATTCTTAAAAAAATATATCCTTGCCGGGGCTCTTTTGTGCGTACAACAGCGGCAGCTACCAAAAACATGGCCTTCATACTGAAATGCAATTTCACAAGCTCCTCGACAGACAACGACCGCCTTTTTTGCCGCAACAATGGCCGCCCGCTTCCATACCAATTTGGCCGACCGGTGTGGAACAATAGGGCGGCAGCAGAGGTGACAGGTAATTTAAAAGGGTCAAAGGGGAAGCTGTAGGAAGCGACTGTCCAGCTCGATTCCCACCAACGTGGATCACAGGTAGCAGCACAGATATACTAACATAGAAAACCCTTCTTTGTAGGTTAGGCTTGAAAATACAACATATTGTAATAAAGAAACGGCATCATTCAGAGCAGAATTATTAGTAATGCGTGAATTTAACTTGAATGAATATGTTTGATATTCAATTTATTGTACTTTGAGGTCCTGTCCCTAAAACGCTGCTCTGTGCTTTGGTGTAGCTTCTAAAAACACAACTTACTCAAAGAATGTGCAAATTCCTCAGGTTTGCAATGTACTTCACAAATAAAAGACTGTTTCAGGAACAGCATGTGCTCTCTGTTGCGAAGAACACATTATTTCATTAAAATTCACCTTGTTCTGACTCTTTCTGAAACATAAAACCGTTTGTAGAAGCTACAAAAAAAAAGGTGTAAAATAGATCAAAAGAAAAAAATGTATTTGCTTGAGTTGAATGATGTTTTCCACAGTCTGTGTGTGTCCGCTGAGAGTTAGTGCGCTCCAGCTGTTAGGATCCAGTCGAACTGACTTGTTGAGGACCCTGGCTCCCACTAGTGCAGCACACAGGCCCAGAGGTGGTGAGACACAGAGCGGCACGGCGGAGGAGGCGAGGGACGGAAACAGATAGCGATGGAAAGACAAAAGAACGTCAGAGCAGTGGCTGCTGAACCCCGCGCAGCTGCTCTTGTTCTTCAGGGAACCCAGCCAGGAAGCATCGCTCAGGCGCCTTAATTCCGCTAATGTGTGCAGTGATGCAGTGTGCAGGGTGGGGGTGGATTGCTGTGGCATTAATCCCACAAACTCTAAATATGTGGCTGAGAGACTGATTGGGGACCAGCCTCACTGGCCTCTGGCCACTGGGCTGAGCTGAGGCGGTCAGTGGGACTGAGAGTGGCGATGCCCACCACCCTGATCAGCTACAGCCTGTTAGGAGGCCTCTCAACATGCCAGCACAACGTAAGAGAAGAGCAGGGAGGCAGGAACAGAAGGTGTGGGAGTGTGTAAGTATGGAAAGGGGTCGAGGGGCGGGGGTAGAATATCTATATGGTTGACTGACCTGGCAAGGATGGCTCAGGTGGCCTGAGTGAAGTGAGAGGACATAATCTAATAGTAGGCAGACAGGCTGTCAAATATGAATGCAACCTGCTGCAACACAACTCAAATACTTTTTTAAGTGAATTTCTTCACTTGATCTCACTGTGAACAAGTACAGAATATGAAATGTATTTCAAATGTTTTTCTTTTTACTTTCTTTCTCAGTTCCCTTATGGCCAAGATGCTAACATGGTGGACACAACTACAACTAGGAACTCACAATTATATTTGACATATTTGATCATATTCCTATTGCAATTTTCTTCCATTCATCTTTCATTTTATTTCACATATATTGTACATATTTAGTATATTTTTCCTACTTTTATTTGCACATTTCTTTTAGTCTATATTTAGTTTCTTGTTTTTCGTAGTTATTATAATTTAATTCCCTATTGCTAGGTTTATGTTATGCATCATGGAAAGCAAATTTCATTTAGGTGAAAGCCGAAGCAATAAACCGCGTTCTGTTGCCCATGTTATACCCATAAGAAGGCATTAAAGAAAAACTGCAAGCCCTCAGCATAAAGAGAAGTATCCATTCATAAGAAATAACACCCCTATTACCGGGGGTTCACACTGCAATATTCCCTCATAACACACATGTTAGCTGCCTCTATACTGAGAATGACAGGTAAGATCCAAGGATTTAGATGACCACTACCACCAGGGGGAGCATGTGTACTGCAGTCAGATGGGTGGATCACTGACAGTAAAACACTTGAAACTATATGACCAGTTATTTCCATTCCTTTCATTCATATTCCATTCATATTCAGCTAGACAGTCATTGTGCTCTGGTGCATAGGCACTGCAGACACATATTATACAAAATGATGTACCATTATCTCAATAATCTCAACATGAGTACCGGTACAGGTTGTCCGTGTCAGAGGCCACTCGTTTTCTACTTTGACTGACAAGGTTGTTTAAGTTAAAAACACTTTTGATTACATCCCTGAAGCGAAGATGCATTGTCTGTAACCAAAGCTTTCATCAGTAAAGGGCTAGACCTCCAGGATTTTGCCGTGTTGAGGAACACATTACCTGATGTAGCCTTGACGGAGTGCTTTTGTAAAAAGTCCAGCGTCTGAGCCAAAGCCTTCTTGTTGCAGTGAGTGGAGAGCTCCTCATTACATTCATAACACCTGACACAATGAGACAAACAGGAATTTAAGTTTCTGTGGTTTCTGTAAAATATAATATGGTAAATGATATATAGGTCTGGAAATATGTATAGAAAACACAATGCCATTTTCTTTTTATGTAAAGCCAAAGATGGAGGCATCTTGACGTGTGTCATAGCAAGGTTACACACATTGGCAGTGTGTATAGGCTTGTTTTTTTATAAAGTTGACAATAAATGCAATTTGAGGTTTCTCACCAGGCCTTCCACGTGCTCAGGCTGATGGTGATGCAGTGAGACTCCGGATTGAAAGCTTGGTGGTGCTTTTCAGAGTGCTGGACCCCAGACTGGTTACAGCCCTGTAAGAAAGAACATTTTATTTTGTTTAAAGATAAAAATCTTTGTTAACAAGTTTATCATATATTCTCAGACAAAATAAGAAAACTACTTCCATTAGTGTTAACGTACAGCATGCAATTTAAAAAAAAGGCAGCACTAGGGACATTTGGCACATTTCACACGTTACAAAACAATTTAATCTTTGTCCACAGGGATCATTTAAAAATGTGCATTGAGCTGTCAACAACGGAGCAGACATACTTGTGTTTGCACGCGCTTCTGTAACAGTCTGGTTCAACAAGCACATTTTGTTGTCCTGTCATAGTGGACTTAATATTACTTTAAAGCCTTAATCTGGAGATACCAATGACGCACCAATGTCATTGTGCAGCCCGAGTTTGCACTGATTACTATTGAAAAATACAATTACAAATATTTGTTACCTGGAAGCCACACTTTAAGCACACAAGGATGTCATGGGATGCTGCTGGCTCTTCATCGATCATGGTCCTCTCCTTAAGGCACTCAGAGCACACCACCCACACGTTGGAGAGCACCGACTTCTTCACTGAGCTCAGGTCCACTGCTTTACTCACATGCTGGCATGTCAACCCTGGTTTAAAACAAAATATGCTGTAATGACACATTTACCCTTTCAAATGTAGCTTTCAAAAAAACTTTTAGGAACATTTGTACAATTCTCAGTGATTATGTTTTGAAAGGGGGACGATGTGCACAGCACCTACAATGAATAACATGAGATGGGACATCCCCACACAATCAGAAAGACAAGTACCTTCATAAAATCCATTGTAAGGTACACATGCCATTATGGGTATTCATACAGATTGTTGTCCTGCTGTTTTTTTTTAAACGATTGCAGTTTAGTTGAAACCAATGCTGTGTTTAAATACTTTAATTAGTAAAGGGCAGGGGATTCATATACTTGGTACATTTTTTAATAAACTTGGTGAACATTTTTACAAAAGTAAATATACAGCCCCAATGTCAACAGTCTGGTGCACTGTGCTGTTTCAGTGACTTACCGCTGACTTCATCTGATGACTCCTCATCTCGAGGTTTCCTCGGTTTATTAGTCCGCTTAGTCATATCGGCGGCTTTCAAAGAGAAGGGGTCCTTTAGCCGCATCTGAATAAAAAAATGAAGGGCAAACATAGGTGTTGCTTTACGTAAACAAACTATCTTAACATGTGTTTCAACAAAAGTACTTGAATGTAGCAACACTTGGACAAGGCTATACCTACCATGATAATTGTACTTATTGGAGCACACAATATATTGAAAGCTAGCTAGAGGGCAATCAAAAATACATGTACATTAACATGATTATGGTTGCTTTTTGCACTTGGCACAGTAGATCTAAAATGAATCAGTGGTTGCAAGCCAACCTAATGTGTTGTTTTGAGGGTATTTACTTAGCACCTGATTACATCTGATCTCTTTTAATGCATAGTCCTGACTTTTAAGAAACTCAATTTCAAATAAAATGTATAAAATGTCAATGTAACCAATGACTTAGCTCTACCTCCTAATGACATCAACAGATATTTCTATTTTCCTTGTTGATTAACTGCTGACATTTTTAGTTCATGCTGGTTTAAGGGGTTTTACACCCTCAGTTTGACTGGTTAAACACTTCTTAGGTGGAGTGGATGACTTTGCCTGATAAGAATATGCCACTGTTTGGACCTTATAATTATATAGTAGGTAATACGTCTAAGATAGATATCCAAAAAAATCGTCCTCAAATGTTAGGGTCTGTTTAAAACTGTTTATACACTGTCATTCCTAAATACATTGTAGCACCCCAAAGCACCCTTCAAAAATCACTTATCCCTAGCCACATTACTATTTCAAAACCATTGTTTACTAAAGCCAAAACAACTAAATATGCAACTGTCCAAATAGTTCATAGTACGTCACTAAGAATAAATATAGCTAGCCAAATAAAATATGATACCATGTTAAGAGATAACAAACGTTACATAGTAGTGTCTGGTTATGAAGCCCCAAGCAATCTCGATAGTCCAATTGAGATGAGCACGAGAGGACCTACATTGAAACAATAAATAACTTCCCCACAGTTGTATTTGGTAAAGCTGTATGAACTCACCTCTTAATATTAGCTCCTATGTTGACTGTTAGCTAACCTGAAGCCAACAGTGAGATGTCAACTCTTCCTGGCTAGCAAACAGGCTAGCTACATTAGCTTGTCAGAATAAATACAACATTAACACGTGTGTTTTATCCAACAATAAACGGAGATGTTAAGACATGTCAGTGCAAACTACAGAGTACCGATAATAACAGCATCATTTTCTTAATAATTGTTCGTGTTGGCCTTTGACTCTCTAAAACTGTTTAAGCTTTCGGTTGCATCAACTGGCAGTCCTAGTCAACATGTGACGCACTACGGCAACTCAGCTTGGCCTAATGCTGCATTCACGTTCAATGGGAAATGTCTTAGAAAAAGGCAAAGCGTACCAGTTTCTGAGGCATTCAGGAGCCTTTCCAACGTTTTAAAACCATGGAACTATGGGGATTGGTTTGTTCGTATGTTCTATTTAAAGACACGGGTTTTGGTGTCCTTATGTGTCGTACTATAAGTGCAAACTGAATTATTATGTCAAGCATTTCTGTTTATTTTATGTGAAATTAGTGGTATCTTCAAAACTCATTGTTAAATTAGTGTTCAGAAAAAAAAGCCATGCATGCCCCTAAAACCGGCATATGCAATGATGGAAGTATCATGATAACTCTTGATATTAAATAAATGGACTTATGTGGAGAGAGCTCTGCCGGATT
Source organism: Gymnodraco acuticeps (assembly GCF_902827175.1). NCBI lineage: Eukaryota > Metazoa > Chordata > Actinopteri > Perciformes > Bathydraconidae > Gymnodraco > Gymnodraco acuticeps. The sequence goes on from NW_022989810.1 coordinate 3,107,766, forward strand.
TCCTATGACCATGTGCATTATTTAATATATCTTATTATCTCTTCGATCAAACTTTGATGCAAAAGTGATTGCCCCTTAGAGAACATAGCACTGACGTGTGTTGGTAATGGTTTGACCTTTGATATATTAGGTACAATAACTTTGATAAGAGCAGTTTATGAGAGGCCAGAGCCGTTTACTCTGGGAGAGGGTATTTTAGACCTTGAAGGGATCAGTATCCGTACTTCTGCGCATGCGCATGTCCTTGTTGGCAGGGTGAGCAGTTAGAATTTTAGTAGCTGTAGCTCGCTGTATAATTGCGAAATTAGGGTTTTATGTTGACGAAGTGTTAATATAAACTGTAAACCAGGGTGTAACTGTTCACTCATGGCTCTCAGAAGGTGTTGGAGGTTTGCAGCAGTTGTTCCGAGGCTGTTATGGAACAGTACCGTCCTGCCTGGAGGACGAAGCTCTGTGTCCAGCCTTGTCAACACTCACCACGATTGCAAACGTGAGCTTTACATTATATTATTATTATTACTACATTAACGGTGTACAATTTCCAAACAAGTTCTCCCGTCTCTAGGCTACTGTCCATTTAAATGTCAGCTGGTTGGCTCGTGACTCACTATAATGTTGTGAAAATGTTCATGCTGTCTGTTTTGCTCAATGGTGCAATGTTATGAAGTACATTTACTCATACTATTCTAAAGTTCATTTTGGAGGTACTTGCATTTAACTGAGCCTTTTCATTTAATACTACTTTAAACGTATTACTCAACTACGTTTTGGAAGTTAGTTACTAAACAGATGCAGTCATTATTTACAAAACATAAATCAATTAATAAACATTGCAATATAATGTAAGGTTAAGATATGTAGGAGCAATATAGATAAAAGGAGGCGTGTGGCGCAGTGGAGAGAGCCTTGGTGTGGATCACAGGTTCAAACCCCACTGCAGTCAGCATGTTGTTGGGCAAGACACTTCACCCCAAATTGTTCCTGTGGGGATTGTCCACAGTATTGAGTATGTAAGTAGCTTTACCATCAATGAGGAACACATTTATGCATCATAATCCAGTAGTTTAATATATAAGATTATGAAATTGGCTATTGCCTATAATGGTAATGGTAATTTAAGTACATATTTTGATATCAACACTTTTGTACTTGTAGGACTTTGAAGCAGGACTTTTACTTGTAAGAGTATTTTCAAAAGTTGATATTGCCTCTTTCACTATAGTGCTTCTTCCACCTCTGGTTTTGCTTTCAGACACAGAGTTGCTGCTCCGCGGGTTCAGTTCAGCGCCACCGAGCACAGATGTGAGTTATGAGCAGCTGAAGCAGCTCCTGTCTTGCAGGAAGGCTGTGGTAATAGATGTGAGGGAGCCATGGGAGCTCAGGGAGTATGGCTCCATCCCCGGGTCAATTAACGTCCCCCGTGAGTGTTACACTTCCTAAAATAATCAGAAAATGTGTGTTAGGTTGGCATGAATATAACGTCAGATCCAATCCCTACTCCTCCAGGTGGCTTCTCCACACTTCAAAACGCAGTGATAGCTCATAATCTGTGTGCATAAATAGATGCACTTTATGCTGGCAAGTGGTTAAATTAGTTGGTATATGATTATTCTAAGACCCACATCCAAGCACAAATTATAACAATAACAGCCCTGTCTATAAGATGGACTTTTATTAATCCCTCATGGGGAAATTATTTCTCTGCATTTGACCCATCCTAGTGTTAGGAGCAGTGTGCTGCCATTTTGAACGGCGCCCGGGGAGCAGTGTGGGGAACGGTGCCTTGCTCAGGGACACCTCGGTAGCACTTGGTCTTGCCGGGACTTGAACTGGTGACCTTCCAGTTGCCAAGCCAAGTCCCTATCGACTTCGATAAGTATTATGGAGTGTGCACTGTTACTTTGCGAGTTCACCTTGTCGTTGAGCAAGGCACATGTATAGTAGCTTTCCACTCCTCCTAATACATGGATGGGTTACATACAGACTCTCCATTTCAGTGTGCAGTGCTGTGTACTCCCCCTTGGGAGTCCCATCCCCTACAGTAGGTTGAGAACCACTGTGTTACTGGTATGTTATCAGGGGTCATTAAAAATGTCCTAAATCATCACACAAAACATTTATACATCAGCACGCACACCCAGGGCTCTGTTGGAGCTGCTTGGTTTCCTCAGTCTCAGTTTATAATAGCAGGCCATTAATTAAGGAAACATAATATGGAAAGACAATACTACATTCCCAGTTTAGAAGTCTACTTAAAAACGTTCCTAATGGTTGACATTCTGATTTGACTCACAATTGTTCCCAGACCCATTCAAGTTTGGTTTTACCTAATAACATATATTTAAAGTACGACTTCTAATACTACATTTGTATGTGCTGGTTTGATTTTGCAGTGGCACAGGTGGGGAATGCCCTCCAGCTGGATGCAGAAGAGTTCAATGAAAAGTACGGAGGTGAAATGCCCCAGCAGACAGATAACATCGTGTTCACCTGTCTGGCAGGGATCAGGAGCAAAAACGCCCTAGACACAGCCACCTCCCTGGGATACAAAGAGTGAGACATGTTTCCCTGCCATAAATCTATCAAAGATAATTACTTCTCACCTCATCGTTAAATTAATAAATTACCAAAGTATTCTAGCCATGTACAACGAATAAGGTTTGTTGTTTCTTGTTAAAACCATTTTTTTATCACAGGCAAAGGCTATTGTACCAGTCAAATGTTATGGCTAAGTTCATATCTCACATTTCATAGTGAGCCAGTGATAAGTCTCACCAACTTGAGGTTACTGACCTGTGCGTGAGGACAACCCATCATGCAATGCTCTTTTCATAGAGTGCCAGTGTCTGACTGTAAAGAAGGGAAGAAATGGTAATTAGCTCAAAATGCTACCAATATATGCCTTTTTAAATGCAGCATAATACAATGTTGATCCAGGAAAGTAAAACTAGTGCAGTTTTATTTTTGAGTCACTTGTGTTTATGCAACATTTCATTCACTTTCTTCCCTTTTCTCTCCCTTTCAGTGTTCATAATTACCTGGGTGGATGGCAAGACTGGTCGAAAAATGAGCAGCAGGACTGATCTGAGGATAAAGAAAAAGAAATATATTTAAAGCCTTTACTCAAGATCTGACTGGCAAGTGAGAGTGCGTAACGAGGAGGGGTTTTAAAAGGTTCCTTATTTTTTAAGTTGTTTTTAAGAGCCAGTTCTAAAAAGAAAATCTTGTCTGTGAATCCCAAAGACTGAAATAGGAGGGCCCAGAACACTTCTCTGCTGCTGATTGTATTAAAAAATACTGCAATGTCACTTGAAGTTACTTGTACATTAATTAATTTATCTTTTAAAACTGATAACAACTTTTAAATAGACACATATATCACCATTGATTGTTGTAAACCATACTACAATCATGAATATACGATGAATAGAGATTTTGTTTCCAGACTATGCAAATGACTGCCATCCATCTCATAATACAGATAGTTCAGCATTTCGGATCATGTGTTTTAAATATTAAATATTTTGTTTGTCATAGATGCATCTGCAGTTGTTGCCAAACTCATTCAATAAATACTAATATAATTTTTGATTAACACTGATATTCGGAGTGTGTTTTGTATTTTTTTTTTGTACAATTTATAAATGGAGGAAGAAGTTCTGAAATATTTTACTTTAAGGGGCCCTATTTTTAGGGGGCTTTTCCCTTTTCTGTAGTGTGTTATATGGATTTTTGTGCATGTAAATGGTCTGCCAAGGCTAACATCACAAAGTTCTCTCCAGTGGGAGTTTCTCTCCCACAAACTCCCCCCATGCCTGAAACGCCTCCATTGGACTCCTTTGTTTACTCCACCAACATAGTGACATAACTACGCAACACTGGCGCTCCTATTGGCTAGCGCTCCAACACATTGTAAGTGATATGATAAGGGGCCGGACATTTCACACACATTGAGCTGCTGACCAATCGCAACAGAGCCGACCAGCTAACCAATCGGAGCAGACTGGGCTCTGGTTTCAGACAGAGGGGTGAAAAGAGGTGCTGCAGCACAGGCAGTATGAGGAAAATAAAGAGCTTCTTGAACATTAAAGTATGTAAACATGTCACAGTAGAGACAAAAAATACAAATATGAACCTAAAAATGTGCATAATAGGGCCCCTTTAGTACAAGTAGCAATACGACTGTGTAAAAATACTATAAGTCTTGCATTCAGTATCTAACTTCATTCCATTTTTATAGTACAGAAATAGTACTGAAAACATACTTCAAGGGCAAAAAGTATAGTACTCATTCTACATAATAGCCCATTCCAGAATCATATACATTATATATTCCTGGATTACAGTTATTGATCCATGAATGTGTTTATCATTTCATTATTGCAGCTGGTAAAAGTGTATGTAATTTGTATTATTTATTGTATGAATTGATTGATGGGTAGCTCAATCAATAATAAACACTTTTTATAATAACTTTTTAGAATGTGTGTTAATAATCAAAAAATTCAAAGTAACTTAAGCTGCCAAATAAATATAATAGAGTAAAAGGTATCATATTTACCTTTAACATGTAGTGGAGTATAAGTATAATGTGGAAGAAATTGCCCAAGTAAAGTAGCTCAAAGTGTTACTTTAATACAATACTTGAGTCATTTCCCTTATCTGCATCCCACCATTGCAATTTATGGACAATGGCCATTGGTTCTATTAAAAAGGACATGAGAAAACATTTGTCTGAATATATTTCTTCTATAAATAGGCATAGGGTGGCCGGCTGAGGTGACAGCCGTTGGGACTCAGATGATCTACGGTGTTGAAGGGCCATGTCTAATATCCACTGTGTCCCAGTATGAATTTGCCACCCACCCTCGAGGGACCATTAACAGGTTCCTCCGTCATCCATGATAATGAATGCGGTTGTTCTCAACTGAGAAGAATGCCTCTGTAAGTCGACCACGGCCATGGACTTTGTTCTCTTTTGACTTTCCCTTTTATGAATTGATCTGAAAGTCCACACAGACCACACAAATGACATTCCAGAGATGAGTTTAATGTATCCAAGTGCCTTACAAAACTTAGTATCAAGCTGTTGATTCTGAATCATGTCACATAGGAGACTGACGTATAATTGACTTTCATGATGCATGAGTAAATATGTATGAATGCCATCTCTGTACAGTATCCTCCAAGCAGCCAAGGAAAACCCCACATTATTGTTCATATTTATATTTAAATGTAAAGACAAAGTGAAATCAATAACTCTGAAACAAAGGATTTCCATCTCTATTTTAGGTTTTCCTTAGCTGTTTTTAGCTGAATACAATACAAAAAACACATAGGAGGTCAAATTGTGTTAGCATTTTGAGTGAGGCTTCATACAGTTGGTAATAGAAAATACAATATGTTGGTGCTGTTATTTGATTTCAACATGAAAATAGCAGCTTAGTAGAGGTGGATTGCTCAGGGGACTGATTCCACACTGCTGCAAGATCTAGGGTCAAAATGTAGATAATAATGATGCTTATAACAGCAATAAAAAACATCTGTTTGTACTCACAAAAATTGTGCAGTATAATACAAGTCTCTTTATCCTGTTCATCAGAAGAAAACCGCCTCATACTTGTGCAGATCCACAACTTGTGTTTAAAATTAGGAGTTTCTGTTCAAATGAGACTTGCAGACATTGTATGAAAGTTTGATATTGAATTCACTGATATTGTGATTCAATACATCAAAAACCGTCTCTATATTTTATTTTATTTAGATTCTTTGTCTTCAATGTAAGAGGGTTAGTTATTAATATCAGAGGTGGGAAGTAGTGGAGTACAAATACTTCGTTACTGTACTTAAGTACATTTTTCTGGTATCAGTACTTTACTCCACTACTTCTTTTTCTGACGACTTTTTACTTTTACTTCTTACATTTTGAACACAAATACCTGTACTTTCTAATTCTTACATTTCCCAATCAGGCTGGTTCCTTTAGTTTGAATGTGTGTTTGATGCGTGATCATTATTATTTAGAGTCATTGCGTGCCTATTGATTTGAACACGATCCGTGTATCCATCATTTCCTGGTCTTCTCTAAAGAAGAGGGACCAATGAGAACGTTGTCATGTAGCCGTTGTTCAGCATGGAAACATTCATTAGCTAACAATGACATTATTGTTCTATTAATATAAAGGGAGGTCAGGTACTCTTTAAAACAGCTGCTAGTTATGGGTACTTTCTACTGAAGTACATTTCAAAGCCCATACTTCTTTACTTTTACTTGAGTAAATAAGTCAGTACTTCTACTTTTACCAGAGTATTTTTAAACACAAGTATCTGTACTTCTACTTGAGTAAAGGATGTGTGTTTTGCCATCTCTGATTAATATACAAATAATCATTTTGGGGTTTAAGTATTCCCTTAAAAGCATTTTATTACTTGGATTGTATGTTTTCAATGTGCTGAAAACTAATATCATCTGACTTTTAGACAGTTTATGGTTTAGTTATTCTGTTGTTATCTGTGTGTGTGAGTGTCAGATTCTCAATGAGGGCTAATGTTGCTGGTAGTTCATGTTTACAGTAAATGTTAAGGACAGTGCAGCGTTAACTGACCCTGTAGGTGTTGGGAAACAGTGACTGTTTCTCCCCTCATATCACCGTGCCATGTCAACCGTAAACTCCAGACTTCAACCCCCTGCCTTTTCTTCTTCCTCCTTATTTTCCCTCAGAAGCAGTTCATTTCATTTTCCTTTTTTTCTGATTACTTTGGTTTTAATATGTTGGAAACAGATCAGACAAATAAGTACTAATTTATGTCAAATCTAGCTGGGGCTCTTTGTTCCTCTGCAGCCGCGGCCTCATCAGGTCACCCTCAGCTTCGGTTCAATTAAAGTCCCTCGTCCCATCAGAGCACATCACATCACTGCTCTACCTACTGGCTGCTGCCGGACCCTGCCTGCCTGCCTGCCTGCCTGCCTGCCTGCCTGCTGCCCAGGTCTGGCGGTGGATGTACCATAATCCTGGCAAAATCTATCTGATAAAAGGGAGGCTGATACTGTACGTGTTCACACTCTGTGTTTTACAGAAAGACTAATGGGTGATGAGGTCAGCCACTAAGCTCTGCTCCTCACAAGCTGCTGGCAGATATCTGAGCAGCAGGTCAAGCCTGAGTTGGTGTGGAGGTTCGAGATTCCATAGGTGATGGCATGAACTGGGCTGTCCATTACAAAGCCAGGGTTTGGCTAGAAATGGGAAGTATAAAACCAGAGCCTGGGTTGACAATCGGAGAGTGCAAACAAGGTTGAAAAGCAGTACTGTAGAGTACCACAGACAGGCCTTGCTTGAGTATTTTGAGGATTTCCTCCATCCCCCTTCAGAGAACCAGAGGAAAAACCCAACCATGAGCCGCAGCCAGGACAGGATCTCGTCCTACCGCCGTCACTTTGAGGACAGCAGCAGCTCATCCTACCAGGTCAGGGTGTCCAGCCCATCCCCCACCAGGAGAGACTCCCGTCATGCCTCCGCCGGCTACTCCTGCAGATCAGGGGCCGGGATCATGCGTGTGGAGTCAGCGGGACGGAGGAACGTCTCGGCCGCACGCAGGACTCGCATTGGTGGGGCAGGGTAAGCACTGTCAACTGCAGTGGCTACAGATGGAGTGATGTAGGGGTAATGAGTAACATAGTAGGATTATTATTTGCCGTTATAAACATTTTTACCTTTTGCTCTGTTTCAAGACATTCTCTCATGATATTACTCTTTCAGTAAATGTGATGTATTTTTGCTCATGGGTGACTTCAGTGTGAGTGCAGGAGCCATGGTGTGTGTTGGGCCTACTGGAGAACCTGCTATTGATCTGGATGTTGCTGCAGCTGAGAACCAAGAGTTCCTCAGCACACGTACAACTGAAAAACAGGAGATGATTGTTCTCAATGACAGACTGGCTCTATACATTGACAAGGTAAAGCGGCCTTCAAACTAACCACATTTGACTTATTCTATCAGTACAGATCAATACCTATGTAAATGGAGAGGAAACATATCAGTGTCTGTTAGACACACTTTAAATCACAAAAGATATGTTCCTGTACAGGTCCGATCACTTGAGCAGCAGAACAGGCTTTTGGAATCTGAGATCGAGGCATACCAGAACCGCTTTGAGAATCCATCAGGTCTGCGCCTGCTATACGAGGAACAACTGAGGGAGCTGAAAAAGATTGCTGACCAGATGAGAGTTCAGCGGGTGAGACAGAATTCTCCAAGCCGCGCATCGCCTCCATTCCTTTTTTTACATTTCACATGCTTAGTAGACCATAAGGACTGAATTGTTTTGTTTCCGGCGAGGGTTTACACCTCACTGAGCTGTATTGGATCCATCCAAGCAACAATACAAGATGTCAACTTGGTGTTTTCAAGGTTGCTAACCTGGTAACAGGCTTATTTCTGGCAGGCAAATAGAGAGGTGCCTCTGCGTGTTAAGGTGTCCTGGAGCACAGCTGTCTTCAGCTATGATTTATACACAGATGAGATGGCTTGATTTTACATTTGAAACCACACACGCAAACACACACACAGGAAATAAGTTCAAATAGAAAATGATAATGCAAAAGTGGCTGATCTACAATTTGCACAAACCTCCTAATCTGAAAGGAAACCAAATTACTTCTGGCCTCTTTGTTTTTAGGACCTTTCCTTGGCTGCGAAGGACTCCACAGCTGTTCAACTGGAGGCAATCAAAATCAAATATGAGGAGGCAGTGGAGCTGAGGAGGAAAGCCGAGTTAGACATTGAAACCTTCCGTCCAGTAGGTTGCATTTAATTAACCAATTTCTCCTTTGTCTTCAAATTAGTTTGCAGTGCCAAGTTAATCGTGGTGTGTGTTCTTTAGGATGTTGACAAAGCCACATCCTCTCGCATCGCCTTGGAGAAGAAGCTGGAGCAGCTGGAGGTTGAAATTGATTTCCTAAAACGGGTCCATCAACAGGTGGATAACAACTTCACGTAAGAATGATTGAATCAGCTTGCCTTTCCTTTTCCTGATTACTTAATATGAAATGTTTTTCCCCAGGAAATTGAGGAGCTCATGAGCAAGATCTACTCAGCTCACGCGACAGCTCAGAGTGCATTCGAGCTACCTGACCTGGCAGCCGCTTTGAAACAAATCCAAACCCAGTATGACGACATATCAGCCAAAAATCTCCAGGTAAAATAATCACACATCAGCTGGGTCAAGATCTCTGTTTTTTAGATTACATTCATATACATTTTTCATCCCTTTTATTAGGAGATGGATTCATGGTATAAAAGCAAGTTTGAAGATCTGACCAGTAAGACGTCAAGGCATGTGGATAGGGTTCGAGGCATTAGAGATCAAATAGCAGGTGCCAAAAAGGATGTGAGTATTAAAAGTGATTTCTTTTTTTTTTTTAAATAAGGAGTGATTGACAATTGATATTGAATGAGTTGAATCACAATGAAATGTCTCTAGATCCAAAACAAAGACCGTGAATTGGATTCCCTGAGGACGAAGAATGAAGCTCTTGAGTTCAAGATCAGAGAGACACAAGAAAAGTACAAGAAGGAACTGGAAGACCTGCAGGTAAATATAGGCTTGTATAATCCCAGGGTGCATGTGATCACACCAGATTCAACTGTATATGCATGCAGATACAAAGCCACAGCGATGATCAATTCATACAGTCATTTGATGGTTTTGCTAACCTAATAGGCTCGGATTGAGGCCCTGCAGTTTGAGCTGAAATCCTACAAGGAGAAAATTGCTCTGCACCTGCGCGAGTACCAGGACCTTCTGAACGTCAAGATGTCTCTGGAGATTGAAATTACAACATACAGGTGAAGGAAAACATGTGATACAATGGATTTAATGCCATTAAATATGTTTAAATAAATGATAACATTGGTTTGTTTTTGTAACAGGAAACTTGTTGAAGGAGAGGATCTGCGGCTGTCTGGCATGATGCAAACCCTCTCTCTTAGAAGTTGTAGCATGAGTGCCATTGGTGGTGGGATGAGCTTCAGTGGAGGAGGAGGAGGAGGAGGAGGCATGGGTGGTGTTGGTGGAATGGGTGGCGGCACAATGATGGGAGGTGTTGGTGGCATGGGGAGTGGAGCAGGAATGAGTGGTGCTATGGGTGCAGGTGGCATGGGAACGGGTTTAGGTAGCGGCGCTGCAGGAATGGGTGGAAGAATGGGTGCTGGAGGTCCAGATGACAAGATGGGCCTTGCTGGTAGGGCAGGAGGGGCTGATATCGGTTATGGTCATGGATCAGGAGCTGGGGGTGTTGGTGTAGGAGCTGGGGCAGGAGGTGTGGGTAGTGGTGGACGAATGGGTGCTGGAGGAATGAATGGTGTTGGCACTGGTGCTGGCGGACTGGGTGCTGGAGGCATTGGTGCTGGAGGCATTGGTGCTGGAGGTTTGGGTGCTGGGGCTGTGGGTGCAGGCACTGGTGCTGGAGGTCTGGGCAATAGTGCTGGAGGATTGGGTACTGGGGATGGTGGTATGGGGTCCGGAGGAGGAAGTGGCGGTGTTGGTGGAGGGGCGGGTGATGGAAGTGGTGGAGCCATAGATGGAGATGGAGGTAACAAACAAGGAATGGGTTCTGCTGGAATGGGTGGCGGAATCGGAGGCAGCGGGGGAATTGATAGTGTGGGTAGAGGTGATGCACTGTCCGCCGTTGGTGGAATGGGGAAAGTTGGTGGAGGAGTTGGTGACGGGATAGGATATGGATCGGATGGATATGATGTCCACGAGCCTTACGCAGAGCAGGCTGTGGAGCTGACGGAGAGGAGGACGGTACTCATTAGGTAAAGGTATCTATTTTTCCTATTTTTTTAAACATACCTATAGCACTAAAACTCCGAAAATAAACATCTTTGATAAAGAAGGAATTAGCTAACCAATATTCTGACAGGGTGAGGTATAAGTCCATGCATACAGGCAGCAGGGATCAAGAAGTCGAACAAACCTTTTTTTCTTTTTCACTATGTGTTCTTTCCTGATGTTTAGAACGGTGAAAAATGAGGATAACGTGCTGGAGATGGACCACCAGGAACAAACCTACATCATCAGTGGTGCAGCCGATGACTCTGACGAGGAATGAGCAGAATGAATTCCCAAGTGACCGCTTCTCGCCCTTAACCCTCCACGCCCCTCTGAGCTTTGCACTGACCAGCCCATGTCTGGGCTCTGACCTTTACCCTTTGCCCTGGACAAGAAGACCATGACCAGAGTGAAATCTTCAGCTCATAGGGTTTAAATGCCAACACCTCTAAACTTTAGCATGCCTTACCCTCCCCCTTTTTTTCTACCAAAAATAAAGCTATCAGCATTCAATCACCCTTGTCTTTCTTGATGTCTTTTTCAGTGTTTGTGTTTGATGTGCCTTATAAGGACAAAGAATGTTATGAATACTATTTTCAAGAATGGAATGAAGTGTTGCATATTTTGGTAGCTTTAGCTTGGATGGATGAGCAGTGAAAAAAGGGAAAGTAAGTAGCGAGGGAAGAGCAGAACAGAGAGAAAGACAGAGTCACCTGAGGGTTGAGGCCGTCATCCTGACACTTTCTTGAGGGCTAAGGAGTCAGTCATTCAAATTCTGTCCTGCAGCAGAGTGACGGCACACAGCCGTTTCCTGTCCTCATTCCATCCATATCCACACCTTTTCCTCCTACTGCTGATCGGGAGCGATTGGATCCGGCCAACAGATGCCAAACACACTCAGTGTCCTGTTCAAGGGCGTAGAGACATGCAACACACTAAGAGAATCTGCAACAAAAGATAGGAACAGAACCAGTGATGTTATGGCAGCAATAACATGACTATGCCAGTATTATTACAAATGAACACATCTGAATAAGGTCAACTGTAGATTATGAATGTAATATCATTTTACAGAGTGCTTTTACATTAGTAGAACCCTAAATTATTTTGCTTTCGAAGAAAGGAATGATCAAAATTGCTTAATATGTATTGCTTAATATGATTGGACAAGATTTTGGACAGAACATATTGAAATACAAATTAATAGTTAATTAAAAGAAGTTCCTATCAAAGAAAATGCTGAATATCAGAATATCTGAGTAATTTGCATTGCCAAAGAAAATAATAATAATATATATTTTTACACACTAAGATTTGAGATACTAAAACGAAAAAAAGTAATTCAATAAAGACTAGAAATTACCATAATTATCGTTAAAGACAATGTGCCTCTATTAAATCATCTTATATCAATGCTTAATAAGTAATTTGTCTGATGATTATGCTCAGACCTCATGTAGAAAATAATCAATATTTGCCTCGGACATCATTTCCACAAGCTCATCCCACCCGAAACGCGGGAGACAATTAGTTTGAACCTAGAACTGTCAATCGGCGATATAATGAGGAGCCGCGAGACGCTCATATCATTAGATTACATTTTGTTACAGCGAGTTATTAATGTGCACCCGACCCGAACGATGTATATAAATCAGCCTATATATTTAGGCTGAGGTTCATGGAGATAAATGCACTTCTCGTCAAAGTGATGGGACGGAATATATTATCAATACAATTAACAGACATGCAGGAGAGTGTGTGTTTGTCTATGTGTTTGTGCGTGTGCGTGGTATGTGGAGCTCTCCATGGTGCTTCGTCTTTACGGTGCAACATATTATGCATTGGAAGGAACGAGGCTTGTTATTAAGTGAAATAAACAGACAAATAAACAAACATACAAACACATTATTTTTCCCCAAAAAGCATTCTCCAAAACATTTTCAATCTGCAAATATATGACCTATCAGACTTAGATATAACATTTTCTTCTATTTAATATGCTCTTTTTTAATTAAATGTATTATAATAGTAATGTTATTATAAATAGGCATGTATTATTATTTATATTTCTAGAATGTATTTAATTACTGCAGAATCTCCGCTACAAAACAACCTAAATTGTGAATTTTGCCTGTCTAAAACATAAACGAAAAAGGGGGGAAACAATACATTATTCAGGTATTTGTTCAGATAATAAGCATGACTTCGGCTGAAATATCTGGCCCCGTTCAAACATACAGGCAAGTCAAGGTTACGTGTCTTTAAACATGCACTTTGCCATAACAGTGGTTTTTCTCACACTTCTAGTTTGCAATAACACTAAAGCCAATTGGGTCACTAACCTCCATCCTATGAGAAAAATGCACTTTTACCCTGAGCCGAGGGAAAGAGCTTTCTTATATTCACCAAGAAGGGCAAAAGTTGTGACTTTCTTTGAAACCTGTGCTTCTCTGTCACTTTGTGCATATGCTTTGGGTGGCTAAATCCCAATTAGGGTCGGCTGACACGCTGCTCTATTCACGCAGAGCCCTGCCTGCATACATTTGCCTAGGAATGAACTTCTCAAATAGATCTCCTGCTAAATGCGTTGGACAGCAGAGAGAATCGGCCTGAGTGACACTTTCTTTCTGAGGCGCTCGAGTGAGAAAAGGTATGAATTTATAAGGTACACCGAAACATATCAATTCACGCGACTTCACACGCCTTTATCCGCGTCTCCTCATGCGAGACAAAGTGACTTTAAGTCAGGGAAATGTGGCCTGAAAAAGACCGGCGCATAAACTTTGTAGAGACTTTGAATACCGAAACGGTGCAGCCCACTTTCTGAATGAAATCACGCATGAACAGCGTTGAATCAGGTGGCATTTATTCGGCTCCTCTCTAATGCGATTTTGAATATAAGTCTGGGTTAAAATCCCAATCATGTCATCTGGTGGGAGTCCCATACAAGCATAATTACTATTCAAACGCGTCGCTAATGTCCCACCCGCATCATAGCAGCTGGTCTACCATTGGTGCAGCTTGCATCTTTCCCCAGGTTTCACACAAAGTAGAACACCTTTAATATGCCCGGGTGGTATAACATAAAGAAAAGAAAGGCGAGGAATAAGATAAACAGGCCTGTCCGAAAGCCTTTCTCTTAGAAATCTGAAAGGAATAAGAAGAAGTTCTATTTCTTTGGCTCAACAGAGTTCAACCTGTCCAGAAAACCAAAAGCGAGAGGATTTAAGTTTCTTTTTTTTAATTAGCCTGTAAGACGTGTGACCAAGTTAATGTGAGAGTTGCTGAAGGTGTGGGCTTACATGTGGAGAAATAAATTGATTTTAGACAAACACAAGAGTCATTTCTAAGACGTGGGAATCTGTGAGAAATAGGCCACATTGCTAAGTGGGACAATGATTGGGCTCTTCTGAATAGACCCAAACAAAGTTTATGGGTCGACATAAAAAATGTGTTTTCTTCCGAGCTCGGAGGGGTCTTAAATGGTAGGCCATTGAAACCAGTCCAGGAGAGGTGGTGGTGAACCCTTGGCACCCCTGAAGGATAGTCACGGCGCATGAATGGAGATCCCTGGTGGGGCATTGCTCTCTGTATTTACCGCGTTGCTTTGCAGACAGGTTGTTCCTCTATATTCATGGCTCATTAATGGCCAACCAGTTAAATCAGAGCCCCACCGTTTAGACAGTTAAAACCCCAAAAAGGCTGGCAAGAGTCAGGCAGAGCCGCCCATAAAAACGTCTCCCGAAATCCGATTCTTCTCGGGTCGTTATTTACGTTTATTAAAGAGTTCATTTAAGAAAAGCGCACTAGCGGAATGCTGCTGAATCAATCCGCAATATTGTCCCAGGATAAAGATCCGACCATGTAATTAATGTGTCTTATTTTTAAAAAGGGAGAAAGAACAATAGAGCCGGTCAAGCCATTTAATTTAATTAAATGTTCCATCCCATTTGCTTCCAACTCTGCTTTCACTCTGACACCGAGCTTTTCTCAGAGCGCACCGTGGAGCAGGGATTCACCACTGCGACTTCTCCGCAAACAGAAAGGAAAGGTCTTGGGCCTCCCCCCCCTCTCCCTCTGAGAATAATTCATTTCACTGTGGAGAAGAGCACGGTTTTAAAGCAGAGCAGGGGTGGATGGGAACCAGCGGCAAATGGCGAGGCGTTAATAAATAACCTCTCCGCACAGCCAGGCGCAAACATAGCGCCCATTGAGGAGATTGTTCGCGTGTCGTTCAACCTCTTTGAGTAGGAGCAGCCTGCAGAGAGAGAGAAGGAGATTGATGTATGTTAGTTTATTTATAGCGTTTTGTTATATAGTTCATGAACAAACAAGATTTCTCACTGAAATGAAAGAATATATTGATTTAAACTGAACTGTGGAATGTGTTGTTTTTCTCTATGTAATTCATTATTTATTTGTTCATCCTTGAAATAACCTATTAAATAAAATACATCAGGATTTTTTTATATTTCAGATTTTTTTAATCAAATAGTCATTTATGTTTGGCATTAAAAGGCTACTTGTCCACGGTGGACAGGTCAGAGGTCAACATGTCCATGCTCTGAATTGCTCGCCCACAGGTTCTTGTTCTGCCCAGACTCATCACTGCAGCATCAAAAGGCTCCATTAAACAACCTGCTGCACAGCCACATGCTGGAGACTCCCTCTGCCTCCAAGTCCCCTCACAATACATCCCTTTAATACCAGTGAAGGTTGATAAACAACAACTGGATCATCCTGTCATTAGAGTCTGTCTGAAATAATGAATGCATTTATATTATAGGATATTATGTCCATGATAATCTCAGCGTGGTTAAAGTTGGGCTGATAGTATTACATCAAAAAGTAGAGTGAACTGTTCTTTTTTTGCTTATTTTCTCCAGGTCAAAATCACATATTTCCACATTTAGCATTTTAAAAGATTCAAAATAAAGATTAGAAAAGATCAAACTTTAAATTGCATACACTTTTTTATAAAAACATTGTCACATGCTGAATGCAGGGGACACGTTTTTAGCAACGTTTTGGAGATGCAGTAGGCTTCTCACAGGACACGTTTTCTTGTTTTGTAAAATAAATCAATTTAATAATTGAAATCATATTCATAGTGACTTTGGGACTTTAACATGGATTTAAAGTAAATTATCAAATGAAACTATGTATTTAAATATGTTGTTCTACACATTTCAGATTTTTCTCTAATGTGTTTTATATATGAACACATTTTTTAAATAATTATTTATCAGTTACCCTTAATATGTATTCCCTTAACAGATGTCTAAACTGAGCTACAATATAAAGGGTTAAATAATACTCAAATATATAACATATCACATTAATCCCGCAGAACGTACGTGTTGAATAAGGAAGACAAGAAAACCACAAGTGTGTGGTGTGGGAAGATGGTGCTGGTTATTCTCTAGTTGTTTTTTTCTCTCTTCCTTCTGCTGGTTCCTTTTGAGTACCTGCCTGATCTCAACCCGGCACACGCCGAGAGTCAATAGAAGTTAACAAGTCCTCTAAACTTTCCTGCTCTTTTGTTAAAGTGCGCACACAAAGGAGGAGGCAGAATAAAGCGCTTTGAAGTATATAAACCCCGAAGAATGCCAGCCAAGTAGATTTAAAGTAGCCTCTGATTTCCAAAACCTGGTTTGAAAGGGAAGAATGGAAAAGGATGAGGATTTATGGAGAAATTATACAGTGGATTTGTCAGTTAAAATATCGGAACTGTCTGCGCCACAAAGCCACATGCTGAGGATTAATGGTCGCTCTGGACCTTTGATTCTGCTCCCTCTTTTCTCTGCCCTTGACAAATTGGATTTTGGGGATGGGAAGGTCGCCTGGCTCTTTGTGCCTCTTGACCGTTTTGGAGCAATTCATTATGCGGAGGGAAAGTCTCCATGTGACCAGGCAGGCCCGTTTTCCCTCTCCTCACAGCTGCTGGGGAGCCCAACTCTCTCACACTCACCCACACACGCTGCTGCTGCAAACTCCCTCGTCTCCCCCTTTTAACTACCTTATAGCATCCTGAGCTGGAGAGGGGTGGAGGGTGTGCAAAGGGGGGGGGGGGGGGGGCTACCTTGCCTTCACCATCACTAGAAAAGCCGGAGAGCATAACGCCACCGCGTCACTTTGAGGGCGGATATCGGCCGGTCCTCATCCTCTCTTCGTCCTCCTCTTCCTCCTTTCCTGCACTCTCTCACTCGGTCTCCATCAGTCTTCATGGTTCTGATCTCACCCCACGCCATGCAAGCCACCCGGGCGCCCACCACCGTCAGTGTATTTGCGGACTGCAGCATCCCGACCGGGCTCCGGATAGGACCGGTACCGGGCATCTTCAAACTCGGGAAGTACGTTTCAGATCGCAAGGAACTTGGTCCTAAGAAGAAGGTGAGATTAAAAAACTGTTATTTTTTTCTTTTAAAAGGTCACGTTTATTCTTAAATTGGGTTTATGTTGCATTTCATGTGTCTAGCTAAAAAAATGTTTTAATGTTTTGAAATTATTCTGGTGCATTGGATAGCTTTGAATGGATGCGATATTTTTAAATACACTTTTTATTTATTTATTACGAATTTATTTAGTTGAACATTGCATCAAAAACTTTTTTTCAAGCATTTGTACCATTTTAGTCCTGCAAAATGTACCACCGATTACAACAAGTAACCTCCTTAATAAAAAAAACATTTTATGTTAAAAATTAAATAAAGGTTGTTTCATATTAAAAACGAACGATTTGGGTTTTTAAGCTGCACTGTCAAACTCCATCGGGCCTTCGCTTATTAATTGGTTTGGCCTGTCAGTTTGGAAATAATTGAACTCCATTAGTGGCCGACTTGTCAGTCTGTGCTTCTACTTAACCGGCCTAATGGGCGACCCGGGTCTGCTGTGTGGGACTTCATGCCCTCAGCCGCCTCACATATCACCGCCTGGCGGGCCTGTTATCCCGATGAGCCGTTTAATTTTAATGGAATCCGGCCACAGAAAGATGGCACTGAGGCCGGGGCCATAGCCCGGGGAACGACAAATGACTAATAATAACAGATAATGAACCATTGCTGAGGTGGTAAATATTTGGTTTTCAAGTGCAGATGATCAAAAAATGAGAAAATACAAATCTAATGACACTTTAAATGTAAAAGAAGAACATTACAAATAAATAAATAAGTCAATTATAAATGTGTACACAATATGGGTAAACAATCTGCGGCTATAAGTGCATCTATAACCCACCCAGTTATTGTTGCAGCTGTCAGCGCTTGTGATTGATGCGTCTAAATGCGTGGCCCCGGGCTGCCGGCGATCATCAGGTGCAATCTCTGTGTTAAATGTCACGCTTCGATCTTTAATGTCCTTGAACAGTTTAGAAACGCTCTGACACTCCTCAAATTTGTTTCCCATATCAACTCAATTAGGCCCGAGTGTCATTCTCTTTAGTAAATTATCAGCAGAGCGGATAAAGACGCATTAAAGGACGTTGTGGTCAGGCGTGGCCGCAGTCCTTCAGGTAATATAGCAGAAGAGCTGGTGAAAAAAATCGTTAAAATGAACTATGAAATAACAAAATAAAGAAAAACGGGGAATGATAATGGGAAATAAAAACCTGCAAAAAAAAAATCAAAAAGGGAACATTTGTTTTAAATGCTGTAGTTTTATGTATTCATTTTAAGTTGTGTCGGTTTGTCTTCGAGGGGACATTTGAAAGGGCCTCGGTGTTCATATTCTCCTATCAAACTGTGTATTTAGCGTTTTGTTTTTATGGCTTAGGTTCGCTTGGTTCGCGGGGAGTTCGTGGATGAATCGGGCTGTCCCGTGCCAGACTGGATCGGACTGATCCGTGCAGCCAGGAACAGCCCAGAGCAGAACCTGGAGGCGGTTTCAGACTTACCTGGCGGACAGGTAAATACTATCTAAATTCTCATCACACTTTAATGACAATACCGGATTCCCCCCTCCCTCCCTCGCCTTTTGGACACTTCCGTTAACTCCCTCTCCTCTTCCCACTTTCTGTTTGTAGATCTTTTACCGTGTGCTGAGAGAAATCCCTTCAGGAGAGGAGCTCAGTGTTTGGTACTCCAACGCTCTGGCCCAGTGGTACGACATCCCGACCACTGCTACTCCAACGCACGACGAAAAAGGTAAATCAGAATGCTAATAATGACCTGGGAGGGGGCTATAGTCTGGGATTTAAATAATGGGAATTTAAGGAAAACATGATCCTACTAGCTCTGATTTATAGGGGTATATCAGGGGGGTAACTGAATGGCAGCACTGGGGATTTAAGATGCAATAACAATGATTCCAAATATCACAGAAACTTTTAGGTAAATGTTTTTTTTATTGCTTATCCTTCAAAGTGTGGGCATGACTTCACCGAGGTCTGACACAACATCGACATGTGGAGGGGGGGGGGGGGGGGGGGGGGGGGCATCACTGCACAGCTAAATGACTGCCAATACCAATAATGTCTGTCCGTTATCGCACAGAGATGGAAATCGATTGCATGTTGTCTTTTCCTCAGGCAGACTATTTGTTGTTGTTAATTTGTTTATAGTAGAATAAAAAAAACACACAACGACTTCTACCATTTAAAGAATATTAAATCAATTGGAAAATTGCCTTTTGGTGAAAACATATAATTCGTTTGAATAAAGGGATGCAAATATTGGTTCAGGCCTACAGAAGCAAGGATTTGATCGGATAGTGATAGCTTTTAATCATGTGCGGCGAGCCTTCAATATTGTGTATAGGCAAAAATAATCCGATTGCAATAATATTATACAATACAGGGAATAAAGCATAATTAACGCATATACGCAGCTTTAAATTAACACTGATCAACTGCTTTCAAAAATAGTTAGGAATTTTAATCCGTGTTTGGGCTGGTAATGATAGTTTGGCGGTTGCGCTTGGGGATTATTCGTTAATCTTGGCAAAACACCATGGCTGAACAGGAACTAATCCGATTAAAAAAAGATTATAAACAACAGACACTTTGCTGGGATTCCATTAAGTGAAGATGATTTTTGATTATACGTTTCGTGTTGACCTGGAAGGGCCTCTTAACTACTTGAATTACTGTAAAAGCGAAACGTCGAAGCTTCAAATTATATCAAATGTACGTCGAGATAAAAATAATAATAATTGTGATAAAGTAATTACGGTGCTTAAACCCAATAAAAAAGCAATTAAAATCACAAACTAACGAGTCTGGTCGTCCCTGGAAAAAGAAGAGGCTGTTGATTCAGTTGCGAGACGGAGGTTAACAAATGTCATCGCGTCATTAATATTCATGTATTCAAAAGCAAATAAACTCAAAAACAAGTGCTTCACGGCAAATTAGGTGGGTGCGTCAAGGTATTGTGCCTTAATGAATACTAACTTTTATATGGGGTGTATATTGCCTTGATTCTCCGGCCCATCACCGTGTGCTCTCCTGGACATACGCTCTCTCCCATTATTAGGCGTCAACAGATGGGCCGCCGCCATTGTTTCTGGAGACTTGCGATTTCAAGCAACAGCTGCTGTCACTTCCACGGGAAAGCGCACAGAGAGAGAAAGTCCCGCATTCAATGCATGGGTTCTGAGCGCCAGATTGGGCAGGGCGTTTGCTCTTTTGATGGCGGCCATAAACAATGACCCGCATGAGGATTACAAAATCATTACATCTATATTAACCTCGGAGTGCTCGACTCACTTAAACGGCCTCCTGTGTCAAATTACCATTTGGCACCGGATCTTAGAAACCGGCTCATGTCCATTATCCTTACATTAACAGAAAATGCTTCTTTTTAAAAGGGCCATGTATTTTTAAGGAAACATTTATGTTTTTTTATTTTTACAAAGCTTAATTTTGACAATCTATCCATTTAATCTCGAGGCCCATTTATCTCAAATATTAGTTTTTACATTTTATCACAACCCCTGTTCAATATATGTTCGTGTGCTGTGAGGGGAAGAGGGGAGGGGGCATTTGTCTGTGTAGCAGTTTACAGGTATTTCTCCACAGGTTTAAAAACCTGTTATGCTCGTTTTACGCACGGACATGCCCTTTTACGCACGGGAATATTTTGTAATTTGGCAGGGAATTATCTGTCTTCACGCTGTGTTGTGTGACTTAATGATCCTTGTCCAACTGATAATTAATGTCATGTTCTCTCTCTGTCTCTTCAGGTGAGGAGCGTTACATCTGCTGGTACTGTTGGCGAATATTCAAGTACCCCAACACACTCAAGGCCCACGTCCACTTCCACTGCACCCTGAGCAACGGGCGGGGCTTTTTGAGCAGCGAGCAGGCCAGAGGCACGGAGACCTTCACCAGGTCACCAAAGTCTGGAGATATCCCGAACACTTCCACCTCCCCGAGGAGCGGCCACAGTAACTCCTCCATCTCAGACTCTGGCAGGCGGGCTGTGTCCTCATCGCCGTTTCTGCAAAAAGTTGGACTGTCGAAGAAAAGCAGCACAGAGGAGCAGGACAGAGCCCTCGACATGAGCGTTACCTCAGCCAGAAACCAAGGACACATCCTTGGCCTTGGGGCTACATCCTCAATGTTGAGCAGCATGGGCTTCCATCCGGGTGTGCGCTCTGCCTTCAAACCCACCGGAGTCTCCAAAGTCCCGGGCGCGGACGCATCCAGAGAGGAAGCAAACGCGAAGCTGAGCAGCCTGGGGTTCGGCAAGCTAATTGGAAACATGAAACCAATCCGCAATGTTGGCGAGACTCTAAACGGAGGAGGCAGCCACCCTCCCAAGTGCACACCTGCAATCATGGACTCCTCATCTCAAATGGTGCCATGTACAAACGCCATCCGGGGTTTCCCGCTGCTGCCTCACGTAGAGGAGACGTCAGCTTTTAAGCACGTAGAGAGCCGTATGCATCCCGGCCTGTCCCCTTCCCGCTACCCCCAGATGCCCCCTGGACTGCATTTTGAGAGGTTCTCTCTCCCTCACTTTGATGGGGTCAAGACATACGGTGGAGACTGCAACATCCCCCTAATGCCCCTCACTGTGTATAACGGAGAGCTTCTGTACAGCTCGCCATACTATCCTCTCAAATTCCACTTCAGCAACCTCCTCAAGTACCCGGAGTCCATGTCCTACTTCGGTGCGCCCTCATTGAACCACGACCTGGGCTCAATCGCAAACATCGACCGGGAGATCGCCATGCACACGCAACAGCTGTCTGAAATTGCGGCGGATAAGAACCGGACGAGGCTGGACTCAATGCCCACAGGAACCGCGAGCAACGCCGGGTCAGGCAAGCCGAAAAAGGGACACCTGTGTCTGTACTGCGGCAAGCTGTACTCCAGGAAATACGGCCTGAAAATCCACATGAGGACTCACACAGGTTACAAGCCGCTTAAGTGCAAAGTGTGCTTCAGGCCCTTCGGAGACCCAAGCAACCTGAACAAGCACATCCGGCTGCACGCAGAGGGAAACACGCCATACAGGTGCGAATTTTGCGGCAAGGTGCTGGTGCGCAGACGCGACTTGGAGAGGCACGTGAAGTCCAGACACCCCGGGCAGACCGTGAAGAAACTGGAGGACAAACCGGGAGGCCTGTTCGAGGACGCAGAGCAAAAGAGCGACAATGACAGCGACGTGGACGTGTGCTTCACCGACGACCAGAGCGACCAGGAAGAGTCGAGCAAAAACACTGACTGAGATGCGTTCAGGGCCAGAGACACTGATCAGTGACTTTAAATTATGTACACAATGTCATTTAGTCTTGTGCTGAATCTAGATTTGTTTTTTACCCAAAGGCCTAAATCTTCTAATCTTTGACTTTCTGTTTGGTGTTTCATCATGACATATTCGAGAGAGAAAACACATATTTATTTTGTTAGTCACAGATTTGGGGCAGGTAACATTTTCTTTGTCTATCTCTTGGACAATGCAACATGTTTTCTTTGTGCCAAATAACCTGTGGCCTTGGGTTCTGGCACGCTTTCTTAACCATGCGTAAAACACAGTCTGCCAGTGGGGCTGCAGACATTTTTGTTTGTTTCAAATGACTATAATATATTTTGCTTTAATTTTTCTCCATGCAGTTGGTTAAATGTATTTTGCTGCGTTGAAAAAATGCTAACAATTCTAAAGAAACACTACACTAAACAAGAACAAAGATCCGACATTAGACAGTGTCAGTTGCTTTAAGAAAATAGACAAATCAAGGCTGAATATGAGACTAAATGACTTAACTTAGATATCATTTTTATTTGTGTAAAAAAAAGAATATTTTTGTTGTTTGTCGCCCCTTGAGAAAGGACATCTGGGTTAATTTATCGAAAGACCTAATCCAAAAATAAAAACACATTCCATCACCCCGGATATTCACGAATGAGCTGCACAAATATGATTATTTTTATACAATTAAAAAATCATTCCCACATCCCCTTCTAAACTGTCAGTTGCACTTTAAAAACAGCAATGGGCATTTCAGTTCAACAAAACCGATGCATATTGATTCATATAATCCAGTTTATGATCATGGCTTTATTAACGGATCCCTGCAGCCTCATTAATAACACACTGTACTTAAATTTGCACTTTCTTGCCGAGGCACGCTGCTCTGAGAGAAGCAGCAGCAGCCCAGTTTTATTTAAGGAATTATTTCTAGAGAAAGGAAATTGTATGGATTGCAGTTATAGCCTAGTGTAAAGTGTAAAGTATGATATTTCACATTTCAGTGGAGAAGTGTTGTATACGTTTGTTTACAAGTGATATTGTCTATGAGCACAACATTTTTCTCCTGTCCATTAAGTTGTTGGTTTTTGAATACATTTAATTTAAAAATATTAAAAAACGTGTTTGAGGTTTTCTTAATTGTCCGTGAGTCCATGATTGCCATATGTGTATACTTTCTTTAATTGGATGTTTTGTGTGACACTCAGTATAAAGGTATTGCAGTTGAACAGAAATATATTCATATTTAATTTATTTATATATATTTTTTCGTCTGCATCCAATACATCTGCATCAAAGTTTAGCCAGTAGCCTGTTGTAATCAAGTCAAACGGTAAGTCTTCTTTACCTTTCCTAAATTTGAAAGAATATTTGATATAATATATTATACATGATCATTTGAAAAGGCATATTCGGACGCTTTAATTAGCCTAAATAAAAGTAAGAATTGCGCATTGTGAAAGTAATCTGCCACAAAAGCCTGCATTGAAATGTTAATTGTATTAGCAAAGGTTCATTAAAAGTATGAAATGTAAAATGTAAAAAATGCAAAAGTGCAGAATTATTTTTTAATAAATAAAAACTTGCCCATATTTATCTTATTATCTCATCAACAAGCAGTTTTGCGATTAAAAGTAAAGCTATTTTTTTGTCATTTATATGTTGTTAGTTAAATCTTTGCAAATACATTACATTCAATACAATTATTGTTGTTTATTAATGTGGAGGAGAAGAATAAAGTGGCAACAGACTTGAATATATATAACCTCAAATGTTTGCTAAAATACAGTACTTGAGTAAATGTACTTAGTTTCATTCCACCTCTGATTTTTTCACTGTCAATGTTTCAACCACAACATAACTAATCTTAATTATTATCTAATTATCAAGGCATCAGTCTGAAATGAAATGTGCCTCTCCTGCATGGTGTGGACTCTCAGATGTGGTTCCCTGTGATGTCAGCGGCTGCTCTCCGAACACCTCTACTCCACTGACCTGTCAAACATCTTTCACTTCACAGGAGAGAACTGCTGCAGCGGAGATCCCTCAATAACAGACACAGCAAATAAAATACTTCAATTGGTGAATGACTGTGTCCTGTGTACAAGTTGTATACAAGCAGCAAAGATAGTTGTGACCTTGATGTGGTTTATTGAATCTATTTGTAAACATTTGAAAGAATTTAGCAATCTCTTTGAGATTGCTAAATTCATGTTGTTTTGGCACTTACATAAAGTCACCTTTGTGTGTGGTTTTCAGGATGTATGGGTCAAGCATGTGGCAGTATCTTACAAATCCCACTTTCTATACGTGTTTTCATATGTGACAACTTAAACTGATGCATTATTTATTGAGGTACAGTAGACTCCCATTAAACAATGAAGAGACTGTGCACTGATTTCTTTCAGGAAAAGCCATAATGTGTTTATGATGCAACATGGGATGAAGAATAATCCAATGCAGCCTGTTATAACAAATAATACTTACACAAGGTCTCTTTTTATGTTAAATGCATTTGTCACATCCTGTTTTAAAGTGTAAAATATATGAAAATAAAAACGCTAGCACATTATCAAATCCGATAAGTACAGAATACCTAAATCTTTGTAGAAACTGTTTACAAAAAAAACCTCCAAGCAAAGCAATATTGGACACTTCTGATGTAGCTGTATCTGGATCACCTCCTGAGTGTGTGTGGGTGAGTGAGTGTGTATGTGTCTGTGGATGTATTTGTGGCTGTATGAGGGCCGTGTCAGAAAGTAACCGACAAATTGCGAAAATGTGGCCAAAACTCTTGCAAGACTTGCCCCCCCCACAATCCAAACCTTACCATCTCACAAGAGTTTGGCAACTTGTTGGTTACCTTTAAGACACATCCGTACATGAGTGTGATCTCTACATCTCAAACACATAGTTACAAGGGAACCCGGAGCTGAGCATCTGAGTGCTTGATGTAAAAAGTATGGCCTGATTTCTTACAAGAGCAATTCAAATGATCTTACAACCATGGCCATCAAACAACACATGACATTTAAACAAAAAAACTACATTTAATGAATGAATCAATAAATACCAAGTAGGCTATAACCCATTTGTACAAAGACCTTAAAAAACCAAACCTAAAATAATAAAATAAGTATTTGTTTTTTATTAGCAAAAACACAATGACCAAGTTATGAGTGGCTTTGGCGAGAGCATGTACTAAATGATAGCTTCAGATTCTCGTTGGAAACATAGACTGCATAGCTGACACATTTCTTAATAAAGCCATACATACATTTTCATAATGTGACCTTTTTTATTTAAGGTGTCTGCTAAAAGTTTTCCTCTCGTTCACAGCAGTTTATTACTTTGCTCCTGTCTGTATTACAAAACTAGAAGGGTAAAAAAGCTAAAGAACCTTGAAGTACACACTATGACCTTATTGATACCAACAGTTCTGTGAATGCACTGTATACTTACATTCCAGGGCTGTGGATCCTCCTTATGCAGGTATAAAGAGCAACGTTTGGGTAATGGGAGACACATCTATGGATTCAGAATTTCAATAGCTTACCATTAAATGACGGATATACCTTTCTGTCTGTGATGTTTTACAAATCAGATATTAATGTGTAGAACTACAATATGTGAAATAATATAGCAATATCCTGTAAAATTATGTGAAAACATGAATAAAACTACACATCTTCAGATGTTATACATACACAAGTGTCCTACACTAATAATACAAAGTTATTATGGCATTGTATGCTGTGTGTTATTTGTAACATCTTCAGAAACTACCTTTCCAACTCCTCACCGCAGTTGACTGTTACAGGTCTATATACAGGTTCATGGTACAATGCATAAGCTTCAAATCGAGAGACTGAAACTGTATTTTTCTTTACAGTTCTGTTTTAATTTCACAATAAAGTTAATAGTAATATTATGTTTGATATTATTATGTTTTATTAACTAGACCACTGGGTCATGTTAAGACCATATTTTCTGTCGGTTTGGTGTTACAAATATCAAAACAATATATGTGTGGATAACAAACTACATCCGTCATAAACTAAACTGGAAACTTATACTGGAAAGCATAATTTATCCTGTTAGACCCCAAGCCTGTTTTTCAGGTCTCAGGCTCGAAAATTACATTTCCAGAACAAATGACCATATCTTCCCTTCTAAAAGGGGAAAATTAATAATCTTTGTTCTCAAAGTAATGATAAACCTGTGAGTTGGATGTAGAAAAGTCAGAATCAATATAGATGTTTTTTTATTTTAAAGAAAATTCAGATTGAACATGGTAAAAAACTGTAAATTATAGTGTCCGTCCAAAAATAATTGTTTACTTATAGTGAAAACTACCCTTGGATGATGGTATGGTAGACTAAAAGCTTTAGGAATCCAAAGTACAACATATAATAAGTACCCTGTATCAAGATTGATGCAAAACAAGGGACATTTGACCTTTTTAGAGAGGTTTAGCAACAAAAACACCACCTCTGGGGTGATTTGGGTGGAAATGGCCGTTTTTGCCGTTTCTCTGGAACCCATTGGTCGATTTTGGTGATCGACATCTCTTTTTAACCGTTAGAGCCAACAGACTCGAAGGGGGGTTTCCACATACACACCACACGTTAACAAAAAAAAGTGGGGGCATGCAGTTTTGCCCCACGCTCTGATCTGAAAATGGAAAAGTAGGTTTATTGCTTATGGATGATCATAAATCATTTCAAAGTGACACAGACACATTGGATTAACCTATGGATTAACATTCAGCAGCGTTTTTATCATTTGAATGCCATTGAAGACAACTTTTGATCAGACAACAATGAAGGTAAGAGATATTGCCGTTGTTGTAGCGCCATGCGTTGTGATGTCTGTTTTTGTTTATAAAGTCACAAGTTCTTATCATGGAGTGATGATGTAGGTACCAATCGATTCTGTGTCTTCTCACGATGCTAGTTGATATGTTGGATGTGCAGCTACGATAAGTAATAAGGGTGTTATGAGTGAGTTTCTGTGCAACCGCAGTTAGCATTTTTTCGCTCGTGGCTAATTCAGAGGCTCAGCGTTAGCTTTGTGACAAAAAAATAAATAATTAATCAGTTAGCTGAGTTTCTTCCCGTTATGGACATTCATAGTTTATTAAATATTCAGAAGCCCTCAGACACTTTTGCTTGCAGGTGATGCGTTTTTCCCCCGGTACCGGGGGGATGGGGTTCAGTTAACACTGTAAACTTGACCGTTTTTTAACCCGCACCACCTAGTGGTTAAAGCACGTATTTGAATTTTTTTGTTGAATATTTGATGAAAAAATTTAAATATTAAGAGTACATACAAAATTGGATTATGGGTAGTGTAGTGTCTTCGGCCATCCTAAACTCAGAAAAAACTATTTGTTTCTCCGAATCGAAGGGGAAAAACACAAAAGCATTGTACACCATTTAAACCAATCAATGTTGTGTACTTAACAAGGATAAACTGATGTTTTTTAGTGGATGAGTACTGCAGATATCACTGTAAAATAATTTCACAGTTAGGGGAACACTTCCGGTTTTATTATGAAAACTTCGAGACCGGAAATACTGTTTTCACCCCGTGAGGGTTGACGCCAACTTTACATGGACGCTGCCGTCAATAGAAATGAATAGGGGGAAAGACGTAGTATATACACGTTCTCCTGGCGAGACCTCAAATAATCTTCGTAATATCAAACTATAGATCCTACACATCCACTGGACGTAGATTTTAAAAGTACAATATACACTTCTCGCTAGAAATCTAATCAAAAAGCATTTTAATGGCCAAACTATTCTACAATTTAGGATTTTCCAGAGAGGGTTATTTGTGAATATACGACCCTCTGGAGCGTTTTCAGTCAACGGGAGCACTAGAGGATAACTTTAAAAAGTGGTTATAGGTCGTAATAAGCGCTTGAACAATCGACCTATTTGGTCGTATGAGTTGGAGGACTTGTTGGTAATAGCTTCAAACGGCAGTGCAACTGTGCTTACATTTCTGAGGAGACAAGTTGCACTCCACTCCATTAAACCATTTGAACCCTACAATAAATTAACTCAGGTTAAAAACTGAAATTATAAATAAACAAGTCAAATTCGCTTTTGAATAATAAACCAAGATTTCCAGGTGTTTCTGAAGAAATTCATTGTCTGGCAGCTCAGAAACCATGTCTTTTATTTTTTTTGGATACTCAAATATTCCCAACATTCATGTAGTTTTTTGTAAAGCTACTGAAGAACTGAAAAAAAAGCAAACAGCCTAAGTTAACATTTAACCTGTTAAGCCCGATTCCCCCAGACACAACAATATTGCACAAAACTGTGTCTCAGGGCTTCTTAACATTTAACAATCTATTAATGTGTCATACCCACTTAATCGGAAGAAACTCAGCTATCAGACGATATTAACCATTTTTACAATGAAACACAAGTCTAACACCAAGCGTCTGAATCAGCACTAAGCGAAAAAATGCTAACGCACATAGCACATAACTCACGGTAGCGATATTTTATACTTCATGCTATCTGCACAAACTAGATATCATATGAAAACTGAGATTCCACAGATTCCATTGGTATAAGTATCATCACTGTGCGACCAAAACTCACGGCAGCGAAAGCCAGGAAAGACAACACACAACTTCACTTTACGGGGCCAAAACGGCAAATACGTCTTACCTTTGCTGTTTTCTGATCAAAAGTTGTGTTGAAGGGCATTAAAACACATATAAACGAAAAACACAAATTGGGTTATTTACAGGTGTTGTTTTGTGTGGTAGAGGGTTGCTTTCATTGATGCGTTTTGCACCCCGGGCCGTTGTTTTGATATTCCGCTGAAGTATAGGCTGTGAAGTAGTGCTGTCGACGACGTTGACGCGTCGACTTCAAAATATCGTCGACGACATATTTCCGCGTCGACGCGTCGCTACACACACGTGGGTCACCCAAAGCAACAAGCAGTTCGCAATCGCACTTCAAACACAATGGAGACTGAAACGGCTACCACCTCCTCCTCACAGGATTGCGCACGAAGCCCCCAAACGAAAACATCTCGCCCTAGGTCTTCAAAAGCATGGGAATATTTTAAAGTTAGTCCAAAACGCAAAGATATTTATATCTCACTGAGACTGCTGCATAGCCTAGCAGAAGCAGCAGCTAGCTGTGGTGGCTACCATTAGCAGCTAGCATTTGCTCTCCGATTTTTCATTAAAATGGAATTATGGATTATAAATTCAATCATTTTTTTATACATAGACGTTAAAAACCTATGGATTAACCGATTCAGCCGCGTTTTTTCTCATTTTAATGCCATTGAACACGTCTTTTGATCAGATTGACAGCTACGGTGGTGAGACGATCTCCCTAGAAGCTCTGTGAAGGTACGTGTTGTGATGACTGTATTTGCTTCCCCTGTCGCGAGTCCGGATCACTCAGTGATGATACTATATACCTACATAATCTGTGGAGTCTCAGCTTTAATCGGATATATTGTATGTGCAGCTACGATAAGTAATAAGGGTACTTTTATCTTGAGTTCTGTGCCAATGTCCGTTAGCATTTTTCGCTCAGGGGTCATTTAGATGCTTCTTATGAGACTTGTGTTTTGTTTTGGTAAACATGGTTTGTATCGTCAATTAGCTGAGATTATTTCCGTTAATCTGGTATAACACATTAATAGGTTCTTAAATATTAAGATCCCCTGAGACACAGTATCGTGAAAAAAAAAAATTTTACATTACGTTTTTTTTACATTACGTTTTTTATGAATTGAACAACAGAAAAATAATCGTTAGATTAGTCGACTAATCGTTCAAATAATCGCCCGATTAATCGTTTTCAAAATAATCGTTTCCCCCCCCAGCACTACTGTGAAGTAATAACTCTTTTTTTTTTTTTTTTATTCGAGGGAAGGGGTGGGGGTCAGAGGGCCTAGGTATAAAAGTCAAGGCTAGCCACTGATCAGAACAACCTTCTTGATCCGCACCAGTCTGGTTTCAAGGCAGGTCACTCCACAGACACTGCTCTCCTTGCTGTCTCTGAGGAACTGCACACTGCTAAAGCAGCCTTCCTCTCCTCTGTCATCATCCTTTTGGACCTGTCTGCTGCATTCGACACAGTGAACCATCAGATCCTCCAAGGTTTAAGTATACTGTGTCAATAGTTGTGGTGAGCATCTGCCGGGCTGGTGGAATCGGTGTGCTCTTCCTCCTGTGTCCTCTTCCTCCTGTGTCCTCGTCCTCTCCTGTCATCTATGACCCCTTTTATACACCCGGTGCAGCTAAACCACGCCACCAAGTGTTCAAAAATAATATTGCAGTATAAATATAAATAAAGTAAACTGAGACACCAACAACACCCATCAAATCGCTCCTACAGGTCCCTCAGGGCTCTGTCCTTGGTCCCCTCCTCTTCTCTCTGTACACAAACTCGCTCGGATCGGTCATTAGCCCGCATGGTTTTTCATACCACTGCTACGCTGACGACACCCATTTCATTCTGTCTTTTCCCCGTTCTGAAACCCAGGTCGTCGCACGCATCTCTGCTTGTCGAGCTGACATCTCTCAGTGGATATTTGCTCATCACCTCAAGCTCAACCTTGACAAGACTGAACTGCTTTTCCTTCCGGGATAAGAGTGTCCCATTCTTGACCTAATAATCAACATCGGCCCCTCTGTTGTTTACCCGATTCAGACTGCAAGGAATGGGTGTGACCCTAGACAACAACCTGTCCTTCACTGCAAACATTGCAGCTGCAGATACACTCTTTACAACATCAGGAGGATACGTCCCCTCCTGACCAAGAAAACGACGCAACTTCTGGTCCAGGCTCTCGTCCTCTCACGCCTATAGACTACTGCAACTCCCTCCTGGTTGGTCTACCTGCATGTGCCATCCGACCTCTGCAACTCATCCAGAATGCAGCGGCTCGTCTGGTCTTCAACCTTCCTACATTTTCCCACACCACACCGCTTCTCCGTTCCCTTCACTGGCTTCCAGTAACTGCTAGAATCCACTGGCACTAGCGTACCATGCTGTGAATGGATCTGGCCCTTCCTACATCCAGGACATGGTTAAACCGTACACCCCAGCACGTGCACTCCGCTCTGCATCAGCCAAACGGCTCACTGCGAGGGGGACCCAAGTTACCATCAGCAAAAACACGTGGGTTTGCTATCCTGGCTCCAAAATGGTGGAATGAGCTCCCCATTGACATCAGGACAGGAGATAGCTTACACACCTTCCGGCACAGACTGAAAACTCATCTCTTTCGACTCCACTTCGAGCGATAGAATTACTAACAAAGCACTTATATACTAATAAAGGACTGGCTTATCTAAAGCTAGTTGAGTAGCACTTGAAATGTTTTGGCTCTATGAAACCTGATGTACTTATATGATTCTGTTTTCTTCAAGTTTGTATCTTCTTGGTCGAATGCACTTATTGTAAGTCGCTTTGGATAAAAGTGTCAGCTAAATGCAATGTAATAATGTAATAAACTTATTTTTCATATAGAGTGTACCAGAGCTTCCGGTTTTGGGCAAGCTGCGTGTGTATCAATCTAACTCACCAATGGTAATGTTTAGGTGGATGTAGGTGCTTCCCCTCGATTCTATTGGCTCTAACAGTTACAAAGAGGTGTCAATCAACCAAATTGACCAATGGGTTCCAGAGATACGGCAAATACACCCAAATGTACCCAGAGTTGAGTCCGCCTGGACCTACTTTTTCTAAACCTCTCTAAAAAGGTCAAATGTCACTTGTTTTGTATCAATCTTGATACAGGGTACTTATTATATGTTATAGTTTGGATTCATAAAGGTTTTTGGATACTATCCCATCATTCAAGGGTGGTTTTCACTATAAGTAATGATTTGATTTTAGACGGAAACTATAATTTTTGTTTTTTAATATGTTCAATCTGAATTGACTTTAAAATAAAAACATCTATATTGATTCTGACACTTCTACAGCCAACTCACAGGTGTATCATTGCTTTGAGAACAAAGATTATTCATTTACCCCTTTTAAGAAGTGAAGATATAGTAATTTGTTCTGGGGATGTCATTTTCGAGCCTGAGGCCTGAAAAACAGGCTCAGGTCTAGTAACTTTGTTTTTTGAGTACGTTCACTGCTCAGCCCCAACTTCAGCCTACAACGAAAATAAATGTGTAGAGCTTTGATACAAGTTTGCAGATTTCATTAGCCAACTGATCACCATGTCCGTGTATCACTGTATCAGCCTCAGTGGATAAGAGTTACAGCTAGCTACTAGCTTAATTCAGGTGCATGTATAAGTAATATTACATTTACCAGAGAATAGTGCCTAACATAAACAACGTAACATTTATTAACAGTAGGACTATGGTTGACTAAATGTCAACGCTGCTGCCTGGACGTTAATGTTGTTTCACTGCTGATAACACGCATTCCGAAATTTGAATAAAAAGTGCGAGGCACTGGGTAACTGTGGTGCTTAAAAACAGCGGCATCTAACAATCGAATGTTTCCTTTATTATGATGTTCTTACAGTGTTACTATAAGAAAAAACATGTTGACAATTTTCTTAGTGCTTACAGGTGTCAATGTGTGGCTCCATGAATGAATAAACTCACGTCGCTTGCGAGGGCCGCCGACGGCCGCCATGATGGATCGATTTTTTATGCCAACGTCGGTCATGACCTCAACGTCATAACGTATGTGACGTCAGACACTGCGTCTCTGTTCATTAAAATGTATTCACAATGATCCATATGAAATAAAGAATTACTCGTTAAGTCAACTTAATATTTTATTATTAATTAAGATTGCAGTAGGTCTGCCCCTGATTAAAGTGATTATAATGTACAATACTATAGCATTGGCTTTGGGACAGTGCAGACAAAAGGTAAAAAATAAGATTAGTAAATTAGCAGAGTAACATTAAATGAAGAAGCGGGCAGACAAGGATGAAATAAAATCTGATAAGAACACATCGATGGTCATGCATTTAAGTTTGAGGTACTGCTCTAACTCTGTTACTCTGTTTGGATTCTGGTTGGGCTGAAATGTACCTGCCGGATGCTTCCTTTGAGTTTGTTTCATCATGCACTTATTGTAAGTAGCTTTGGATACAAGTGTCAGCTAAATTAAATGTAATGTAATGTTATAATGGTTGGACAGCAATCGAATGTGCTGGGACTCCCTGCGTTACCTACCCCAAACCACCTTAAGTGCAAGCTTTGAGGCCGTCTGAAAAGAAAAACATTTTCCTTTCCTTTCCTTCCTTAACAACTGCCTAAAGTGGAGCAGTCCAAGTATTCTGAGGTTTTTCCATTAGGGAGGGTGGATGGTGGGGTTGAGTGTGAGTCAGGTACATGTGATGGTTAAGAAGTGAACAACAAAGCTTTGACTGGCTGGTTGATCTTTGATCACCTACTGGTCACAAGCATTAGATAGAATTTGAAAGAATGACATTGCAGATACAAGCGATCAAATTAGATTTTCCCACAGGGCTGGTGACCTCACTCTTCCCACAAGAAAAGCTCAGTTATTGCTTACCAAAGCTAGCTTGGTTAAAGGGAATTATCCAGGAAAAAAAGAGGTGTCTGGCAGTTGAATGATGCAGTTTATTTATTTATCCCCTTGCATATCCTCAGCTAAATAGAAAAAGAAGAACAGCATGTAAAATCTTTCCCGGTGTATACGAAAACATGTATTCCCATTATGATTGGCCACAAATGCGCACAATGATTCAACTCACAGGATTTATTGTCATTAACTCCAAAGTGTTTTCACTTCCAGCAGGGGAGCGGCTTCACAGGGTCGGAGCTGTCGGCCCCTTTATGTGTCTGCTCCCCTGTTTCCACTGTACTCTGCATTTTATCCTCTTCTGTTTATACAATACTCAGGGCCCTCCGCTGTGGGCCCCTGCATCAGTCTGGATCCAGTCCAGGCTCTGTTTGTGTTCACTCTCTCACACTTTAACACCCTGCCCGCTCATCCCCTCCCACCAGCGTTTTCAATCAATTAGTGCCGTTCATTAGTGGGAACATTGGGAAAAAATAGTTTGATTGAGAGAGTTTGACTCCCAGCTTAGAATTGTATCCAAAAACAGACTTCTCCGGCAGGCCAAGCACCACACCGAGGGCCCGCTTGTTACCAGGCTACGACTCAGTCGCTCCCAAAGCCTGATGTGGGTAACCTTGATCACAGGAATCCTTTTAAGTCCGCTTGCATGAACTGACCAAGCAATGGAGTCATGATAAAGATAAAAAAAGATATTGTAGAGTCATGTTTGGTTATAAAAGTACTGAATATACTATTGACTGCCTTCACAAGCTGAATAGGAAACATTGAATTCAATAATTGTTCAGTGTTCAGAGGAGTCCTGTGGAGGTGAAGCTCTGAACAAAATCTCTTGTCACATTATTCAACAAATCCCCTTTGAAAATTGGGAACTATACAGAACATAGCTTTAATAATGAGGGATTCCTTTTTAGATTGGGCTTGTGCTCATCAATTTTCAAAGACACAAGAAAAAAAAAGTTGACAGACTTCGTATCTTCCATAGTGTTTTCATTCTCTGTGTTAATACCACATTTAGCTGGTTTAAATGGCTGAATGAGTCTGGTAAAGAAAGAAGGACAACAAAAAGGAAACTCTCATTTGTGCTATGAAATTAGCTGCAAAGATCAGATTAAGTCATGAAGCCTTTTCCAGTGAATACATTGTGGGTTGTGTGGTTGTTGCTATTCAAATGCTTCTGATGTGATAAAAAGGAGCTTAATGCCAGAGAATATCAAAAAGTTAGGTTGGTATGCCCGATCTATTTAAGCATCTTAAATAGTGTAAAGCCAACAGCATTGCCTTTCCTTTTATATTACGACATCACGTTTCTAGGTCAGCCAGCGATCAGTAAATGTCACAGTCCTACAGAGATGCACACTTTAATTTAACCATGTTCTTTCCCAATAGGGGCCATGGCCAGACCGGCCTCAGCTTACACACTTCTCATGAAGCAGAAAACCTTACTACTGTATATTTATTGAAACTGGGATCTTCTCCTTGAAACTTGGAGCACTGGTGATTGTGCAAGGACATGCAGGAACATCTCTAGTACACGTAAGTGCTAAACGTATGTATGTTTACTGTTAAGGTACAGGGAATATCTGGTAAAAACAACAATGTAATATAAAATTAAATGGTTGCTTTAAAACAATATGTGCCCATTTTAATACTGAAACATGTTTTCTTTTGCTTTTTAAGAAATGATATGCCTTTAACAAAGCAATTTATGATAAACCGTAAATTATATATGTTATAACAGTTAAGGGATCTATTCATCATTAGTTCTGTTTATGTTTTTATTAGGGCCGGGACTTTAACGCGTTAATTAAGATTAATTAATTACACAAAAATTAACGCGTTAAAAAAATTAACGCATTTTAATCGCACTTATTTTTGCACCGCGGAACGTTTCTCACTGGATGAGTTTCAGGCGTACCGATTATACTGGAGCACCAACTAACGTTCATGACTTCAGACAACAACAAACCACAGTGAACAACAGTGGGAAATGTTGTTTTAAAAAACGGACGGATGGAAGCGTCGATAAGAGCACGGTTGTGTGCAAATTATGCAAAAAGGAATTCGCATATCACCGCAGCACATCAAGCCTCAAGTATCACCTCAATGCA
The DNA here is from genome assembly GCF_902827175.1 of Gymnodraco acuticeps. Taxonomy (NCBI): domain Eukaryota; kingdom Metazoa; phylum Chordata; class Actinopteri; order Perciformes; family Bathydraconidae; genus Gymnodraco; species Gymnodraco acuticeps. Next base: position 3,143,979 of record NW_022989810.1, read on the forward strand.
AAACATATAGCAGCTAGCGTGGACGTTAGCCTCTTTTATCGCGTTTACACCATACAGTCTATGGTTCACACCAAAAAGAGCCGGTACTAAAATTAGTTCATGAGAACCTTTTTACCCCCACGAAAGCCCCTGCTAGAGAGCAGAGAGCTGCTAGAGAGCAGGGACTTTCGTACGGCTCTCTTGTGAGAAAAGAGCTATATTTCTGATTGGCTGGGCGGATTGCAAACCACGCCCCGTAAAACTCCCAAAAAGTTTGGTGAAGCCGCCATTTTATTATCCTCGCATTAGCATTATTAGCATTAGCCCAGCGCAGAAACGCAGAGAGACTAACTTATGGCAACACAAAATAAAACATGGGAGCGGTGGAGATGAGGAGGTGTCGGCGTTCTGGCGATTTACTCGGAAGGCTTCAGTAGAAGCTGCTGGGACTCCCAGCAGCTTCTACTGAAGCCAGTCCCCAACTCCGGGGACTTCCGGCCGGGGACTTTGGGCGGCAGTATACGCCGTGAAGTGGTTTGCGGCCTGCCAGTAAACCCAAAGCAGAAGAAGAAGAAGTGACGTCAGCGGCTTCATTTGTTCTCATGAACTAAGTTCTCATGAACCTTTGTGGGAAAAGTACTGCGGTGTGAATGCGCCTAATGGTATACTAAAATCCATGTGAAAAAAATTGCTTCTCACTGTTCTCAGGTCAAATATTTATATGCGATTAAAAATGCGATTAATTTCGATTAATTAATTACAAAGCCTCTAATTAATTAGATTAATTTTTTTAATCGAGTCCCGGCCCTAGTTTTTATGTTTCATGTAGAACCTACTTGAGCAGGTCTCCCTTGAAAAAGAGATCAATGATCTCAATGGGATACACCTGGATAAATAAAGGTTTGAAATGAAATGAGTAATGTTGTTTGTTGCTTTATAGCCACTGGTTAGTGTAGAATAACATACCAGACATTTCTTTGAAATGCATCGATTAGAACATGTAGCACATGCTTTTGCCGCAATGGAGCACAGACAAAGGAGAAGGAAATAGTGAGGAAACATAATGTGATCTTAACATGTTTAAAGGCCACCATTAGGTCCTATATTGACTCAACTATATAGGAAATAAGCTGAATGCTTTAGTGGACTCAGTTCTCTGATAAAGTGTGGTTGGCAAAACAGAAGCATGTTTGACGGAGAGGCAGGGAGAGCTTCTCTCGGTTTCTCCGCCTGTTATAGTCCTGATGTGGAGTGACTGCCCCTTCGTCTGTAGCCTCCTCTCCTGGAGCAGGTAGACCAGAAGATGAACGCAGGTAGAGTCAACACGCACAACTGGTCAGATAGAGCTTGAAACTGATGGAACAAATTGTTACACATGCACCCAAATCTACACGCACCACCTTCAACTGAGGATGACCCAGCTGTACGCCCAGTGTCCGTACATCTGATGGTAGACGTGCGGACCTCCTGGCAGCGGTTGGGGTCCAACAGAGTGAATGTGAAGTGACGGGGCTGCTGCTGGCAGCCTGCTCTCCTGGAGCAGGTGAACCAGGTAGAGTAAACACACACAGCTGGTTTCACTGAGCTGCAGAGACACATATAGAAGCATGGAGGAACAGGAAAATACACTGTGATACATACATGTTGACATGCATACACACAACTGTAGGGAGTAATACAGAGAGGGAAGGACAGAAGCTGTAATCAGAATGATAGACAGCTGGACTTCTGCCTTTCACTGCCCTATAGCCTAAATGTATGAGGAACTAGCTTTATGTCAGGGGAAAATTAGAAGGATCCTACCCTTTATTTTATAGAGAGCACGTTGTTCTGGAATTTGTAGTTCTTCTCACGGGTCCGTTTCCTTCCTTAGACCCACTATGTTCCCAGTTTAGCATTTACGCCAGTGCTTTTGTGGGTTTTAGGTAGGCTATTAAATACATATCAACAACATTTGTGCCACAGAAAATAAGCTCATGTTCATGAAAATAATAAATAAACGTCTTCCACACGTTGCCCCATCTTCTTCTTCTGTTGAGATTAATAGCGGCTGCCAATGTGGAAAATGTGAGAAGTGAAAATCTCTTGTGGTGAAGGGTTATCCCAGTAATTTACCGGGAACTATGTGAAAGAGGCTCAATGCAGGCAGACATGTGAGCAGACAGGCTTGAAAGACAGCAGCAGAAGAAACAAGCTGACATGAAGGCCGGTGTGTGTGTTCAGTCCACAGCCTCCCCTCAGTCAGAGAGACTATTAGTCCCTGGTTGTGGCCCATCCTGTCAGTTGTGATAGTGATAGCAGGTAGAAGGTTGAGACCGTGTCACACCAGCTGTGGCTCACTGGTACCCTCTCCTCCTCCGTCCCTCCACCACCTCTGCAACACAAACACATGCTAAACAGGCCACTGTCTCCACTGCCTCCCACATTCAGCTGCAAATGAGCCCGCTTTGGGCCCCAGCCCTGTTTGATGTCATGAATAATGAGGATGAATTTTCATTTACGCAGGTTTCTGAAAGCTATAACCCCTATTGTTCAGGTCCCTCACATCAAGCAGTCAGGTCTGTGAGATCTGGAGTCTATTCATGTCCAAGTTACAAACACATACAATTAAAACCCACACATTAACAGACAGATTTTATAAAATGAATACACAGCACACCACTACTGAGTCTAAGAAACATTGACCTTCTGAGGATTGGCACATTTGTTATCTCAGTATGTGAAGCATCCATCTGAGGTAGACATGTAGTCCTCCTGGCCATGATGGACATCTGACAGAGTGGATGTGAATTGGAGCCTTGCCTGCTGGCAGACATACCAGACAAACACGAAGCTCACAAAACTACACAAATATAAACCAGATTCATATTCAGAATGTGTTGAATCTGAATGATGGAGCAAACATGTCATACATAGAGTATAACCCAAATGTACGACATTTGTCTCAAATCAATCCACATTCCATTCACCAATGTGTTCTGCCTCATTGTCCTATTGACTATATGATATAAAGGTAAAATAAGAAAGAACAGCAACAAACACATCAACAAACATATAAAGGAAAAAACAACAAGGTGAAGGTGCTCGAACGCCTAGTGAGTGAACAGGTAAAGGAGTTTGACATTACGAGTATTTTATATAATAAGCAGAGTTGTGCAGCTCTATTTATTGACCTTTCCAAAGCGTTTGATACCGTCGATCATCGCATCTTAAAGCAGAGGCTACTCAGTATTGGCATATCCAGCCATGCAGTGGGTTGGTTTGTGAACTACCTCTCTGAAAGGTCCCAATGTGTTCACTTTGATGGGCTGTCTTCTGAGTGGTTAAACATTGCTAATGGTGTTCCTCAAGGTTCTGTTTTAGGTCCACTTTTATTCTCCATATATATCAACAGTTTAGGTGAAAATGTGAATAAAGCTACTTTACATTTTTATGCGGACGATACCGTTATGTACTGTGCAGGTCCCTCCATTAAGGAGGCGGTTGTTGAATTACAGGCTGTTTTTAACATTATTCAGACTCAGCTCGCTGAACTTAAGCTTCTTTTAAATGTTGATAAAACTAAGGTAATGCTCTTTTCAAAAGCTAAAAAGAAACCAGAGCCTGTTTTGGATATTGTTACTATGCAAGGACAAGTACTAGAAGTGGTTGCCTATTATAAATACCTAGGTATCTGGCTTGATGATTGTCTTACTTTTAAACTTCATGTCAATAACCTGCTTAAAAAGCTGAGGCCCTAACGACTAGGTTTCTTTTTCAGAAACAAGTCCTGTTTCTAGCTTGAGGCCAGGAAAAGGCTAGTCACTGTCACCTTTTTACCTGTGCTGGACTATAGTGATTTGTTGTATATGAATGCACCTGCCCATTGCCTGAACAAGTTAGATGCCGCCTATCACAGCGCACTGAGATTTGTCACAAATTGTAAAGCACTAACCCATCACTGTACCCTGTATGCCAAGGCAGGTTTGCCATCACTTACTGTAAAGAGGCTCAGTCATTGGTACACGTTTATTTATAAAGCTTTGTTGGGTAAACTCCCGTATTACATCTGCTCTCTGATAACACAGAGAGTTGCAAGCAGCTATTGTCTGAGATCGCATGATGTAGTATTGTTAGATGTGCCAAGAGCAAGGACTGTCTTAGGTAAGACAGCTTTTACGTGCGCAGCTCCACTTGCTTGGAACAATCTTCAGCAAGAATTGAAACTGAGCAATCTCATTCCTCTGCATGTTTTTAAAGCTAGGCTAAATGAAATGCTCGTTGATACTATGGGCACTTGTAAATAAATATAATGTCCTTTATTGTTTTATGTGGAACCTATATGCTGCAGGTCTCCCTTGAAAAAGAGATCTATGATCTCAATGGGACCAATCTCGTTAAATAAAGGTTAAGAAAGAACAATACACAGGAATAAGGGGGTAAAGGCCGCCAAAACAGCTGTCTTAGGTGAGAAGATGTACCACTCTGGGTAATGGTAAATCTACCTTAGTATAAAGATGCAACAGGGGAACACAGTTCGTTCTATTGGTCAATAATTACTATTTATATAACTTTTTTCAATTGTAAAAACACATTTGCTAATGATTTCTTTGAAAATTGAAACAAAACAAAAACACAACAAGTCTTGGATATAACACAAATAATACAACTTTTGTTTAGAAAAAACATAATGATTTGGCTTTCGAAGACTTAAATGAATGTAAGTCAATGGCAACTTTTGTTTTAACACAGGGCTGGAACAGTCTCCTGTGTGAAAGCCATGTGTTTGTTCAAATCATCATTATCCCAAATTTCCTGTTGAGATTCAGCGGAATATGAGAAACATGAGTAAGTAAAGCTAGGCTAATAGACTGTAATCTTAAATAGAAAAAGCTTCGGTAATCTTCTTTTATCTGACAAATATCAATCATCTCATTTATCTATTTTGAAAAGAAATATGTTGGTATTGAATCTTTGTAACACAGCACAATGACGCAAAAATAAGTACATTTGTGAGGACAAGCTGTACAATTACATAAACGTTCTTCAGTATAAACATGGAGTGAAGTATGGATTTGTAGCAAAGTAAGAGGAAAAAGTGCTAGGCAGTAAAAGTAGCAGGTCTGTTTCTCATCGACTCACTGGCGGGTTTAAAGTTGGATTTAATTGAAGCCCACAGGCTGCTACGAGCTATTATCGACGCCCTGCTTACGCCGGTCTATAAGAGAGTAACATTTAAATGCTCAATTCATCATATATGTTGATGTAGCTGAGGTTTCACTTAGCCGAGGCATTCAGACCTGACTTATTTTGTGTCGTGTGTACTGTTGATGAATGCGCTGTACTGCTGGATCCTTTGTGTTGATGGCTAAAGATGTGTTGAACGTGGCCGATTGATTTACTCATTACCCTCAGCCTAGTAAACAACCAGGCGACTGCTAATGCACTGGTCATTACTTTTCAACTTGCTGGACTTTCTGTAGGCAATAATAATCACCAAGGACATGTATTGCTGTGTTATTGTGCGTAGGATGTTAGCTCTGTTTACCTTTAAGGAGAGAAGTCATCAAAATGTCACCTTCATTCAATGCAAACACTCCAATAGTGAGTCTTTGTTTTGTGTTTCGTCTAATTGAAAACTATAGAACTCAATGGAAAAAATCTATTCAACAAACATATCTTATTTCAATTGGAAAATGTTTTAGGTTGAACAATTATTTCAGATGTTGTTATTCATATTGTACAACTTTAATCCTAATTAACACAAGTGTTTGGGTAGAGTTTGCATTACATCACAAAATCACAAATATTTCTAAAAGGTTAGCTTGAAGTTTCTTTAACTACTTATCAGTAGCTTGTCACAGCAACTTCTCGTAAATTCAAACTCATTTGAGTTAAACAACAAAAAAAATTGATATTTTTTTTATAATTTTGTATATTGGGAAGATTTTAAATTACATTATTGGAAATTAAACCAACATACTTGAAATTAAAACATTTTGGAAACTAAATTACCTAATGTCTACTGGGTTAGCATAACCTTATTAAACCTCTTACTAAGATACTCATATTTTTTCATTTTGAATATTACATTTAAAGAAATGCTACCGAGACTATAAGATTTGGTTCATTTTGTATATCCTTCACCCCCATAAAACTAATTTTTGGAAGTTAAACTTCAGCTTGTGATGCTTCGGTCATTTCCTTTTGTTCATATTTGATTGCCTTTAATTGAGCCATACACACTTCCTTGCAACACATTACTAAATACAGTATTTGGCAAAAAATTGGCAAGTTTCTAGCCAGGACATTCAATTCGTTTTTCTGACACTTCTTTAAAACTATATATATTTCCATAGAATTTGGTAGACATTTATTGCACCCATAGGATGAATCCTATTTGGCAACAGGCAATTTAAATATAAATTGGTAGACACATTTGGTTTTCCATCAAGTTGTATTGAAATCATTTTGGTGATTCCCTGACTTTCACTTCTAAAGCCATCATCAGATTACAGTTTCACTGCTTCACTGCCTCACTTGGCTGGCAACATGGCTGTACACTCTGTGTAAATGTATAGGCACACAGTATATATATTAAATTACCTGAAATATCTTATCCAACTCTTTATCTATAATAACCTTTTTTTAAAGCAAGGGTGTGTATGTGCTTAAAGGAACAAAATAGCTTTTCCCTTTGCTCTTTCACATCCTCAGGGGACAATCATTACCAAACATTACAAAGGCTAACTATTTAAACCCTTGCTCCTATTGAAAGCCAATCCATACAGACTGGAGAAGAGAATTTAAAAAAGAAAGAACAGGAGGAAAAAAGGAAACAAAAGCCAAGATAGACTCTGAGAGAACGTGGAGGAAAGAATAAGGACGGGAAAGACAGAGAGAGAGTTGGAAAGAGTTAGACACGTATAGAGAAAGATGGTGAAGAGGAGGCTCTTTTGGGGTGCAGTGGGCTGTGAGACAGGTCCTTTCACTCTGATCTAAACACTGTGTCCCACTGTGCATCAGTGCTCTCACCCAGGCAGCCAACACTGTGGCCGCAGACTCAAAGTTAACCAGTCAACTCCATTACAGTGCAGGGGGCGTGTACAGACCTGCCACACCAAAGGGATCACGCCGGCCGGCCAAGAATATTAATTGCTTTTAAATGAAGTGGAAGTCTCTTTATTGGGTGTCTGGTGTTGGTTTGTTATCTGCAGGGCTGAAAAGGCCTCAATGCTCTTTGGTCTCGCCGCCTTTGAAAGAGAAACTGACTCTGGATGAGGTCATTGATCAGCGGGGGCTGTATACTCCCAGTGGGTTTTTGTGTGTCCTGCCCCTTTAACTACTGCTATTGTATTTTGGCCTTTCAATTGTCAATGCACTGTGGTCAATAAACATATTTGTTAATGATGCTTCTTCCTTAAAGTAGATTCAGTCCAAGGTATTTTTATGATGTTTGTAATACATGCAACCTTTGATAGGAACCAACGCTCAGCTTGGTAATACTTTACATAGCATAGTAACATGTCACAGTTATTTTGTTTAGCAACAAGTACAAATATTTAGAATGAAAATTCATCAATTTAAACTATACTAATCCCAAAAAGCCTTGTTACTCCGACAGTCTAGAGGTCAGCTTTGTTGCTGTTTTACATGGAGTTTAATGAAAAGTTGATGTCATCTTGTTTACAGTAGTTGACAGTGTGGGCAGGTACCTAATTGAGTGCATGGACTGGAGGTGTGAGGTGGCTACTAAGGGTAGACTTTTGATGGACCATGATAACCTTTTATGCAATTGGGCAACCCAGTCTCACGGCATTTCGTGTTCACCAACACGATTTTTAATCTATTGATTCGTGTTCACCAATACGATTTGCCCCTTTTTTTCGTGTTGCACAGCACGATTTTAAAAGCAATGTATTTCTACTGCCTGCAGCACGTCTTTTTCTCCGGTCGGGTCGAGGAAGACCGGAAGCTGTGTGGTTCATAAAAACATGTTCTTACTCAATATCAAGCCACAGTTATTGCTTTTATTTGAAATCGTATAATTTCGGACTTTTGTTGCCGTCTGTGAGGAAAATAAATGAGGCTCAGAGCCTCAGGATACTGAAATCTGTATTTTTTAAAATCTTTTTTTCCTTCTAATTTGTTATTCTTTTCAAAATAACACACTGTTATTTACTCACCAATAACACACAATTATCCTTGCTTTTATTTATTGGTTTAATTCCATAATCTCTGGCTTTTTTGGCGTCCGTCAGGAACTGAATTTCAAAATAAAAATAACCGGAAACAGACGTAGGCATTTCGAGCGATTACCCAAGATCCTCAGCTATGGTTTTAAGCTCGCTTATTGGATGTTTTAGCCGCAATGCATGCTGGGATTTTGTGTTTATATGATATGAAATCCGGAAAACATTTTAAAAGAATAAAATCCGAGCGCTCTTGCTTTTCTCTTTGAAAGTCATCACATAACGGCATTGTAATACACGGTTCGGCTGCATTGTATATTACAGATCTGCCGTAGTTCTTTATTTATAGAGCCCTGATGAGAAGACCTTTGGAAAAACTGAGAAAATGCCGCCGAAACTGAATACTTGACGTGGATCATAAATATATTCAACAATTAAACAACATCTTCAATTTCTCTTCACACAATACGTCTCCTTGCAGTATCAACACTAATTCGGCTGACTTTTACATTTGTTCTAATTCACAGATAGGTTATATTTACACCATAACGGTGCACAGCTGATATAAAAGGACTGTAGTTTTTAAAGATATTACTGATTTTCTTTGAATGTAAGAATGTAAATACTGAGTCTGAAATAGTATAGCAATATGCTGTAAAATTATGTGAAAGCATGCATAAAACTACACATCTTCAGATGTTGTACGAAAACACAAGTGTCCTACACTAATAATACAAAGTTATTATGGCTGTGTGTACCTTGTGTGCACCTCCTAGTGGTTAAAGCACGTTATTGAATTATTGTGTTTTATCTGATTAAAAAAATATTAAGAGTACATACTTTCATAGGGGGAAAGTATAAATATAGAATATAAAAAATCAAGAAGATACTATAAGTGATCTCTACAATAAAACAGTTTAGTGCAGAATGTACAAAGATATTAATAGGAGGAGGTGCAAAACAGAACAACGAATGAACCTTTATTTAAACATTAAATAACAGATTAAGGTCTTCTTTTAAATAAGAAAAAAACTTTGGGGGTATCTATCTACAGATAAATATTAAGCCTGACAAAGTACTTAACGTCTAATATATTGCTTTCCTGCAATGTTAACTATGTTGAAGCACTTATTTTAACTGATATTATACATATGAATTATACTCTTATGTATGTAGATAGAATAAGAAATGTGCAGAATATGACAGTTTAATGGTGGAGGTACACACATATTGATAGATGTCTTGTAATGTACTGTTGAGGAACCTGTGACCCAAGTGTTTCATTCATTGCATAACTACACCGTAGTTGTGTATATGATATGTCAATAAACCTTTGAAAATCTTGAAAGGGATGTGCAAAATAGCCATAATATACAGTCTTTAATTAACTATTGGTAGAGAATAATGAGTAATTAACAGTGTTGGGACTAACGCGTTACTGTAACACCGTTATTTCTGGCAGTAACTAGTACTCTAACGCATTACTTTTTAAATTCAGTAACTCAGTTACCGTTACTACATGGTGCGTTACTCCGTTAGTTTTTTTTATATAGTCAACAGCCAGGAGAACAGAGATGAGAACTGTACTTAAGTACAGTACTTGAGTAAATGCACTTAGATACTTCCTGTGTCACATGCGGAGACTGGCTGTGGGCGTGTTTGTGTTGTTTACTAACAAGACTATCATGGCGGCGGCGGAGCTCAAGTCTAGTTTCTCCACCTGGAGATATTCTCACTATTTCACTTTTGTCGAGCACAAAGAAAAGAAAGTTTCTGTTAAATGTAAGTTGTGTCCTGGCGGGTCAAAGATCTTATCTACTGCCCAAACCAGTAATTCAAATATCTTAAAACAAATGCAAAAACAACATGCTGGGACGAAGCTAGTAGCTAAGACCACAGAGACTCAGCCGACGCCACTCCACCTCCACCTCCGTAAGCAACATCGGCTGGATTTTAACCAAGGGACTGCTAGCCAGGGACAAGTCGATAAAGCCATTGCACGGTATGTTGTAGAACACATGCAGGCTATTGCTAAAGTGGAGTCACCCGCTTTCAGGGAGCTAGTTAGCATGATACCATGTCCGGGCGGCACACGGCATATGGGACGGAACACTTTTTACAACTACCTGGAGAAAGAATATACAAAAATGGAAAGCCAGCTAATATCGAAGCAATCCAGATTGCATATAATGCATGTCAAGTTGATCAACAGATTGTATTATTCTCCAATGCAATAACAGTACTGAAATTAAGGCTATAAGGGCATTAATGGGAGCCCTTTTTGCAACTAACTAAAACGTTACTTTTCACAGTAACGCACTACTTTTGGGTTTAAGTAACTAGTAAAGTAACTGAGTTACCTTTTGAATGAAGTAACTAGTAATAGTAACTAGTTACTGGTTTTCAGTAAATAGCACAACACTGGTAATGAATATACTTTATTACTCGTTTCCATTCATGTCAATTGCAGATACATGTTTAGTCTTCTCAAGCACCAACTATCAAATATCTCTCCTGATTGTTGGCACTTGACAATCACCTTACCTGAATGTTACTCAGGTGTAACTAAAGTCTGATTTAAGGGTTGTTTATATTTCACATAATTAATCAGAATCTGCAAAGTAACTCAAATAAATGCAGTGGAGTAAAAATACCAGGTTAACCTATGAATTGTAGTGGAGTAGAATTACAAAGTAACAATGAGCTGTCATGTGGGTATTAATGCAGCACTCATCCATTATGGACACAAGCGATTTTCACCCATTTATTAATTATATGTTTTACATTTGATAACACCAATGTGTTTAATACTGGCAACTTCTAATTGTGGGAAAAATGAAAACGTTCAGTAGAGACGTCCCATAGAACATTTTGCGAAACACAATAGCCAGCATGTGTAGTTCTGGGGGGGGCGTTCGATTCCAGTTTTGGATAGTCTGGCGTGGTTTCGTTCCATTTCACACAGCTGTTTGACGCTCTGCGTAACCTTACGGGGACTGTAGTCCTAAACGATAGCTGGGGATTATGGGTAGTGTAGTGTCTTCGGCCATCCTAAACTCAGAAATGTTGACAATCGCAATGATGCTCGAAATGTCCCTTATAGGCCTACGTCTGTTTCCGGTTATTTTTATTTTGAAATTCAGTTCCTGACGGACGCCAAAAAAGCCCGAGATTATGGAATTAAACCAATAAATAAAAGCAAGGATAATTGTGTGTTATTGGTGAGTAAATAACAGTGTGTTATTTTGAAAAGAATAACGAATTAGAAGGAAAAAAATATTTAAAAATACAGATTTCCGTATTCTGAGGCTCTGAGCCCCATTTATTTTCCTCACAGACGGCAACAAAAGTCCAAAATTATAAGATTTAAAATAAAAGCAATAATTGTGGCTTGATATTGAGTAAGAACATGTTTTTATGAACCAAACAGCTTCCGGTCTCCCACGACCCGACCGGAGAAAAAGACGTGCTGCAGGTGTTCCGGATTAACTGGTTCCCCGATCAACTGGTTGACAGATGTGGAGGCGTGGCCTTCGACTGAAATACACATTTCGATCGCTTCTTCTGTCGTTTTCATAAATCTTTTGGTATATTTGTCTGGATAGGAACACTTTGATGCACATTCAGTACCAGTGTGTGAGGTTGTGGTTACAATGGCGATATCCGGACGCGAACAGCGAGGACTACAAAAAGAAAAACGAGTTGACATGGGGATGTCTGTTCAAAACATTGCGAGCTCCAATAAATCATTTAAACCAGCTATTGTTGCCAGACTTATTTCTGAATATCGTTCTTAATGTGATACCAAGTCCACCTGAGACCTGTGTACACCTTCAGACAGCCTCCCAGTGAAGCGTACGTTGTTTACTCACAGTTTGAAAGCAGCGTGGAGAAGTCTTCAGCTGTGTTAAGCTGTGATCCGCTCGAATACATCCTTAAAACCAGCTATTGTTGCCCAACTTATCACTGAATATCGTTCCTAATGTGATACCAAGTCCATCTGAGACATGTGTACACCTTCAGACAGCCTCCCAGTGAAGCGTACGTTGTTTACTCAGAGTTTGAAAGCAGCATGGAGAAGTTTTCAGCTGTGTTAAGCTGTGATCCTCTCAGATAAACTGTGATTCGCTCAGGGTCAACTGGGATCCACCCAGGGAAAATGGGATCCGCCCAGGTTAAACTGTGTTACGACTTCTGTGGCTATCTACCAGCGATCATGTTTAATATGAAAGACACACACATATACATCCCTTATAAAAACGGCATTCTGCAGCACTCATCCAGATAACATGTGACTGTTAACTCGTTTTGCAAAGATAGCAGCAGAAATGTCATTGCTGCATGTGCAGGGATATTAGACTTTAAAATGCTGATGGGTCATTAATGTTGGTCTCTGCAAACAATATTAGGAATCCTTTATTCAAACTACATAATATTCAGTGTCCATCGACATGAAAATAACAAAAAAGTTCATGCTGGACTCAAACCCGAGTGCCAACAGCAAAAGTCACTCCAGCCCTGCGCGTTATGAGTGCGCCACGGATCAACACGACGTATCGAACCACCACACTATAATATTTTAGATTAACCTTGTTAAAAAGTTCCAGAAAAATGCAACCCGACCATCATTTATAATGTGAGCGAATGTATGTACACTTTAAGCCATATAATATACATATTATAATATAGTATTCTGACTGAGATCTGTATCAAGCCTCATTAAGACCCACCGAGATCAGATATCCTAGTTTATCAGCCTGCGAGCCCACATTACGTTGTGATAAATGTTAGTTTTACAGTGGTATCGTGTTGATCCGTGGCGCGCTCATAACGCGCAGGGCTGGAGTGACTTTTGCTGTTGGGACTCGGGTTTGAGTCCAGCATGAACTTTTTTGTTATTTTCATGTCGATGGACACTGAATATTATGTAGTTTGAATAAAGGATTCCTAATATTGTTTGCCGAGACCAACATTAAGGACCCATCAGCATTTTAAAGTCTAATATCCCTGCACATGCAGCAATGACATTTCTGCTGCTATCTTTGCAAAACGAGTTAACAGCATGTTATCTGGATGAGTGCTGCAGAATGCCGTTTTTATAAGGGATACATGTGTGTGTCTTTCATATTAAACATGATCGCTGGTAGATAGCCACAGAAGTCGTAACACAGTTTAACCTGGGCGGATCCCATTTTCCCATGGGTGGATCCCAGTTGACCCTGAGCGAATCACAGTTTACCTGAGAGGATCACAGTTTATCACAGCTGAAGACTTCTCCACGCTGCTTTCAAACTCTGAGTAAACAACGTACGCTTCACTGGGAGGCTGTCTGAAGGTGTACACATGTCTCAGATGGACTTGGTATCACATTAGGAACGATATTCAGTGATAAGTCGGGCAACAATAGCTGGTTTTAATGATGTATTCGAGCGGATTACAACTTAACACAGCTGAAGACTTCTCCACGCTGCTTTCAAACTGTGAGTAAAGAACGTGTGCTTCACTTGGAGGCTGTCTGAAGGTGTACACAGGTCTCAGATGGACTTGGTATCACATTAAGAACGATATTCAGTAATTAGTCTGGCAACAATAGCTGGTTTAAATTATTTATTGGAGCTCGCAATGTTTTGAACAGACATCCCCAGTCAACTCATTTTTATTTTTGTAGTCCTCGCTGTTCGCGTCCGGATATCGCCATCGTAACCACAACCTCACACACTGGTACTGAATGTGCATCAAAGTGTTCCTATCCAGCCAAATATACCAAAAGATTTATGTAAACGACAGAAGAAGCGATCGAAATGTGTATTTCAGTCGAAGGCCACGCCTCCACATCTGTCAACCAGTTGATCGGGGAACCAGTTAATCCGGAACACCGGCAGTAGAAATACATTGCTTTTAAAATCGTGCTGTGCAACACGAAAAAAAGGGGCAAATCGTGTTGGTGAACACGAATCAATAGATTAAAAATCGTGTTGGTGAACACGAAATGCCATGAGACTGGGTTGAATTGGGACACGTAGAGACACAGAGACAGGACTGTCAAAACTGTAGGCTACAAGTGACAAGCTTGGAAGTTATATTGTACAGACAAGGTTCACCATGCCTCTTCATCCTTCAGTTACTGGCTCAATTTGTGCTTCATGCCTCCTCATTCACCTGCGGACGCAGATGTAGCAGGGGTAGTTTTTTGCTGTTTTAAATGGAGTTAGATGTAAAGTTGATATGAGTTTGGTCTCTTTTTGTTTAGCTGACAGAGTACCTGTTAGCTTGGCGCAGGGATTGGAGGTATGAGATGGCTACAGTACTAGGGGTAGAACTTTGATGGACCATGGCGACCTCTTGGGCAATTGGTTAATGTGGAACTCAGAGACAGACAAAGATATCGGTAAGCAAACTTTTTGTAGCATTGCTAGTTTGCTTTAACCAGCTAGCTTGTATAGCTGACAAGCTAGCTAGTAATATTGTTATTGTAATAATAGTTTGTGCACTCACTTCATGGCTCAAGTTAATATGGTTGTACTTTCAGTTTTTTATTATACCCACCTTTTAATTAATATTACGTCTTTAAGTTACTGGTATAAGGGGGCGTGGTCGCTTTGAATGAAGGTGGTTGCAGTCTTTGGTTGCTAGGTAACTTTTGTCAGGAACCTACTTTTTATTGTATTAATCATAATCAAGTAGTTTTGTTGCCTAAACAGGTTCTGCACTGCATAACCCTTTTATAGAGCAATTAGTCATGTGATATTCAATGAATAATTAGATAAATGTTTCACATGCCCAACACTGCTGATGCTCAGTTTGTAACAAACAAATGTAACATTATCTAAATATAGTATGTTATTTTATAGATCATGAAAAATGAACACCAGAACAGATACCATAACAAAACAAATAGCAGCACCATGTACTGTCGTCTAGTTCTTTATCATTTTGTCTCGTAGGTAATTCATCGCCCACCTGACTGTGACTGAATGCATTTCCACCTGTGAGCCCTGTCGGTACTACAATGGCTGTTGTAGCTGAAAAGCATGTACAGTGTGTCCACCTCTCTGGTCTCCACTGAGTTCTGTGTCTGAGGCCTAGCAGGACAGCAAGGGGAGAGTATAGAGGACATTATCTATAATTCCCTGTGCCGTCTCTCTCAAAGGAAGCCCGGGAACCAAACAAAGCCCTGCTGCTAGGCAGCTCTGGAGATGAAGACGAAACTGAGGTTTCACATCCCCATGAATAAGGTTAGATATTAATCCAGCTAAGAGAAGAAAAAACATGCTACAGGTTGCTTTCTCAGTTTCCTTTGTGGGAGTATTTCTTTGTGATGCTGTCTGTCTGGCTTGTGAATAGGACCCCCCCCTCCTTACTCTATCCATTGAAAAAATTGGCTTCTGAATACAAGCTATTAGAATATTTGTGTAGATGAGTAATAAGTTATTAGTTGCAATTACTGGTCATCTATTAGTCTGCTATAATAGACTGATTAGGCAGCGGGCCTTTTAACTTCTGAAGAAGTAATTTGAGACAGCCTACCTTTGACAAGGCAAAGAAAGGTTCCCTTTATTCAAGCCATATCTGTCTATTGTACTAACAGAGATGCTATAATGGGATTACTAGCGACTACAGTGGACTGATAAAAATCAATGGCGAATGCATCATTTTGTATAATTCACAGGTACTGGAGATGAGAAGAGTTCTTGGCTAGTGAGAGGGCACTAGAAACAGGATGAATAGAAAGAGGTATACGCATTACACAACCTATATTTATTATAATTTACTGGATATGGGGAATGGAAAGACATTTTTACTCCTCCAATGTTTATTCTAGATGACTTAAACACATTTAAACTTTTGGTGAAGCTTTTTGGAGCTATGCTATCCTAAAAATGTTACATTTTGGCCTGTCTGAGAAATGCCTGAGAAATTGGAAGCATAACATCCTCCGTACAGGTAGTACTGGTCCTTTGTCAAAGATGATGACAAAACCTCCATTCATATTCTGTTGGAGTTTTCCAAGGACACCCTGTTGTTGTCAACATGTCCCTGCCTGAGATCTTTCAAAAAGAAAGCAGCCCTTATGGTCCTAGTGCTTGGACTACTTCTGTTTCCATCCTTCTCTATTCTGCTTTAACCTTCATCATCAATCACATGAGCTACTATTAAAACGGTGTTAACCAAACTATTAAATCAGGTACGTGTGTCCCTGTACATAGCATAAGCAGCTTATTATATTAAAAGCTGTGCTGCACCACACAGATGTACAGACGAGGTTCTCCGCCCTTCAGTTATTGGCTCAAGTTGTGCTTCCTGCCTCCTCATTCACCAGCGGCTGCAGATGGAGCACAGGGTTGACACTGGGCCAAACAACCCAGAACAATATCATCTTTCCATTGGTGGTAGATAACACAAGTGTGTTGCTTTCTTTCCTATAACCACTCGTCTCCTCTCTTTATACCTCTGCTTCTTCCTCGCCTGTTGTTTATTCTAATGTGGTCCGGATGGAGCAGCTGGTGGTGACACAGGGTTGATTATGCTGTTCCCACAGTGACATATTCAAAGGCGGCCGGGGAAGGCGCCATTGTTGCCTCTGATCTGTGGATGACAGCCCTGCCTGTTGCACCAGCTCCACACTGGCGAGCTCATGGGGAGAGGGCGTGCGTGCAGGGACGTGTACATTACAATTCAGGGTGGTTCCGAAATGGTCTTTTGAAATGATATACCGATACCAGGATATTAGGTATGAGTCTGATAATTACCAGTGTTTTTGGGATCATATTAATTTATAACATTTCAGTGATAACCTGCTGTATTTGATCATTGTGAGTTTGATTCAGAAACAGAATCAAGATATACTACAACTCTCAAGCTAAATATTGATAGGCTCAGCAGCAGTTTGTTCAACAAGAAAAGGGTTTGAACCTTAACCCCCATTAATGGGTATGAACTAATCTTTGAGGATGCAATGGAAAATTCAAAAATAATTATGTACTATGTCTTTCATAACAATTTCAAATAAAGGAAGCATTGAGGGACCTATTTTCAACATTTATAGAATTTGACAAGCTCTTGAGGATGTCACTAAGATACTTTCGGGTCATTTGTTAAGAACGACCTGAAGAAAAAAATATATATATTTGACTGCAGCCCAAGAGCAAAAATGTCCTTAAAGCGCTAAGCAAAAAATAATGATGTTTTAAACATCAACAAATCAATTACAACTAGCAAAGTCCATCTGCTGATAAAGATCATGTGTGTGAAGTAAAAACTTCTTTGCAGCAATGTTGAGCGCATCATCAAATGAGGGAAACTGGATTCACCTGTCATTTACACTGATATTTATTGAGAGACAGACAATTACGTACGGCCGGGAGATCATCCTAGTTTCACACTGTCCTTGTGCTCCACCAAGGTAATCTCTGCCCCAAAAGACACAAAACATCTCACCAACACGAGGAGAGGCGGGCTCCCAGAAAGCCCGCGTATACCTAATTAGTAGCAGATGTGAGACAATGGTCTACTTGTCTCAAAGAGATCCAGACAAGCCTCAACCTACACAGGGGTCTTTGACTGACTACAAGCAGATGTTTGCAGTATCACAGATTCTATAAAACAATAAGAAACTCTATAAACAGATCAGATGAAAATATTCTCTTACAATGTGGAATGACTGAATAAAACCAAGAACACAAAAATCTAACAGTGTGTAGGTTTTCGGTCAAAGACACACCGCAATCGCTTCTCTGACTATTCCTTTTCCATGCAAAGTATGCACACACATACACCCAGTGCATATGCATACACTCACCCAGCTGCTCTACTCTGTTTAAAAGCATATAGGACAATACTGTCCACACAAGCAGAGTGTCCATAGTGCAGCTAGTCACTTAGTCAGTCCGGCTACTTCATCAAAAGGCCCAGTTTGGATCATTTGGTCGGTAATTGCTGCCCACAAGTGAGCCACTCCACATGAATGGAAGTGCAGTAAAGCGTCAGCGACCATGATCAGTGTCTGCTCCCAGGTAATAGCCCCATCCCTTCCCCCCTGCTCAATCCCCGCATCCCTCTCCCAGTTGGTTCCTCCTGTTGAATGAGAGGATAAAAGTAGTAAGGGTGAAGCAGAGGGAAGGGTGGAGGGGCGATATAGGCAGTCCATAATTACCTGTAATGAGACTTTTGTCTTGGAGAATTATAGGGATGTTCTTGAAGTCACCCCGGAGGTGGTTTTCAGATGGACGAAAAGCCGTGCACGCCTCAAGTCCTCTCATCGCCCATCTCATCCATATGTGCAGTAATAAGTAATTACTGAAGTCTCATTGAAGTCCATGTAGAGTATTCTCCCTCTCTCTCCCGCTTCTCGAGGCAGATGAATACCCGCCACTTGCCTATTACACAAAGTGACACTCCTGGAGATCCGACGTGTCATCTCAATCTTCCTCTTCAGCCGTACTCGTTCTTCTCCTCCAAGACCCCCTCAGTTTGAGAAAACAGCTGGCACCCTTTGATGTCTGACTGGCCTCGCACTGGGTCACCTCCACTACTGCATCTGACAGGGTATCTATTCATGCTATTCTCAGGACAGTGAAATCGTTTTCTATATGGCACCATGCTACAAATATCTATCGGGGGGCTTCCTGCGCTGCTTCCTGACACCTTTAAATTGAAAGCTCTCACCTAGAGACCAAAAGTGCAGAAAATGCTTCAGCTGTTTGGTCCATTTAATACATCTTCCTATGTCCACACACAGATTGCTTTTTGGAATACAACAAAATCCACCAAAATCATCTCTGCGGCTCCATGTGAAAATTGTTTTCCATTTTCTTTAGCATAATCCCATTTTATGACCACATGAATTTTTGTTTGGAAGCTTTGGTCATCAATAACATAACTTTCAAAACTCTACGTGGAAAGAAACAGGTTTTTACACAAGCTATTTATTTAACCAGATCAATGAAACCAGTTTTCTTTCTAACCAACAGCTTATAAACCAACCCAGTGTCACGGCATTTCGTGTAATAGTCATGAAATTCATTGAATCTATTGATTCGTGTTCACCAACACGATTTTCCCCATTTTTTTCGTGTCCACAGAACGATTTTAAAAGCAATGTATTTCTATTGGTAGTATGTTTCGTGCCTGCACCACGTCTTTTTGTCCGGTCGGGCCTTGGAAGACAGGAAGCTGGGTGGTTCATAAAAACATGTTCTTACTCAATATCAAGCCACGATTATTGTTTTTATTTTTATTTGTATAATGTCTGACTTTTATTGCTGTCCGCGAGGAAAATAAATGGGGCTCAGAGTGTTTTCTGTGCTGCTAGGAGACACCATCTCTATCTTTCCAGGTGAATAAGAACATTCCAGTTACATACAGGGTTATATCATGTCACTGGATATTAGATGTCATGAATTCAAAGGAAATATTAATTGAATAGTCGTTCAGCAACATACTGTATATGTTTTCAAGAGCTCATCTCCTCATCTCATGTGATGGATACACTTTCTCCCTAAGCCCATCAAGTCGTTTTCAAGGCCTACAGTTCTTAGCATAGACTATGAAAACCATTATTCACCATTATTATCCATGAAGAGCCAACTTCAAATAAGATGTGCGGAATATTATGAATGCCATATGAAGAGACGCATATTTTGACCAATTTAAGAAGTCACACACTTGATATTTATATGAACTTGTGAATAGCTGAAGTCCTATATCTCTTGAAGCGGTCAAATATATGTATCTGCCATCTTAGCGCTGCTGCGGTGAAAAGCATAAGAGGCATTTGAATAAAAATACAAAAGCAATGATGAGGTCAGCAGTAGGTACTCCATCTTAGTGTGTGTTGGCAGTATGAGTTTTTGAGACTTCTACCAGACTTTTTGTTGTCATAGCGGAAAATGATCCTGGTGACCGCACGTGCTTGGGCTCACACACTCACACACACACAAACAAAACAGCTGTGCGGGTGGGCCTTGTCATTAGTCCTGCTTGTTTTTCCTTTGATTAAGGCAAGTTGCATTGCGGTGAACTCTCAATGCACGTTTGAGACTGAGAGTGTGTGCCATGTGGATCCGTTCTCAGTGACCACTCGGCACTGGGACTAATTTGCATTCCTTTGTGTACGAATAAAGGACACCTATTCTGAGGACAGAGTTTACCAGCTGCCATCCAGGACTAGTCCTTATTAGAGCCCTGCTGTTCCTCTGAGAACGCCAGCACATGTTCAACACACGCTGCCGCTCACACACACTCAAGGACACGTGCACCCCCACAGTCATAATCTATTCATACACAAATGAAAACACACTAACACAGATGCGCAGAAAGAAACAAATACACACTTTAAATAGAAACACTTGCAGAGGGTTCGGGCAGTGATTATTAACACCAGTGTTAATCTTCTGTTGTTATCAATGAAAGGGCAAAGGTCAACGTGTTTTTTTTTGGTGATAAATCCCAATAAATACAATGGCTTATTATGTTAAGAATTAGCTATAAAGGCTTGGATCAGAATAACCTGTTTACTGATTTTCTTTCACTGCTTCCACAAGCTCAAGCTTAGGCCCCATTCAGACTGAATGTATGTCTTAAGGACGGGGGAGTGATCTTGATAGGGTCTGTGCTGGTCAATGAATATCATTCCATTTAGGTATTATGGGAAACAGTTTTTCCATAGTTTGGCGGTATAGTTATATTTTAAAGAGGCTCTATGAAGTATTTCAAGAGAGGAGCTTCTTGTCCTTTTTCTACCTTTTTTCAGTAAAGCATTTGACTTTTGTGTGACAATTTAGGAATTCTAATATGTTTTTGCACCAACATTTAGGTTTATTTAGGAAATTATAAAAGGTCGGAATAAAATAAAGCCTTCAGGAGAGCAAGACCTTGTGAAAGACCATCAAATGTGCTACTTCAATGTCAGCTATAGGTAATACTTATGTTTTGTTTTCTACCCCACTATTTTTGACAAACTGGAACCATTAGAAAGTGCCAAAATGCCAAATTAGCTATGGATGTACAGATAAAGAAAATGTTTTTTGAAGGATCTTTCCTCTATGGTTTATGTGTCTAGTTATAAACATTGATCATTGTCTATTATGTATTTCATGTTATCTGGATCTACCAAAGAACACAGTGAATATTTAATTCCCATCTGAAAGTGACTTTAGATTGAAATGGGGTTGAATGTCATGTCATAAAGTGTGTGTCTGTTATTCCTTGTCAATTTTCAGCATTAGAGTTAATCTTTTGCTTTTGATCTAAAAGAAAGAGGTAGGTTTTCTGGGGTAATCTGGGACTTGCTTAGAACAATATGACCAACCAGTGGCTAAGGGTTTTCAGTACATGCAACGTGTTGACAATAATCCACAATATTACTACAGGCTGATTTAGAATTTGATAAAAAAGCCTCAAATGTAACCTTTAATGCTAAGGTTAGAAAAAGTAAACAGAATCCCAACTGTGGAATTTGGTTTTTCTACTTTTTTGAGTGAAAGACCTTGCAAATGTGAAGGCCTTAAACTTAAAAAGGGAACAAAATAAACGCAATAAAACCACTTATGGAAAGGAGAATGTTTGCCATTGCCCCCACATGTCTGTGCCTTGTGCTCTCAGGCACGACCAGCGAGGCACACAAAGGGAAGCCATGTTTGCTTTCCAACAGCTTTATAACTGTACTTCTCAAAGGGGGACACCTTGGCTCATCCAAGGTCAGAACAAATTATCAATTTAGAGCACAGATAATTCAGTTTTAGTATGATACAAAAAAAAAGGTTTCAAGAAATTTCATTTTTTATAATCATTTTTGTGCAAGAATTCTTCTTAAGTTACTTTTTTTTATGCAGTGAGGAGTCATGGAGCAGTTCTTAAATTAATGAAAAACAATATAAACCTTCCACACATTTATGTGATCTTTAGCAGTCTGGAATAAGAAGCTTTATTCATCATCATTTTCCAAAAGTGGGATTTCTTTTGACACAAAACAGAAATATTGCAATAATGACATGACTAAACAACCTTTTTCCTATTGTTAACAATACATGTAAATCAAGCATTATTGTATGTTACTGTAAAGATCTTCATCCTAAAATACCTTTAGAAATTAGTAAACCTTTGTCCCAATTCCCTATTATACAAGCACTTTTACATTGGAAACATCCGGATGTCAGTATGACTAATGTCATAGCTGGACAATTTTAAAACAATATCCAGCACTAACTCACATAAATACAAAACCATAAATTCAACTGTAAAATAACATTTAAAAGAATCCCTGTAAAAGCGTTTAGTCCTTTTTTTTGCTTTCCGAATGTAATATTTGTAGCCGTTAGCATTCACCTTGTTCCTGTTAGTATCATAAAACCACGTTTTTGTTTACTAAGGGTTATAATTAGTACACAATGTACAGTTTACAGTGTCAGTATGAAGTGTTGAATTGAGGCAAGGCTGCAGTTAAGCCAGAATGCAACATACAGCAACTGTTCATATGGGAAATGTAGTCATCCATTGAAAAGCAGACTGCCAAACATAGTACCTCTAACTTTAAATTGGTGGTGGTAATAGTCAGTGGCACAATTCTGATGTGCTTGTATTGTGAAGAGCTTCAGTATGAGGTCTTTCAGTGTCACGATATGTCACTCCTCTGAATGTAAATGGCTATTAAATCAGGGGATGATTTGGGGTATAAAAGAAGAAACAAATTGTTCAATTTGGGCTAATTAGAACAGAAAAACGTAGACACTCACCAGCTCGGCCTTGGCTTGAATACCCAATTATAGAGTGGAAAAATTATCCAGCACGCTGTCTAAAATTATAGTCAGGTTTAACAAACAGACTCTGACCCTGACCATGTGAGGGGACGGACTCTCAATTTGTATATTTTAGATTTAGATATAAAGCATACACTTCACTCCCTCATGTAGGTGTGTGTTTGTGTCTGAAGTGGTCTCTGATATTCAAGTCCATATCATTTGTTTTTCCGCCAATATTATTCAACTATTGTTTGTTTTCTTTATACCTTTCTTTTCACCAGTTCTCCTTTATCTATTTTGCATTAATTGCATATCTCTTTATTGCTTATCTGTCAGATGGAGAGTTAGCATGGCGTACGACAAGTGAGGAACGACAATGGCACTTTAGAGCTGTTGCACACAAGCTAACACTCTAGTACACTTCAGGAGGGCGGTAACAAAGTAAAGCTTTTAGTGCTTAATCAAAAATCATTTAAAATATAAAAGACATGCTAATTATGTTTGCTATTACACGCTTAACAATTGTTGCAGACATGCCGTTCAGTGAAAAAGGGAAGATAAGTAAGTGAGAGTAAATCTGAAATAGAACAAGAAAAAGGAGTAAAATAAGACATTTCAATTCTGTAAAGATGGATAAAGTGATGGCCGCTTACTTTTCCAGAAAACACTAAGGTCCTTTAAGGTTGTGAAGAAGAAACCTTGTCTCTTAAGAATTACTCTTCCATACAAGTAAACTGTATTGTCAAATATGTTTAAAAGTAAACTTGTTTTATATGTGACAATTACAAATGGGTTTATGTTGCCGAAGTAACTTACCTCTTCAAATCCATTTGCAGTGTGTATGTTATCAAAGAGACAGAATCCTGAGAAATATCTTTAAAAATAGCAAAAATAATAATACGTACGTATTCTAATCATAGTCCGTGGAAATCCTTGTATGGAATAAGTCCGGGATCATGGATGGGAAAAACAAGTAGGGGAATTTTCCCAAGAACCTTTACTTATTTTAACATAATTTTAAGCCAAACAATGACACTTTACTTCAGTATATCAAAGATTATTGCCTTTAACACAAAGCACGTATGTTAACCACATGTTCAAAGTTGCGACCGCTTTGGGGGGAAAAAAACATTCCCTTTTCAAATAATTGAGAATGCAGTTTATGAAACGTAATGTTGTACAAGAGACAGTTAGAAGAAGAACAGATGCCCGTGGGGTACACATGGGGTTGTAGGGTCAAGACCAGACAATTCATGCATTTCTCCAGCACAACATCTCTGAGGGACTGTAGCTACGGAGATGCTTTGCAAAGTGACCTTTGTTATTAGAAAAAAACATTTAAAGGATTCTTGTCATATAAGTTCAAATATTGTTCCTGAAGGACTTCCCTTAGTTAGAAGGAGACACAAGATTCAAAATGTGTCTTGAGGTGGGATGAATCGAGAACGAGATATTACCTTGTGGCATCACTTACTGTAGGTAAAGATAAAATAGAATTCCTCAATCCAGATTTATCAAAAGTTATCTTTGAAACATCACTGTGCTAAATGCAAATGAGAGATGGACATTTAACCATTAAATTACCCTATTATTCTACTCACAAGCGAAAGGTGGTACGAAACAAGTTGTAAGCACACTGTTTCCTCCACTCTGATTTTTTTTCTTTAACCATTACTCCGATTGTGGTTTACTCATAGCTGAGAGAGAGGCAACGTGATGGAGTATGACCGCTGTCACAATACAGACAACAGAAAGGCTTGGTGAAAAATGTAATTTCCCCTCTGCTGTGGAGCTGCAGCAAAGGGGGGGGAAATGAACCCGGCAGAATTATTTGCCTGCAACTACTAGAGCTTGTGGTAATTACTATAATGATGTCTCCAAGTCAAGGCACAGCCAGTGCCACGATCACATAGAAGCTGATCAGAAAATACAAATGTCAGGGGGCACACAAGGCCATCTCATTAATGCATGCTTAATAAGGAGAAATGACAGGACCTTCTGGGCCTTTGACAAATGTGAGGTGAGTTAACAGCTATGTTTTAATTGTGTTCTTGTAAATGGTATTGACGTTTGTATATGGAAATGATTATCTCTTTTCATGCCTTCTACAAATACATTCACTTGAGTGACTGGTATAGCAAGAATAATTATATGTGTACAGTCGCTCCAGTGAGGACATTGTGGTTTCACATATTCTTGATTCTTGTTCTCTACCAATATCACAAACCAATCGACAAGGGTTTGACACAGCATTTGAGATTTCAATATTAGAAGAAAGAATGTAACAGAAAGTATAGTTACAATTTTAATGAATAAATAAAAGGTGGCAGTTAAAAATTCCCAATCAATTTCAACAGTCTCATTTGGCTAACGCTAATGCAAGCTAACATTAGCTAGGAGCTGGATGCTACGTTGTTTATTCCTTATTTTACCAACGTTAATTCCTTAAATTATAACAAACAGAAACCTGGCTGGCTAGGTTAAGCTATATACTGTATAGGTCAGAGGTTAGAATGAATTGAGGTTGTTTTTTTATTAACTGTAGCCTATCTGTGAAATTGCCTTCATTTACAAAAATGCTGTTGCTCTTTTAGTGTTACAAGTTATTTGCATTACTTTAGTCCTTTCTGTAATAAAATAAAATCTTCGTTATTATAACCTCGACCAAGGAGGTTATGTTTTTGGTTCAGCGGGTTTGTTTGTCAGCAAGATTACTGTCTGCTACTGGCCCGAGGATCCTTAAATGTATAGGAAAGGTATGGCATGGGCTAAAGAAAAAACCCTCAAGGCATTTAATTTAAACCCTCATTACAATTTTGGAGCAGATACGCATTTCAACTTTGGTGAAGGTCTGCCATATTATTAGAACTACTACATTGAATATGAACTTTCTTTATAATATAGGAGAACCTTCAAATAATATTTCCGTAATTTGCCGCAGCCTCTTTAAAACAACACAGAGTGTAGGAAAAAGGATATGGGGACAGAGGAACTACGAAAGATTTAACGTGCGGAAACTAGGCTTCCATTCAAACACTGCTTTGTGACCAAAAGCAATCTCTTTGCAACTTTGCGACTGGCCCGAGAAGACATGGTGGACATGCTGATCTGCACAGATGTTCTCCCTCATATCCACAAGCGTGTGACCGAGTCACTGGTTCGCCCTCGCCTTGCGCCCGCTTACGCAGCTTGCCTCTTGGTCCTTCCACATTACACGAGCGTCCTGTTTGATTGTGATGGGTCCTGAAGGCCAGGAGACATACGTGGCTGTAACAACATCAATGCGCTTCGCCAGGTTTTCAAGTCAGGGACATGTCTTATTATAATTACTACCTATGTATTTTTTATTTGGCTCCAGAGAAACAAATCTTCACGATGCTCCCTGGACAGTCTTGGGTTTTTCCCATCCTCCCTCCTTCCTGTCCTCCTTTCCAGGAGAGGAGGGAAGACTATGGTTTGGGAAGAAAGCGAGGCCAGCGGGGGCAGAATGGTGGGGGCAGCAGTGATCTGCAAATCATTTATTTACGTTTGGCATCTGCATAATGAGGCAAGGAGCCAATGGCAGCCCTGGCTGGCCGGAGACAGGGTGGCATGCCTTCAGTTTTAATGGGCACACTAAGGAAACTTCCAATCCTTCTTGACATTTCTCATAGCGAAATAAACGTGCTCTGGGTCAGAGTGTCTATTAGGAAGATAAGAGACGAACAAGTCAATTATACTTCAATGACTGCATAGCCAGGGGACCTCATTAACATGATCAGGGAGGTCCATGCTGCTGCAGCCCTCTCCTGTGTGTAGCTCCTGATTAAGTTGTGGAAGAATGACATGGCCCTTTTTAGCCTGCTTTATGTAGAAAAACACAAAGACGTAAATATATTCAAGCATACACATATACATGGCTCCACATGTACACACAGTTGCTCACGCAGACATCGCTAGGACGCCGTGTCTGACCAGCCAGCCAGAAACCGTTGACACATTCAAAAAAAGTGAGAGGCGAGCTCCATCAGGAGGTTGTGGGGAGGTTTCATCTGCTGAGAGGGCCATGGAAGTAGATGCTTTGGGAAAACATTTTGTGGCAGGGGATGTTGTGAGCTGTCATGCACAGCCTGGACGCATGGCCTAGGGTTGCAAGTGGAGGCTGGGTGGACGAGGGAAGGGGGGGCAGCAGGCGGGCGAGGCACGGGTTTAAAAAAGCAGAGCCTCGGGTTTGGTGGGCGGAGTGGTGCATGTTCTTTCCCCCCTTCCACTCTGCGCCGGCTTGTTTCTCAGCGAGGACTCTGCGATCTGCTGACGTTGATGGGATGCGTGCAGACAGGGCACAGGAAGCACTGGCTTGTCTTTTCTAGTGTTTGCATAGTGTGCATCATATCCAGCCACTGCTCGGATAAGGCTCTAATTAATTAATTTCACTGCCTATCTGGACCAGTGGGAATTGATCAGCAGTCGTCTTATCAGAGAGGAAAGTGTTGGCTTCTCCTATTGACTGGAAGAAAAACTGTTCAGCTAAGCATGATATCCAGTCTATGCTAGAGAAAATAATATAAGCAGTATCAGGGAGTGACTTTAGCTACTGCACATGTATTTTAATGAGAATAATATTAAGTTAAATAAGTATACTCTCCAATAATTTGAAAACATTGGCTCGAATCAAGGACATGCTGCGTATTTTAGTTTCCACTGCAGTAATGTAAATTAAATTGATTTATATCGTACCTTTCTAGACCAGAAGACAAGTGCTTCTGAATAAAAGGACAGGAGCAACACATTAAATACAGACACAATAATTAACAAAAGTAATACAAAGGATAGACATATAGAGTAAATAAAAAAACTGGAGATAAAATCACTTCTTTAATCTAAATGCTATGCTAAAACCATTTGAAAACATTTTTAATTTAAATTATCTTGACAGATATGACGACTGCGAAATGATTCTTTATTGGAGGGAATTATAACTGTTCACATAATTGCTGTCTCATATTACTTAGTGGTGCACGATAATTATCGGCCCGATAATTATCGGTCCGATATTAGGAATTATGACGTCATCCCGATAAACCCGATAACAGTATTAATAGCCCCGATAATATACAATATATTTTTTGGGTAAAAAAAAGAAAAAAATACTGCGGTGTGGGTGGATTGGGATGAGGGGCGCTTGTTTTTCCCTCGGCTCCTCCCGTTTTGCCAGTACTGTGGTATTAGTGGTTTAGGAAGAGGGGAGTTTTTCACAAATCCAGCGCTCCCTAACTCGTGCCTGACTGTGACGTAAATGGTGTGCGGCCGTGAAGCCAGGACAGTAAACAAACATGTCGTCGGTGGTATGGCACTATTTCAAAGTTTCAGAGTTAGATAGTTCGCTTGCTATTTGTATTAACAAATGCAATGCAGAAGTTCCACGAGGAGGGAAAAAGGCAACGAGCTATAATACTTCCAACCTGATTAGTCACCTGAAACATCGCCATCGCTACGATGGTGTGTTAAAAGCGTACGAAGACGCCTGCGCTGCTAAACTAGCGGCAAATCCAAAGCCAGCTGCAAAGGCACCGGGGCTTTTACCTATCGACGAGGCTTTTGAAAAAGGCAAGAAGTTTGCCAGAGACGACCCCAGGGTTAGTTTTGTTCATAGTAGTAATGCTCATGTCATTTGCTCACTACTAGTCTTTTTTTTACCACCAGGTGTGCAAAAACTACAGGTACATTTAATATATATATATATATTATATTATTATCGGTTATCGGTATCGGTCTTGAGAAGCAGGAAGTTATCGGTATCGGTTTCAAAAAACCAATATCGTGCATCCCTAATTACAATCCATTGTTTTACAAGGATCTGTAACGAAATAAGTGTTTTTCTCAAGTTTGATGCATCCAAAGTGTAAGTCGGAACACAATACTACACTCATATTATGTGTTTAACTATTTATGCGCCTACTGTGATTCTGATATTGTACTGGAAATGTCCCTGATCAGCTGTATTTAGAAACCAATCTAAATTGATCTGATATATTTCAACCAGCCAATTGGGATCCTTTCCAGAATCAAGCTTGTTTGCTGCAATGTTATGAAGGTTAGCATGTTCGTGACCATGAAGAAGAGAGGAGATGAGACAGTAACAAGCCTTTGTCCACGGGCACACCAAGCACACACAAAGGCATCCCACTAGGAGAGGTCCCAGACATATCTGCTCACATACCTCCATTATTGCTCTCTGAAACATGAATGATTTGATTATTTGATGACAGCTTATTTCTTAAATCTGTTTCGGCACCATATGTGTCTAATATACGGCTCGCCCGCCATATGAATGCCTTGCCCTGGGCCCTGAGGGAGGCCAGTGCAGTTTTCAAACCTGGAGGGAGGATTGGCTTGTGAACTCAGACAAGCATACTGCGCTGGGCAAAAGCGCATCGGACTGGATTCAAGTGCATGTTCAAGGAAACATCAATTGCTCTGCATCCTGTCCTCTCTTTTATTATGAATTAATAATGTGCTTAAGGCTGTAAGAACTGTTTTTGAATGTCTTGGCCTCAGACCAAACCAAATCAAGCAGAATAAACCTATGGAAAGCCTCCGTTTCATTATGTCCCTTTGCCCTCCTGAGGAAGAATTATCGTTATCATAATTGGTTCCTCTGTCTTTTCCCTTGCAGGAGTTTTCCAAACGACAATGCTTCACGATTCAAACTTACTTTAACCAGCCTTGCAACCAGTGTCTCATCACTATGAATGGCTCTTTAGTTGATCTGATTGGATGACAGAGACGCCCCGACAAAAAACCATGGCAGACTGTAAATACTGTCATGGGCAGGTTTTTAATTAATGGAATGAATTTCTTACATAATTTGCTTTCCATCAGCCTTGATAAAGTTTTACAGAAAGAAAATAAAAGTCTTTGGTGAGTGAAATATTTAAATAGAGAAAAATCACAGAAAAATATATCAATTAGGTGTATTTTAGTCAAATCAATTATGTTTACATCACTGCAAAAAAGAAATATATCAATTTTTTTAAATAAAAAGATATTATGCATATTCAAAAAATCTTAAAAAGTGATATTTAAATATATATAATGCCAATAATAATTTTATATACTTAGAACATATTTAATATATATATAATAATAAAAAACAACATCAGTATTAATAATAAATAATAATAAATAATACAAATAGTGATTTTCTTTCATCAACAATAAACTTTGAATTAGAAATATCTATTTTTTATTTGCCACATTGTTACATATGTGCACCACAAGTCAACAGTGAACCTTTTGAATAAATATAATATATAAATAATGTTTTTTATCAATTACATTAACAAATATCTTATTGTTAAAAAATAACCGTGAGTCACCTCAAAAATGCATAACCGTATTTGTTAAAGTGGCCATGCCTGCCGACATGGCCACTTTCATACAGATCATACACTAAAGCCCTCGATTGGTCTCTGTGTGTCATTCAAGCTCGGGAGGGTGTGTGTATGTGTGTCACGAGCGAGCGAGAGAGAAAGCGCGCGCACCGGTTACGTGTATTGTTGTTGTTAGCATCTGGTGCTAGCTAGATGCGCTAACGGATATCATGAGCTGTCAACAAGGTGGAGGAGAGTCCTCTCCTGTCAGACTGAGAGACTGATAACTACAGCTCAGCCTCAGGTGAGGTAAAGTGTTTAGTTAACTTAGTCTAAGTTCTCTGTGGGTCTCAAACGGTTTGGTCACTATTTATGTAAACACATATTTCCATTTGAAGGGGGAGTGATTAGTAAAATATGGATGAATAATAAAACTAGGTGAAAAAAGGTAAGATAAACTTTAAAAACGTGTTGAGAGCTAAAACTAGTCTTTGCTGCTGCCTCAAAGAGGAGCAGGGGAAGAGGAGGGAGACAGGTGAGGCTGATTCAGGAGCCCAGACACGCTCACAACTATAAATGAACCAAAAACAAATAAATAAACAAGTTTCAATGTTTTTTCATATTGGATATGGGATGTTATTAGTTATGGCCATGTTCTTATTAATTTATGATTATTTAAATGTATACAGTTCTGTTTCATATGGGTGTAGTCTCTTTATTTCCCCCTCAAAATGCACCAGATTGATGCATTTAAGTCCAACATTTAAAAAAAAAAATCTTACCGGGGGAGCATGCCCCCGGACCCCCCTAGAGGATTTGAGGTCCACCTCAACTTAAAATATGTTCACATGGATAGGTTCCTAAATAGATTTGCACTTTTTTTTAAATTAGTAACCCATGTCCATATGTTTATTCTGGGGTAGTAGATTTAAAGTTTAGGGCTATCACTATGGGCAGCAACGCTGTAAATATTGACAAATAAATCCAGAAAAATGGCACAAAAGAAAACTGGTAGTGGCCTGGCTGGGTGTATAATTCCCGGCCTGACTTATTGTCCCAGTCCGGCCCTGTTCACACCTCATATCAGGAAGAACCTGACGGCTCAGCATTAGGAATCACTCCACTGCAGGGATATCAAATGACTTGTCAAAAGAAATACAGAATCCTGCTGAACTGGAAACTGAAAGAATTGGCTCCAAGTAATGCAAATGACCCCAGGAGCAGTCAGAACCATGTAAACACACTCATCCCTATTGAAGCGTGGCATACAGCGGAGGGCATTGCATAGTGACAAATTGACCTTTAGAATCGAAAAGTTAACTTGACAAATTTGCTATTTAGATTATTTGTCAGCTCTCTCAAATAACTTTTGCAACAATTGAAACTGGCCTCGCTTATTCTCCACTTCTGAACCAAATCAATGAATGTGCTATGATGGAGGTCGTACTGTGGTGTTGGAATACAAGTTTATCTAACTAGCAAGTACAGCTCACCACCGCTTCAAGGTTCGCAACACAACAAAACGTCCAGAGGAGAAGACTACAACAATGGCACATACATACTTTTGAAAACAGGCATTGGTTTGAGCACTTTAGTTTAGGTACCATAAAGGTGTGTAAACGTGTAAGTTGTTGTAGCCACTGGGATTCTTCTTGGCCATTTTTGCCCTGTGAATGGCCTCTCTTCCAGCACAAATCCTCCCTCTTTGAACATATTCAGACCTGAACTCCTACATCTTGATACAATTGATATACTGTGCATCCCAAAACTTTGAATTTGAAGTAAGGAGGAAAGTGGTGTAAATAGAAGGACAAAAGGCCACAGCACAGGAAGAAGGATTTATCTTCTCCTCTGCGTTGCTGGTGTCACGCTGAATGTCCCTGCTTCCTCAGAACTGAGGAGATAACGCTGGCTGTGCCCTAACAAGACGAACAGTTATGGTTGACTTCATTCTTTTCAGGTCTTCAATCAAGGCGGAAGACGAAAATATTCACAGGAGCACTTTTTCTGTCTTGCTTGTGTATTTGACAAGTGAAAATAAACTCAGATGAGAAGACCAAAATCACCAGCAGGAATTAATACGCTGTCTTTTTTTGACACAGACTTTCATTTGGATCATCGGCTTGTCTGTGACTTAGCGTTGCTTATTACCGAGGGGAAGTGAAGCATTTAACGTTCATCCCTTCAATAACCTCTGAGCCATACGAAGGATGTTAGGCTTGGAATAGAGCACAGCACGAGTGCCAGTCTGTTCTCTCACGGCAGGTTGTTTTACTCTCACCAGATAACAGACAACACTAAGACTGCGTTAGACCTTTGTTTTGAAGCTCAGCGCTATTGCTTGTTGAGAATGGTTAGGGTTCTTGTTTTAACACTAACAATTAGCTTTTACTTGCTAGTACTGGCTAGTTCAGTGTAGTTTGGGAAACGCGTATAATATGTTGCACAAAACATCTACAATATTTCCACTTTATGCTATTATGCAGCCATAAAATCAGGGGTCTTCCGTTTTAATATCGTAGTTAGTTTAAATTACATTATATTTTTTAATGTACTTTACAATTAATGAGAAACTGTAACAAGAGTATATACAGGTGCAGCAGGGTTGAGAGTGTAACTTTAAAAATGTCTTCTGTTACATTTACTAATAACCTGATGATTTCTGTAACCTAATCCAAGTATGACAATATTAATGTAACATAAATATATTATTTATGTTGCATGTAGAGCACCTGAAAACCAAGAAATAAAGTTGACAATTTGATATTTATAATTTTCTGTTAATGTTTCCTGGCTGCGGTGTTATTTTAAACTATTTGGGAATGTGCTGCCCAGGTTTTGCCACTAGGCAGTTTCTGTCAGCTGGATAACAAGTAGAATTTGGAGAAAAATAACTATTCCTCCTCTCACAATGTTTTTACCATCCATAGCTAGGCGATCACTGGCAGCCGAGAACATTTGTTGGCAAATTAGATAGGAAATATATGCTACATTTTCACGGAAATACAATTGCTTCAAGTGAACCTATACATTACATTACATGTCATTTGTTAGACGCTTTTATCCAAAGCCACTTACATACATTCAGTACCAGTGGCGAGCCGTGACTTTTATACCTAGGCCCTCTGACCCCCCCCCCCTTCCCTCGAGTTATTACGTCACACGGGTTATACTTCAGCGGAATATCAAAACAACAGCCCGGGGTGCAAAACGCATCAATGAAAGCGACCCTCTACCACACAAAACAACACCTGTAAATAACCCTATTTGTGTTCTTTGAAATTGAAAAGGATATTGCATTGTGTTTGTTACTTTCGTTGCAGTTGTATGTCTTAAGTGTACTTTGGCATGCTTTTATTTTTGAAGGCGAGTTAACGCTGTTGACAGGAAGTTGTTGTTGCTATGGAAACAAGAAAAGTTTCACAGCGGGCGGAACTTGTCATAAAGTCCGCGATAATAACACCCACCCATTTAGAGGGAAGATATGATTGGTCAATTGTATTGTCATTTGACATTACTCTCTCGTTCAGTTACTATAGCGGGGCCCTCTGTGAATTCATAGCTGGACCGCCTGGACATCCAACAGCTCCTCTCTTCACAGACTCGCAGAGACGAGCTTCTTTCATTTAACCCTTCACATTTAAACAGAAACTGAATAGTCAGATTTATGGGCATAGATATGTCTCATAATTATTTGTGTGAACATACAAATAATTTGTGTGTAAATATGTGATTTGTAAATGCAAAACACCATCCACAAATGCATTTAAAAGATTTGCAAACTCACAAATAAATGTGCAAGTGTCAAATGGATCCGCAAATACGCTAAATATTTTCACAAATAAAAAAAAGATCTGTGATTATCTCTTTAACATTTACAACTTTCGATCAGGCATTTGTGAATCCATTTTGTATTTGTCGACCAAAAATGCCCTTGCGGATCTCAAATCTCTGCTCGTGGATCTCACATTTCTGCTTGTGGATCGTCTTTTTACACACACGGAATTTTGACTGCGGTCAACTCAGCCGTCTCTCAAATTTGCTTGGTCAAATGAGCAGTTCTTCATTTTTGAGTGCGCGATTTAGTTCTTAAAAAAACTAACACTGTTTGACTCAGTACAATAAAATGAAGTACTTTTACTGTCTTTTTTCTGGGTAATACTCTCAAATTCCCCTCCTGAGAACAAAATCATGCAACTTCTGCTATATTTGATGAGATAAAATGATTTTTAGCGATACATCCTTAATAAAAGTGATACTGTTGGACTTGTTAGACTACTACCACAAGTACAATCAAGTACTTTTACTGTGTACTTTTTGAGTAATCCTTTGTCAAACTCCCCTCCAGAGTACAATAATGCATGTTTTCTGCCATCTTTGATGAGAGATAAAATGATTGTGTGCAATAAGCTCTTAATGTAATTGGTACTGTTGGATTCAGTGTTACTTGGACTACTACCAAAAGTACAATCAAGTACTTTTACTGTGTACTTTTTGAGTAATCCTTTGTCAAACTCCCCTCCAGAGTACAATAATGCATGTTTTCTGCCATCTTTGATGAGAGATAAAATGATTTTGTGCAATAAGTTCTTAATGTAATTGGTACTGTTGGATTCAGTACTACTTGGACTACTACCAAAAGTACAATCAAGTACTTTTACTGTGTACCTTTTGAGTAATCCTTTGTCAAACTCCACCCCTGAGTACAATAATGCATGTTTTCTGCCATCTTTGATGAGAGATAAAATGATTTTGTGCAATAAGTTCTTAATGTAATTGGTACTGTTGGATTCAGTACTACTTGGACTACTACCAAAACTACTACGCTGCTTTTAATTGAACTATTCATATCTTAGACTGCACTGTAACTTTTATCCATGTATTTTTTCTTTTAATGTTTATTTTATTAGCTTTTCTTTTTAATGACTGATTTTAAATGCCATTTTCTTAATGTCTTTCATTTTTTGTAAAGCACTTTGAATTGCCTTGTGTTGAAAAGTGCTATATAAATAAACTTGCCTTGCCTAATAAATGCCACCACAATGTCCGAGCTGGATGAAGTTGTCACCAGTGCTGTGGTGGTATTCTCCAGCTCCCACAGTGACAGAAATGTTGGAAAACATTTTGAAAATCTCCAAGGACTACCGACAAATTCAGCGCAGTCAAACTTGGACGATTCAACCATTGTGGAAGACTGTGTGGTAATAATTATGTGAATGTTGGAAGTTGTTTCATAGCTCAAAAATATCATTACAAATTATTTGTTTACCTTCAAGTACAACACAGCACAGAAAAGAGGACAGAGGCAGTGTGACCAGAAACAATGAAAAATATTAACATGGTTTACATATTTTTCTATTACCCCAAGCTCAATGCAATGCAACTAAAGTTATTTGTGGATTGTTTTTTCTAGAATGATATCGGACCTACGCCCTTCAAACAGCATTTTGAGGACTTAATAACCCAAACAGTTATTGAGAAATCTGGTGATGACAACATGTACTTCTGCCCGACTTTCATCCCTTCCTTGCTTAAGTACTTTCTGCCCCTGCCTAGTCTGTGGTCTGGTCTACTCTTGGGTACGTTTTATTTTGCACGTCTTTCTATAGCTGCTTGTTAATGTAATGTAATATAAAATAATAAGGCATGTTTACTGTTTGGTTAGGTGACCTTGGACGCCATGGAACAGGGACCATTTATCAGAAACTTTCCCAGAAGTACAAAAATGCTGCAAAAAAACCCACACAGGTACAAAAACCTAAAGCTTTGATGTAATATTGCATTTCAATGCATTATTCTATAATCAATATTATAAACTGCAATGTAAACAGTATGTAATCCAACCAAGTGATTGTTAACAATATAATTTGATGTACCGTAACTAATATGTTCAACCGCAGAATTACACAGAGGACAACAAAACTCAAGGGATAATGGAAAAAAGCCAGTGGGACCTCAAAAAGATCAGTTTTCAACGGAGACGTCTGACCAGGCTGGACGATTTTGTACATACATACAAAGTCACCTTGAGCGCCCTGCTAAGGGAATATGGCGACTCTCTGAGGAGGGGGAAGAAGGTACAGTTTGTTATTTATATATGGCTGTTATGTTATCACATTTGTCCCTAGTCATTAAGCATTGCTATCGATTATGTTAGGAAAATATCACTCGCCACTGGCTTGAGTTTCAATAATCAGGATACATGTATTTATTATCCTTGCAAGAATGGAAGTATTCATCACGTACAGAGCATTTGGTACAAATAGTTCACAGAGCAGTGTCCTTCACAAGCTTTATATATAAGAGACTTGTAGACAGACTTTTTACACCGTCACAAGATGGAGGAATACCGGTTCAAAGCAGTATACAATGTTTAGTTGAGATTAGCTAAGGCTCACGTCAGAAATGATCATGCTTGTCATATGTCTATCTCCATAGAGGCTGAATCATCATGTTAATCACATAGCTATCATATGCCTCAAACAGTCCTGATTCTCTTCTAGGTAATCACACATCCTGTTACATACACAGCTACTTAGGGTCTTTGTCATCATGTGCTACTCTGATATTCAAAGTGTACTGGGGCGACAGAGCCTTCTCCGTTGCTGCACCCACCCTCTGGAACTCACTACCCCAATCCATCAGAGATTCTTCCTCCCTCACAGCATTCAAAACATCACTCAAAACCCACCTGTTCAACACTGCATTCAACCACTGACCACCCCCCTCCCCCCCTGACCACCCCCTCCCCCCTATTTTCTGTTTTGTTTATCTCTTTTTGTATTTCTTTATCTATTTTTTTTATTTTTCTCGTCTTTATTTTTCTTAACTCTCTGTCAAAGCGTCTTTGAGTTTCATGAAAAGCGCTTTAAAATCCCATGTATTATTATTATTATTATTATTATTACATTCA
The DNA here is from genome assembly GCF_902827175.1 of Gymnodraco acuticeps. Lineage (NCBI taxonomy): Eukaryota > Metazoa > Chordata > Actinopteri > Perciformes > Bathydraconidae > Gymnodraco > Gymnodraco acuticeps. The sequence continues at coordinate 3,181,132 of NW_022989810.1, forward strand.
GTATTTTCTCAACAGTTATTCTGCAGGTAATTTGGTCATTATTAACAGTTATATTAGGTGTGCTAATAATATCACAATAATATTGATACACCAATCAAAACTGTGATGCAACTATGCTGAATGTAGTTGGTTTCATAATTTTGATGAATAATAATTAATGAAATAATACATTTATTTCAGGCAAAGATAATGTTTGTTGTGAAAAGAAAACAACATTGAATAACGTGAAATGGCAGAATATGTAATGAAAGGTAATTTATGAGTGCATTTACCCTGTCAATATTCCTTATTAACTGCAGACCCATCGTGTGGACATGGAGCGATGGAAAAAAAGAAAGCAGAACAGGCGAGGAGTTTATGTGACACCCATAAACAAGCCTTTTGTTTTCAGACAGCACAAGAAGAATTTATGTATTTTTTGAGAGCAAACCATTGTTATCCTGTTTGTTGAAAATAACATAAATGTTATAATATTTGTGTTATTAACACTTTGTTTTTATCAGCTCATGCAGAAGACAAAAACAGAAAAAGCTCCAGCTCCACTACAAAAACAAGCGCCAGGTGAAACGGAAGCACATATTCCATCACAGGTAATCCCATTTAGCATGGTTAAACAAAGCCAGGAAGCATTTGAAACACATACATCTAAACCAGCTTGGAATCTAAAGCTTAATGTTGCATTTTCTATTAGTATACTGTAGGTAATGATAGAAGAACTGAAGATTCAAATTGTGTGATGAAGTGATTACCTATAACATGCACTTAACAACACATATTGGACAATGTGGAAGGCAATGTTGATGTTTCGGCTTCTATACAGGATCCAAAATACAAGGCAAGACAAGGTCAATCTTCATCCACATCAGACATGACGGAGCATGCTGAGGATGACGCACAGGGAGGTAAAGTGGATGCTTCATCAGAGGTAAGAAACTGTAAGGACACATCATCAGGGAGTTCATCAGAGGGACCAGATAAAAATAGTAAAATAATTGATTAACTAAAAAGTTAAAATGCAGATTTTAATGTTTAAGGAATGCTAAAGGAACGTTATAAAATAATACCTTTCAATTTGCAATGTGTATCTCATGCTCTGTTAACAATCTAGCTTTGGGACATAAAAATTATATAGTATTTTTTTTGTGACCCCCAGCTGACCGCGTTGTGGAAAAAAAAGGACACTGAGGTGGTGGTGTCTGTAGTCCCCACGCAAATAAGAGGCAACAGTTTTACCATCCGTCACTCTGACATGCGGACCCTCAGACCACACCAGTGGCTTACAGGCGAGGTATTTCATCCATATCACAGGACAGAACCAGTGCTCATACCAAGTCTCTTCACTACACATTAATCCAATATTCATGTAACGCTAGCTTCATGGCACACCACTGAAGTCTTGTTAGCACCCAAAGCCTAAAATGTAATAAACTGTTTAAAAGTGAATCTTAAAAGGCATCCACAGTTGAATATTTAACTTTTATTGTACACTAGAAGTAGTCAAATGTGGTCATTCACTGTTATAATTTCCTGTTTTTATCAACGAAACTTAACACCTGTCAACTACATTATTATTTAATATAATTGTATTTCTTATTAATGTCTGCTTGTCGACATTCTCTCCTGATCATCGAGTGTCTTGTCCATATACATGCACATAAATGTGAACTGGGACGAGGATTTATATTCTCAACCATTACTCAGCTGGTGTGATCCTCTTTGGGAAAAGAGAAGAGGTCAGGAAGCACACTTTGTCAAAGGTAACTTGTGCTTCTATTGAGGATAACTACAAAGGTTTTCATTATGTCTTTGTCTAAATATAAACATACTCTATCAAGCTATTTGACTCTACTGTATAAAGAAAACAAATACAGCCTGATGGGAAATGAAAGCTTTAGCGCAAGTTCAATAAGGAAGACCTAACACGAGTCACTTACACGTCACTCTATGGCTCCCTTCCCCCCTCATTAAATATGAGGGCGTCACCCCTCAGCAGCCAATAGCTGCACATGCTAAATGCCTTAAATGCCTGCTCTTCCTCCCTGTCAGTTGTCATTTGCAGATGACCGCAAGCAATGGTAGTTGCAATACAATACTCCTTCTCGTGAGAAAAAACCGTAAGAAACAACTAGCTCAAGATGTCCAACTCGGACAATTCGGAACACGAACCTTCTCTGGAAGTCTCCGATCCCGGTTCGGCTCCCCACAGCGGCTTATCAACAGAGGCAGACTTCCTCATCGCCCGGCTCCTGCAGCAGGGCTTTCCCACAGCCCCAGGCCTCACTCTCTCTCAGCTGCGAGAGCTCTCGGACCAGGTCTCCAGCGTAGCTCCCCAGTCCGGGGCAGCAGCTCCAGTCAGCTCCCCAGAGAGCAGGGCGAGGACGAGGCCGCAGCCGCGGAGGTAAAAAAGGGCAGGAAGTCGAGCCCTCCAGGATCCCATCCCCCTCCAAAAATCCACCCCTTCTCAGGCTCGCCAGTCCGGGAGCGTCACTAACACACCCCTATGGAGAGTAGCGCGGCCGGCTCCCTGCAATCCCTGGCTAGCTCCATGATAGCTATCGATGCTCGCCTCCAGGCTCTGGAAGACTCCGCCACAGGAGCTTCAACTTCCGTTGCACTCAGGTACTAGTTTTAACGAAAATGTTTGCACTCACCCTTACACAGGGTTGGGCTGTAACGGAATACATGTAACGGTGTTACGTAATCAGAAGAAAAAGAAAAGAAAAAAATCAGTATATTCAGCTGGTGTTACATTTGAAAAACGAGTAATCTGAGTGCAGTTACTTTTGTAAACCTGAAGTGAATACTTATTGGAATTATTGGTGGAAAGTTTCCTCACAATATGTAATATTCATTACCGGCAGAACCGTGTGCACAGCGCTGCAGCGTATCTGCGAGCGAGAGATGCAGCGTGTCCGTGAGGCCCCGCCCCGCACGCAGATGAGAGAGAGAGAGAGTTCTCTTTCAAAACATATTGGAAAGTAGAAACGGAGATGTTTAGATAAAACGTGGAAGATAACGTTTATGTAGCATGTATTTATTGTCGAAATGATGACATTTATAACGGGATCAAATCTAACTGAATGGCCTGCTGCTGCCGAATGCATGGGGTAAGTAACTGGGAAAAGTTTTAAAAGTTATTACATCGTTTCAGATAATACATAATAATGATAATGCATTCTATTTAGGGGCGCCTTTCAAAGCACCCAAGGACACCTTACAATGCATACACTTTTCCAAGGAAAGGTTTTAAGACAGTACAAAGAATGCAGTCTGGGTGAGTTTTTCTTTTTATGTGCGGTGCAGATGAGAGAGCTGTCCAGAATGACACTAAGATGTTGTGTTTGTGCTCTTCATAAGCCATTAAAACAGTAAAATACGTGTCTCCCGTTCACCAAAACATACCCATCTGTTATGGAAAAGAAAGTATTCTAAAGAGAAAGAAGAAAGAAAATATAAAAAGAAGAGGAAAGAAGAAAAATAAAAGATAAAAAGAAGAAGAGGAAAGAAGAAAAAGAAGAGGAAAGGAAGTAATCTGCCACCGGTATCGGCGGGATTGTGGTTAGTTTCTGATGCGCAGAAGAAAAATCTGGCCCACCCTATATTTTTACAGGCCCACCCTAAAGTACATTTCTGCCTACGCTACTGGTCCGCACAGCAGCAACAACAACCAATCACATGAATCTCTTGCCCCCAACACACAAAGCAATAGCAATGTTAAAACTAAGTAAACTGGAAGAAAAAAAAAAAAAAAAAATCCCCAACAGGCGAAAACCTACCAGTTTCACCCACTGTCTCTGCCACCTCCCTCCATGCCTCGCTCCTCTGGTCTGTATCCCGGGAGATGAACAGAGACTGATCATACAGCACCGGGTGATTCACTACCGCTATAATGAATTTTCCCTCACATTTTTGGAATATGAGGAATTACCTGCGTAGTCTCTCCCAGCATACACGCGGTCTGATTGGCTAGCGCTTGTACTGGCAGATTTGCATAAACGGGATTTCATTGGCTGACGCTTCTGCCGAGGCGCCAAAAGTCGAACATTGCTCAACTTTTTGAAGCGAGCAACGCCAGCAAACGCTCCACGTCGCTTCCCAAAATACAGTTCGGCTAAAAGTGACGTCACCCCATTCAAAGTGAATGGGCAGAAGCGTTTGGAAGCTGTAACGCATGCCACCGTGTGGACGGGCCGTCACAGTGGCTCTGCACCAGAAACATCAAAAAATAAATAAATAACTAAAAACATTCTGGAATATCACCCCTCCACTCCCATTAACATCCCCCAGCTAGCAGCTGCGCTATCTACAGATTCCGTGTTTGTTGACTATCTCCTGTCAGGGCTCTCCCAAGGCTTCAGGGTAGGGGTCCTCCCATCTCCCACAGTGACTTTCGTAGCAAGAAACTTACAGTCAGCCGCTAAAGAACCCAACATAGTTTCCCAGCTCATCGACAAAGAATTTCTCAAAGGATATATAATCGGTCCTTTTAGCTCCTCCCCCTTCTCAGTGTTCCGTTCAAATCCCATCGGAATAGCCACACGTAAATAAAAGGCTGATGTTTGATCTGTCCGCTCCCTGCTCTGGCCCATTCTGCAGCGTCAATAGCATCATTCCTCCAGATCAGTTCTCCCTTCACCATGCCTCAGTGGATAATGCAATAAAGATTGCAGCAGAAACCTATCTGTTAGTGCTATAGCCAAATTTAAGGAAGAGATTCCACCAATACTTAACTCGATAGCATGTCTGCATGTAAGGGAGGAAACTTATACAAAATGTACACCACCCCAAATTGATCATGTTGTTGATAGTGCTACAGATGCGCTGCGAATAAAATTAGACTCTGTTGCTCCTTTGAAAAAGAAGAAAATAAAACAACATAGATTAGCTCCATGGCATAATGCCGAAACCCGCAAAATAAAGCAAAAGTCGAGACAACTTGAAAGGATATGGCGTTCCACTAAAATTGAAGAATCTCGTTTAATTTGGCATATTACTCTCAATGAATATAAGAAAGCACTGCGTAAAGCGAGAGCAGCCTACTACTCTTCATTAATAGATGAGAATAAGAATAATGCAAGATTTCTTTTCAGCACTGTAGCCAGGCTGACAGAGCCACAGCTCGATTGAGCCTTCTATTCCCATAGCACTCAGTAGTAATGATTTTATGTGCTTTTTTAACGATAAAATTGTTACTCTTAGAAACAAAATTAATGACCTCTTGCCTTTGACCAGTATAGTGTTATCAACAGCTCCCGGAAACGTAAGTTCTAATATTACACTAGATAGTAAACTAGAATGCTTTTCAGCCATAAACCTTGAACAATTAAATTCAATGATTCTCTCTTCTAAACCATCAACGTGTATGTTAGACCCAATTCCAACTAAGCTCTTGAAGGAAGTTTTTCCATTAATTAGCACTTATTTATTAAATATTATGAATATGTCTTTATTATCAGGCTATGTTCCACAATCATTCAAAGTAGCAGTGATAAAACCGCTTCTTAAAAAGCACAACCTCGATCCAGAGGTTTTAGCCAATTATAGACCTATTTCCAATCTTCCGTTCCTCTCAAAAATTCTTGAGAAAGCGGTCGCAAAACAGTTGTGTGATTACTTAAAAAACAATGATTTATTTGAAGATTTTCAGTCTGGCTTTAGAACACATCATAGCACAGAGACAGCTCTGGTTAAAGTCACAAATGACATTCTAATAGCCTCTGACAAGGGACGTGTCTCTATTCTTGTTTTGCTCGATCTCAGTGCTGCATTTGATACTATCGACCATGATATCTTATTGCAAAGACTAGAGCACTTAGTTGGCATACAGGGAACTGCTTTAGACTGGTTTAGGTCCTATCTATCTGAACGCTCTCAGTTTGTACGTGTCAATGATGAATCTTCCACGCAAACCAAAGTTAGCCATGGAGTGCCACAGGGCTCAGTGCTCGGACCTATTTTGTTCACATTATATATGCTTCCGTTAGGCAATATTATAAGGAATCATTCTGTATACTTTCATTGTTATGCGGATGATACTCAACTATATTTATCAATCAAGCCTGATGAAATTAATCATCTAAATAAAATTCAAGACTGCCTTAAGGACTTAAAAACGTGGATGATCTTAAACTTTTTGATGTTAAACACGACCAAAACTGAAGTTATTGTACTTGGCCCGAAGAATCTACGAAACAAATTATCTAAGGATATACTAACTATGGATGGCATTAATTTGGCCTCCAGTGAGACTGTAAGGAATCTTGGTGTTATATTTGATCAGGATTTATCCTTTAACGCCCACATAAAATCAATTTCAAGGACCGCCTACTTCCATCTACGTAACATTGCAAAAATCAGGCATATCTTGCCTCAAAACGATGCAGAGAAACTAGTCCATGCATTTGTTACTTCAAGGCTGGATTATTGTAACTCTTTATTATCAGGGTGTACCAAGAAGTCAGTCAAGTCGCTTCAGCTGATTCAAAATGCTGCAGCTCGTGTACTAACCAGAGTTAGGAAAAGGGACCACATTACTCCTGTTCTGGCTGCCTTACACTGGCTCCCTATAGAACACAGGATAGAATTCAAAATTCTTCTTCTCGCCTACAAAGCCCTTAATGGACAGGCGCCATCTTACCTTAAATAACTCATTATACCCTACTGTCCTACTAGGGCATTGCGTTCCAAGAATGCAGGGTTGTTGGTTATTCCTAGAGTCTCTAAAAGTACAATGGGAGCCAGAGCCTTTTCTTATCAAGCTCCACATTTGTGGAATCAGCTTCCAGTTTGTGTTCGGGCGGCAGACACCCTATCCGTTTTTAAGAGTGCGCTTAAGACCTTCCTTTTTGATAAAGCTTATAGTTAGGGCTGATTAGATTCAGCCCCTAGTTTTGCTGATATAGGCTTAGTTTGTCGGGGGACATCTTACTTCTTCCTTCTCTTTGTCTATACCTATGTACTCTCATGTTCCGATTAACCCAGCTTCCCCAAATGTCTTTCTTTTTGGTGTCTATATACGCCGGGATCCGGAGACATGGTTGATCCTGCGGTCCTGTGTCCTGCATCGCGAGCCCTGGATCTTGAGTCGTGGCTGTGGTCCTGGATCATAGGTCCTGGATGGATATCCTCGTGGATTCATCTTCCTATTATACACACATGCATTTCCAAACATTTGGATTACCTATGTTGCAAATGTATTATCTTTTCAATTTACACACGGCATCTATTGCACGTCTGTCCGTCCTGGGAGAGGGATCCCTCCTCTGTTGCTCTCCCTGAGGTTTCTCCCATTTTTCCATTTAAACTGTGGGTTTTCTTCGGAAGTTTTTCCTTGTACGATGTGAGGGTCTAAGGACAGAGGGTGTCATATTGTCATACTGATATTTTGTACAAACTGTAAAGTCCACTGAGACAAATGTAACATTTGTGATATTGGGCTATATAAATAAACATTGATTGATTGATAAAGATGATCAAGTTCACAGGGCACGGAGCTCGGCTCTCCAAAGCGGACATTACCGATGCCTTCAAATCATCCCCATTCATCCGTCTCAGTGGAACTTGTTCGGTATTAAGTGGGAGTCCAAACTCTATTTCGCCGTTCGCCTGACCTTCGGGTGCAGAAGCAGCCCCCGCATCGTCAATTCCTTCTCGGAAGCGCTCTATTGGATCCTGCTGAACATCGTCAGAATCCCTTCCGTCCTTCACCTACCGGACGACTTCCTCCCCATAAACCCGCCACAGGACAGCTCAGCGATCTCACTGGCCAAGCTTAAACACTGCTTCAGGAGTGAGGTGTCCCTCTCTCCAAAGAGAAAACGTTAGGTCCCGACACACGCTTAGAGTTCTTAGGCATCATCCTCGACTCCATAGACATGAAGGCGTCTCTCCCCTCCGACAAATTGCAGCGCATCCGGGACATCACCAAGTCATACTGCGAGCAACAAGTTATCACAAAACAGTTGCTCTCCCTTCTCGGACACCTCAACTTCGCCATGCACGTCATCCCCCAGGGGCGCTCGTTCATCTCCCGCCTCCTGGACGCAGCATCAGCGGTCGACAACCTCCATGACTGCGTTTTCTTAGACGAAGGCTGCCGCTCAGATCTTCGGTTCTGGTCCCTCCTGCTCGCCCACTGGAACGGAGTTACTTTCTTTTACGATGGCCTCGTGCGTTCCTCTGACTCAATGAGGTTCTTCACGGATGCCGCCCATCCATGGTTTTGGGGGTTTCTTCCAGGGAGAGTGGTTCGCAGGGTCATGGCCCCGTCAATTTCTACCTCAAGCAAGTTCTCATTAAATCCGGCCTATCACCCATATCATACCCGGGGCATTCCTTCAGGATAGGTGCAGCCACCTCTGCTGCTAATCAAGGTCTCTCTACCTCATCCCTACAACAACTAGGACGGTGGTCCTCCTCCGCCTTCACAACCTTCATTCGTCCGGACATCAGCGCCGTACGGGCTTCCCAAAGATCTCTCAGACCCTAACTATGGTAGTTATACATATAACTGGTGGTGGCTCATAAACACATTCACAAGTATACATGTCTCACTAAGGTTCCCGATATTCAAAACTGCATTCCTGTCCTAATTCCGCGGGCTCCGCCCACAGGGAATAATGTCTCGTCTCACGCTGCAACTACATGTAACGGGCTTCATCTCCGGCACACAGGTATTTCATTCCCAGGCCTTGCTCAAACGTATCAGTGTAAAATGTATTTCCTGCAGTCTGCGTGGACTCGGGCCACCATACACTCCGGTGTCAGTTACAAAACAAAGGAAAAGAAAAAAAGAGTAAAGAAAAAAAAAAATATATATATATATAGCCTGCGAAGTCAGGCGTGGCGGAAGGCCACCGTACACTTCGGTGTCAGTTACAAAACAAAGGAAAAAGAAATAAAGAGTAAAGAAAAAGATATATATATATATATATAGCCTGCGAAGTCAGGCGTGGCGGAAGGCCACCGTACACTTCGGTGTCGTAGCTTCGGGCTACCGTACACTTCGGTGTCGTGGACGTTGGGCCACCGTTACAAAACGAAACCGCTCGCTCTTCGGCGTAGTCAAGCCCTGCTGGCCAGGCATGCGACCCGCAGGTCGTTTTCAGGTAAGACCGGCACTGATTTCGGCAGTCAGAGTCTCAGCATGACCCGTAAGCTCCGGCAGTGATTCCGGCTCAGGGGTGGAGTTTGACAAAGGATTACTCAAAAAGTACACAGTAAAAGTACTTGATTGTACTTTTAGTAGTAGTTCAAGTAGTACTGAATCCAACAGTACCAATTTCAGTAAGAACTTATTGCACAAAATCCTTTTATCTCTCATCAAAGATGGCAGAAAACATGCATTATTGTACTCTGAAGGGGAGTTTGACAGGGGATTACTCAAAGTACAATGTAAAAGTACTTGATTGTACTTTTAGTAGTAGTCCAAGTAGTACTGAATCCAACAGTACCAATTTCATTAAGAACTTATTGCACAAAATCCTTTTATCTCTCATCAAAGATGGCAGAAAACATGCATTAGTGTACTCAGGGGTGGAGTTTGACAAAGTATTACTCAAAAAGTACACAGTAAAAGTGCTTGATTGTACTCGTGGTAGTAGTCGAAGTAGTACAGAATTTAGCATAACCGATTTTATTAAGAACTCATTGCAAAAAATGATTGTATCTCTCATCAAAGAGGGCAGAAAACATGCATTATTGTACTCTGGAGGGGAGTTTGACAGAGTATTACTCAAATAGTACACAGTAAAAGTACTTGATTGTATTTGTGGTAGTAGTCTAACATGTACTGAGTCCAACTGTACCAATTTTATTAAGAACTTATGGCTAAAAATTATTTTATCCCTCATCAAATATCATTGATTGATTGATCAAATATAGCATAAGCACTTGTACTACCGTCAGCGCCACTTCTTGGCGATTACCGTAAAGACGCTATTAATCGCGCACTCAAAAATGAAGTGCTTATGGGCATAGATATCTCATAATTATTTGTGTGAACATAAACATAATTCGTGTGTAAATATGTGATTTGTAAATTTAAAACAACATCCACAAATGCATTTAAAAGATTTGCAAACTCACAAATACATTTGCAAGTGTAAAACGGATCTGCAAATACGCTAAATATGTTCACAAATTAAAAAAAGATCTGTGATTATCTCTTTAACATTTACACCTTTCGATCAGGCATTTGTGAATCCATTTTGTATTTGTGGACCAAAAATGCGCTTGCGGATCTCAAATCTCTGTTCACGGATCTCAAATCTCTGTTCGCGGATCGTCTTTACACACACGGAATTTTGAGACATATTTTCCGCCGGTCTCGGCTAAAATCTACTCGTGTCACTCGGTTATTTTCGGAAACCACGTGATGGCCAGCTGATGGCGACATTTCCGCATGATTTCAAAGTAAGAGCATGATGGTTTGTTTAATGCGCAATTTTTTTATTATAATGAACAGCGGAACGTTAGATGCATTCTTACTTCACCATCATCATCATCATCATCATCATCATCATGTTATAGTGATACAGTTAGTTTGTGTTAGTTTGTTGGTTCAATATAGCATATCGAGCACTTTCGTTGATGTTGAAGTACAGGCTATACGCCGCTTTCGGATCCCGGGGGGAGCAGCTGGCAGCGAAGCAGCCCAGATAAAACTATTTCTTCATTGTTTGTTGTGTATTCAGTCAAGCGGGTAAAAGTTACAAAGCACTTCACATCTTATTAATCGGCCTAATTTTACCTTACCAGTGCAGTAATAAAGTAATCTGTAGAAAAGCACCGTATTTAGGTTAGCCTTCATAGTAAGGCTACATTAAATGTTATAATATTCATCGTGTCCTTTCTACTGTATATGCAGGGGTGCACATAACTGGTACGCAGGTACGAATGCCCGGCAACAATCTGAAATGCGTACCGTCACTTGTGTCACAAAGCGCATTTGCGTACCGACGTACTTGTGAAGCTTTTCCAGAAGGCGGTTAGATCACCGGACGACAGAGTCGATCTCCGTGTGCACAGACAGGGCTGCTGTTGACGTCGGTCTGTACAACGGAATTGTGCTAAAACTACGCCAACCGGCTGCGGAGGGAGACTCCCCCCCTTCACTGGAGAACTGCGCTAAAACAGCTGATCACAACGTTCACGCTCTGTGGTCATGAAGTACTCCACTAGCACCCCGCTGCCAGCTGCTCCCCCTGGGATCCGAAAGTGGCGTATAGCCTGTACTTCAACATCAACGAAAGTGCTCGATATATGCTGTATTGAACCAATAAACTAACACACACTAACTGTATCACTATAACATGATGATGATGATGATGATGGTGAAGTAAGAATGCATCTAACGTTCCGCTGTTCATTATAATAAAAAAACAGCGCATTAAACAAACCATCATGCTCTTACTTTGAAATCATGCGGAAATTTCGTCATCAGCGGGCCATCACGTGGTTTCCGAAAATAACCGAGTGACACGAGTAGATTTTAGCCGAGACCGGCGGAAAATATGTCTCAAAATTCCGTGTGTGTAAAAAGACGATCCACAAGCAGAAATGTGAGATCCAAGCGCATTTTTGTTCGACAAATACAAATTGGATTCACAAATGCCTGATCGAAAGTTGTCAATGTTAAAGAGATAATCACAGATCTTTTTTTTATTTGTGAAAATATTTAGCGTATTTGCAGATCCGTTTTACACTTGCACATTTATTTGTGAGTTTGCAAATCTTTTAAACGCATTTGTGGATGGTGTTTTACATTTACTAATCACATATTTACACACACATTATTTTTATGTTCACACAAATAATTATGAGACATATTTATGCCCATACAGATTCGAAGGATTTATTTCTTTGGAAATGTTATTTTAAATACAATTAAATCAAGTTATTTTGGTAAAACTAATGAAAAATATAACTAAAAAAATATACTAAAAAAAATAAATATATATTTTTAATTTTTTTAAATATTATTTTTGTAGAATATCTTAGGCCCTCACAGAGGGCCTAGAGGGCCCTGACGGCTCGCCACTGTTCAGTACTGTGGATAATCCCCACAGGAGCAATTTGGGGTGAAGTGTCTTGCCCAGGGACACAACGACATGCTGACTGCAGTTGGACTCAAACTTGCTACCCCCTGATTCAAAGTCCAGCACTCTACCCACTGAGCCCTAGGCGCCCCATACATGCAACATAATGTCGAAAGTTCAACCCAGCTTCAACAAAATGTTGTTTATTTGGTCTATAGTTTGGTCTACATCCTTTACACCACTCAACTGAATATCTTATGTGACCCTGGCATCATACGTTTACCAAGGATTTGAGACTAAAAGTTGTAAAATAAATACAAAAAAATGCTATAATAAAGATATTTTGTTATAGGCTTCTGGAAACACATTCAAGACAGTTGAAAATACTTAGGAAATGGTGTCTATTGTGAGAAGCACTGCTCCTAAATATCCCTTCGCCCCCTGAAGGCTAAAACAGGTCACAGTGTCAAAATGCTCATTTGAGGATCAGAGGCCTGCTAAAATGTTCACACTTCCCCACGTGCTCGCTAATTGACCATAATTGCCTCATTAACTGGTCAGTGATTCCATTTTAATTATTCAGGGTTCCTTTTCCCCTCCCACTCTTTCACTTTCCTCCATATTGTTAGATATAAAGCCATGGCCTGTTTGGAGTGTCATGTTCAATAAAGTGAGATGGGATGGGACCCAATTAATATCATGAGCTGAACCCTCGTACAAAGGAGGAAAAATGGAACCTATTGGGGCCATTTCCTCAGGACATCATTGAATATGATTACATCAGCTTTAATTTGGGCAATGCTGCCTGCAGGGTATGAGTTTGTCTTGAAAGTATGCATGTTAAAGTCTTACATTGCTAAACATCCTCTGATGCCAAATTACTCACCTGTAAATGTCCTTGTGGAAAGATGAGTTCTGAAACATAAGAAATTGCATTTAAAATGTGTTTGACCCCATTACAACCTATGTTGTTTGAACCTAGGACAGTTTGTATTAAGTAGGGCCAGTTTACTTAACAACAAATAAATGTATCTGCTGACTTAGCATAATATTCATCTAGACAGGACATCTGATATACTGTACATGGTTAATGTGTTTTGGGATATCCAGGCTTGATTTCTGCAATAATGTATATATTTTTTAATTTTGATACAACATTTCTCAATAGTACTTGAGTGTAAGAAGAAGTGTTATTATCCAAAACCTTTATTGATCTCAAACATTTCCCAATTTAGGATCAATAAGGTCCTCTTAATGACCTCTTATCTTAATGTTACTTTGCTTAAAATATACATTACATGTGACTTGTTAGACGCTTTTATCCAAAGCGACTTACATACTCAATACTGCGGGCAATCCCCACAGGAGCAATTTGGGGTGAAGTGTCTCAGGGACACAACGACATACTGACTGCAGTGGGGTTTGAACCTGCTATCCCCTGATTCCAAGTCCAGCACACAGCCTCCCCTATATACACTACACAAGTACTTTGGGCATATTGTTATTTGCTAATAAAAAATAAAAAAAAGATCCAAAGTCAATTATCAAATAAAAGGTTAACTGCTAAAATATGGTCTTTGTTTTTTCATTCACTTTCCATATTTGCTGTCTATAAATTAGTTGTCACTTTTGTTGTCATTGCTTATTTAATTATTTGTGAACATTATCTGTCCTATCCTGTTCTTCACTCTTATCGCAGTTGCTGCCTTGACACCTGCATTTTTGAACTGGGAATAATAAAGGACTATCTTATCTTATCAAAAGAGTTACAGCTTTTCTAATCATGCATTGGTGTAAATTCAGAAAAAAAGCGTTTTACGTTGACATACTTTAATGTTCTGCCTCATTTCACCCTCTGTCTGAAACCAGAGCCCAGTCTGCTCTGATTGGTTAGCTGGTCGGCTCTGTTGTGATAGGTCAACAGCTTAGAGATGTGTCCAAAATGTCCCGCCCCTTAGCCTGTCATGTACAATGTGTTGGAGCTCTAGCCAATAGCAGTACACGTTACACGATGTCGCTTTGTAGTAAACAAAGGAGTCCAATGGAGGCATTTCAGGCAGGGGGGGGGGGGGGGGGGAGTGTGTGGGAGAGAAACTCCCTCTGGAGCAGTGTTTCTCAAACTTTTTCATACCAAGGACCACTTAACCAATAAAAAAACACTCGCGGACCACCTAACTCCACAAATATCTAAAAACACATCGTTTTTTACAAATCGCCTGAAAATGGTACAAACAAGTGGCCACATGTGGGATGAAGGTGTTTATCTGGGCTATATCATGCAATCAAAAGTGAAACTTAAGCTCGCTCCATTGCGGAGATATTCCCGCGAGAGTGCGGAAAACTTTAATTTATTTATTTATTTCAAATGTGAAATTTTACCAATATACTCACGGACCACTAGGGGGCGCTCACGCACCACCAGTGGTCTGCGGACCACACTTTGAGAAGCACTGCTCTGGAGGAAACTTTTGGGATTTCACGCCATTTACATGCACAAAAACCCCTATAACACACTACACTACAGGATAGAGAAAACCCCCAAAAGCATAATAGGGCCTCTAACCTTCACAATGACCAACCTATTCTACATGTACACTGGCTTTTTCTCAAAGGAATCCTGTCCTCGATATAAACATTCTATGGTCTATGGAGCCCTGTTTTTAAAAAAAAAGTCTTTGTCCAAATGAAAAGGCAAAATCACAATTGAAGCGCTGTCAAGGCCAGTGAGCAGGTTGGGCTTCACACACACACACACACCGGTACATTGGTGGCAGAGCGTGTGTAGGGAGAGCGTTAGAGAATAGGCAGTGACCTCCCTATGTGTCGCCTCACAAAGGAGATAAAGTTACAATCAAAAAGCTCTGTATTCAAAGTCTACATGTAAACTTTGAAAATGAAGTTTTAGAAAATCGTATAATGGAGTATAACAAAAGGTGAGTTTTCAGTGAACTAAAATGTGGTTTGCTTGAAGACAAAATACCAAAACCCAGAGAAACACCACATTGGACAAAAGGCCAATTCTCTAACACAGGACCTTGTTATTGTGCAAGTTTACATGATGCTATACATAGTGTTTTATTACCCTAGGGTGGGTTAAGGGTCTTTCTGTTAACACCTCACTGTTTAAATTAATTATCAGTCCAAAAGGTGGAGGTTTGTTTAAATGATGTTTCTAGTATTTACAGGTCTTAAGAGTCCTTTAATCGCTTAAACCCCCCCCCCCCCCCGAGCTCTCTGTCTGTCACTTTGATAGCCTAATAGCTCTTCTCTTCCCTAGTAATCTTACGAGTATCTTCGCCATGGACCTTCAGATCATATTACCCAAGGCTAGTCCAGACTCTTAAAAACTTAACCTTATGATCCTCCAGGCCAAACTTAATGGGACACCAGAGTCCCAACCCGCCCCAACCAGCCCAGTGGATTAGTGCTACTCGGATTCAATCACATCCAGGCCCATCACAGAGGCCCTTCAGACCAACTAACTGCAAATCTGAGGCGGCACCTCTGGGCCCAAGACCTGCCTGAGTTTACCCATAGCCTGCGGTCATGTGGCTTCACTGACCAGCCTCGGTGCCCTCAGGGAACTGAAACAGCAGCGAGAGGGAGAGAGAGAGGCTGACCGACCCAGAAAGACCAGCAGGGTCACAGACAGGTTGGTCACATGGTGGCCCCTCCCCGTTTACTGTGGACACAGATTTGAACTAAAGAACATCTGGAGAGTATCGCTGCAGGCTTCCAAAAGCGTATCTTTGGCTGAAGCGAGGCTGGTCAGCATAGGAAGGGTAAATGATTTAGAGAGTGAGACTGAAATAGACAAAGAGGGACAGAATAGAGAGACAGAGAAGGTATCAAGGACCTGGCTGTGTTGCAGGAGATTTCAAATTACCTCAATTTGAAATGAGATTTGGTAAATAAACACTTTTGTTTGGTCAAAGCAAGGGTTGGAAGCTAACAAGAGTACGGTAGTATCTAGGGTTAGGGTTAGAAATGTAGCCAAGTTGGCATCACTGACAGCTGCCCATCATTTCAGAACCAAACCTACTCCCCTCAAAACATACTATTTTAAGTGCAAAAATATCGTCGACATAAAGTGAACAATTAACATGGCTTTTGTGAGTACTCATAGCTTTCAAGCTAGCCTATTGCGGACGAATAATAACTAGCTAGCTAGTAATTACCATTATCTATATATCTGAGAGGAATTTGTCTTGATTTGTGGAACATACATTTCCCCAAAAAGGACATATCCACTAACGTCAGACTGATTCATTAGCTTCCAGAACCAGCTCTCACAGTGAGTAAAAACCTGACAAGTAATGTTCGAGTTCTGAAGAGGCCTTTTATAATTTAAAATAAATGCCATAAAGTAAAACAACTGATAACACCTTTCTTGGCTTAAGGAGAAGAAAACACATAAGCATTACAAGGAAGTAAGTAGGTTGGCTAAAAAGGCTAACGACTGCTGCATAACTTCTACGCCAAATAATAATTAATACATTTAATTATCTCATTGAACCATGACTTTTATGTTTTATGCTGCCTTTTTGCCAATATCTCTCTTAAAAAAGGGAGTGTGATGTATGCCGGTGACATGTTTAGCATGTGAAAAATAGAACAGAGAATATCTGCATTAAAGGGATGATTCTAAGGGGTTTAGTTTTGCATTTCAAAATGTAGGTAGCAGAGAAGGAGATATATAACCTTCATTATACAACTGTATAGTAGCAACATATAAAATAAGATTAAAACAATCTGTATAATTCTCAAAGCACCTGCAAAGGGTGAAATATACCCCAACTGTGCTGCCAAACAAAACCACTTTGGAATCCTCTGCGATTTTCACATATTTATAATCACGGAATATACATTTGTTTGGTGAAAAATGTGTGCTATCAGCAGATGCAATCCACTCCTTTTGGATTCCCTTGTAAGTGTACAGACAATGATAAATGTGAACAAGCAAAACAGCTACTTGGCTAGAAAGAAACCAAAGATATGTGGATACAGAAAGGGAGAGAGTGATATGGCTGAGGCACTTTATTGCGCATGAGAGGAAACAGAGGCAAATATCTGAGCCTAATCGTAAAACCCACTTAAAGAACAGTGTCAAAAGAATTAGGACCACAACGTCAGAGTTCAGCATAATGGAAGCAAACAAGTTGACAGGGAACTAGTGAATTTGTGGTGGGCATGCAGCGGCTGAGATATCCGGCAAAACTTGTATGTTGACTAGTCTTTTATCTGATTGGATTACTGTTACTTAGACCACATGCAGTCAAGCATGAGTAACACAAAGCTCTTTTTTTAGATTTCCTCCATCTCTCTTGTTTTGTGGAAGATCCTGGTGGGTGGAGGTGATGGATGGATGTAGACTTCCTGACCTACATGAAGGATGTTTCCACACTCGTGTATGTCATTTAAAGGACGTATAGCCCTCATTTAGAACATACAGGACGATTATATCTCTGATTTCAGTGCCTGGAGGCACATATGAGGGGCACATTGGTACCAATCATCATGAGGGTTAAATGCATTAGTGAGCCCAAGCATAACATTTTAAAAGCTAGAAAATCAATGCTGTTGACCATCTATTTCTGTAGTTTATGTTGGCAACATGTATTATCATGAATGTACAGTTATCTAAATTGAATTGGGTCAATATGTTCTCCTTTTAGTCCATCAAAACCACCTCCACTGTGAAAATAGTACTGATAAGAGCACCTGCAGTTTGAGAACCCGTCAAAAAAACATGAGTAAGGTTACATTTTGTATTTTCAATTATGCAACCTTCCATTTGGAATACACTCCCACCTTTCAACATAGAAAGCTTTTTTTGAAGCCTATTCATCAGTGTTGTTATTGTGAGACAACATGGTGATGCTAGGCTGTTTCCAATTACGTTACTCGCTGTTTACAGGTATTGTGCTCGAGGCTGTTGGGCCATCGTGGCCTGGCCTCCAGGCTATTGTGCCTGCCGACAATAGATAATGAGCTATCTATGCAGCCAGCATAAGACGGATACACTTGTACACGCACAGCGTATGATTTTATTAAGACAGAGCCACAAACAATCAGCCAGTGTTGTCCTCCGTTGGAGGATCCGTTATGATCACATTTTTTATGGAATAATCTGACCTGAGCTACTGAATGTTTGCGGGGAGATTTTGGTTTGGAGCGGAGGAAAGCACAGGGAGCATTCAACACAAGGTCAAGAGCCTGATCAGGTGCTCTCCATACATGACCAGCACAACAGATTACTATTTTAAAACAACCTTTCAGGAATAAAAGTTGTTTCCAAGCAAGGGCTGTGTGTTTGCGAGGTATTGTACTTTGTTGTTGTTGTGATAATTAGAATTCCAAACAAACATCAAAGCTATCCTGTATGTTCCACTGGAGTGTAGGCCTATCTATCTGTTGTTTTGGATTGTTTCGCTGTGGTCTAAACTAAATAATTGTTGACATTTCAAATGAAATGTGTATTCATTGTTTTGCTGGTTGGGTGCAGCCATGTGCATTTAACATGTTAGCAAACAATTGCTAATGTACAGATCAAGCCGATATTCATTTTAGCATTTATTTGGAGTTATGTTGGTGGCCATAATTTTATCCTTTCGTAATTCTTTGCCTGGTTTTGCGTTAAGGCAAATGTCTGGTCTTTTAAAGCCAAATCCTCTCTACCATAACTAGCTAGTTGCTCATTTTTCTCAGCAGGTTGTTGCCGACCAGGTAGCTTATGGCACACGTAGTTTCCTTCAAGTCTGCCTGATGCATTCACATTAAACAACAGTCATTTGATTCCATTGTATTTATAATGATGTTGACCATAGAAGTTGCATATTTGCATATTGACTGGCTAATGTGCCATTTTATTTGTGCTTCACAGCTATATTTGTCTACCTGTATTGTCTGTGTTGTATCTGTTGTAACTTTGTTCATGCTGCCCTTCTCGGCCAGGTCGCTCTTGGAAAAGAGACTTTAATCTCAATGAGTTGAATAAATAAAGGAAGAGAAGTGTTAAAAGAAGAAAAAAAGAGTTTAGTTACTTGACACGTACAAGTAACACATGTGTTATGTGTGGAACTTCATTGTCATTCTCTAAAGACACATTTTTGGCAGCAGACAAGACATACATGTAGTTACCGTTAGAACCATCACGGCTCGAGACTAACGGCGTCTGCTGGACGATAGAAAAGAGTTCCGAATGCAGTAAAACTCACTACAGCTAGTTTGGCTTGGGTTGAGATTAAAACAAATGCTATGGTGAGATCTACCAGGCACAGTCCCCACCGAGCTGCATTATGGGAAATGTAGGATTCCTTGGTGCTTTACGCCTACCACTACAATTTTGGATATCTTGGTCTCTGCTGCTTCAAATGTGAAAATCCTTCTTTTTTTAACCCATCTCTTGTAAGTGCCACAACTTTATGGCAGCACATACCAAATCACTCAACAATCAACACTTTCTATTTTCCAAACAAGAGGAACTGACCTCAAACCTCCCGTCACGATGGAGACACGATGTTTGCGGTACTCATTCTGTTCAACCTTTGCGGCACATTGTCAGAACAGTGTGTGATGCTGTGCAGGGCACTGTGACATATTGATCAAAAAGATGAAATACAGGTTCTTTCATTTATCTGTCAGGTGGACAGACTCAGGTGGACCCTTGAGCAGTTAAGGAGATAACACAGAAGGCAGATTTACATGCCGCAACTGATGCATAAAAAAGGGACCACCTTGCTCATCAAAGGGAACCTGGTTATTAATGGGCAGGAGAGCACTGCAGGCTGCATCACACACATCCTTCTGTCCTCATTTAGAATCAGCAACACACACACTGAACACGGCAGGACGAACACGCACCATAACCCCACAAGCTAAGAGGGACAAAATACTTTCCATACGCACAACCAGAAGCTGTTGTTGCCTCTCACAATTAATTAGGCAACTTATTGAGCTCCACATGCAATATGCATGCTAACTTAATAGGTTTGGTTTACAAAAATAGATGGAAAATGCTTTGATGTTCCCAAAACTTGGCAGAAAAAAACACACTGGCAGCAAACAATTACAGAATTAATGAAGATCCATAGACAATAGCCACTGCCTTTGTTGCAGATACATGTTAATATGTTCAAATGCATGCATGTTAAATGTGATTTCAAACAATGGCGCGCCTCAGAGTGTTCTCAGGCTCACTACCTTTCTTTGTCCCTCAATCTATTCTATTTTTTTTGGATTATACTTGAGTTAAGATGAGATTCAAACTTTCAGATCATCCAATTAGCACACACAATACAAGTTATATACTGTAAACACACATCATATACAAACGTCACACTTGAACCATGCCTTAATTAAAGGCTTTTTACTTTGTGGATGTCTTAATGCTACCTGACACGTGGGTGCATTTAGGCGGATGAACAATGAGTGCAACTTTTAAAAAGTAGAATAATAAACCTAATGTACCAGAATAAACTGAAAGCTATACTAATGTTCCATCGCCATTATCAGTGGCTTTCATTTTCAAATGCGAACCAACATATCCCAAAATATCCAGAAGGTGGGAAACATTTGAACTCAGTGGAGGCTGTATTGAGTTGACATGCATTTTGCACTGATAAACACAAATCTACTAATCTTAATGTGGGAAACAAATGTGTTGAGTGCAACTGTTCTGATCCAGGGTATTTCAATAATGTCTTTGGACTGACTTGTTTTTGCATGGTGGAGCAGGAATGAGCGATTTAGGTCACATGCAAATGTCTTGCTTGTAATATTTTCAGCATGTGTTGATCCATCTGGAGCTCGCAGCAGAATAATAAGCCTGGCTAGCATGTGCCGACATTCAAAAGGCGGCAAAGACATGCTCAACAGCTAAAGGCATTGTGATGTAACTAAAATAGGCTTAATTATATCAAATGTCTTTATTCTTAAAATAATAGATATCGGAACACTATCCTTGTCTTAAAACACAAATATTTGGACACGTCACTGAATCGTGCCTGAAATATAGGTTCAGCTCAGCAAATGTACACACACTTGCTTACACATGTTACAAAGTGGCCTAATTTGGTATAACATCGTGTTTGTCAGTGATGATCGCTGCAGGGAATGATGTCTTTGCGCCCTGTGTTGCAAGACAAATTAATTAAACAAGACTTTGGGTCGTGATCACACATGTCACGTTAGATTTCAACGCGATGATCCCCACGCTGAGTGCAAGGCTTCATCTAATTATGGAAAAGTTGTCAAGGCGTTGGCGCTCCTGCTTGGTATCTGCGCGTGGTACCCGCCCGAGAAACAACAGGCTGTCTTAAACCTGCGCCCACCACGGCCTCTCAGGCTAAAACCTGTGCGACGTGCAGGCCTCACGAACTGTCTGCGAAACGGAGGCGTCTCCTTGAATTACTCACAGAATCATTCATGGCAACAGCAGAACGCTATGAGGCTGAGGTGCGTTCTTGATAATTGTCCTCATTCAGTCCACCACCAGCCAGGCAGGGCACTGCATTTGCTGAGAAATAAAGGTCACTTGGTGTAGCAACTTGTGTTGTCTCACACCATGAATAGAACCCACACTTTTGTATATACAGCAGAGAAGGTTTAGTCCTCATAATAGACAAATATGTTGAAAAAAATTAAAAGAAGTTTAATTAATTATATTTGTTGGGTTACCGATCCTGCATTTTTGTCACTGTGTGGTCTTCATGGAAATGTCAAAGCAAAGGTCATGGCAGAAGCTCATAATAGGCTCAAGCACAATTCAATACTTTAAAAATGTGTCCACACCATGCTACTCTAAATGGCACGTTTTCTAAAGATTGTAAAAAAAATTAAATAAATCAGGAACAATAACAGACTTACTTAATTCAAGGACTTTCAGTGCCAGACTTCTTCAAATTTAAAAATGTGACATAGTTGGAGATACGGATCAAGGTTAATTGCCGTTGCACGTTCTCAAGGCAGCTGAAGTGTGAATGACGCAACTGCAGGAGACACATGCAGACAGTGGCGCGTAGAATATTAACATTAAGTATAAAATAATAGCAGAACTAAAAGCACCTGTAAAGCCGAGTGGCTGTTCAAGGTGACCGTAGAGTCCCAGGTTGGACTCCAAGCCTGGGGCAAAGATGCCTTGTCCTTTTTTTTACCATCTCAAAATATCAAAGATAAAATACATTACATAGTCGTAGTCCTAATAAGTGAAGTCGCAGTATAAACAATGTCTTGGTATAACATTTGGAAACCTATATTCAAGAATAAGATTTGACTAAGCCTCTGTAAATGTTACGCACAACATTGTTGTTTTTAGTCTAACATGTCTTGTTTTTCCAAGAAGATCTTTAAATGAATGAGTATCAAATGTTACTAAAGCTTTATCCTTCACTTGATCAGATATGTATTCTTGCCTTTAAGTCTGATTCTCTATGCAACAGATATTCAAAATTACAAGAAAGTAATGTTACCATACTGTAGCATAATTTAACCCATTAGCCGATTATAGAACACTATAATATCACTTACGTTTTGTCCAATTTACCCATCATCATGTCGGGCTATATGCAGGATATAATGACCTAGTAATTAAAAGACCAGGAATAATACAAAAGTCTGAACTATTATATGTATATGAGATGTATTTAATTTGAGTAAATGCATTGATTTATAGTTGGGCGTATTTTGGCTTTTAGAGTAATTATCTTGTGTCATTATATTAATACATTAGCGACGAAGGTAGCGGCAGAACTACAGAAGGAACTAATTGTGTGGAGAGATAATAATAGACAAATGTGTGCATTCAAATCATTATTTTTCACACATATTACCGTAGTGCATTTCACTGATGTGTTCTCAAACTATACAGTATGTTAGAGCATCCTCTGCTGGTCCTTTGTAGGATTTTGCTCTTCTTCACAAACCTGCAAATTACAGCCACTACAAGCGAAAGATATTCATTAAAGAAGAAGGAATTACAAATAATAGTCAGCAGAGTACTTAAATCAGTATATCTGCAATATTTCTTCTAAGTGAAATACAAATGAAATATATTGTTAAAGGACATGAATAAAATGATCAAAGGATGGGTCCTGAGAGGAAATGAAATGATGCTGTCTGAACTATGCTGACGTGACACAGAAATGCAAGCCGGACATGCTAAGAGTGTGATGGTGGCCGCCTGCCGGGGCAGATGGGAAAGTGTTTTTTGGGCTTAATGCCAGACAGGCGACAGGGAGGATGGGTAGACAGGCGATAGTCCCTCGGGGGGTTTACTGATTGGCACTGATCACAAGGTCTCAGCAAGGTGCCATTACATGTGAGACTGTAAACAAGGTCAAAGTGATGTCGGGTTACAGCTGCCAGTCACCGGCTTGGCTGCGACCAGCAAGGTGCCGCGGAGGGCCGAAGGGCGAGGGGGGAGAGAGAGAGAGAGGGGATAAGATAACAGCCCTGTCTCCTACAACATAAGGTTCCAAACTGAATCCTCAATTAGGTTTCAAGGGAAACATATTTTCTCCCGTATTACAGATTTACTGAAAGTTAGCTTTAGCAAAGTAGCATAAATACTTATTCCCAACCAGATACATGTGCCTCAGGACATAAGTAGCTCAACTAATTTGAAAATAAATAAATAGTACTCAAATTAAAGAAAGGTATCAATATATTGAGTCAGCTACTCAAGTTGTAAAAAAAAATCAGGGGGGATGGTGGATTTTATCATATGGGGACATCATGTGTGCTGATAACCCCCAGAGGGTGCGAGACCAACCAGCATAAAGATCATTATTATACTCCTAAAACAACATGCATGTTATGGATGTTCAGATACTCCTTTCATTGCTCTTGACCAAGGCACCTCAGAATTAGAGTCGGTCCCCGGGCTGCCATGGCACCACTAACATTTAGGGTCAAATGCAGAGGACAATTAGTGTAAAATCTTTTTTTCACTTTAATTTAAAGGGGGGGAGGGAATACACAAATGTGGTTATAATGGAAGTCTATGGTACAAATCTTGTAGGTTAAAAGTCCCTCGTTTATTATTCAGATGGATCAACTGATCATCCTAATAATAAAGTCAAAATACTTTTTAGAATATTGAATTATAGTGTATTTTTTCAAAAAAGCAGTTACTGGTATACGATCAAAGCTGGTATCTAAAGGGTTACATCTGTATCGTTATTCATTAAATCATTATGTAAATTCTTTATGAAAAATGTGAGGAAAAAAATTAGAAAAATATTGATCCGTCATCATTTTATTGCAGTTCAAATACAAATATTTTATGTTAACATTCCCAATGTTACTTTTTTTTAACAGGGCATTAAGTGCAAATTGAAATTGTTTACAAAATATGAAAATATATTAAAAGATTATACAGATAATACAAAATAGGACCAATGTTGTCAATGGCTGCCTACTCCACTCTCCCCCATCTCATAGAAGTGTCCAAAGATTTTCATAATCATGTTTTTTGGTCTCAATTTTTCTGGCTCTTGCTTTCGGATTGTTAGCTAAGCAATGGCTTTGAAGCCAAGTCTTGACATATACCTCTGGTCTGAACTTGTTCAGTGGAGGGCCAACACACTTGATGAAAAGCAAGGCTGACATGCTTTTTACCTCTGCTTCTAGTTGTGGTTAAAATGTTCATCTGACTAAACCCACGTTCACACTCAGCTGTGGAGATGACCAGAGTGTGCACTGCTTGAAGGAGGGGTTTCAGCTCTTCTGGTGCTGGTGGTATCATTTCATCAACAGTTTTGAGTCTTACCAGCTAGCTAACACGAGAGAAAAACGTAGCTAAACTCCAAACTAAGTTGTTATTGCTGCTTATGTCCATAGATTCCACCTTTGGTGAGTAAAGTAATGAGTAATGACTAAGATTACTGATTCTTGATTTACCTGAAATGTTATTTTCTAGTACTTTTAAATATGAAGTCCCTCAGATCGCGTTGTCCTCCTGGTTGCTTGGCCGTGATGACCGTTACCTGCGCTTCTGGCATCGATCAAACAGGCGCATCACGGCGCTCTGGCGCCCTCTAGGGCACTCGCATAGCATAGCGTCAGTGACTTGGTAAAAATGTCATTGCATGTGTGCGTGCTCCCTCGCCCACAGTATTTTACTAAAAATGCGCAAAATAGCAGTAATACCAGTGCCACGTTCATTGATAAAATTACATAAGGGATGGAAAGGGGGAATGGCAGTTTTAGAAGGGGGATGATTTTGACCGTTTTTATTTCAGGGGGGATGCCATCCCCTCATCCCCCCTCAACTCGAGTACTGGCTACATGTATATCACCTGATGTCACATATTGTGAATGCGAGTGTGAAAAAGCTAGCAAGCAGAGATTCCAAAGTGTACGACATTAAGCTAAAACAGATAGCTAAAGAAAGTAACTTGTTCAGTTAAAAGGAAAGGAAAACATTTATATTTAGTTAGCTGTACAGGATAAATGGTGAAATGCTAGCTATAAGTATAGGATGAATGGTACAGATGAATGGAAACAGATTAAAACAGTGAATTTTTTTAGCATTATTGGTAGAAAAAGATGACTAAATTAGCAGTTCATACAGCTGTCTAAAAGTAACTGATACATGGCTAGGCTACCTAGCTCAAGTCATATATTTTGTTATATATAACATCTGACACTAATGCAAACTTGACCAAACCCTCTTAACAGTTCAATTACATAGAAGGATACCACTAACAGTATTAAATATCATCCTATTAAAACAGTTGGCTCAAAGAAATACATTTGGATCATGACTGGTGATGTTGTTGATTGTATACTCAAGTTCATTTGACAGGGCTGTGAGAGTGTATATCTTTAAAAATAACAATAACCAATGATACCTGGTACACAATCCATTCTTTATATTTTAATATAAGTCCTTGTATGTATTTGAGTACTGATACACTATTGATGGTCTATAGGCTGCCGACTGCATGGTGCTGACATTGAGACATATTGATCATCATGTCAGAGTGGCGGTTGCCCAGGGCTGAATTAAAAGGGAGAGTGAAGCAAGAAGCAAAACAAATGTTTGTCTCTCCAAACCCTGCCTGGGGCGGGACGCTCAGCGCTCAACGCTGACTGGTCTGCTTGCTTCTCTATTGATTTCAGACTGGGCTGGGCTGCGGGCCAGCCAAAGGCCTCGGGTACTGACTGTCTGGCCTCTGATCGATTGAGTAATGAAAAATCATCCTCAGTTTAAAAACAGACAGCGGACAGACAGAAAATACACTATTGGATCAGGAAGCAGTGTGGCTTCACTTGTTCTGTGGTTCAAGTAGAGCACATGTGAATTAGTTTGAATATATGAGTGCATGAAAATAATAAAGATTGATAGCAAATATGGTACTTAATTATTTAGTATGTGCTAATGTAGATTTAGTCCCTCCCTGTTAGAGTCTGATGTTTAAAAAACAAACATTTGCACATAGAGTTTTAATGAAGCTGTAAGATAAAACAGGATCAAGTTTACAGCATTGATCTAATTATATTTCAAAAAATTATACTATTACACAACTGCATGAAATGTGATATACAGATTTTTATCTTGTTATATTTTTTAGTATAATGTACACATTTTCACTTCAACTTCTCTATGTTTATTTGAATATTCGTAATTAATGTAAGATTTTTTTTATTGAAATATCGAATACCAGTCCAAAATAAATCTAATCCCTCTGGAGAGAAAGTCCTTCTGATACTTCTGAGTGTGATAATAGGATTCTTATTCACTAACATTGGCCACCAGAGGCAGCTAGAGTACCATAAGCTGCATTTCACAACCACCCTGCAGAGCGTTTTGATGTTTTTTTAATAACAAACAAGAGACAATGGCCGTTTCTCAATGTCGAGTATACATGCTGCAGAGCCACTATTTCAAGTATATTACGTCATGGAGTGGCGCTGAATGCTGGGCATTTAACATGCATTTAAACAGTCCTTCGGCGCCACTTGATGACGTAGTATACTTGAAATAGTGGCTCTGCAGCATACTCGACATTGAGAAACGGCCAATGCTTGCCATTTACCAAGGGAGTTGATGTCACCATGAGAGTAAATGGACAGTTTAAACATTCTGTCTTGCACTGATGAAAATACTACAGTGTGTCTGTCGTTATAAAAACTTTTGTTCACAGTATTTCTGTGAGAAACTCAATTAGAAGTACCCATTTATATCCAAGCCTTACAGTATGCTCAAACGCATCATTGTCTTCTTAGCAGAAATGAAGTGACCAGACATGTGAAACATTAATCAAAACCATTTTAATTTGAAAAAACGTTTTTGGATTATAGCTGACAATCATGAAGTCACTGCTTTTTACTGTAAAACTAACTAACTAGGTCTTTCGCCAGATATATTATCACAAAATGTAATGTGATAACAGCCACAAGTGCAATATTTCACAAGTTCGGCAAACGGCTTTCTTTTCACGTTTTATAAGCTTTCTTCATTTCAGCAATTTTTAAATTAACTATTTGTTCAAATGTATTTTCAAACTACCATAGGCAGACATCACAGACATAAAGCATACCTCTGTGTTGCCACCATTAAGTTCATAGAAATATATCATTGAGAATTCTACGCACAGCCTTACTCCTATCCCAACATCATGTCTTGTGATTATGTTGCATTCAGTAGTTACCCTACACCCCCTGGCCTCATTCTGTTTTCCAGTGCATTACAGTTTGCATGACTGCATAGTCATACTGTCCTCCGGCCAGCTGTACGAGGCCACAGAAAACTCATCATAATCAGTGCTGTAGGTGAGTGAGTGTACGTATGCTTTCTTGTCGGACGGCTCCGGGTAAAGTGTTGCCATGTTGTGCTTATAGGCGTACTCGATGATCTGTAATGCAAACGTTTTGAGGATTTAAGTATTATCTGTTTCACAAGTCACTATACAATTAGACTCTTACAGCTTGTGAGGTACATCTGGTCTTTGTTGTGTGTGCACTGAGCTCTCACCTTGACAGCTAGTTTGAGAGAGACCTCCCTGATGGAGCTGAGAGGAGGATACAACCGTCCCTCTGCCAGGTCCTTCTCTGTCACCAGGTCAGCCAGAGCCTGTTTAATGGTAAACACACAGCTCAGGTTTACTCGGCCGAATTCTTCCAAACCCAAATAATCAGGAAAATGTCCCAAAGGACCGAAAGTCTATTTTCCAATGGCCCATTTTTCACAGTTTACACCACCAATCTCTTTCTCTCTCTGGATATATTATACAGCAAAACTACACTGTCGTTGTGTACAATATATGATATTACAAAATAAAATGGCCCATTTTTCTCACAAACGCCCATCCAGTTTACACCACCAATCTCTGTCTCTCTCGTTGTATATGTTATACAGTTAACTAAGCCTTAAAGTAGTTACGTCTTTATTCCAATGCCCAAAAATTAAAAAAATAAATAAAAGAGACCCATTGGACCAAAAGCCGATTTGTCTAATCGTTTTCCTGATAAACGCCTATTCTTTACAGTTTCAGTTTTCAATATCAAGCAGTTAACTTAGTGTTAAAAGACTTGAGCCCTTATTCATATCCCTAAAAGTCAAACAAATGTGCCATCGGACTGAAATAACTTTCAACCAACTCCATTTCAGAGACAAATATTACACTTTCATTTATATACAGCTTCAGTTGCAAGTTTTATATCAAACCTGATAAGCTTATATAATATGTTATATCTTAACACTAACCCTAGAAATAGATCCACCATGACCAACTACAGTATTAAAATCAGTAGTACAAACCCAGCCTGCCTGTATACTATCCATTCCTATCCTTCTACAACAAACTATTGAAATCAATACCTACATTAAATACAGGACTTTTTTTGTAAAATTATTATTTTACAGCCTGGTATTGCTACCTTTGTACAAATTCTAAATATTTCGGTCACTGTCAATAATACCATATATACCATGAAAGGCTCCAGGCATTCATTAAATACCAGTGGAGTGCAAAGTATAGGTCTGGTGACATCATGAGTAATTATATTACACAATTGATTGTACAAATGCATGCATTTATTTAAAAAGGATATCAAAGATTTGAAAAGGTTTAAATGAACTGTTTATGTCAGTGAGTTACCTCTGCTGAAGTGAGGAAGATCTCCTCAGTAATATGTCGGACGGCGCAGGCGATGACCGCCAGGCCCACACCGGGGAAGATGTAGGCGTTGTTTCCCTGACCAGGGTAGAACGTCCTCCCATCAGACAGGGTGTAGGGGTCGAATGGGCTGCCACTGGCAAAGATGCCCCGCCCCTACAGGACAATGAGTGATGGCAATGTATGTATTTATTTTAAAATATTATAACCATTGATAATGTTTTCAGTTGGGTTTGTTATTTGTTTGTTAGCAGGATTACAGAAAAAAATACTGAACCAATTGTCATGAAACCAAGTGGAGAACTGTAAAATGGGCGAAGGGGAACCCATTTAATTATGGAGCCATTCATTACTTTCACTAATGGGAAAAGCCTTGGCCACTCTGGGTAATATTAATAGCTTGTTTCACATATTCACTAGCAATGAAACCATTTATAGCTATGTATTCAGGGTCGCAACTAGCAATTGTTTTCTATATCAATAACATTTCAGAATATTATCTAGATTAATAGATTAATTGTTTGGTCTGTAAAATGTCAGTAAATAGTTAAAATGTCCATCCCAGTTTCTTAAAATCCACGGTGAAGTCTTTAGGTGTTTTGTTTGTCCAAAACTCAAAGATTTCCATTTCAATATAACATAAAACAGAGAAAAGCGGGAAATCTACAACACTTTCAGCCATTATTGCAAGAAAATAACTTTGACTTTATTGCTTAATGGATTATGAATAAGTAGGCGATATTACTGCCATGAAGAAAGTCTTGAGGGAGTACCTGTGTGATGGTGTAACACTGCTCAGCAGTGCATTCAGCTTTGCTGGTCGGGTTGCTGAGGGCGAAGATGATTGGCCGCTCATTGAAGGAAGCCATGTCTGCGATGATCTGCTCAGTGAAGGCTCCGGCAATAGCTGCCACACCTGAGACAGGAAGCAGTTAGACATGAGCAATGCATTCTAATTCAGTCTGCTTCTCTCAGAGCTTTCCCTTATTTTGGAATGTTTTAAAAGTTGGTTGTATGAGATACCTTCCATAGTAAGTGTATTAGCTACAATAGAAGGCAGTTAGCACGCCCCCAATTTCGGAGAAACAGACTCCTAAAGCCACCTAAAATGCTGCCAACTGTCCTTTCTTGCATCCAATCCATCAATGTCATCTATCAAAAACCATTCTGACAATATGTTCAACATATAGCTTCAAACTTGCGATCTGTCTGTCTTTTGAAAACATCTAATGCTTGTTATTGTTTTTTTTGTTTTTTTTTACCAATGATGGCTGTGGGTTTCAGTTCATGAACAACATCCTCCAGTTTCCTCATCTGTGGGTGCTCATGAGCAAACCTCTCCTTCTCATGAGTCAGGCTGTCCCGGCCCTGCGGATTTGGAGAGGAAGGTTGAAGAGGAGGACATTAAAGACATGAAACCATATGTGGAAAATCATTGACACTTTAATTGCTGAAGGAATTAAAGATTTCTTCAAAGTGTTACTCTGAGCAAAAGGATCCCGAGTTGGAAATCAGTGAGAAAACAGAAGGTCAAATGTAATATGAAGTACAGAGAAAGGATGAAAAGGACAGAGAGTGGTATTGGTGGAGTTGAGGGGGCAGTGGTAAAGATTGGAATTAAGTACAGAGGATGAGAAGGAGGAAAGTGGGATGAATAACGTGGATATGGTAGAAAAAACAGATGTTTAGCAGATGTTAGTGTAGGAGCCTTTTGCTGTGATTCCAAGGACTCCTGCTGAAAATGCGTGCGAATGCTGTAAACTGTGTATATTTGTTGCTGAATTTAGCAAACCGCATTTGCACTAATTAACATGGTAAATGTTTTTCCTGTTAGTGGAGGTAACTGACTTCTAACGGCTTGGGAAAATCCTCCTTTAGAGATCCAGAACCTGTTACAAAAACCTGTGGTGTTTGTGATATTCAGGACTTTGGGATTCATTTACTGACTTCCTACTGAACTATTGATTCTGGTAACCTATTGGTCAGATTACATTGCATAAGTTTAGTTATGCAATGTGAAGTATTTCATCCTGACACCTTGACAATGAGACCCTTGGAATCCACCATCCAGATCTTTTTCAGACACTCTTCCTTAGCGAGTCCCTCCTTCTCCATGGCCATGGTGATCAGCTCTGCAATCCCCATCGCTGCCTGGGAAGACAAAGGGAGGGATGCAAGAGGAAATGCATCAGGAGGGTTTTTATTAGATCACCTGTACGCATGGTGTTAGGAGCAGTGTTGGGTGTAACGCGTTACAAAACGGAGTTACAGTAATATATTCCCTTCAGGCTTCGCGTCGGGATCTTCGGGGCAGTTGAATGTTATGCACCCTCTATTCAAAAAAGAGAACGGAGCGAAAAATACAAACAACAAATTGTGTCAGGTGCGCGTGACCTGCTCCGCTGCGCGTGCATCATTTCCAAAGTGCTTCCACAGCAGTGACACACATCTGTGGATAATCATTTATACGAAAATGGTTAAAGCAACCATCACTAAACGCCAGCAACACTGCATCTACTGCAGACAGTAGCAACAGGTCAGATGGGGACATCACGTTACCCTCCGTTGTGGACACTAGCTTACTCCCGCCTGACTCGCCGCCCTCGCCCCCGGAGCAGTGTTCGTCGCCCGAAACTATGCCGCCCCTCTGCGGCCCGCAGGTGCCAGGATACCACGGCAAAACAGAGCCTGCCCAGGTATATCTAAACAAGTACCCGCCTGTACAGTGGGGTAAGGCGGTCATTTTGCAGCTCGTGGTATAAAAATAGACAAGGGCTAGAATATTCATGTGAAAATAGTGCCATATTCTGCCATGCCTGTAGAAATGTTGGGTCAAACATAATGCATACAATAGCACAGATGCCTTCACCACGAATGGCTACAAAACTATCTCATATCCCAAGCTTATCAACGAGCTAATGTTGCAGCTGAAATGTTCTCCAGGTCACAAAGTCAACCTCACATGATGATGTGATCCAGTTTTCAAGCACAGTAAATATTCTCTTCCCAGAGTATATGATGGGACCAAGGTAAGGATTTAGTAGGCTACATGGTTTTAATAATACTTTTGCTTTTCAATGTTTGCCATTTCAAACCATGAGCTGGTTCAAATCATATTTGCCTTGATTTACAATATGTTCTCATTTCTTTTATCAGTAGCTTTGAAGCTTTCGTGCTTTTCTTTGCCATAGTCCATTTTGGACTATATGAAATATTTCAGGATTGCACTTTTAACTCACTTGAAATGTTCTCACTTGCTTGGTTTCAAAACATAACAAATGGCATAATCTGTTCATTGGGACCATCAATGCTATTTTTCATTGCTGTTGCCGGCCACTATTGCTCATGTAAACCTACTACTGCTGCGCCCCCTGTAACCTCAGAGGCACCCTGAGTCATTATGTTCTGGAGCCGGGCCTGTACACGGCCATATACTAAACAAACTACAGAGCCCATTCCGTGTCCTGTTAGTGTTTACTTCCTCTCTGCCTTCTTCTGGTGATTTATCTGACGTCCAGCGCTCCGTCTTTTAACCTCTTTTCCTTTCTCTTTCTTGATCATCCTTAGCAACCTTCATTATAGTCCTTGACAGCGGTCTGTACTGTATTAACAACGTGTCACATGTTAAGAAGTTACAATCAGAATCGAGTATTCAACTAAGCCGTGTAATAAAAGGTGTTAGTAGCCTTAAGGGCCTACACAGTTGTAATGCTATACCACATTGCCCTTCACTGGATGTATAATGAGCTGCACTAAACTACATTTCAGCATTTAAAATACCTAGCCATTCTTTTGCGGTTATTTTGGTGAAAGTAACTAAAAAGTAACTAAAGTAGTGTAACTCATTACATTTCAGAGACAGTAATATTGTAATGTAACTTATTACTTTTAAAAGACAGTAATAAGTAATATATAATAGATTACATTTTGGAAGTAACTTGCCCAACACTGGTTAGGAGTGACCCATTCTTTTAGAATTGAGATTTGCAAATATCTAAATATGAACTCTTGTGGTCAGTCTTGCTATAAGTGTGCTGCACATACCTCCCCTGCTCCTTGGAACACAATGGTATGGTCACACATTTTGCTCTTAGTGATGCGGAGAGCGGCCAGGAGTCCAGCTACTGCCACAGCAGCAGTACCTGAGGAGTATTACAGACACACACTTAATACACTCTTACTGACATTCTTCATAAGTTCTGTGACACTCGTGTTACTACTCATGTTACTGCGGTATGTTCAAGAGTGATAGAGAACAGTGATTAATTAAACTAAATAAGTAAGATCGAAGAAAGACCAGTTAGAGTAAACATCTGATGTTTCCTTGCTGTATGGCAAATAATACAAAATAAATTAACAAATAAAACATAAAGCAACTTAATCTATATAGTATAGCCCGCATTTGAATAATTGCATATTAACCTAATAACACCATGGCAAACTTATTTATTTATATCTGACATATGTTTGTTTTTTTGTTAATCTTTTAAGCCTTATGTAAAAAAACGCCTAAATAACATATACAAAATTAATCAGGAATATGCCTTGTAGAAATGTTTTGAGAAAAATAAAAAGCTGAATCCCCAATTTATCATAACAGTATGATATCCATTAGAAAATGGCCATCAATGGCCATCTGTGTGTGAGTGTGTGTGTGTTGTTTTGTTACCTTGAATGTCATCGTTGAACGTGCAGTACTTGTTGCGGTACTTGCTCAGCAGACGGAAGGCATTAACATTTGCAAAGTCCTCAAATTGAATCAAACAGTCCATTCCATACCTGTAAGAAGACAGAAACAAAAAAAATAAAGGATATAAGTGAGCTATTTTCTTAATTTTTCAAAGTAACTGGACTTTTGACAGTTTTCTGCACACTCAAACACACACATAAACCATGTAGAGAGAGTCTCCACATTCAAAAACAAACTGTATTGCAGTCCTGAGGGGGGCGCTCTCTCACCACATAACACATCACAGGGGGAGAAATTAAGAAATGTGATGCTGGCTTCTCAGTGGAAAACATTTTTAACAATGTATTTTATTCAGATTTCTTGAAGTTGAATTTAAATATTTCAAGATATTGAGAGGAAAACTCTTGAGTGAGACTTCATATTTTAAGCTTCATTTAAAGTCACATAACTTGTTCTTCTCTTAAATGGGCATTTGACAAGCTGACACCTGTTTCCCCCACATTCACAAAGGGAGGATAAACCTGCATAAAGGAGTAGAATAACACGAGAAAAGAAAAGACCACAGTGCCCACCCAGTCTCCCAGTAAAGCAGCCGTGTTCAATTTAACAAGATGCTGCTCAGACCACCTATCACAGTCAATACTGTGCCAATAAGCTCCTACAAA
The DNA here is from genome assembly GCF_902827175.1 of Gymnodraco acuticeps. Lineage (NCBI taxonomy): Eukaryota > Metazoa > Chordata > Actinopteri > Perciformes > Bathydraconidae > Gymnodraco > Gymnodraco acuticeps. Next base: position 3,215,648 of record NW_022989810.1, read on the forward strand.
AACATTGTGCAACAAAAATAAGCTTTAAGGTCAGCATTATGGGTCTTTAAATTAGATTTAGCAGCGCCAGAGAGGAATCCCGAGTTCCCATGCCTGTCAACATATGGGACTTTTGTTCAGGAATGTACTGGATGTTTGCAAAGGGACCGCTGCTGCTTTCCAAGATGAGAGACAGGGGCTCAGCTGCAGGAAAAGCAAAGTACTACCTGGTGTAGGTGTACAGGACAAACATGTCTTTAAGCTAGTGGCAGATAGATCTAAAATATGTAATTTCATTATTTAAAAAGATACATTTAGAGTGGCTATTACTACAGTAAAAATATAGTCTTAATTCTTTTTGTAATACTCAGCATTAAATACCAATTTGCCACTATTTTAAACTTTCGCAGCCTGAAATGATAACCATCACTATCAGATGTTATCAGCTCTAGCTACCTAGCTAACTTAGCAACGTTAGTTTTATGATTTTAGAAAAGGCTTTTACTCGAAGGATTGATTAGCATGTTAGCTAAGGTAACAATATCTAAGATAGCAAGTTGCTGCTGAAGTGATATATTTTGCAAATCCACAAAATTGGTGAGGGAAAGCAGCTGTTCCGTAAAGTTAAACTCTGGTGGTAGAACTGGCTTCCGAGTGGGGAAACACTACAACAGTGGATGTGCTGTGTTAAATGTTAATCTTTTCATATTACCCAAAACTTCACCAAATGTAGTTAGCTCATGAAATGCTAATTGGAAATAATGCTGATTCAGGTTGGACTTGCTAAAGTTTGCGGTTTATGTTAGAGCAGATAACTATTCTGTATTATCCATTGCTAACACTTTTGCTCCTGATATTCGCTTCCAAAGATTAAAATAAAAACACCATCCACAACGCTCTTGCTATAGGCCTACTGTGCATTGCTCCTACAGAATGCTGCAGGGATATTAAGCTAACATGGAAGCTAGCATAGCCCTAGTTCCCTTGATAATTGTCCTTTTCCATATAATTTTGATTATTGCAGAAAATAACATCTGTGGCAAACAAATATTATGATAGCCTACTCAAACACTTTGTTTAACAAGATAATCTTCATAAATGAATACCACTTAAAACTACACCATGATCACATGACTTCCCTTCACCACCATTTCCAATTTATAATTTGATTTTGCAATGGTGAAACTAAAATACAATTTGAAAGTACTATAGATGGATATATATGTTAGTTGAAGGGTTGGAATACTTTCAAAAGATGAGTAGTGATGATGTTTAATGTCCCCAACAACCTCGTTTATTTTAGCCATTTGTTAGCAACCACTTTTTTTGCAAGACACCAACGAAAAATATACAAAATGTACAAGAGGAGTACTACTGTCTGTCTGTCTGTCTGTCTGTCTGTCTGTCTGTCTGTCTGTCTGTCTGTATTAAAAACTACAGTACAGGGATCATGTTTCAGTGAGTGAAGGGAATTGAGGACGGGCCAAGAAAACAGGCCGAGGCGGCACGAAACCCCCCCAACACCTGCAGCCCTGTCAACAGGGGTGAGGTTTGAAGTTCTTCCTCAACTCTGTTTTACTCTATTTCTCCATTCTGTATTTCAATTGTCTTTGTCTTTTCATAAAACCCTGCCTCATTCCTCATAAGGCAAAGGATCCTCGTTTGCACTGATGTCTTAAAATTCACTAAAGCTTTTTCCCACGTGCTACAGTTGCTGCTAAACTGCTTAAACTTTCAGCAGGGGGATGAAATTGAGCGGAAGCGGGACAAGAAAGAAATGCAGGATGAGAAGCGACTAGAGCTGTGTTCAAATGCAATAAAACTGTCCATCGCTGGGTCAATATTTCCTTCCCTCTGCCACTCGGAAAGACACTGGTTCCTCATGCAGAGATTGACAGCCCAGCTGACTAACTGCCAACATGGCAGTAGTGCTGAATAGAGAAATGTGTTTCCTCAAGCAGAGAGCATTACTAAAGCAGGGAGAGCTTGTGCGAAGAGGAGGAATAATGAGGCCAAGTAGGGAGCTATAAACTTTCATTGTGTTGAGGCTTTTGGAGACAGAGACAGGCGACATAGATGTGGCCTCTGCCAGTGCAGCGCCCTCTGGCATGGTTTTAATGCAATGACTACTGGAGAGGTCACACCAGTTCACAAAAAATCAAGCTGCCGATAGGAAGAGTTCTGGAAGTTAAGTTCTCAGTAGATGTTGAGACGTACTCACACAATGCAAGTATTCTCACTAAAGTCAAATAACTGTGTTGTAATGTTTCGAATAATTTCCCCGGTGCGGGACAAATAAAGGATTTCTGATTCTGAAAAAGTGGCCTTTTAGACATTGAATTATATGTATTACTTTAAAATCATAGCCCAGAAAGGCCAGATGCTGCTGAGAAAAGGCTGAGCTGTGAACACAGGCATATTTATGGGCACCCACTGACCATACACTACAGATCTGTGGTTGTGGTACCGTGCAGAAAGAAAGGAGCATCTTCCCTATGCAGAAAGCTCTTTAGATCCATAAGAGCCATAAAGATAGGGGGTGAGCTTTTGACAATGTGTGTGCGTGTGTGTTTTTGTGTGCTTTCCCTTAAAGGTCCCATGTCATGGCCATTTCTACTGATCATAATTCCATTGTTGAGGTCTACTAATATAAATGTATATTGTGCAATTTTCCAAACTCACTATGGTTTCTCATACAGCATCTCTGTAAAGTATGTGTATTCACTCTCTGTCCTAAACGGCTTGTTGGAGCTCCTGCCCCCCCCCCTCCCTGTGAGCCCAGTGTGCTCTGATTGGTCAGCTCACCCATTCTGTTCTGATGAGTCCACCACCGTTACAGCAGAACATCAGTGTTTATGTGTTACAATGGCGTTAGCAACCAGAAAATGACACCAGTAATGACAAACAGATGAGAATGCTTTGTGGGGTCTGAGTGCCGTGTTGGCGGGACGTTGCGCGGCTCGCTGCTATGAGTCGCGGACAGTGTGAGCTGGGTTCATTTCCTGCTTGCTGCGTGGGGTCTGCGAGACAGCGAGACATCGCAAATGGACGCGGGAAGGGGGGGATTCTGAGGGGGCTGCAGCACCCCCATCTGCGAGGCTCCACCAGCACCTGCACCCCCAAATGCGGCGCACCTACAGTGTAAGCGCGCCACAGTTTCGCCGCTGCAAGGCTCCACTAACAACCCCCCCCCCAGCGCGTCACAGTTTGGCCGCTGAGAGAGTGTGTGTGTGTGTGAGGAGCTCCACGGATTGGGTATGGGCACGTCACTGTACCCAGGAAGAAAACAATGGAAAAAGAGAAATCTCCAACGAGGCGTTCTGGGGCAGCATAGACAGGTTTGTGACTCTGCAGACCGTTTACATGCAGACCTTCATAACACACAAGGGGATGGGTAATAACCAGAAAAGCATGACATGGCATGGTATGACCTTTAAACAAAGCTCGTCTTGGAGGCCATTTGTGTCGTTGTTGTCCCTGTTCTGCCCGACAGTCTGTTGTCTTTCCTTGGCGACCCTCTAAATGGAACGCCAACATCTGACAATGCACCTTTTTGCCAGCTAAATAATGGGAATAATTGTTACTAAGTAACAGCACAGGAAGACGGAAAAACATGTACAAGGGTGCCAAATCATTACTTCAATTGATAACATTGTAAAAAAGATTTAAATATGAATGACTTATTATTATTATGGTGCGCATTAACTATTTAGCTGGGAAACCACACATTTGGCATCTTGAGGAGTGTTGTAACTTTGTGGCTATAAAATAACTATGTGTTGCCTATGTCTTTAAAATGATGTTAAAAATACTGGCAAATAGTGATCTAGGTTGTGGTCGATGGATCCATCAAATATTCTATTTATTCTATTATCTATTATTATTTATCTCTAGGTGTGCCCATAGTAGGTTTTGACTTATTTTCAATATGTTACTAATATTGATAGAAAATAAGAAAGCTACTGCTGTTGTTATAACTTTGAACTCAAAGCAGAGTTCACGACTTGTTGAACTCCAATCCCAAAACAGGGACTTCGTTCCAACTCTCATGACTGTTCTGAAAAAAAGGTGTATCCCTGCTGTTTAGATTTGGAAATGAGATGACTTTCCGTCTCTTTTGCCAGCGCTTTGTCAACAGCAGAGTCTGTTCAGTGACTTTCTGAGACCAACAGGGGCCTGGTGGGAAAGAGTTTACATCTGTCACTAGGGTGAACCTGTCCACTCCTGCTTAAGCGTGTAAAACTGAGTAAAACACAAAAGTCCTTGGTTCTTCCCTTGACAGTGAATCTAACCAAAGGTTTCTCACACAGCTTGTGGTTAGTGTGTCCTTTGCGACTGCATGCAGTAGTTTTGAGGGATGGAATGTTTCTCCATAACAAGTGGCTATAATCAATAGCAACAGTGCATCACATGACTTCTTTTAAAACAGTCTTGTGTGTCCATAAGGTAGTTTTAACTGTAGCTGTTTGCAATAAAAAAAAGCTCTATAAACACATTGTGCTCAACCTGCTCTGCGCTGTTTAAGCTATCTGGAGTCATGCTAGCAGCACCACACATAGCTGCTTTGTGCTTCAAATATTTTATTATGCTATGATATATGCTGGCCACTGTTATACGGGTAGCAGAATGAACAAAACACACCTAGACGTATTGTTTTCTGGAGTAATACTTTCAGGTATTTTTTTCAACTTACTGCCAAACCGATATAATATATTGGGAATAAATGCCTGTGTCATTTTTATTAATGTAAGATAGAATGAAAAAGAATGCGATACATGGCGTATCAATCAGACTTTGGTGTTATGTCTGGGTCAAACTGGGGGACAGGGGAGTTAACGTGTGCCCCAGCTCCTTCATATAACACAATAGGGATTCAGCTGAGACCTGATGAAATCTGAATCTCCAGCTAATAGGACGTATGTGGATGTCATACATACTTATATGGTGGGGTGGGGGCTAGGAGAACAGAGGAAGAGTGATTCCTTTAGTCGGAGTCAGGAGGATGTCTATAAAGAAGGTCACACACAAGGGTGCTTTGTCCAAACACAGCTGTCCAACTCGTGTGCATACATACGCCGTTGTGTGTACACACACACACACACACACACACACACACACACACACACACACACACACACACACACACACACACACACACACACACACACACACACACACACACACACACACACACACACACACACACACACACACACACACACACACACACACACACACACACACACACACACACACACACACACACACACACACACACACACACACACACACACACACACACACACACACACACACACACACACACACACACACACACACACACACACACACACACACACACACACACACACACACACACACACACACACACACACACCTTCTAGTCAGAGCGGAGTATGACACCTGACTATTCCCTTTTTTTAAATGTGCTATATAAATACAACTGCATTTGATTTGATAGAGAACTGTAGCGGATACAACCCGTTTCGTCTCCGTGTGGACGGGGCCTTGTACAGTTTCTGTACAAACTGTGAAGTCTACTGAGACAAATGTAACATTTGTGATATTGGGCTATATAAATAAACATTGATTGATTGATTGATTGATTGATTGATTGATTGATTGACAGTAAAGCACAGTTTTTCTGGTAATTTCTACTTGTGTGTAATTTTCACTTCCAGCACATTCCTTCTATTTCAGAAAGCTCTGCTGAGCCTTATGAAATGGGACTGTAACAAATAAATCTGGACAAGCTAAAGAAAAACATAGGGATTAAGAGTGACAACAAAGGTCAGTGTTTCTATGACAGCAAAGATTGAGTTCAAAGTTTTGAAACCTTTGCTGAGCTTTGTGATGAGGGTGTAGACCCAATGAGATTAAGGGATGATTCATTCTGCCTGGAGAACAAAGCAGCAGACAACACCTGCTGATTATTCAACAAGAGCAGCGGCTGGAGGAACACGTACCATTCTCCTTCAGTATTTTTAAATGTCGGATAAAAGAATCCCTCTGTACTTCTTCTGTTTATTTATGATGAATCAATCTGGACTCTTATAGTTTAGTTTCTTAGAAAACTAAACAAGAATATTACTTGAAAGGCTGCAGAGCTGTAATCATTCATTCAATCTCTGAGCCCATAATTACTTATTTTCCGCCAATCTGGCTCCTTTGGGGAAAAAGCTTCGCTGTTCCCTGTAGTTGAGAAGCCACCCGGTTATTAGAGTCATGGCTTCCTGCTGCCAGCTGGAGGTGGACTCTGGCTCTCTGGGTTAGGACGGGTCTTAACCAGGCCCATGTGTGTGTGGCTTCATGGCACATAGGGACCCACAGATATAGAGATATGCCCGCACGCATGCAAGGCTGCGACAAGACTGCAATAAACACAAGGAGCCCCGAAGGGAAGCAGTATGACTCATTAACTGCAGCTCAGAGAGGAGGAACAGATAAGATCAGCGAATGAAAACCAAACAAATGGCAATATGGAATATTAAACACGTACTGTGCCCCCGACAAGCCAAAACTAACCGCTCACTCTAATAGCATGTCTACTAGTCGGAGTATAAATCCCCTTGGGGAATATATGGTGAGATACGTTCTTTGGACTGGGACAAATGGAGTCACAGCTTCTTTATTAAAAGGGGCCCTATGCTCATTTTCAGGTTCATATTTGTATATAGTGTCTCTCCTGTGACATGTTTATATGCTTAAATGTTTATTTTTCTCATACTGCCTGTGCTGCAGCACCTCTTTTCCCCCTCTGTCTGACACCAGAGTCCAGTCTGCTCAGATTGGTTAGCTGGCTGGCTCTGTTCTGATTGGTCAACGGCCTATAGATGCGTACAATGTTTTGGAACGCTAGCCAAAAGAAGCACAATTGTTACATAGTGATGTTACTACTATGTAACATAAGTTAACAATGGAGTCCAATAGAGGCCTTTCAAGCTAGCCTTTACAGACCATGCACACACATGTATATAACGCACTCCAGAATAGGGCATAGCACAACAGGGCCCCTTTAAACCAGATATATCCTACTATCCAAGGAAGCTTCTGTGCTTAAATGATCAATCATATTGCATTAAGAACAAGAATGGCACTTGGAGAGAGACCACCCACCGCCAAAGCCTGTGTTGCATTGACATGTTCCTCGGATGGTCCCACTTACCGAGTTAGGAAGCCGTTTGTTTTGACTTCAATGTGTTCATTAGCTTTACTGTAAGTCGTAATGTGGAAACAACAAGGATGAAACAACAAAGGGTTGTTTTTCTGTAACCAATTTCCGAAAAAGTAACGTCATGGCGGTGGTAGCAATCATGTATTACATTAAATATGAAAACCAAGAAGCTAATTGGATTACGTAAAAACTCAATTAGCTGAGTTTCTGTGGACAAGCAAGCAATTCAGATCACTGGGGACAGTTTAAACATGGATATTGTTATGTAACTAAGACTCAAAAACATAGGATTGTCCATTCCAGTTGCGGACCCAGTGGTTGGATAGCTGTACTCTCAGTGCCACTATAATCAAAAGCACTTTTCAATAAGCTTCAGTTTCCATTCTTCCAGTAGGCAGAGTTTTGATTGACATTGCTTAGCAACCGCGACTGAAGCTCCAGACGCCTGAATCCTTCAAGATCACGGCACGCAGCAACTCTGCTTGAAATATTTATTTTAACAGCTCCATGTGCTGTTTGCATGAAAATTATAATAGCAGACTGCAAAAAGGAAGAGAGCAGATGGTTCACTGACGGCTATTATTATCATACCTGTCTGACACAGCCTTCATAAATTCATCCAGCAGGTCATCATACGCCCGGCCTCGCACTCTCTTATGTCTCAGGCCAATGTAGAGAGGGTCCTTCAGCAGCACCTGCAGACACACATGGAGGTGAAGGAGAGAATATGAGACATCTAAGCTTTAATATTTTTATTTTTACATACAGTAGTACATCCCAAGTACAGAAGGGCCAAGCACAAAGGGGAAAATAAGGAGGACCTTTTTTAGATTTTCTAGATTAAAGTTGAATTATTAAAGGTAGGGTAGGTAATTTTGGAGAAACCAGCTCGTGCGCTAGAATTTGAAAATACACAGCCGGAAGAAATCTGCCACTTCCTTACAGAGCCCCTCCTCCAACACACACGAACGCGCACATGACCAATGAGGGCACGAGATAAGTTTGTGCACAGATGGAAGGCTGACCGGCAGGTAGGCCATCCAGTTACTTTAGCCGGGCCGGCTCAGATGATTGGTCGTGCTTTTTACAGTACTACGGCTTCCACAGATGACATTTCTTTATGGATTTATTGTCAAAGCATTTAAGATATTCGTTGCCATCGGGATGTTAAGAGCATTCCATGGAATATATCAAAAAGTGTATCTCGAGCCGGTTTCTCAAACTTACCTACCCCACCTTTAAGTGTGAAACTGAAATACCATTTGAATAATAAAGTTGAAATGTCGATAATAAATTAAATTCCGTTGGTCCTTTAAATCAAGTAAGGGGAGCAACCGACGCGCCCTGCTGAGTGTAAATCCTTCAATTTGTGTGGTCACTCCTTGTGAATAGAAGCAATTTTTAAAACCACACTGTCTATTCCAAACAAATAAATGACTTCATTGGTTATTAAAAGAGATCCTTAAGTTTCTCCTTTACACAAGGCATTTTCTTGAAGGCTTAAGCGCGAGAAGTTTTATTTTATTTTCAAAATTTGAATTTATTATCAATGCACACAATTAAATGCTTTTATTTGTCGTTGTTGGCCCTGGCCCTTAGAGCTTTTTGGTTTTAAAGGAGTTCCCCTTAGAAAACATTGACTCGTAGAAGGTCTGTAATGTGATGCAAGTCAACTATAAACAGTACACTCTTTGTAAAACTGTGAGCCCTTACATGAATTAAGACTTTATAAGAACTTTTGTGTTAACTAATAAAAATACTTCTATTCTGGAAAATAACTAAAATATGAGTAGGAAATTGAAGACCTGTAAATTAAAGTGTTTCCAAAAGGTCTGTAGGCTACACTGTACTGCAACCATTTAGGATTTCATTTCCATAAAGTGGGGGGGCTTTAAAGAGACTAGTAAATCTTTATAGCAGAAGTGAAAATATCCTGACCTAGTATGTGCCAAGAACCATAACACAGGATCCTATACGTACTTCCCAAAATGCAAATGTACAGTTTTAGTGAGTGTAAACACATTTTATAGGATGCAACATCAGGGGAATAAAAAAATGATAAGGTAATATTGAGTGCAGTATTTCAATAAAAACCTGAAGTATCAAGTCAGGGAATATGTGAGACTATGTATGTGAATTATGCCCAGTGCTGACATGTGCTGTGCCTGTGTGTGAAAATAAAAGAGAGAGGAGAGATATTACAGTGTGTGAGCACACCCTCACACACACAGACACATGTGTAGACCTCAGACCTCTGCCATGTGTGTGTGTGTGCTACAGCGCTGAGAGACACCTCCTGTCACGTCAGGTCACACACACATCTGCAGATACATCTCCATGCCCACGTAATTCTAATCAAACTAAAATAATTAACATTTTGGACATTTTCAAGTAAATACTATTATAGCCAGACATGATTTTTTTATAATAAATACCATGGTAGTCCATTAAATGGTAGTTGAGATGCCCAAAAAACTAGTTTTGTCAGCTTCATCATAGTGCTAGAGGAAAAGGGAGTGGTTATCACTAACATTTAAGGATTATTTACAGTGGATGATGAATGTCTTTACAAACTTGTGTGGCAATCTATCAAGTACTGTCAATGTTTAGACACTTAAATTAATTACAACTTAAACTTCCTGGTGGATGTTTAGGAGAAGGTCAGATGATAGCTAAAGTAAGGTTCATCCTCTGAGAACAATGCATGTTGGAATAATATTTATGACAATCCATCCATTACTTGTTGAGATATTTCCGTCTGTACGAAAGTAGTCATTCTCTGGTCTTTCTCCGAAATGATTTTAAGTTTTTTGTTAGAATTTTTTTATTTTTAACAACTCAAGGTAATAGTTTGGCTTATGCAAAACGTATTGCTAACTGCACTGACGTGAGAACAGAAGAAATAATTAGCCAATGTTCAAAAATCTCCTGGAGTAGAATACATTAGAGTGAAGAATGTAAATATGGGACATGTTTGTGTATAGAAGCCATAGGGAACAAGGCTTTACAGATATCCAAATGAAGAGTGTGAAGGAGATGAAAGAGCAGCAGTAGTGAACTTTGACCTTTTGCACCTTCATATTTGGAAGAATGAGAGCGATTCAGCGGGGACAGGAGAACATTAAGAACAGAGGTTGATGGGAAGCCATGTGTGTGACAGAGACACATGGAAAATGAAAGAGTGAGAATGGGATGAATTACATGGAAGTAGACGGCACCTTCCAGTGATCGATTGCTTGCTGACTTTGCTTTCGTCCATCAGCACATATTTCATCAGATCTTTAAAATGATGCACCTTCCAGAACAAGCTGTAGGTTCCCACCCTAGACAGTCTTTTAAATCTCAGCGTTGTCTTCCAGGGTTTTTCAATTCCAAGACGTGGGGAACTGCTCCAGTGCGTTGCCATGCCCCATTGGGACGGGCGACCTTTACTTCTGGAGATGGATAATTAGAGGGTGCCACTAAGATGAGCGCGGCAGCCTCCTTTCCATGGCAGGATCAAGACTCGCCATATCCAAGAACAGCTCAGAACGTTTATATAAGGCAATATTTATTTGAAGTTGACAACTCATTTCCTGGCAAGCTCCAAATGGACAGTAATAGGCTCGGGGTGGCCAAGTTCAACAGTAACCAAAACAAGCAAAACATTTTCATGTGATCCCGCTGAGAGGTGGGGTGATATCAGGGAGCGCTTCTGGTGGTCATTTCTCAAAATGATGCAAGAGCATGCAAGGGGAATGATAAAAATAGATATAACATTTTAAAAATAGGTTAATTTCTCATTTGGAGTTTCGACTCATGTGTCTATTAAGTTTGATGGTGACTTTATGTGCCATTATTCAGTTGAGTTACATACTGACAAAACTGCCTTTGAACCTTTGACCCAACAACCCACTGGCAGATTTGAAAGGCATGTTAACAAAAAAAAGGCCAATATTACATTATTTATTATAGCCAGAAACTGTAAAAAACACAAGTTTATCCTTGGATGTTCTTAGAGTTCTTGAAAGAAAATGCTGCGCTCCTTTGTACAACTGGGATGCCATGACTGACTCGACTTAGACCATAACTTGATGCAATGAAAACCCCATTTGGAAATCCCATTTTGTTCAATATTAGCAACATTTGTAAAGATTTTCTGTAAGTATGTTTACTTTGTAAGCATTCCAACTCAATGCTTTATTTATTTTTTCCAGAGTTTTGCCACTTTAACAATTTAAACTGCAAAAAAATCATATTTAATTTCTTTCGACTTCTTGCCATGATTGTGCTGTTCCTATAGAGCATGGGTGTCAAACTCAATTTCATCGTGGGCCACATTAGTGTTATGGTTGCACTCAAAGGGCCGGTTACTTGTAACTATATAAATATATAATATATATAAAAATGTATTATATTACATTATTGCCTCTGCATTGGATTATTATCGGATAGGGTAATAACTTAATAATTAACTACGTCTGAAAGCAGAAGTCCAGGGCAAATAAATGCAAGTCTCTTCAGTGCGCATGTCACAAGAGGAAATGCATTGTGGGACATGTAGTTTATGGGCAACGTGATTCTGTAATGTAGCATGTAACCGTATATTAAACGTATTATATTATTTGCAAGCTCTTGCGGGCCACATAAAGTGAAGTAGAGGGCCGGATTTGGCCCCCGGGCCTTGAGTTTGACACCCCTGCTATAGAGATACAGGACTTACATATTGCAGAGCTAACAAGGCCATCAAAATGTGAATCTGGGGTTCATAGGTGAAATGGAAGAAACTGCATCATAAAAGACTCGTATAGTCTGAGGTAGTTGAGAGTTGGCCGACCTCAGTGACACTGTGCTGAACTGTTGACACGAGTTGTCTCTCTGTCCCAGATTACCCTCTGTTGATTGGTTAAACTGTCCTTTGTGTTGTACAGCCCTTTTCTCTCAGAAGGGATTAGCACTTGTGTATGGCTCTACAGACACAGAAGCTCCGTATTCACTGTTGCAACTGTCTCCAAACTGATGACTGTCGGACTGCAGAAAATAATATAAAGTTATATTTGACTGCTTTGTTGTGCTGGACTTTTAATGAGGATGTTTAATTAGTATAGCATGCAGCGTCAGTATTAAAAAGGGACTGTTACAGTACATTTATGAAGACATTTTGAAAGACCAGGGATCTAGAACAGTGTGAACCCGTCTGAGGTAAAGGACACCGTGCATTGGACATGTGAAAGCCCACCCACTACAGATGCACAAAGAGCAAATTGTCCAGTATGACATCATTGAATCACATTTCAACAAGAGAGTGTTTGTTGAGGTTATGCCAGGTGATATCAAGTCCAGGGATACACTGACAGATACTGTACAGGAAGATTACATGACGTGAAAACTGAACTCCCTGAGTCTTAGAGACTCTTCTACTGCTGATTTGTCGGTATATATTGTGTGTTTTGTGCAGGATAGCTGTCCAGGTAGTGATATGTTATTGCTGGTTCTCACACAAGATAACAGTTTCCACATTCCAAATAACAGACAATCACATGGTGGATCACTTTCTATATAGCTAAAACAGAGCTACTCATGATCGGATAAAACATTAAGGAGTAGCTTGACAATGTGTGAAATATGCTAATTCATTTTCCTGCAAAGAGTTATATGGGAAAAGCAAATAAATGTATTTCTAAAAATGTTAAACTATTTATAAAGGGAAAAAAAACAAAGTGAGAGGGGTCTGCATGCTCCACTGTTTGGACGTCAGCCTGCCCGCCTCTGTCTACCCCCATATCAACTCAAGGACAAATATAATCCCATAATAACGGTCATTTTAATAATTAGCTTGGGCTACCACTACCGCATAACCTCTCAATGCCCCCATCATGCCTTCACAGTCAAAGTGAGGCGAGGTACTGAGGGGCAGCAGGCTAGAATGCCTCCCATATGAATTCAGAAGAACCTCACATAATAAACACACACAGTCTATTTGCCCCATTACAAATAATTTAGCCTGTCATCTCTTTATAATAATGGAAAAGTTGGCTAGAGTCAAGCAATTTTACAATTAAATCTCTTTTAAATTATATAAAAAATATAAAGGCAGCAATACAACTGCATGCGTGTGTCATCGCTTTCGGGCAAATTTGTCACTGTGTATATGATTTCTGTCAAGGACTGATCGACGTCTAGTAAATGGGAAACATATCTCCTTCTTTCCAAGAGTTTAGAAGCTCCATACACATAAGGTCTCAAGTCCAGTAAACTCTAAACGAAGATATGGAATGGATGAAGAGTCGGTAGTCAATGGGACAAGGTTTTGGTATTCAAAGGGTTCTGGTTTCCATTTGTATTTTGAGTAGTATCAACCAATCACATTTCGATGGGCTTTGGTTGCTTGAAGGTGAACCAATGAGAGGTGGAACACATTGGCCGAAGTGCAATCTCAGAACCCTTAGCTAGTGCTTGACGATGATTTTGCTTTTCATTAGCTAACAACAAACTGGCAAAATATCTTAATAGGCCTATCATTGGCTAACATGAGCAAGCAAGCTCAGAATGGTCAAGGTTGGATTTTCCTATAATAGGGGCACACACACACACACACACACACACACACACACACACACACACACACACACACACACACACACACACACACACACACACACACACACACACACACACACACACACACACACACACACACACAAAGCCCTGCCTGCACCAAGCATACATGTAGCGACTTGTTACTGGAAACAAGTCGCATTAAGCACAGGGATAGAAGGAGAGTTTTCTTGAAACAGAACACTTAATCAGTCACCTTTGGCTAGTTTGTGAGTTACAAGGTTCTGCCGATGATTAAACTATTTACAATGTGTTCTTTATTAGGTTGAGTCAAGAACCGAAATTTGAGCTTCGGACAGAACCACGCTAGCAGATTTTCCTGCTATGCTAGGCTAATCTCTACTCAATTAATCAATGTATGCTGAAATATTCCGATGACTAACTGTTTTTTAAGTTGTTAAGTACAATAGTGCAAACTCACCGCATCAGACTCCACAAGCTCTATATATATATATACACACACACACACACACACACACACACACACACACACACACACACACACACACACACACACACACACACACACACACACACACACACCACACACACACACACACACACACACACAACACACACACACACACACACACACACACACACACACACACACACACACACACACACACCACACACACACACACACACACACACACACACACACACACACACACACACACACACACACACACACACACACACACACACACACACAACACACACAACACACACACACACACACACACACACACACACACACACACACACACACCACACACACACCCACACACACACACACACACACACACACAGCTAATAACAGATTCTCTGTTTCCTGTTTTGGCATCAGATTTGAGGCAGATTGAGGCCATAGGACCAATTCAAGCCATGAGACAGCTTGTGAAAGTTGTGCTGTTATGCTCATAATTGTCCAAAACTGCTGTCGTGGACCCAACAAATCTCAGCTGCGGATGATATGACCATAAACCAGAATCATTCAAACAGTTATGAACTCAAAGTGGGAATGCATAGAGGTGCCAGTACTGCCGGTTGACAGGAAGAGGTCAAACGGCAGAGCTACATACTGTAAGTCTATAAAGATAAAGAGCTGAGGTGGAGGAATTGTCAGAATGAGAGGCCATTTTGCTCTCCAGTTACAATGGCACCAAGAAGATTAATGCAGCAATGTAATATACTTTATAGGGTTTCTGGTAAATCTACAGTGTTACTGTTGTTATAATTCAAAAGAAGTTTGGCTGGGGAAACTTTGATGAGCTGTCTGGAAAGAGCTGCCACAGAGGGACATAAAGCCATGGAGGGTTAGGGTTGCACTGCTATGCAATCAGTGGGTTTCTCCCTTTCTTGGTCCCTCTTCAATCTAACAAATATTACTTTGTAGTTTTTCTAATTGTATTTGCACTCATCTATTCCCAGCAACATATGTCATCCCTAATCTTTCTGAGAAATCTTCTTGGATTGAAACCAAACTCTTGGGCCTGAGTCATGTGAGGACAGTCTTAAAGGACAGCAACTGACAGGCTGTGCAGCGACTAAGTCTGCCACACCCTTGGCTGACGTTGAGAGTTTTGTATATATAGATGTGCACACGGACTATTCTTAGTCTGTTTCAGGCTTCAGACACAAGTGCTGCCCTGCCCAGAGTTGTAATCATCTTTCAGAGACTTAGCGAACAGCGAGCATAGGTGGGTAACTCTCTGTTGGCTGCTACTCTTGCTGGCAGAGGGGAGAGGTGTTTTCCCTGCTGGCATCCATCAACGGAGCTGCTTACATCACTAATATAAAGGGTGTTTTCCTGTGGTAAAGTGTGAGATTTGTTTTCTTTTTCTTGGCTGATTTCTGAGGTCAGACCTACCTGGCTACGTTGAATTTCCCTACTGGCATACATCATCATGTACTCTGGCAGCAATATTCTGAGTGTAAGGGTCTGGGGCAGTTGAGTTAAGAGGTGAGCAGGAAGACCTAAGCACACTTTATCCTTACTCCTTGGGGCTATAATGACTTAATTTATACACAGGGATGACTAGAGTTTATTTTATTTATTCTAATCAATGTAATCCACCCTGCTGCTCTAGAGGCCACTTTATCTCTGGCCTATATGTGGGTAGTGAAGAATAATAAAACATGTTTCCATTGCAGTCTTAGTTTCACTCTATGACTAATGTTTAGGAATGATGGACTGATCTGGGAGTGTGGTCGTCTTTCAATCCGAAGGTTGTGGGTGCGATCCAAGCCCTTGCAGTCAACATGTCGATGTATCATTTGGCAAGATACTTAACCTCAAGTTACTCCCAATGTGTGAATTAAGTTAGCAGGTTGTTGGTAACTTATAGTTATTTGTTGCAAATCCTGGGAGGTGTAATGCTTAAGGACAACCGTTTTTTATCCGTTACCGTTTACCTTGTTACTTAAGTTGTAAGATTTGACTAATGTTACCATGCTTACATGCTCACCTCAGATAATAAACAATGTATACATTAAACCCGGTTAAATATCATTATGTTAGCATTGTCGTGATTAGCATGTTCGCGTGGAGACTAGGGATGGGAACGATTAATCGAATATTCGAAATGATTCATGTATTCGAATATGAGTTATGAATATTTTTAAAAATTCAAATTTAGAATTTTTTTTTTTTTTTTTTGGGAGTGATGCCTAAGTTGATTACATATTATCAAATTGAATACAACAGTGCCATAGCTAAATGTGTTAGGTGACATCTAAAGGTGTGTTTTGCTCCGCTCACCGGTCCCTCACAGCGGGCAGAGCTGCAGGTGCTGATCTCTCTCTCTCGTGTCCGGTTATACTTCACTCGTGTTTATGTCCAAATCCATCAGATCTAGCTAGTTCTAGCTAATGATATGGCTGCTGCCCCTCCCTACACGCAGATCACACAGACTCAAACCTCATCTTAGGCCCAAATGTGGCACAAATGCGCTCCGCAGCCGTTGCGAGGTTCATGAGCGTGCTCCCCCGCCCCCCTGTCAACACTCGCGACACATGAGTGGCCAGCCTAAACAACAATAAGCGCTGCTTGGCAACCGTGTGTGGCGGCAAAGTACATAGACATTTTGACTGGAGAGATTTAGTTTTGCCGGTATTCAACATATTTTACCAGTCATAGTCCGGTAATTATTTACACTCTAAGAAGAGTCCTACACAACAGACATGGCGTCAAAAAGGAGTAATGTGTGAAAATATTTCGACCAGGTTAGTGAGTACATTTGATAAATTCGACTTGGTTTCTACACTTATTTGAACATGTATGTATTTGTTTCCAAAAGTTATTGAAAAAAAATGGGGTAAAAAAAATAAAAAATTCAGAAAAAAATGTTTACCCAATTTTTTTTTTATAGGATATGTACATTTCGGTTAACCGGTTAACCGTTTTTTGGGGGGGTCGAATATTCGAATATACATTTGCTTTCAAATTCCCATCCCTAGTGGAGACGTAAGCTTAAAGCAGTTGTCTGCCTAACTACAGCCTTTCAGCACTGCATGATGGCTAGTTATTTCTCTTGAAACAGATTATAATGAGTAGATCATATCTCATCATGTGTTTATTGAAAGGCTGTGAAGAAGTATATAAATACAAGGTGTCAAAAATAACAATAATTTACATTATACTTGGGTCGAGTAAATTATTAGATACTACTTTCTACCACTGATGCATGTATTGTAAAAATAAAATTTTATAATTAAAAGGACATTCGGAAAGTGCAACCTCAAACAAGGCGGTTTCCGTAAGTGAAAAATAATGTGTGTGTTAACCCTGTGATTTGGGCCTGCTCCAACTAATTGTTTCTTTCTTGGCCCATGCTACACCCTTTACCCTTTCAGTAGTATTTCCGTAATCTTGCTGACAAACAAACCAACAATCCACCCAACCAACCTACATCGTAAAGTCCGTTGCTTATTGTTCTGTGAATGATCCGTTAGACCTCAGCTCTTACCTCATTGTCTGTGCCCACATCCAGCATGATAGGCAGGCACTGCTGGGGCGGCACACCTCCACAGGCTGTGTACAGGGCCAGCTTTCCCACTGGGATCCCCATACCACAGCAGCCCAGGTCCCCCAGCCCCAGGATCCTCTCTCCGTCCGTCACACACACCGCCTGCAAATCAACATTACTGTCAGCCATAAACAATACAGTACTGCAGCAGCCACAGTAACCATTTTGTCAATTTAAATCCTTGTGCTACATATTCCTAAATTAGATTTAATGTCTCTTTTATACACAATTTAATGAGGAACTAAATGAAGCAGCAGTTCTGCCGCCATGTCTCATTAAGTCAAACCTTCCTCACCTAAACAAATCCACCCTGCTACCCAGAAACACATTTTCTTCCTCAGTGTAAGCCAGGCCCTCCTACACTCTGCTGGCTTTCCACTCACTTTAATCATTAGGCAAGAAAAACGTTCCTGTAGGTTGATTCCACAGCATGAAACAAATCGATTGTGCAACACTTAATAACTCCAGCAGAAGTGTTTAATTTGAAATGTTCCGAATTTTTAACGTTTTTATTTTTCCACCATATGTGTGATGCAGAATACCCTGGCACAGCCTTTAAAGCCTGGTTTTCACCAGAATCTGACAGGTTTAAAGTCTAGAATGTCATTAGTGCTCCCATTTGAATTTTTTAAAACTATAATGACCATACTTTACACCATTAAGAGCTTTTTATCACCCTATTCTCACTTATGTGACTGAGGCTGCTCAACCTATTAATGGATGACTACCTCAGCTCCAATGTTCCTTCTCTCTATGGATAAGGTAAAAGTAAGCCATATTGGATGAGTTTACGATAAGACCACCCTGACAATGAGATCCCAGCTAAATGCCATGCTGTTGACAGCTGTGAACAGGTGGCTGAGGCTGCAGGTATATTTGACATGCCAGGAATGCATACTAGTTTCGTCATTATAAATATGACGAGATTATGACTTGCACATAGTTGCTCTATACAGAAGATAAAGGGAATAATTCAGGCTTTTGGGAAATTGGCCAATGCAGCAGGTCAAGAGAACCAATAATGAAATCATCCACAGGTATACAATGGACTAGATTTACTGTAGTCATTATTGTTTGAGATAGTATGAGATGACTAACCTTTAGAGAAAGAAAGCACTGATCACAAATTAGCCCAAAAGCTAATGGATGTGATTCCTAACTTTAAACTATTAAGTAATCACTTTTCCCTCCCTATTTTCAATAGGCTTTGTATCAATGCAATGAATTTGGGGATTTAGGTTTGCAAATGCACATGGACGGCTCTTCTCCATGTAACCATCGCTGCTCAACTGCCAGCAATAGTCTGCATTTTGTATCCTTCACAGTC
Organism: Gymnodraco acuticeps; assembly: GCF_902827175.1. Classification (NCBI taxonomy): domain Eukaryota; kingdom Metazoa; phylum Chordata; class Actinopteri; order Perciformes; family Bathydraconidae; genus Gymnodraco; species Gymnodraco acuticeps. The sequence goes on from NW_022989810.1 coordinate 3,234,777, forward strand.
CCTCCGTTAACGCAAAATAAAGCATTTTGCTACACTAGCCGGACAACTCCCCACTAAGCAGTGAGCTCTGAACAATAAAACAGAGAGAAGCCTCACATTGATGATTTGCATTATACAAAGCAAGTAGTCCTCATATTTTACATTGAATTTCAAAAAAAAAATTCAAAAAAAATTCAAAGCAAGCATGTACACAGAGAACAACATGTTGTAAAGGGTTATGTTATTATAAGTTTAACAGTCTATAATCATGTTAACTGTGGCCATCCGTCACTGAAGATAATTCTTTAAGGCAGTAAAGGTTATCTTCTCTGGAAGTCCATAGAGCTAATCTTTGTCCTTTAACATCATAGTATGTAACAGGAATTATGACTCTTGGTGCAATTGTACAGAATATGATTCATTTGCCATGGGTTTTGAAACGAGTGAACAACATGAATATCAAATACTGCTATAAGACTTCATGGCAGATTTTTGAGTGATGTTATTTACCCTGACGTCCTTTTCTGGCCAGTTCTGGAGTATTGTTGAAATGTGGCCTCTGTCATGAATAGTAATGAAGAGCCCCCTGGAACACAGGAAAACAAATAAAAGAAAGAAAGTTAAAAGAAAAATAACATAGAACTATTGCATATTCAAAAGGCATCTCAGTATGCACTGGAACGTTTTCTTCTACTTTCTAACTCCCCAAGTTTTATACCATGCTAGATTTTATCAAGTAATATGTCACTTAAATCGGTCCAATCAATAACACGTGAACACTTTGTACTTATAAAAACGTCTTATCTGAGATTCGAGGGAACAACAGCTTGAAGCTAAGAGACGTTTGAAGTAAAGCTGCTTTTTCCATTCTGCCTTTCTTTCTTCTGACCAAGACTTTATTCAATACTGACGGCACCTGGGACTTTAATGTTGAGCCCGGATCCCAGGGCCTCTGCAGGGAGTTTACTTTGGACCCTTGAGGCTCCCCAAATATTCATTTATCTTTGTATCACCCCTCCCACCAACCCTTCATCCTTCCTTTCTTCGCTCCCTTGCATCAGTGTCCTCCGAGTCTTTCCTACCCTACCCATCTGGTTATAGTATGGGGGAGCATCACTTCCTCCGTGACAGTAAAAACATCACTGCTCGTAAATTAAGAAGCCAACCCAGGTCACTGCTTGTGGAAGAAACAGTATGATATATTGTTAAAATAAAGTGAGATAAATACATAAAGGTGTCACATAAAAATGCTTTCATATATCAGGGATGAGAAAGGGTTCACTGTCAGCATTGGTTTCAACTTAACACCAGTAACCATGGTAGAAGAAAAGTACAGCCAAGCTAACAGCTACGTGAAGCTGTACTTGGACACAAGTGGTTGTGTTGAGCTAAATAGAAACATCAGCATGCTCACAATATTGAGAACATTTTCTCATACTGCCTGTGTTGCAGCACCTCTTTTCACCCTCTGTCTGAAACCAGAGGCCAGTCTTCTCTGATTGGTTAGCTGGCCAGCTCTGTTGTGATTAGTCAACAGCTTATAGATGTTTTAAAGGAAGAACAAAAAATACAAATAATAACACTTAATGAATGTGTTGTTTTAACTACCACTTAGAGTTTGGAAAATAAATAACTTTATATATTGGATTCTTTATTTATATAGATATATACCTATATAAATACCTGTATTACTCTTTCTACAAGTATCTTTTCCTCCCTTAAAAAGAGCTCTGAGGTCACATAGAGGTCACTAGGCCAAACACATCTAGCAGTTAAACACGTCTTCCCTTTTGTGGCTATACGATGACACACATCTGCATATAGCTACACATTTACAGAGTCGTGTGCTTGAAATGCACACTGGGAAAATCATTTGAAGAGTCTAACAACTGTCTGCACAGCAGTAATGTCTGACTGTGAGGACCTGGACACGTTTAAACTGGATGTGTGTGGGAGTAATAAAAAAAAGTGCAGCCTGCTGTGTGTGTTTACCTGAAGCCAGGAGGACATGAGTCACTGCCAGAAAACAGAACAATGAGGCTATAATGGAGAAAAAGCAGAATTGGGGCTGAAAGGTTGACCCACAATCTGACTAAGTTGGAAAACAACTTCATGAGACGGATCAGAGCAGACAGCCAGACTGGCAGTAACGCCTAATCTCTGTCAACATGAAGGTTATGAAAAACATTTCAGCTGGCCATTATTCTTGTCCTTCCTCCAATCCTCATTTTCTGCCATTCTGTGTTTGCACAGGAGCTGTCATCCTCATGACCTTTGACCCTGACAAGTTCAATGAAGTAGGAGTGCCTGTTATGCCTTTTATCAGACAGAAAAACACACACAAATGCCAAATCCTCAGAGAAAAATCCTCATGTATCTACAGTATCCAGAGAAGCAAAGAGCTAATGTACATTATCTCACGATGTCAGGGCTCATGCCTTTTTAAATCCATCATCACTGTCCATTAGGATAATGAGGATCTTTCTTTAAGCCAGGTTTTTGAAATGGTGGGAAATTGCTTAATGGCTCATTGACAGCACACAGATGATGACTGATAAAAAAGGAAAACAATATATGCTTCACATATTTAGTGTGGGAATATTGTTGTGAAATTAAGTCGTTTTGGCCTGTCCACATTTGGGTCAGAGGAACATTCCTCCCTCTGGTACTTTTACAGTTGTCAAGATAACATAAAACCACTGCTCATATGCTTGATAAAGTGAATTATTGCACATGTCTTAGAAAATGTTGCACATTTCTGTATGAAACTACCACTTCTTACAACTGCATAGCTCTTTCCAATAATATCCCAGTTATATTATACATATATTTGTAGCATTGTTGTTGTATTTGTTTTTCTTCCATTCCATTTCTATTCGTCTCTTTTCTTCTGCTATGTTTATGTTATACACCAATACCCCAAAGCAAATTATTTGTATGTGAAACACGACATTGCAATGAAAAAGATTCTGAATCTGATATTGTCTTTCAACTTCAACAACAGTGATTCCAATCATCCTTTGACAGAAGAAGCCTAGATAGATGTAGAAGTATCAGGTAATCCTTTATAGACGCGGACATAATCATTACTTTTAGCTATCAGAAATGCATCCATTACTTAAAGCTACCATTTTGTACATCTATTTAGCTACTTTAAGTGTATTTAACAGTTTGTCCACACTTTTAGTGGTTTGTCTTAACACATTTCTCCTTTCATCACCATTGATAAATGTTTAGCTATTTAGCTATTAGTGTGTTAGTGTAGTTTGGTTACTCTCATCTAACTTGAACCGTGAATCGATTTATTTAAGCTAAGCACTAACACTGTCTACCCATTACTTTAAGCTATATATTTCAAATATGAATCCCTGGCGTAAAGCTTACTCGTTAAATGTCTCTGCATGCTTGATAACTAATCATTTTGCACTGTTTATGTGGAAATATATTGTTGTTGTTTTTTTAATTAAAAGTAGGATTATTAGCTTTTCAAACGAGTTGAACTACTCTATTATTTTTAAGTCCTGGGATAAAAGTATCTCTATAGGAAAATTATATTTCTCCTTATATTGATGCCTATAAGTTTGAAATGTGTGTGTGCTGCAGAAATAACCACAATGAATAGCATTCTCCTTACTTTCTAGCTGAGAGGAGGGCCACAAAGCGTTGAGCTGCTATGTCTGGCTCCTCCTGTAAGAGTGTGTGGAGAACGGAGAGGGTAAAGAAAACACCCTGATGGTCTGAAACAGCAGCATCGCTGACCTGCGGCCCAACACAAAACACAGCCCGGGGACTGTGGAACGGCTGCGGAAGCTGGCAGGAGGAAAAGCTGCTTTCCACACCATGACCTCAAAACACAGTCTGCGCCCCATAAGGCACTGATCGGTGACCCGTGTCCATACAAAACATTACCATTCACCATCCGCTCTTCTCTGTGCTGGACGCCCATAAGTTAGCAAACCACATGAGGTTCAACTGACGCAGTGCACACAAATCATTGAGAAAAGACTGTGAAAATAGTGTCAAAGGTCAAAGTCTATGAGATGGCTCCAAATCTACCCTGACAGGAACGTTTTAATGGTTGTTGTCCACTGAGGAAATGTGATTTTCTCATTTGTTTAATTAGTTTGAAAGGGCATAATTGAAGCTAAAAGGAGCCAATATGTTGTGGACTGTTACTGTGTGCAATTTCAACTCTTTCACCTCAATAGAGATGTCTAAGATCATTAAAAGCATCTCAAATGTCACACTGACAGAGAGCAAACGTAGTTTTTGAGAGGTTAAGCCACAGTTCGAAATGACGTGTTACATAGAACCTAATATATCTTCCAACACAATACTTTATAGTTTACTCAACCCATACCCATCTTCATCACATGCAGACCTATTGATCAGAACCCCTTTGGCTGTGATTTTCTACTAGGAAGCCCTACACGTTAATCAATGATGACAGTTGTAAAAGCACGGTTAGTTTTGTGAATTAAAAGTAAACTTGGTTAGGTTTAAAAAACTAAAATAATAGGTAAGGTTAGGTTTAGGAAATTGGGATTTGTGTTAAAATAAGTATTTTGGTATTCAAGTTACGTTATGTATGTAAGTTATGTATGTAAGTTATGTATGTAAGTTATGTACTGTAAATACGTCAGCGCTGACTTTTGGTTTGATACACGGGACCACAACAGTATTGTCCTGGGAAAAGGCTGTGTTTTTTTTACCCATCCACCCACACCGTCTTCCTCCCTACGGACTCTTTCTGACCCCTAGCTTTGAGCATCTTATATTGAAGTGAATTGGTTTACATTGGAGTTATTTGAAAGTTATGCAAGTCTCATACAGATGCTTAAGGGTTCTCGTTGCATCGTTTTCATTTTTGGCAACCTATGAATGGTAAACTTCAAAGTCAAGGAAATAAAACAATATTCAATGGATTTCTAGATGTAAAATCTGTTGGCCTTATTGCCGTTTAGCCTATTGGTTACTTTACCCAATCCATAGACCATGTTCCAGACAACAACCAGCTGGAGCCAGCATTTACCTCAGAAAACTGTCACTGTTAGACTTCATACTTTCTCAATCACCCTGAGCTGTTTGACATGATTGACACACTGTATCTTAACTGTTATGTAACAAGAAAAGTTATGCAAACTATGTGAAGCTGTGTGCCTTTTAGATGGGGTGTAACAGTAACAGTGAGATCCTCTACAGAGTGGTGTGCATCTGAAAAATGAGCTGATTCCGCGACATAAACTGAAAAAGGTAAAAACCGTAACGGAGTAGGATATTTATAGTAAAGAAAAGCAAAGCGTTATCCAAGATCAATATGCCTGCAAGAAAAAGCAACATGTCTCCACAGTGGGAGACCTCTCTATAGTGGAGATCCATGGCTTTCAAACAGCAGATTCAATCCAAAATGAACACACTGGATCCCTCTGCCAGACAAGCTGCTGGGAATGTGAGATATCATTTTATTAACGCAAGGAAGTTCAAAAGGCTTTATCTGAAACAAAACACACATTTTTCAATAGAAATATATTGATATTTAGAATATAAATCTGCACAATAATTGGTCAGGGTTCAAATGGCCACAGGAGACAAAGAGTTTAAAAATATATTTTTTTTATCAACATAAGACCAGGACTACAATTTGTCAAAATGGAACTACAAACAGACTGCATAATATCTGGTGAAGACTAAAGAACATATTTTACTCGTCATGTGATGTGGGGAGCCTATACCTTTATTTAAAATAAATTGATTGATGATAATTTTTACCTTTTTGTTTTACAACCCATATTTGATGAAACAGAACACGACAACTACCAAAAGTCACAAAACTGTGCCCTAGACTTGGTTACACCTTGGTCAAGGTAAACCAAAAATGTCTTCTCATGATAAAATGTATTTGGTTTTGCTCCATGATTGAATGTGTAATGCATGCCAAAGTCCAATTTGTCAATACACTGGAAAGTCCGTCTGTCATCATATCAGGTGAGAAGAGTATCTTCGGAAAACCAGCACAGCATGAAGTAAGAAAGCCAAGTACACCAATACCCACACAGACTTACAGTACAGTCATATGGAGACAGTATAATTTATATGACTGGATGTGGTATCCGACCACAAGCTGTAGAAAAGGACTGACAGCACCATATTTAAGCAATGAGACTGCTGGATCAACTGTATTTCTCTCTTCCTTAGTGGTATTTAATAAGTTAATGGCTTTCCATGGGTAAGAGAAGATGCATTTTCTTTCCCCTGTAAATTGTTAGGGTTAGGGTTAGTGAATAGATATCACATACATATTTGTATGTCTTCTGTAACTTTAAGTATGCTTTGCTATGGTTTTGTCCATACAGATAATTTTCAAGGTAGTTGAGTAATTAAAGCAAAAGGAGTGAAGCCTTTGGCATTACGAATAACCCACTCGTGTTGCAGCTCATGAAGTAGCCAAGCAACTGACTGAACCAATAGAAGAGAGGAAGAAAACTTGGTGAGAACTTGAGGTCTGGCCGTGCCAATCAATAACCATGTTCAATGTTGCAGTAGGAGTTGACGCAAACTCTGCCACTTTAAAAATAGCTAATTGCAATGGAAAAGATGATCGTCAAAGAAACCAAATGCACAACAGACCTCTGGGCAAAGGAAATAAGGGCCCTGTAAAGAAATAAATAGAATCAACAAAGGGTTGTGGATGGTGGGTGAATAATTTAGCATCCGCTCAACAAACTCAATCATCCAGCCCATAATCCATCCCTCCGTATCTGTTTGAGCACACATAAGCCTTTAGTTCCCTGTGTTTGCACAGTCTTTGTAGTGTGTCCGAGGTGTGCATTTTTTGTACATTTCTTAGAGGAATTCATCTTAGCAACAAGAAGCAACAGTACCAAGTCATTTTTGTTCCAACACACGGCTCTCACGAAAACGAAATGTGACGGGAAGGAATTCTCTTTCCAGTCCCTTCACATCCTTCTCTCTCCATACAGTATGACTTTCCAAAGACAATGCACTCTTCTTCTACTTCCTCCCACCATTCATGGCACGCTCAGACTTTGAAAGGATTCCATCACATTACAAGTATTCAACACGTCGCTTGAACCACCCTCTCTTTTCACACAAGCCAGATCTAGTTCCAGTTCTCTGCCTCGGAAAACCGTAACCTGCCCCCTCCTAATTCCACTGCAGCCCACTGAAGTCAGCTCGGGCTTCCTCACAACAACTAATCTTCCCCTCATGAAGCTTTTCCAGACTTGGAGAAGAATGGGAAATTCGGCCAAGATGAACACAGTTTAGCCAAAATGATCGGCCTTTCAACGCTTTGGGTAAATAAGCGAAACATGGCAAGGCACGGAATATTTTACACGGGCTAACCTGCAGCTGTTGGTAATAGCAACCAGACTGTGGGATTCTAGGGTTTCAAAGCCTGTCCAGAGATAGTCGAGTGTCCAGACAATTGCTCTGGGTATCACGCTCCTCTCTAAGCCAGAGAGTCAAGGGGCAAAGAACGGAAGAAAAGGCCCATTCCAGCAGAAAGGCCCTGCTAAAGGAATCAGAGGCAGACCTGATGAACTCAGCTGGCTATAAGAGGAGTTTCAGCCCACTGCAACCAGGTTTTCCATTCATTCCCCTCTTCACACACATCCTGACATTTGGGGAATGCCAGTGACGTTTTGTGTGGGTTGCAAAGTCACATTCAAAAGCAATATGTTTTGGCCAGTAACGGAGCAGTTGTAGCGTTTTTATTTACAAATGCTGCTTAGTGTTAGCAAAACGTTATATCCCCTAAAATGTCAATTGGTCATCCTCCATGAAAAACAGACACAAAGGTCTGATAGGCGATATTGTAAAGTCGTTGAGCATTGTATGGATGACAATGATTTACGGCCCATTGTATTCTCTTTGACATTCACAGAAAAACGTGTATTCAGTTTCAGACATGTCTGGGTTGGTTGCATGCGAGCGGCTAGGGTGGACCAATAAACATATGGAGAAATACTTTAGGAGTCTCCAATTCTTCACGGCTTGTAGATGAGGAGATAATTCATGTTCTATATGACACTAAGTGAGAGTCCAAACCCATCATATTTTACAACAAAATATCCATACAGTACAATTAGAATTGACCATGCATTTTATGCTCTCTAGATCATTTAAGTATGTTATCCAGCAGAAAAGTACATTTGTATTGATATTTTGCAATTATCTGGACTCTCCATTAACCTAGTAAAACATAATGTTTTGGAAAAACTGAATTACTGTCATGGTTACAATAAGAACCTTGAAATTAAGGTTATAAGATAATCATACTCATATTTTTAAATATATATAATGCTATGCCCACTAGAGGGTTTCCCAATTGAATGGGGACATGCAGTATGTCACTTTAAGGAATATCCATGGAGCAACTAATGGTCTTTTTTTGGAGGGCAGACTCAATAAAAACCTATTCAGAATCTTATTTTACAATGTTTCAATTAATGTATGTTACATGGCTGTAGAACCTAAACAAATAAGACAACACATTAAACCAATTCCTTTTTAAATTTGAAGAGGAAATAAAAAATGATCAAGTAATCAGGAGCTTAGGTAGTGATCAGCCTATACTCAAACATCGGCATTTTACAAATGCTACTATTACATACTAATTAATTTAATTATGTTAAATATAGTGTGAGTATTGTAAGGTTTATAAGTATGACTACCTCATAAACACAAGTTATTCATTTGTTTGAAGAGGATGGAAACCTGACGACCACCTGTCATATGGGAAGAATGTGTGCCCTGTTAATATGCAACCGCCCTATAGGTGACATTATCTTCTCTCTAACAGAGAAACTGGACATGGAGCCGGAGCTGATGTAATGCTGAGGGCAAAATCAAAGCAAAGGTTCAGGATGCCAGAGGAGAGGTCACGTCTCACGTAATGAAAACAGATGAAAGAGAGTCAGGAAGGAACATCACCTGGGGACATTCCTGTAGAGCGGTCGTGTCTACAACACCAACTAAAGCAATCATCTAGCAGTGAGATCATGCATTTTAACCAGAGGGTCAATTTACCTGAATAAATACTGTGTTATTAATGGTCACTGAAACTATGCATACTCCCTATGAAATTAAGAGATTCAGGCAACCTCAAGTGATCTCTATTTAAAAAAACAACAACATTTTACATAACATAGAAGTGCACCATTTCAACTCAGACAGTGCCTCATACAAGGGAAATGATACTTCCTATAATCCAGCTAGATGGTTAAGGGTCCTGGCCTAAATTACAGTGGGCTCTGTCAGAATACGTTCCGCATGAATACCATTTGTCCTACTGTATTATGTATTATTGTATTACAACACATTGGCTGGACTCTTGAGTATTATTGTACTGTTCAAATATGTGAGATTATTTTTGACTCAGTCTTTATTGATTTACAGATTAGCTGGACAACCTGTATGTATTAAACAGTTAAATAAAAAGGCAACAAAAGAAATAAGCATCTTAACTTCTGACAATGTGACAACTAATCCTATCGTGCGTTTTCAGTATACAGTGGAATTTGAATTCTCACAATGATTTATTTAATAATTTTCACACTTACAAAGCATACGGAAGTTATAATAGATTAGCAATCATTATTCTGCAACTTTAACTGTTGAAACCAAAACATTAACATAATCTTTCCTTTTCTTGCTGTGATAATTATGTAACAATGGTTTGTTTATACTGTGTATGTCATACATAGCTCTGGAATGATGTATGTAGATGGCAGACATTATGTGTCCACACAAAGCTACATATTATGATTATAATAGTAATAAAGATAATATTTTTTATGATTTGATGAAGTACATTTACAGTGTAAACATACTTTGGGTGTTTGCTTTTCTCTTTGAAATTATTTACCTGTATTATTCCATAGTCACAGGCACCTAGTAATCTAAGCCCTTCCCTTGCAAAAGATTTAGCATTTTAATTGATTCCACAGATCACACATCCCTTGTACAGATGGATATCTTCACATTTTCCGTTTCTAACCTCGGGCCGAATGCATGACAGCACTACAAGTGTTCACACAGAGCTGAGCTGAGAACTGATGCCGCTGTCAAAACATTAGCATTCAGCGCTTTCTCACCTCATCCATTATAACTAAGCAGAGAGAAGTTTGGAACAGACAAATAGGAAGCAGAGCCATCGTGTCTGCATCATCCCATAGTCAGATGTATGGTCTTATCTCAGTGCTGATATGAAAGTGCTGCAGTTGAGCAGTGATGAATGTGTGACTGTTGACTTAGCTCTTATAGCCAGTGTGGAGTGTCTCATGTCAACATGAAGTTGACCCACTTTAAGACACAGCTTCCACTGGTCTGCTAGACTTTAATTATTGGAAGGAAGACCAGGCTTCCCTGCTAAATAAAAGACAACACATACTTAGGACATTCCCACATGTAAGCTATTTCTATCTCCTACAACTTTGATTAAAGTGTTGTCAGGTTTAGGCTAAAAACTAACATCTGGAAAAAATAGGCAGAAATGGATTTCATCAAGAAACTAATGATCCAAGTTGTTTGTGCTGATATTTAGCTTGCCCTGTATCTGCTCGGCTTTAAGTCGTCACTTGTATCATTTGCCTGTCAAAACAATATTCACACTAAAGGATTTGACCTTGGTCCGGACATAACCAGCTATTCCTTTCTTAGCTGAATAAAAAAAACATGGCCAACATCTTGTCAACATTTTTGTTAATTTAATATTGTTAAATCAGCATTAAAGAGTTAGGGATTTTGTAATTGTTTTGGTAAGAAAGCAGTTTGTCCAGTTGCACTACTGCTCTCCTCTCGCTAATGTCATTGTTGGCGATATCCAGCTTTTCGTCACACATTTGTCTATACACGGTCAAGATCCAACCTCCGAGAGTATGTGTGACTCTCAGTTTATTGCGCAAACATAAATATTAGGGATGCACGATAATTATCGGTCCGATATTAGGAATTATGACGTCATCCCGATAAACCCGATACCAGTATTAATAGCCCCGATAATATACAATATATTTTTTGGGTAAAAAAAAAGAAAAAAATACTGCGGTGTGGGTGGATTGGGATGAGGGGCGCTTGTTTTTCACTCGGCTCCTCCCGTTTTGCCAGTACTGTGGTATTAGTGGTTTAGGAAGAGGGGAGTTCTTCACAAATCCAGCGCTCCCTAACTCATGCCTGGCTGTGACGTAAATGGTGTGCGGCCGTGAAGCCAGGACAGTAAACAAACATGTCGTCGGTGGTATGGGCGTTGGAGCTATGTGCAACTCAAGGCATATGCTCGAACCGGAGCTGCCTGGACGCTGCAATCATGTTGCGCACTATCCGTGCTGAGTGTGCTGACTTTTCGTACAATGTCCCACTGTCTGGCTTCCTGCATAAAGTCAAGTGATCGGCGCAGTTGTGGCGAAATGTCGCTCCTCTGTTTTCATTTAAACAGCTCCTTATATCCGTTAGCGCAGCTAGCTAGCACCAGATGCTAACAACAACAATGCACGTAAGGTCTCTCTCTCTCGCTCGGGCCACACATACACACACCCTCCCGGTCCTCCAGATGGCCAGTCGGTGCCTGCCGGTGAGCGTGGAAGTGTGGTCTGCCACAAGCGGGCGACAGGAGCGGGGCTGTCAGCATCAGCTTGAAGATGGTATTTTAAACTCGATGCGCTCTGAAACTACGGGGCGGCCGAGGGAAAAAAATACACATGCGTTAATCGCGTTAAACTAATTAGTGGCGTAAAACATTTTTTATTATCTGTTATCGGTATCGGTCTTGAGAAGCAGGAAGTTATCGGTATCGGTTTCAAAAAACCAATATCGTGCATCCCTAATAAATATGCATTACATATAAGCACTGCATTACATCACATACACCCGTCTGGCTGTTATGTGTCACAGGAACGAGGCCAGCAGCTTGAAACGTCCCTGCTGAGGAGTTGGCGATACTCCTACACCAGCTCTTGCAAAGCCACCTCTAACATGTGCTTTGGCACCCAAGAATTACGCCTTGACATTTCAGCCTTGACAGGTGTAATAAAGAAATGATATACTTTTATGTCAGTTTTCTTTCTCTTTGAGGATTTATGGTCTCCCTGTTGCAGTAATTGTGAAGGAAAGATAACATCGTTAAATGAAATGGAGCGTAGCCTTTACGTACAAAGTGGTGGAAGTGGCCAAGATTTGCAAACATAGGGTTATTCCATAAGGCAAAGTATTTAACCCAACAACCCCTGCCATTTCAAGGTGTTATGCTTCTACCAGAGTTTTTCAAGGCAGGGAGATGTAAGATACATCCATTCTAACTCAGGTTATTACTGTAGAGGAAGCTTTGGCATTTGTTTCACTTTATGTTTCAGCTCTTAAATTTCTGCTCAACACTTTCGTCAATTTATCATTTTTCTTCTTATTTGAAATGCACTGTAATATTCACATTAAAGAGTGACACATGCTGGATGAATTTTCTCCTGCATGCTGCTCTTCTGGTTTGCTTTCAAACCACCATCCAGAGTGTGGTTCACTGAATGTATCAGATAAGCTACATGGGATAATCCGCAAGTTGTATTTTCCATGTGGGCTGGTGAAATATTACTATTGTGCAGCAAAATGTATCCAGTAGAGACGGTCTGGGGATAGCAGCCAAAGAGAACTGTACTCTAGAATTGTATCCTTTTAAAAAGGAGAGTCCTATGCTGTTGCAACATTAGTCAAACTGAAACTACTTGAATAAAAAACACATTTGGGGAATTATTTGAAATGTTCCACTTCGTGTCATCCTTTTGAGTGTTTTGTCAGAGTTTGGTTTGAGGAACAGCTCACAGCCTAAGCCAGCGTTGAAGACTAACCAACCGGAAGTAAGGCGGCAATCTGTATTGACTTGGCTCCAAAAACAGAGGTTTGCTGGTTCAATTCTCGAACGGAACAAGTATGGTACCTTTTTCTGGTGCCCTTGAGACAGGCCCTCCACTGCCCCAATACTTTCCAAAGGCAGAGAATACATTTCAATGGAGTGTATAATAGGATTTCATGTCCTTCAAAGCAATAGTCCTCTAACTGATCATGAAAGAAGGCACATTTTTCTGAAGACTTGTCAATGTTTTTTTCTGTAGGAGGTAAACCTTGAGAAAGAGCATAGGATTTGGGCAATGCAATGGTGTTTGTAAAAAGAGTCCTTAGACATAATCGCAAAAAGTAAATAAAGAAATGCTTTAAAAGAACTACACCACCATCGCCTGACTTCAACGTCACAACTCCTTGTAGAATGTTTAATGTCTCGACAGCTATTGTGGGCCCATTGAGCCACTTTTGACCAACCGTCGCTTTTGAAAATCATTTGAACAAAAACCCATTAACAAATGTTTTTACTTTGAGGCGAGGGAACAGGAAGTCCAAAACTCAACTCTGCATTCCCACCATACATAAACATCTGCATGTGTGATTTTTAGAAAGCCATTTTAAGGGTTTATGTAAAGCTGATGAACAGAAGCCAACATTTAAAATCTGATCTTGCAAGACAGCAGGTCAGATGATGAAGCTGCGACCTGACGACCAGAGTCTGGCTGAAGACTAACATCTCCGAGGCGAGGCAGCGACAGAGACTGCCAGGCAGGCTTTAAGGCTGACAGCCCTGAGCATGACTAAAAGCCTACATGAATATGTTTGCAATGATTTCATGGTTGTTTCTTAGAAACACAATTAAAATAAATGTAAGAGCCAAATCCAACGACTTTGTACTCCAGCCATGCTACAGCAATCCAAGTCATGGAAAGTGACGTTTGAATTAGCAACGGTAACAGGCAATCCATCCAGGTAGACAGCTTTTTAAAACATATATTTAGTTAAAATACCTTCCATTTTCACACAGTAAATGGCAACTTGGATTTATGTAGGGTAAAAGCTGATACATTTATTTATTTAACTATGGGATGCTGCATTAAACTTGGATTACACTATACAGTACCGTTATTATTCTAAAACTTCCTCCGACATAAGCTCTAGATTGTGTCCTCAAAGTCCAGGCTGAAATCAATCCCAAATGTTTGCCACGTTCCTGATGAGGTCAGTGGAATTCCAAACCATTTATCTCCTTTCCACTTCTCCAATGTTTCTGCTGCACAACACAGACTATTCTGAGCTTCTATCATGGTCTACCAAAGAGCAAAAATGCGGTAAGCAAATACATCAGCAAAAGTCTTGAATAAGTGGCTGTTTCTTTGTCATGGTTTGGAGTAAGTCATCACGGTTCAATAATCATCTGCAGATTTATGGGGCAGAAGGGAATTCTATTATTGTACTTGTTCTGGATGCTCATGAATCTAAATGACCCACACACTTTTTAGTGAAACACTGTGTGTGGGCCTGATGGGGTGATATCACAGTTCAGATGCCCCTAATCTGCGAGGTTGGAACACTTCATCTTCCAGCATGTGCCACTTCAGAGGTGGCCAAGACAACTTCAGCTGGTGCCTTTCATTAGGCCATATAACCTCCTGATTTAATCTAAATTCAGCCTAACAAAACCAAATTAAGGTTATATTACTGTGAAGTATTCCTGACATTTGGTCCTTTCATTTGGTTCTGTCATTTCCTTTTCCACTTTGTTTAAGATGAATGCCACAATTTCCTAGAGTTGACTGGAGGATTAGTGAGATCACATGATCAGGAGGTGATGATGCAATGGGTGGAAAAGAACGCAGGACTCAAGGTTCGTATGTACATGGTTTTTGTACATTCCAGAAACTGGAATAGGGTGTGAGGTGACCTTGAACTTTGAGGACTAAAATCGAATCAGTTCATTATTGACTAAAATTTTGTATTTGTACCAAATATACAAATGACAAAACTTCCTCCCATTGAGACATTGTGTTTAAAAGAATGGGACGTATATAGATGAAGTTGTGAGCTAAATGCTAACATGATCAAAACGATAATGCTTATAATGTTTAGCATGAAATATGTTCTATGTCAAAGATGCAAGCAGGTGCTGCTCATTTTCTGAGTTTGGAAGTAAACCTCAGTGTGTTTATAAGCATTACAAAATTGTTGAGTTAGGTCAAACATGAGACCTGGACAACTTTAATCAAAATCAGTTCATGATCGAGTCCAAGTGGACGTTCGATCCAAAATTGAAATAATTTGCTCCAAGTGTTCTTGAGATTTTGCCATCACGGGAATGGAATGTTTGGATGGACAACCCTAAAACGTAATGTTTCTGGCTATAGCTGTTGTTGGCACGAAGTATAATAACATTACAGCTATCCTTGTATGTCAAGTTTCAGATATTTTATCCACTGGTCTTAAGTACTCGTAGAAATATGAGTTGGCAGTTGGGAAGTCGTGCTTAATTTTAGACCTAGAATTCAAATTTTAATGAATGAGGCTCACAATAATTTACTTTATTTTTATTTAATAACATGTAGTACTGTATATAATGTCAGCAAATCTTAATAAGTTTAATTACAGCTAATTCACAACAAGAATCAGCAGTTTTTATCAAATAGATGGATTTTATCTTTAGTATGCAAGCAGTAAGACTTGTGGCCGATAAGATAAGAAAAAAAGCATCTGGTCATGACCCTACCCTATCTCTAGGGAGTTCAGGAATGCTTGTCTTACTCTTCAGCTCGTGACATACAGCTGTAGTAGCTGAAGACCTGACCCTTGACTTTTAACTAGGATTCCATTAATGGGCTCCAAATGATCATCCATCTCCATCAGCATGATGGATTGGTTTGTGTCACTTACGTAAGTGACACAAGAGCTCCTTGAACAAGTGGACTCTTACTTTGAAAGGGTCTCCTAACAGTTTATTTAAACACACTGTAGCAGAGGTATGGTGACACTGGCCATGATTGAACTAAACCTAATTCCTTGCCTGTAATAATTGGTATCATTTTTCTGCTACGAAACATTATCATCTATCACAACTGAGTACTTTCAGTCGTCAAACAAAGTACACAAGCCACGTTTATGTTGAAAACAGAAACGAGCTGTGTGATGCAGACAGACCAACTTTCTCTGCGAAACACTGTGTCCGCTCATGAGCTGACAAACCAATAAATGTAAGCATGTCCGCTAATCTTCTGATGATGTGAATGTGTTCCTTTTTCTAGCTCTCCTTCCTGCCTATGCCCAGTCCAAAGATCAGAGAATCAGCCGTGTTTTGGCACTTAATAGAGCTTGACCTTTGGCCTTTGGTAAAGAGCCTGGTGTCGGAGTGTTTAGTCTTCACGAAGCAGATTAGCTGGCAACGTCAAGCACGACAAGCAGAGGCTGCTGCTTCCACACAGAAAGTCTTTATACCTGAGAGCCGGTGATTAGCTAGTGAGAGCTAATCTGCTGCTATGGTGGTCTGACACACACACACACACACACACACACACACACACACACACACACACACACACACACACACACACACACACACACACACACACACACACACACACCATCTGTGATATATTAAAGCCACTTTTAGAGGATGCTAGTGAGTTTAATGCACTGTGCATTTGATTTAGATAGAAACTGAATAATATTTTACATTCAGAAAAACAACACCCTGATCCCTCAAGATTATATAAAATGTCTCAAGTCATGCCAGAGCCACTGTTAGTGTGTACTAAGAGACAGTTGTTGGCTAAATGCTAATGTTAGATTTATAACATGCTCCCAATGACAATGCTTGTAAACTGATGTTATGCAAGTGTAATATGGTTCCATTTCACAAGTACAGGAGTCAACTTCTTAATTGTAAAGATGCAACATTTGGGAAGTATGAATATGGTTACTTCATTTGTGCCAATAGAGTGGTACGGTGATGAAGTGTTTCTGTAGGCAGACCTGGAAGTTAGCATCGCAAGGGCTCACTCGACAAAAAGCCAAGGAGATTTCCCCATTGGCTTTCGGTATGTTGTGGCAAAAACACCTTTATAGATACTTAACTTACTTTGTTCAGTAGGATAAGCTCAACATATTAGACCCCTTCTCTAATAAAAAAAACTCTGAAAATGTTTTCCTGGGTTTTATGATTTCTGCAACTCCCTATTTAGCAGGAGCTATCAACAAATGTACAGATTCAATACAAATGTAAATTTGCTGAAGTCAGGAAATGACTTATCCCAATGGCAGCATAGATATCTGTTATTATCAAATAATCCATCCAAGTTGTCAGGCATTTCAATGAAAAACGTCAACATCATGGCAGCCCAGAGGAATAGTCAAGGAGCACCAAAGTGTGTAAGATGTATCCTCTGAGGGCCATGAATATCTGTAAATTGTCAATGTAAATGTCAATCTTGTAAATAGTTGTAATGATATTTCAGTTTAGAACAAAAAGGTTGACCGACAAACTGACAATACCTTCCATGGAGCCATTCACTATCATGGTCTCAGCTTGTCCCCTTGTACGGTGATCAGAGAGGAACTGCCTGGCTGAAAACCATCATCTGTCAAAGAGAGTCAGCTGTGTATCCGCTGTACTCCACTAAATGACCCCCTGATGCACACTGTGCTGTGAGATTGAGGAAGAGTATACAATGATTCCTCCAGCCTGCTCCGAGTGAGAGGTAGGGACACATGCTAGGAATATTTTCCACATCGTTCTGCAGGGATGAGGACATGGGGAGCTGTTGGAAAACAAAGTTATGTGCATGGAAGAAGTTGGGTTCACATTGATTTTAAAATGTACCCATGTTAGCCATTTGCAGTGAAATAATTGTAGTAGTATGTCCATCACATACGGCTTGTTACAAATAATATGGACTCAGAGCAGCAGAAGGTAAAGGAATGGCTATGGTTTGATCTTACTGGACACATTTATGGATTCTGAATACATTAGTTATAGATACCCGCTAATTTGATATTTCATAGACCTGTCATTGATTTCAAGCAGTGTCATAATGATCATAGGTAGCCACAATAGCTAGCTGCATCTATTATGTTTTTGAAATGTTTTCTTTCAGTCTTGATCATATGTCAAAACAATTTTGGGGCACTATTGTGTTTTTATTATTGTTTCCTTTTCCTATGGTGTGTTATATAGGTTATTGTGCATTTAAATGGTCTGGAAATGCTAAATCCCCAAAGTTCCCTCCCTCATGGTACGTGATATGCTAAGGTGAGATCAGACTGGGCTCTGGTTTCAGTCAGAGGGTGAAAAGAGGTGCTGCAGCACAGGCAGTATGAGGAAAATAAAGAGATTTTTGAACATTAACGCATGGAAACATTGCATTAAATACAATTATAAACCTGATAATGATCATTATAGGGCCTACATGGTGAAAGCTAACAAAAAGGCCATTCTCAGGGGTGAAAAAGTAAGTAAAGTAAGCAATATTACAGTGCACAACTAGGATGTATAGGTAAAAGTTATGTATTTAAAATATTACCCCGTTTAATGTATCAAATATTAAAAAAAAGTATATGCCTGTAACTGGATATTTTGAGACACATTCTAAATAATTATCAGTGACGTCGGTTTCCTGATGGTAGGCATTTTAGGAGTTATGTTCTTCATAAATCTTTATTTAGACCACCACTGGAACTGTTAGAATGTTTCTTAAATGTAGTATCCATCCATTCAGCCCCTGCTTAAAATCTCAAAAAGCTAAACACTGCAGGTTGCTTTGGAGTTTGCTGGCTTATATGTTTGGTTTTAGGTCCCTAAAAGACTTGGGATGAAAGCTAGCAGAAGTAAGTGAGCGTAAGAACATGTTATGGACATTTGACTAGGGTGGTCTCTCCCGTGTCAGTCTTAAAACCAAACCATTTCAACCACGTGAGTAATGTTAAATGCAGAGCCAAGTAAAACAGAACACGTCCCTGAATGCATCACAGAGAATGAAAGCTCCATCGACTCAATATCTAGTTGGTGCTTAGGGAGTGTTGCTGTCAGATAGTGAGAGACTTGTCGGGACCCTTGAAAACGAGATGGTGCATCTCAAGGGGTTTATCCCAATGAATAAAACATTTCTATATATATATATATATACATACATACTTGGACCTGACAAACCTACTTAAGGGAAAACAGACCCTAGCACAAGGTGTTCTTGCATCTGTGGGTAAAACGGAGAATGAAAGTGTGTTTACAGTAGATGAGGAGAGGAAACCAAAGCACGCCCATCTGCTCGGAGCAGAGCCAAAGCCACTCAAGGTGAACGCTAAACTGATTTCTACAGCTTACAGCGGTTTGCCTGGAGCGGAGCTGTTTAACCAAACTCCAGCTGAAAGAGCTACCGCAACCTTCAAATGTGGTTCAGATTTGATAACATGAAAAAAACTAATCCAACATAACATACACACGCTTTACGGGGCCTTGAGTTTTGCAATACATCAAATAATTTAAATAACTTTGTGTAGCTTTAGTATATATTCTTAAGTCTTAAGACCTACAGGCTTTGGGTTTGCAGATTAAATTAAACTTGACCCAAAAGTCTGCTGTTTACATAACAATGTGTTTATTTTATAGCAAAATCTGCAACTTGATTTATCAGATAGCGTAGATTTCATCATGGTTTGCATTATTATACCTTAAACCGATGAAAGTAGTCCATGTAAATGTGAATTTATTTCAGACTCAATACACTACTTTTGGTTTTGACAACTGGGGAAAGAAACTAATAGTTTTGCATCCAATCTGGATGTACAGTAAACGTTCTGGGTTAACCCAACTAGCTAGAAATCAGTGAGAAACCATTGCACTTTGTGGCATTGTTTTGTTAGCGATAAACCAACTTCTCTGTTTTTTTTGTGTGTCCATTTTCCTTCAGCTAACCTTTATTAAAGTAAGCTGTGATTGCTGCAAACCTTTGAGCAAGCTGTCCTTTAAAAACAAAATGTTTTGTATTATTATTATTATTTATTTATTAGCAGTCCTTTCCAGAGTACTGTCCATTAGAATAGGCATCCTGATGCAATGCAATATTAGTACCTTAGTACCATGGTACTAAGGTACAATATGGTACGATATATACTTTATTTTCCCGCTAAGGAATTCAGTTCTACAGAAGATACAAATCATATATTCAACATAGTACATGATAAAGGATATTAACATATTAACTTATGTACACAGTTTAAACATACACATATCCACAGAAACACCTACTGGCAATGGAGATCTATTGCACCACCATCATGGACAACACTCAGTACAGGAAAACCCTTGCTGATACAATGTTCCACAACAGAATCCACTATAAGGCCTTTTTCATAAGTGAAACATAAAGTGTGTATTTGCCTTGTCATTGGGAATTGAATGTGTTCTTCCTTGGCCCATGCTACACCCTTCCACCAAGTTTCATGAACATTGAGCCACTCATTTGTACCGTAATGGTGCTAAAACAGACCAACAAAACCCAAAAACATAACCATCATCATAAAACACTTACTACTTGGTACTGGAAAATTTACTGGGTTGAAAGAGAGATCACCAGCTTCCTTTTTGAATAAGATGATTGATTTTGCACTTTGTCGGACATTTCCTTTAATAATTCACTATAATTTAACGTTGAAAGCGTCTTACCTCGGTCTTCTAAATATGAGGCCATATTGCTGGCAGGCCAGGCCCACAGTGGGGGTGTAGATGACGGGCATGAACCTCTCGATGTCTGACGTTAGCAGCCGGTAGAAGAGTTTCTCGTTGCGGTCCTGGAGCCCCATCAGAAATACATATCTGGAAGAGACAGGGAGGAAAACACAGCGTGTTATCTTTAACATCTTGAGGACTCAAACCTGCGGAACTGTGGAGAGGGGTTTATCGAAGTCAGATGTTGAGTCCTGCTTGTTTGTGTGAGATTAAAGGAACTGCCAAGACATACTTTAAAGAGAATTCATCTTAGCAAAGAAAGAGAAGCAATGATTAAGATAGAGAATGTCCATACATCGTAAAACCCAGCAAAAGCAGTGAAGTTACAAAAGATAAACAAAAAGAAGAAAGAAATTGCTCACATATGAAACAATTACTTGAAAATGCCTATGTTTGCTTTTGTTCATAATCCTTGGAAAAATACAAAGAATAGCCCTTCGGATATCCTACACATGCTCTTTGTTCTGTAGATTGAACGGGAACAGAGGGTTTGCATTTAACCCAAATTAAACAGAGCTGGTCTGAAAGGGCTCTATTCCTAATCACAGAAGTTTCCATAAGGCCAGGAGCACAAGGTGCCTGTTGTTGAGTGGATAAAAGGCCCTCCCTGCTATACGTTAGGCCACAGCAGCTGCACAATACACCGTGGTGACAGTTGCTCTTGAGCCGTACTGTTTTCATATCAACGGACCGAATGAGTTTCTGCTAAATGCAATTTATCACATGGAAGGTTTTTGTATGTTTTACTGGAGTTGAAATAAAGGAAGCCATATATTGATTATTTGCTATGAGTTCAAGTGTATACCTGTTCCTAATGTTTAATTGAGACGGTACATTTTCTTTGACTTATAAGCTTAACTCAAGGTCTGCTTCATAACTTTTTCCAAAGGTTTCAACTGCTTTTCAAACTCTCGGGCTGATAGAGTTCACTGAGTTGGCAATTTACTGCAATTCAGAAAATGGGGGGCGCTTGTGAGAAACACATTAAAAAAACAATGGCAAAGAAACCTTTTTTTAAATCAATTTATTAAATTGTGGAGAAATATTTTGATAATGGATTGTCTTGGTCATTTTTCAATAAAAAAAGGCCAACCAGCTTCTTAAATGTGAGAATTTGCTATTTTAACTTGACTTACATGAGAATAAACTCAATTATTTGAGGTTTAAAGAAGTCAATTTAGACTTCAAGAAATTGTGAAGGATATTTTGTTGACATTATGGACAAAATAGAATAAATATTTGAGAAAGTGTTTTTTGTTTGTTGCAGCCATAGGTGAGATATTGTTTAGATATTATATTACTTAATTGTCAGATCCAGTCTGACATTTTTCTTGCATCACAGCAGCTCCATTTGCAACATCAACAAGGACAAATATTTAAGACAAGATACAGGGAAACAGACATTAACATAACATCACAATCCCTTAAGAGAAACACGCTCAAGACCCTCTAACGCACATGTGATCTGGGATCAAACTCTGTATTTAATTTCAGGATTGACTCAACTAAAGATCATTTTCTCAGATTTTGGAAAGCTCCCTTCAAAGCAACACACTTTAGAAATGCATAATAATAAAAGTATTACTGCTTTTTATAGGCAGAGAAAAAGCCTGTTTGAAAAATAAAAGTTTGAGTCCATAACCAGCTTGAATTGCTCCTCACTGACAATTTAGCTGCTATGACTCAGCAAAGAAAACTATAATTAAATACCCACATATAATCCTAACATATTACTGCAGTGTGCTGTTGTTTGATGTTTTGCTGGCAGACATTAAGGAAGATTTTTTAACCTGAATAGGCGTGAGCGCTACACACAACCAGGAAACAGGAATATTTACAGTACACAAGGATCCATGCTGACTGAGTGCAGTGTTTCCTTTAAAGTCCACCCACTGGAGCAGCCAGGACATAATCAATCTCTTTCTTCATCTATTTTAGCATGAGGGATCAAACGCTCATTCTAAGCCTGCTTTCAAATACATTACTTGGTATGGTTTCCTTTTGCTGTAGTATTTAATAAACTGCAGTGTTTCAGTTGGCAAAGTCTTTAAACATCTCCTCTGTTGACGATACAGTCACAGTAGGTATTCAAGTCACTCCATCATCTAAGATCATAGACCTTGTTGCGGCGCTGTTTTCTAGGCAATAATTTCCCACAATAATTAAACACAGCAAATTCCACTGGAAAAGTTATCAGATTAAAATAGAACAGGGTCATGGTTGTAAAAAGAACCCATCATTCAGCAGTAAATACCAAATAAATATTTGGAGAAGGGGAACAGACTGTAAGTAAACACAGCGGGCTTGAGCAAAAGCAGGCAAATAGCAATCCTTAATCCACGGGACAAAAGCCCGAAGGTGGAACACTGGAGACGGATAGTCAGTGAAAGTGATAGGGAATGGCGCTCAAATTGCATGTTGATGTTGTGACGTTGCTATGGTGGGAAATGAAGCGGCATTTAAGAAGCTGTCTAGTTCCTGTTGACCCAAAATCCCCTCTCTCAAGCAACTCGCTCATCCTTGACATTAGGAGTGACAGCTGAAGGAACGGTTGACTGGAATGAGAAGCAGTTTCACACACAGATAATATTCAGCACTTTGCATATAATTGGAAACAGTAAAACAGGCTATGAGTTCAGTTTGGTGCCTGATTTGATCAAGGAGTCCGGACTGAAATATTAGCTAGTAGATTCATGACATAATGCTAACAGCTACTACTCCTACGTGTCTCATGAAGCATGCAAAACTGAACTGAAGTTTTCCTTTGGTCGCTGTGGAGGTTATAAAAACACAGGGAGAACAGGGAGGAGACGGAGAAATGGGGGAAAAGTGTTGAGATTTGTTCCGTAAGATATATTATTTTAAGAGATGGACGAGATCTCTGAGGGCTGATCGCTAATGTTCCTCGCGTGTTACGAAGGATTCCAGATGTATAGGCTCTCTCACTGTGCACAGAGGCAGGGGTAGTCTTCTCAAGAGTCCATTGAAATTCAACCCTACCGATTTGAAGCTGATAAAAAAGGTACTAGGTTATGGTATTAAGTATAGGTTTCGCTCTGTGAATAAGCCTCACCTGTCCAAGTCGTCCCTCTTAATTTCGTAGTTCTTGAGCACCCGGAGCAGCTGGACGTCCTGGCTGTTGAAGCACGGAGGCAGCAGGCCATGGATCCCCAGCTGGTGACGCTCCTCCAGGGAGAAGGCCAAGTCCTGCAAACACACACATTGGTCAGCTCGCCCACTCTGTTCTCATGAGTCAACCGCCGTTACAGCGGAACATCAGTGACTATGTGTTACAATGGCGTTTGTTAGCAACCAGAAAATGACACCAGTAATGACAAACAGATGAGAATGCTGCGTGGGGTCTGGGGGTCGTGTTGGCGGGACGTTGTGGGGCTCGCTGTTGTGAGGAGCGGACAGTGTGAGCTGGATTACTGGTGTTGTTTCCTGGTTGCTGCGTGGGGTCTGCGAGACAGCGAGACATCGCAAAACTCAGCCTGAACTCAACCTGAGCATCATGGATGCGGGAAGAGGGGGTGCTGAGGGGGCTGCAGCACCCCCATCTGCGAGGCTCCACTAGCACCCGTGTGACTTTGCAGACCGTTTACATGCCGAAAAAGCTAGATAACACAAGGGGACGGGTAATAACCGGAAAAGCATGTCATGGGACCTTTAAGCTGCCAGAAAAGACTCCAAAGAGATTTAAAAATGGTGCACATTAATTTAAATTAAAACAGCTTCCTGACAACTAAAGCAGATAATGTGTTGGCACTTCCTTGACTCTTATAATAAAGGAGTATCAGTCCTCTTATGTAATAACCATCAAGTTTACTTAATCTTGACTCTGATGTTGAGTAAAAGGCTCACCTCGACTATTCATCGTTGATTTTTGTGTACTTTGGTTTGTTACAACCATAATAGAGTAAAATTCACAAAGTGACGTAATTTCTTCCTGCTTGTAAAGCAATCCTAATCATGATCGATGGTGGTTGCACTCCTGGTATTTACCCTCTTTGACAACTCTGCTTGAACTTTGAACAATTGCATTTTGAGGAAAACATTCACCAATCATCTCTGTTCAAACATTCCTGAGTGATGAGAGAGGTGGTGTGTCAAACTTGTCCTCTGTGGGGGGGTGTTTGCTCTCAGAGGGGCTCCCTCTCAACCAGTGTGTGTTCAGAGGGATCGCTGATGGCTCACTCTCTGCTGCGATGTCCACTTTCACCAAAACGCAAAAACACACAACAAGGTCAAGGTTAATAACCTGCTCCACCTTAACTTTGGCTTTCATCCTTACTTGCCCCTGACCTCTGAGCGGGAAAATTGAAAAACATGCACACGTTGAGTGTCGAGGCCTTAACCCTCAACATTCTGACCTCTGACTTGTGGAGGAAACAATGATCTCACGCAGGAGAGAAGTCATACAGTATGTTGATCAGAAAGAGATTAAAGTACTTAAGCCAACAGTAAAAGGAGGAGATTTGTCCCTAAATCACCCACAACAAGCACAGTTCTAAAATGGGAACAGCAATCTATCTACTATTCTCCTCAAGTGAGGCATGATACAGCAGGCATTTTGATTTCCCCGGAGTCCTTAAAAGACCAAAAACCTTAGGCTCAACTTGCCAGCTATTGTTGGTAACTGCTAATACCGAAACAAAGCTGCTAGCGTCTGTGATTTGGATCTACTCCATGGATGCTTACCCTGGTCACCACAGTCTACAGCCTGTCCAAGCCACCAGCACTTTCTGTGTATCTGGTTGTGTTACAGCAGCTCTGAGGTTTAAAAAAGGTGCTTGATCACACGAAACAGGCTGTTTATGGGAAGTAAACGAGGATACGGAATTTGGAATTTTATTTGACGTCAGAGGAAGCATCAGCGCTGACCACAAAGTACACGCCAAATCGTATTATTCTGACACTTTGTTAAAAAGCATGCTGCTTTCTCACTGTTGGTTTTAGATAGGATCTCAGTGGTTCTGGACCCATAACAACGTAGATAGTATTGCAAAAGAAACAAGAAAATGTGCAGCATTTCCTTTTTTGGCAAAACATCTAAAGAAATTGTGTTAACATAATGTCGACAAGCTATCAGGAAATAATGTATGTCATTTCATAAGTTAAAACAGAACATGCACACATCAGTCCCCGCAAACAATGTTAGTTGTCAGTACTAAATCATCTGAGCATGACAAAAAACAGGCCATTGGTTATTTCAGACACCGAAGTACGTGTCCTGGGCTCAATGCAGTCTGTACTTAAAGGACCTCAAATAGACAGAAGCAGCTCTGAATTACAACCTTCCCCAATTATCCAGCTGCCTACTTCATACTCTGTGTGCGTTCGGGAAAAGCAGCCCACGATGCACCACTGCTCTGCTGTCTGCCACAGCTGACCATGGGAGAGAAAGAGAAAGGAGTCGAGGCAAACTGAGCTTAATATGAGGCTATAAAACAAGATGTGTTCCTCACACAGGCTCACGCTGCTCTTTCATTAGCTGAGATACACTCCGAGTGGCACGTACTGGACTACAATTCTCCTTCTTTTACTGTTTTGGTGAGAGAAGTGGCTGTTCCTGACGCAACTCACAATTAAATACTGAAAGAAGGGTCTCAATAAAACAGCCATAAACTAGTTTATCATTGTAGAAAGAGATTGCACAGATCAACTCAATGTATTTAGAGTATTAAAGTAAACTTATTCCTAGGGTTGCGTCAAATCTCCTTAAAGTTTGTCAGCTACTGAATAAAAACTACATGGCAGTTGTTGTAATTGCTAAAATAATCCATAGTTTTACATGTATGGAATACTTTTAATTACTTAAATCAAACATTGAAAATATTGCAGCTACAAAAAGGTGAATTCCACAAATATATTTGTAACTTTTTCAATGCAAATAAAATGCACTTTACATTTTCAGCCAATACAAAACAGTACTGGCACAAACTACTGGTGTACTGTGTGTATTAGTGCCAACAACTACGGTGGCCAACAGGTGCAAACACACTACAACGGCCTCAATAATAATAATAATAATAATAATAATAATAATAGGAGCTGCAGCTTCAGAAGCAAATGTATACACACAAATGTGTCAAAACACATGCAAATGAAGAAACATCTTCACCTACTTGACAAAACATTCGCAGCTTTTAGAAAACATTCACCAACTTGACGAAACATGCACATGGTCTACTAAAAGCGCTGCATAAACGAAAACCAACCAAATAGTGATGCGAACAGCAATAATTGTGTTTTGTCAGTATATTTGAAATGACTAGGCTAACTAGGATAGCTAGCTAGCAGATCTGCAATAATATTGTTAGGAATCATGTGATCACATTGTTAAAATAAGCCATAAAACTTACATTTTAGGTAAGTTTCCAGTGGAAATGTAAACAGATGCTATACTTTATGTTATCAAAATGTATATCAGGTAGTCCTTGTCAATGTTACTATAATCAAATTGCACATTTTTACCTCCGCCAAGTAGGTTTGGCTTCATTCATTGAACTTGGTGGAAGGATGAAGCTTGGGCCAATCAGGAATCTATTTAAATGAACATGCAATGGAATAAATGGAAGTATTTAAATACAGTGGTCATCTACTTAGTGTCTTAACACTACTTGATACCACTCTCACAAAAGATTGCACTTCTTACGGATGAACACACACATTCACACATAGAGCTCTATAATTAGCTGATACGTTGCTACTGTTTTACTACTTTCCACATTGACACCACTTTAACATACTGTAAAGTTGTGAAATCCACTGTCTGCCCTTTTCTCTGCCTTTTTGTTCCAAAACTAAAAGCTTTCTTCTTCCAATCCTGCAGCTTCCTTAAGATGTTTAAGTTCAGTTCATTAAGTCATTCCTCATAAAGGAGGGAGGGGTGGGAATATGGCTGGAGGAGGCTTGTTGCATTTATATTCAAAATGAAATTACTTGAAAACAAATATGGTCATATATCAAAATCCCAAGAGGGTCCGTGACATTTTGTTGTTTGTCAGAAAAGGGTCAATTAATTGATCAATAAATTAACTTCATATCAGTCTAAAGAAGAAGAAAAAAACGGCCAGTCAGCGTGGATAAAAAAAACCATGAAAGCGGCCACGCCTAATTAAGAATAATTACCCTCACAGCTCAGTGAGATCTCAAAGGCTGCCAGTGTCACATGTGAAATAGATACCATCCATAGTCTTGGGCCCAAAATGACCCATTAACATCCCCCACAAAGAGGCAGACATGTTGGCTGTGCAGAGGGGAAACCCTGGCCCGTAGACTGACTTTATGACTGAAGATACGGCTGGTTGGGTCGGGGCCGGGCACTGGTGACGGAAAGAGAAAAGAGCAGAGGCGGGGGTTTCATGGCGAAAAAGATTAGCGTGCACGGTTCGAAGAATTTGGTTTGGAAAGCGTGGGAACTGTCTACGCCAGTTTTGATGTTTTTCTGACTTTTGACTTGATTGTTGGCTTTGCGACGGCCTTGTCCTCAGCATTTAAATAGAGCTGCCAATCTCTTTAATCTCAAGGTCCTGCCTGTTGGACACTTTCGATCAAACGTGTCCGTCAGGCGGCCTTCTTAAAAGGCATGAAGAAAGGCCATTTTCTCAACATAAGCCAGGGTAAATACACAGCAGTGGTGTCTGAACTTTCATTTTATTCTTGAAATGTTAAGACACAGCAAGAATATCTAAAGCAGTGCATTTAAGAGTAGGCCCAACACATGGATAGGGTTAACATGTTTTATCTTTTTTAATATGGGCCAATTTGGATCCATTTAAAAGATCCTAACCTTGCATACAGCTTACAGTGTTTCCCCTACCATTGTCTTGGAGGGGCGCTGCGCCCCGCCAACGGAGCCCCGCAAACGGAGCCCCGCGCCCCCCCCCTGAAATTCAAGGTGTTTAAAAAAAAGAAAATAATTATAATTTTTTTTTTTTTTTAATATATACAAATATATATCAATCAATCAATCAATGTTTATTTATATAGCCCAATATCATAAATGTTACATTTGTCTCAGTGGTCTTCACAGTTTGTACAGAATGTCAGTATGACAATACGACACCCTCTGTCCTTAGACCCTCACATCGTACACGGAAAAACTTCCGGAGAAAACCCACAGTTTAAAGGGAAAAATGGGAGAAACCTCAGGGAGAGCAACAGAGGAGGGATCCCTCTCCCAGGACGGTCAGACGTGCAATAGATGCCGTGTGTAAATTGAAAAATTATACATTTGCAACATAGGTAGTCCAAATGTTTGGAAATGCATGTGTCTATAATAAGAAGATGAATCCACGAGGATGTCAGCAATCTTGTGGGAGCCATCAGGGAAGTGGTATGGTGAGAGTCAGGCAGGACCGCAGACACAGGTTCAGCCTGTCTCTGTATATATAGCACCAAATTGCAACTAATCTATATCTACTGTCACTTTTCACATTGAAAATGTGCTCTTTTATTAAATAAACTAAACGCTTTAATTTTAAGTTGTGAGTTTAGTGTTTTTGACCCTAAGAAACAATGATGCATTAATCAATAACAATAATCCACAGCTCCTCTCTCTGCTCCAGAGGATTTAAAACATATATATATCCCAATGATAACCCTCCCCCACTCAGGCAGCACCCCCCCAAAGCAGTAGGGGGGAAACACTGGCTTAGATTCACAATTGTTGTATCATTATGTTAACATTTCAGCCTTAGGTGAGGGACTATTGGATAACTCATTGTATCAGTCCATAATTAAGAAAATACTTTCAGCGATAAACAGCCATTAAATACATGTGAAATGTTATTAGCAATTCATCTAAATATGGATGGTATATGAACCCTAAGTTTCATTAGAATATAGATAGAAATAAAGCTAGAAATGTTAGTGTTTGTAAGTGTTGTTTTAATAGAGATATTTGGCCTTTAACTACATTTATTGTGAAATGTTATACATTAACACCAATACGTTTAATATCTTTAACTGATATATCAGCATTACAAATTCCAAGTTGTGTATTTTGTATGTTTTCTTTCCACTAGTCTGAAAGAAGACAATAATTGGAATAATAGCCCAAACTTTTAAAAATAAACCAGTGCACGAACAGTGAATACATTTTTGTGTAACTACAGTAGGAAGTGTGAACGTAAATTAGCCAAACATGAAAACAGATTAGTCAGATATTAACAACCATGATAGAACAGCAACATTTTCCTTCACTGTATTTATTGGTTTAAATTCTTCTAAACCAAAGTACAGTGTCAAACATACACACCCAACAAACTTAAATCTAAAACACAACTCACAAAGCATTCCCATGTTTGTTTGTCTGAAAGCAGGTTTTGAAGCTTGTCTGCTGTAATGCCTGCTGTCTGTCCTCTCAGGAGCCTAACAGGGCTGGGCAGGATAAACCCTAGAGAGCTTCCACATGTCCCTGACCACATCTGAAGTGCCCGCACCCTGTGCCAACACATGTGATGCCCGCAGCCCCATGTTCCAGAAGCCGTGGTAACAACCCAAACCTGCAATCTAGCCACTGGCCAGTGCCCCCCCCTTAACCTCGGACTGGTGCCATGCCCACCCCAAAGCCTTCAGCGGAGAGGAAACAGATCATTAGTTCACCAGATGCACAAACAAGAAAGATTAAAGTACTGGTTCTTTGGATCTGATTAAATTAATTTCAGTGCTCCCTGGGAGTTCAAAGGGTGGGTCCGTCGCGACTTTCAAGCGTTACGTTTTTGAGATTCAAACACTCTGCCACCTCAACCTTTTCATTTCCATCCACCACAACCACTGCGGAGCCACTCCCTCCATTACAGTGAGGCTTTGCCCGACCTCAGTGCCACTGCATGGGTTAGTTTACCCACAGGAGAAGGATCCTTATCACAACATTAACACAGATCTGAAACTTTATCACATACTTTTCTTCTTTGAAGTTACATACTTCAATTTCTAGAATCTGATTCAACTTATTTCACCAAGTCCATATTTTCTTTAGCCATTATGTTAATCCACCATTCGATAAGATTGTAAAGCACACAAACCTATCAGACTAAGTCTGATACTTTTTAAGATTCTATTTGTTGCAAAAATTGGTAATTTAACACAAAAATGTGTGGCCCGGAATAGCATTCTATCCATTCTAAAATGGATAGAGCTCGTCCAACAAGAAGCTAATGTTTGAATACAATTAACAAGAAGCTATCCCTTAGCTGCCTAGAGGACAATCACCATCCTTTCTAACAACCTATGTTTGGCGATCATCACAGACATCTGTTATGCATCAACTGCCGCATTTTAGCTATACATTTCCCATTACTGTATTCTTTACTTTGTTAAACATCTCATTCAAAAACATTTTTAATTATAAAATGTTCAAGTTTGGTGGCTCTGAGTGGGCAAAAAACTCTCTAAAGCAGGGGTGTCCAAACTTTTTTCCCAGAGGGTCACATGCAGAAAGGGCTGGGCCGCTCGCTAGAGGTATACTGACTCATAAGTTCAGTTATAAGTTAGCTAAATCAATCAAGTGTAGGTAAATTATGCTTGTGAGTGTTGGCAGCTCATCCCTTGAAACAGAAGCCTCAGATTGATTATAATAAGGAGAAATAGGAAGGGTGTATTTCAAGATTGTTATGTAAATAAGTCATTGGGCTTTTTTCTTATCAACTAAGATATGTTAGAAAATGTTTCCAACTTTAATTGACTGAATTTATTTGAAAAGTGTTCTTATTAACTCATGAATACTACTGTGTAATGTATATTTACATTTATATTTAAGAAATACAATATAAGAAAAGCACAAGTTTCATTTGTGGGCCATATTCCATTATACTTTTTGAATTTGCTGAGGGCCGATTCAAAGTGGTCCACGGGCCGCATTTGGCCCCCGGCCCGTAGTTTGGACACCCCTGCTCTAAACACTTGTTATGCTTGTGGAAAAAACATTGAAAAATCAACGGTGTCCAAAAGGAGAAATGTTTTTATTAGTGGGTAAAAGTGAAAATTACAATGTTAGATAGCATTCTAAAACGTGCCACAATTCTGGCCAGCTTTGCCATGCAAAGAAATTACAGAAGACTTACAGCTAATGTTGTACTGCAATGGGTGAGCCTTAGGACTACGCGGATGTAGAGCATGTCATTTTATTTGATAAGATGGACGATTGTGTCAATGTGCTGACAAAGAAAAAATTACACGAAAAACTAAAACCCATAAAAGCCTTCCTACATTCTGTGTAAACTTTAAAATGATGTAATTTCACACAAAAGCCATGATTAATTCAGCTTGTAGAATTCCCAGATAAAGCAAGCTCTCAGTCCTCCCCCCTTAACACACAAAACCCACTTCCAAATAAAAAGGCGCTCCTTTTTTTCCTGTGTGTTGTCTGAGCTGTGGCTTCAATGGAAATGGCCTCTGCTCCAGGAGAAACAACCTCCATTGAGAGAGACCTGAGCCTAACACGATAGGGAGGCCTTTCTCCCCATTGAGCCTCTCTCAACCGCAGTCGCCGATCAGACACGGAGACAAAAGCCCACAGGCCTTCGACAGGGAGAGGGCTCAAATGTTTGGCACTGAGATACGACCTGGCAGAGATGTGTGTGGCCACAGAGCCCTTCTCTATTCAGCGCTGTGTGGGAGAGGGAGGGCTTTCTGTTCACGAGAGGCAGAGACGACAAGAGACGGCCTTCTTGTATGACTTGTTTATCAGTAAAAACCACTTGCTGAAAGTGATGTATACCGATAGCCATCTCAACCCTGCTTCCCCTCGTTTATCTGCCCTGCATTCATGTTGCATTGTGCCACAACCGCTTTGTTTTATGATGTGTTTCTGAAAGACTTAATGATTCAGGTAAAGTCAACAATATTTATAGGTCATTTAAAAACAAAATGTTCTCTGTTTCATGAGGTGAAAACAGAACAAAGAAAAGGAAAGTAGGCAAGAGCGTTACAGTAAAAGCAGGTGAACCACACCAGTCGCACCTAAAAGCAATAATGAGTTTAAAAGGTGTGAACAGGGGGTATTTAATCCTCATATTAAACACAGGAAATAAGAGCTGCCAAGCTGGAAATTCTGGGTCCTTAGTAAAGTTGAGGTTAAGTTAAATAAAGTCAAATACAATTATTTATAACTCAAGTTAACATTTGTGCTCGTTACTTCAGGTCTGTACTGCCAAACCCACACACTTCTCCCACAAGCTTAAGCAACAAAGTTGACTTCTGCTCAAAGTATATCTGTTCTCATGAAAACAATTGAATATTAAGTCATTCAACGTCTTCTCTGCCTTTGAGTGAGATTATAAGGGAATCTTCCCAGAACAGAAGAAGATATGATAGATCTATAAGAACTCTATCCAAAGAGAGGTGGTTTAGGCCAGTGAACTTTTCAAGTCCCAACTCCTCAGAATATTCAGGTTGGTGTTTGGTGGGACAAAGGAGATCAATAGACGGACAGAAGTCGCACAGTTTCTCAGTCGCTCGCTTTTAGTGTCTGTAAATAGAAATTGTATTGAACCTAACTCCTAATGTTCAGAAGGTCAACACCCGTAAAGTGAAAGGAGATTCAACAAGAGAGAGAAGGACAGATGTCGTGTCTCAATCCAGATACTAATTCTTAGTATACTTCTATGAAGTACACTGTGAACACTTGTGCAGTGTCTAAACATGTCTAAAGCATGTAGAGTTAGACTGCCCTCACAGGAAGTGACGATCACTGCTGCTGGTTTACCTGCTGCAAGCCTGCTATCAATATAGTAAGTCAAAGTGTGATGGCACTAAATGTTCCACTTGGACAGTACAGAGTGGAAAACATTGTGCTGGAATTCAAATGTAGAAACCCTTATGCGCTTGCCAAGTTAAAGTTGATTTTGAACTGAAACTATGGGGGGGGAACATTGGCGTAACCTTCAACAGCACTGTGAGAAAGTAATCTACAGTGGTTCAGTTGGCCCACACTGTTATTACACCATAGACCAGAGTATCTGGATTCACTTCAGCGGTGATGTCAGAGCTCCTCAGACCTACCCCGACCTCGCTGCAGCTGACCAAACAGGGAGCAGAGGACTGAGAGATGTTTCCCATAAACACCGCCATCATCAGATACATCTACTCTAACCCACTATTACCGCCACGTGTTCTCCCCCCACTGCTACAGGACTCTGGAGTCAGTTTTTTTAAGTTGCGTGTGCAGCATACAGTAGCATCTCAGTTCATAAAGTGATGCAATCAGCAGAAAGGAATGTTATCCAAGTAAGTAACAAAAAATGTGCATTTATGGTGTTTTTTTACTTATACCACCAAAAAAGACAACAGTCTCCTTTCCCAGTGCTACTGTAGCTGGTGTGTTTGCCTTTCAGTTTTTACTGCTTCTGATGTGTCATTTCACAAATGTACATGTCAGAAAGCAAGTTAAGCAAGCATGGAAGTGAGTGAATTGTTCGAAACTGTGGCCACACTTTGTTATATCAGTTAGCTATTCAGACTCTCTCATTTGTTTGTTGGTGATTGAAAAAAAAGTCGGATTTGTGATACTTGTTTGTCTCATGTATGATTGGTGTTGTACACTGATGATCAGAGAGGTAAATCCCTGTTTATGTCAATGGATTCTGCCTCGAAAAAAGCATTATAGACAGAAAGGGGCATCATCACCCGTTTGACATGTTTCTATTACTGCCGGTCTGAGCTGCAGCTGATATAAAGTAAACCTGTGACTGTACTCTGAATGAAAGGCAATTATTACTTTTCCATTGAAGATAAAATCCAGATGTTAGGTGCTGACAGTGGATTATTTTGTCCGGTTGGTAAAGGGCTAAAGATTAGGCCTGAAAGTAAAGAGGCTTTCTGCCTTGAAGGTTCAGACTTACCCATGTAAATATCTTTATTCTTAATCATATGTGCTACACAACTTGCAAGGTAAGCTCATTTGGAATCCAAACCTCATGCAGGATCAATCTTGAGAGTCAGCAGAAACTAAATTAGATTTCTGTCAAAGGAAGCTGGAAGAGGAGTTCACTGGTCTGGCCGACTGTGACCCGTACTTGGGAAACCTCTGGCTAACAGCTGGAGGAAACACTGAGTCATGAGCCTCCCTCCCCCCTCCCTCTGTGTGTTTATAAACACACACATAAATGCAACACGTGTACATGCAGTGCAAAAATGTGATGTTAATGCAGATTTAAGTCTTAAAAGAAATGCTTCTGCATGTAGACATTCACTGTACCCCAGGTACTGTAGGTACACACTGATGCTTCATGAACACACACACATAAAGCCTTCCTAAACCCTGCTTCACAAACAATCAGAGAGTCTATTTAATCCTGCCGCAGGATAAGACCCACTCTCCACGACGTCCTCATTGTCCAGGAGCACACTGTGGCCTCCTCTTGTTTTATCAATATTGGCGTGTGTGTCTAGACGCTGTAAAAACAGCTAGTGGGGGTAAGGGAGGGGATAGCCCGGTGGAATGAGAGATGTATCCCATGGTTATCATAGTTGGGATTAGAATCCAAAGATAAGAGAAACAGCAGGGTGACAAAAACATAGAAAAGAGCGGGAAAGCAAGAAGGAAAGAATGAAAGAGGCGGGGCTTTTCTCTGAGGGTCAAAGACAAACTGATCAGGCCAACTGTCTCTGGATGGTGGGCTGACTGGATGAAACGGACCACTAAGACTTGGCGAGTGTTCACAGCTTTTTTAGGCTGTGTTCAGCCGACCAGGGTTGTTATATAACAGCAAAAGCACCAGACCACTCACCACCACAACCACACTCAGCCTTTCTCTGGTGCTGCCACGTAGAGAGAGAGAGATGCAGTGACGTGGTTGGAGCTGAACTGTAAGCAGAGGAACCATTAAAGCTATACTAGACCAGCCTGTTACACTCGTTTTGGTTGTCCCAGTCAAAAACTAGGATTCACAGATTAAAAGAGCATGCCAGGACATTCCAAGTAAATATCCACCACAGAATGAGGTCACTGGCAGAGAATCTTCCCACAGAAGAAGCAATGATAGCATTCTGAACACTCTATCCAGAGATACGCAGTTTAGGCCAGAGGTTCTCAATCTTTTCAAGTCCGACCCCCCAGAATAATTTGGTTGGGATCGATAAACAGACAAAAAGACAGACACAACACATCATGGTTTGCCGGCTTGTTTTTAATGGTTATAAATAGAAGTGTTACTGAGTTTCAATTTGGATACACCCCTACACTGCCATGCTGTACACTGAACACTTGCACAGTATCTGAAATTCAACCAGGTACTTTGTCTCAAATTGCACTGACTGCTGTGCCCTCACAGGAAGTGACGACAGGAAGTTGCTAAGCAAGCAACCTTTTATAGTAAGCACTAGCGAAACATTGCAGACTGCTCAACTCACCTAATATAATTAACGTTGCCTTTTTTAACAATGGTACCTTTATTTTATAATAATAACAGTTGTATTTGTAGTGCTCACCGGAACAGCCAGGCAAAGTAGCCTTAAGTTGTTGAGTGGTTCAACGTTTCTAGGTTTCCACACTTTCTGACAACTTATTTACTTAAAGTGCATCCACAGGGTATTCGTAGCTCCTTGTACTTTGCATTGGGACGCACTTATGCACTCAAAACAGCAGTTGTAAACACAGAAGTATCTGAATTGAGACACAGCAAGAGTATAGCACACTGCAAATCAGCTCCAACAGCCTCAGGTTTCCAAAGAACATTTGACATTACATTACATGTCACTTGTTAGACGCTTTTATCCAAAGCGACTTACATACTCAATACTGTGGGCAATCCCCACAGGAGAAATTTGGGGTGAAGGGTCTCAGGGACAAAACGACATGCCGACTGCAGTGGGACTCGAACATGCTATCCTCTGATTCAAAGGTCAGCGCACTAAGCCACTGCGCCACATTTAATCTGAAACACTGACACCCGAGTCAAGCTGTGTGGTTTGTTCATTTTGATGTCTGGTTATAGAGCTGTGGCAGTGACCTTAATATAGGTCTGCTGTGGATCCAACTGACAGTTGTTTCCATCAGTTGGAGAAATTGATAAGCAAAGAGATCATAGCATGAGGTTGTCATCTTTCTACAAAGCTAGCAAGCTACATCCATACACATGCAACCAACGTACAGTACATGCGAGTGATTAAAGCTCATTATCGAAATATATATTTTAAATATATCTAAAAAGTGATATTGGCCGGACGAAGATGTCTATTAAAATTAAACTAAGCAAGAAACCCAACAAGAAATTGGAATACATGAGCACAATGAATGATTACACTGAAACAAAATGGCAATGGCGTTGTCTGTTTGACAGAGAACAACTGAAATATAGTAGGTTACGTTTAAATAGGAGCAAAGGGGGAAATGGCAAAGACTGACAGCTAAACAGAACGACACCACAGGGGTCGGGGTGAGGAGCAGTAGGTGGGAGACTAAGTTGACAACAATAAAAGCCTGATTAATGGTTCTGAACAAGAAGAGGGTACTTCTCTCTTAAAGTTGCTGGTTTGTGTCAGTAACTTATGAACATAAATGAAAGGCTACTAAAGATGTTCAGATATCTCCAACTAAAACAACACTTCAAGAAAAATCTTGAACATGTCAGTAAGACAAGACCATAATAATGGAAAGAAGACACCAATGCCATGGTTGATTAATTCTGGAACTGCAGTGTACCAATAACCATCTCAAGAAACAGCCAGGCTTTCAAAAGGTCACATACCTAAGGAACTAATCCGTCAGCTCGCGGAGGTAGAGCTTTCTTTATCATTAGCATAACGCTTTGGCGAAATGAGGAAATCAAAGGAGAAGAAAACCATAATGTCCCAGCCAAACTTCTAAAGAAAACTTGGTTTTGCAGAAGCTTTTTTCCAGAGGAATGTTTGGAAATGTTTACCCCAAAACAGATGCGTCTCCCCACAAAACATATATTGATGCATGGCCTTGTTCCATACATTTATCCTGGGATTTGTGGGGTTTCTTTAGGAGTTTTTCCTTGCGAGGGTCTAATGAGAAAGTGTTGTATGCTGTACACACTGTAAAGCCTCCTGAGACTAGTGTAATTTGTCCAAAAAAATTGTTTGATTGATTGACAGCGAGTACCTGCTTACATGTTGCCAACTGGTATGTTTTAGATTCAGCTTAACTCTGATTTCCATGTTAGATATGCACATTCTAAGACTGGAGGAACATCTAAGCCATTTCAAGGCATTAAGGGATCACTGAGGAGTGATAAAGGGAAGACAGAGTAAAGGGGGGGAAGGGCAAAGTGAAAGCACTCATTCATGCCAGTATGTGCATGTATTTGTGTTGTCATGCTCACTCTGCATTTGATCAGCAACACATACAACTGCCATGAATCTGAATGGAAGTGAGCACTGCGCTGGTTCTTGTCCAACAAAAAAACTGACCCTTATTCTAAAGCTGTTGACCCGTCTCCTTAAATACACATTTTTGTCTTCTTCACTCCCCCCCGCCAGCTATACTCTATTTTATTGGAACCACCCAGAAAGACGGCTAGGGAGGTAAGCGTGTGTGTGCTTGCAGTCAATGATTTTGCACTGGATCAGGAGATATCTTAGTTACAATAGGAGGTCTCGGGATCAGTGTTGGTGTCAATTATTCAATATGTAAACCAATATGGAGCCGGCCCACAGATGTTCTCTGGTTTCAAAAAGGCACATTTTGCGAGTTTCAAGGTCAACTTAAACCATGTCCTTTTTAGGGCTACATATTTGGCCTACGCTTCATAGGAATGTATTTCCTAATTTTGAGGAAGCAAGTCTAATGGCATCACTGCACGCATTGTTCCAAATAGCCATAGCAGTCATCCTACATGATATCAATTCTACAGGCATCGGCAATCAAGTGGAAACAGTAGCAACATAAGAAGGCCATCTATCCTGAAGCAGTCATTCTGATGTGGCTTCAGAGGGACTCATATATGGCCGCACAGAAATCTGACCTTTCCCTGTCCAAATACCAAACCACATACTCGTTCCTACCATGCTTTGAATTTTAAGTGCATTCACAAATACAGTACCTCTATTTGAGGGCTTTTGCATAAAAGATGTATACAACCATGTCATTCTAAAATATTAGTTTTTCATTTTCATTATTTTTTAACTATTATTTGTATTCCATTCACTGTCAAAAAAGTCCATCTTTCAATCCTTTCTGGCCTCCCTGCCATGTGGTATATGTCTCCCAAATATGGATATCTTACATATTAAGAGATTAAAGGCTTACTAATTGCCGAAGACGGCTGACCACTGTAGTCTTTAGTACATGTTATTCAGACTTGGGAAAACTGGCAATTTGGGAATTCCGTTGTCATTGCTGACCCTAAATGTGGATTAATTCAGAAAACTGTCCTCAACAAATTCAAAGTGAGTATTCATAACCACATGATGATGTATGTGAGATCTACCCAAATCAAACTGAAGTGACAATTTCCAGGCAATTAGGAAACATGTCTGAAAATAAGTCTTTCATTACACCATTCCAAATTGAAGGAAGAATGTAATGTAACCAACTACCACAAATGTGGAAAAGAAGCTCTCAGAGAATAGGTTACATTACATATGAGTGATGATAGTATAATCCAACATGTTCAAACTGTTGGCCTTCTACTTCAGGTTGCAGTGCCCCTGCAGTGAGTAGAGGTTAAGTAATTTCCTGAGGTTATTTCAGCGGAACAGTAACCTCTTCAGCTGCGACCTGACCTCACTAACCAATTCCACTGCCAATGTACTTGACACATCAAAGTGTTGTCCAACAGCTTTAAAGCCGTGTGTACCCACTCCTCATGCAGAAGCACTTCTGACCCACTTACCTATAATGAATGTCCTTGGCTCATATATCTGTTTATGCTCAAGACTGAGGCAAGCATGAAAAATATAATCATCTTTTCTTTGGAAATAACTCAATGATCCTCTGGAAGTAAAGCCAAGGAATCACATGCAATTATTCAGTGGCCCAGGGCAAAACCGGCACATATTCAATGGAAGTCCAAAACAAATGGTTACGGAAATGCTTGTTGATTCCAGAGAATGTACAAAGTTTGTGACAACTCAATTGGGTAATACATTTGGTTGGATATATTCCAGTCGAAGTAAATCTGAACAATACTCGAAGGAGTTAAAAAAGTCGGAAGCAGGTCAGAGATATCTTTGCTCATTTCCCATGGAGATGAAGTGCTGACATACACCATCAAAGAAAAATAAAGACCCTCAAATGTCCCTTTTCTTCCTGACACACTCCTTATTTTCAGAGCTCCACATGCCAGAGAATCATTTGCTGGCCTCTGGCCTCTGACCTCTGACGCATATGACTGCTTTTTCTGTTCAACACATGGCAGGTGTAACAGCATTTCACTTAAAAAACCTCAATGAAGCACCTAACCAATCAATCTTTATTGTAGCAAGCTCCATGAAGAGGTTTGAACCATTTCATAAAAGCCAACTTGAGGGGCCTTTAAGTTTTTTCTGTCATTGGAAAGTAAGAGTGAGGCTTTTCTTAAATGATCCTAATTGTACACAGAGGGTGAACAAGGGGGTTATTTATGGCCCCTGCCTACAGGTGTAGCATTGAAGAATGGAAAACCCGGCACGGCCTGGTGAACATTAATTTGTATGTGTACGCCTGTATGCATGACTGCACGTGTATGTATTTGGCGAGACTAAGAAAAATAAAGTTTGTCCATTTGCTATCCTGAGGGGAACCTTGAGACACTCCAGAGCCCCTGTCAGGTCGATCCAAATGAGTTCCCTCTTCAGTGGAAATTCCATTACAAATGGCTACAATGAATCTCCTGTAACGACTTTGTGGTGTAATAAAGACCACAACATGGGGAGAGAGATGACATTTTGGTTTCCGCCATTCATTTAACATCTTTATCCTACATTCAAAAGCTTATTTGTATGGTCATACAAGAAAGCTCAGATATGTAGCCTGTGTGTGTGTGATGTTTTTGCATATGGAAATCATTACACTAATGTAACTTGAGGTATTTTTGGCAACTCTCTGAGATCAAATATTTGATTTTACATTACTGTAATGTAGCTTGTATTCAAGCAAAGAGAACAGGATCATAAAAGGGACAAAACAATGAGTGACTCAATGAAAGGTATACTTAATGGCAACATTTAGATTTTTAACAATGCTCACAATGAGCTTTAGGTTCTCAGTCTCTTTCAATGGTCCAGACTGAAATATTGGTTTGGATGGCCCCAACAGTTTGTACCAACATTCATTGTTTAGATGTATCCTAATGCCTTCGCCAAGACTATTTCTCAAGCGCCAGCAGCCTGTACAAGTTTTCACATATCCAGTGAAATATCTTTAACATCTTAAGGATTGGCATTAGCTATGGTACTGACATTCACGGT
Organism: Gymnodraco acuticeps; assembly: GCF_902827175.1. Lineage (NCBI taxonomy): Eukaryota > Metazoa > Chordata > Actinopteri > Perciformes > Bathydraconidae > Gymnodraco > Gymnodraco acuticeps. Next base: position 3,275,719 of record NW_022989810.1, read on the forward strand.
TCTCAGATGAAGAATCATAATGACTTTGGTAATCCCCTAATTTTCTTACAGACATTTGTGGCTCTGACTGAATTATATCAAAGAACATTGGATAGATTGCCATGAAATTCCAAGTAGCAAATCATGTCTTCCCCAAGACGAATTGTAATAACTGCTGCTTTAAAAAGGAACCCTAAGATGCTCATTTTCAGGTTTGTATTTGTATTTTGTGTCTCTACTGTGACCTGTTTCCATGCTTTAATGTTCAAAAAGATCTTTATATTTCTCATACTGCCTGTGCTGCAGCACCTCTGTTCACCCTCTGTCTGAAACCAGAGCCCAGTCCGCTCTGATTGGTTAGCTGGCCTGCTCTGTTGTGATTCCCATCTCGTTCAGCTTGGGTTAAAAAAAAATGCAGCAACATCTTTCCATAATAAAAACTCATAATAATGGGGCTTACCACTTTCCTTTGGGGAGGTATGTTTCTAACCAGAGCAGCATTTCTTGAATGGCAAGGGTGCAAATTCCTTACTAATGTTGGACTCATTGGTCGAGCGGTATGTATGAGTCATACCCATATCCTTCTCTTTTCCATAGTGTGGCATGGTCTTATTAGTAAAAGCACTAAAACAATAAAAATAGCTCTAACCAACTGTCTTGATAATCATTGCGAGCCAGTATGCACAATACAACTTGAAACTAGAGAAGCTTAATGGAATTCAATCGTAATCCTTTCAGCATTAATGTGCTATTGCTACAATGACTTGTCAAAAGGCCTTCCATGAAAAAGGCTTATTATCCCCTGGTTTCAATTTGCTGCCCGATAAGCACATGACAAGACTTTTTAACCAATTTCAGTTGACAACTAGAACAAGAAAGACAATCTTGACCAAGGCACAATAGTCCCGGTGTTCCAGTGTAGCCAGCGGATATCCAGGCCAAGACTTCTTTACATGTGCGCATGCCTATTGTTTACAAGCTTTTTACCAACTTGAGAGTTGAGACACAAGAATGGATTTGTACTAGGGATGCACGATATTGGTTTTTTGAAACCGATACCGATAACTTCCTGCTTCTCAAGACCGATACCCGATAATAATACAATATATATATATATATATTAAATGTACCTGTAGTTTTTGCACACCTGGTGGTAAAAAAAAGACTAGTAGTGAGCAAATGACATGAGCATTACTACTATGAACAAAACTAACCCTGGGGTCGTCTCTGGCAAACTTCTTGCCTTTTTCAAAAGCCTCGTCGATAGGTAAAAGCCCCGGTGCCTTTGCAGCTGGCTTTGGATTCGCCGCTAGTTTAGCAGCGCAGGCGTCTTCGTACGCTTTTAACACACCATCGTAGCGATGGCGATGTTTCAGGTGACTAATCAGGTTGGAAGTATTATAGCTCGTTGCCTTTTTCCCTCCTCGTGGAACTTCTGCATTGCATTTGTTAATACAAATATAGCAAGCGAACTATCTAACTCTGAAACTTTGAAATAGTGCCATACCACCGACGACATGTTTGTTTACTGTCCTGGCTTCACGGCCGCACACCATTTACGTCACAGTCAGGCATGAGTTAGGGAGCGCTGGATTTGTGAAAAACTCCCCTCTTCCTAAACCGCTAATACCACAGTACTGGCAAAACGGGAGGAGCCGAGTGAAAAACAAGCGCCCCTCATCCCAATCCACCCACACCGCAGTATTTTTTTCTTTTTTTTTACCCAAAAAATATATTGTATATTATCGGGGTTATTAATACTGTTATCGGGTTTATCGGGATGACGTCATAATTGCAAATATCGGACCGATAATTATCGTGCACCACTAATTTGTACTCTAGAGGCCATAACTACAACCGGATTATTTCACACGTAGCCAGTTATACAAGCAAATTCTAAGCATATGTTAAACTTCAATCAATGTCAAGATAATCAAGGATTGCATTTCATTCCGCCTCTTTTGCTCTCCCCTTGAATCACGAAAGCCTACTCAAACATGATTGGTAGGACTACTGAAACCGAAAAGGCTTACGACATTGTGTACATGCATTATCGAAGAAGAAGAAGAAGAAGAAGAAGAAGAAGAAGAAGAAGAAGAAGAAGAAGAAGAAGAAGAAGAAGAAGAAGAAGAAGAAGAAGAAGAGAAGGAAGAAGAAGGAAGACAGAAGAAGGAAGAAGAAGGAAGAAGAAGAAGAAGAAGAAAGAAGAAGAGAAGAGAGAGAAGAAGAAGAAGAAGAAGAAGAAGAAGAAGAAGAAGAAGAAGAAGAAGAAGAAGAAGAAGAAGAAGAAGAAGAAGAAGAAGAAGAAGAAGAGCCAGGGTGCTAAAATTGGAAGCATTTCCTCTATGTGAAAAAGCACACAACTTAATTTTAAGTGGGAACTTGTTAGTGTGAATTAGGTGATGATTCTTGCTTCAGGTTTAAGAGGTCCAAGTTTCAAATCCCTACAAGCCCTATTTAATGAAACTTGACTTGTTTACATCAATTTGATTTACTGGGATTACATGTTTTGTGATAAGGAATAAGTATATCCTACTCCTACTGCAGTATTCCTTCTGTATAAATCCAGTTCTAGTTTTCCCATTTCTTCCACAATGACATACTGTGATGGCCCGTATACTTCAGTTGCTTTGAGGCTTCCAAAGACAGCTCATTATCTCCTTTTATCTTGCCCCCTCGAGAAGACATCAGTGTTAGTGAACGACAGGACTGCACACTGAGCCCAATAAACCTGCCACAGTGAGAAACACCAGAGCACCTGTACGAAGAACCAGACAAATGGGTCATTGAGTGCAACACAGGAGACAACCTGATTTCCATCTCAGAACCCAATTCAAAGTATTGGTCTTCACATATCGAGCTGTCCATGGCCAAGCCCCAGCCTACATTAATGACCTTATCCACCCTCATAGCACAACCCGGGCCCTGAGGCCCTCTGAGCAAGGCCTCCTAAGGGTGCCCCGAACCACGCTAAAGACCAAGGGTGACCGTGCCTTTGAGACGGTGGCCCCAAGGCTTTGGAACAAACTCCACCAGAAACTAAGAGCCTCTGCCTCAATAGAGATTTTTAAGGGGCAGTTAAAGACCCACCTTTTCCGACAGGCCTTTGGGTCGCCGGAGGAGGTGAGTTAGTAGCTGTCTTTCATTGGTGTTCTTTCCTATATTTTATCCTATGTATTACCTGCTGTTGTTTTATGCCTTTTATTCTACATTTTATAGTTGTACTTTGAATTGTGTACTGTAATGTAAAGCACTTTGTACATTCGTGTTGAGAAGGGTGCTATATAAATAAAGTTGTACTTACTTACAACAGCACTGAGCCTGATCATCACCAGAGACAACCCAAGTGAAGACAGAGAAAATAATGAACTATAAAATGACATTTAATTTGACATTTTACAAAAATAAATGCATGATACGGTATGCCACATGTTTGAAAGGTCTGTAACATGGGACTGTTCAAAAACATCCTTTTCATCCACAGTAAATTTACCAATAGTGCATGTTAGTTGGATCTGAAGCAATTTGATACAGGAAATGTTAGAATTTATAGTCCACGTCTAATCTTTACGTTTGCAATCGGTCCATCTTTTTTTTAAAGGCACAGGGAAAAGGTTAAGAATGTATACGGCATAGATGTCACATGAAACACACAAAGAGACTGTTAATCATTTGTAGAACAGAACGGAAACCACGCTTTATGTATAATGCCGCTGAAAATAGGCCAATGAGTTCAACAAATATTTATCTCCAATTCAGATCAAGACCAGGTTAACACATGATATTTCACAATGGCTAATCTATTCTACTGTAGAAAATATATGGGTTAATTCAACAAAAGTTCACTAGGAGTCATTGCCATGCTTGTAGTAGAAACATTTAGATTATTGTGACTGTTGATACTGGATATGATGCAAAATTAATGATCAGTGTCCATTTTTGGCCATGTAAGCACTCTGCCGAATATGTTTGTATTCAAGCTACTGAGTACCATGTTGGCCCATTTTGTCCAACTCCCGTAGATTTTCTCAGCTAAAGGCCAGATGCCCCCCATCTGTTTCCTGCTAAATTGGCAGCCGTAGCAGGTTTGAAGAGAAATGGCTTCAAAATAAAGCCTTTTCAATCCTTCCCTTCCTCTCAGGAGGAAAGGGAAAGAGCACACATCAGCTCCGATGAGTCTCTTCTCAGGATCTCGCTGCCTGACTAAGCTTTTCCCAATGAATTCCTCCAAACAAATGTGCCGTGTAAGGCCTGCATGTGCACCCGACAATTTCAGTCATTAGCAGCACAACACTCAAACTTTGTTCATGAGGCCAAACGCATTAATCAGAAAGATAGCTAGTGTTTTCTCTACCAACATTTCTGAACTGCGCTAATAATGCTGTTAAATAGGAGCACTGAGAAAAAGTGTGGTGACAACAAAACAAGGAGCAATCAATGCTTTTTGTGCCAGCTTTTCAAGATGATTTTCATGTTAATTTTGGAAAAAGAGCTTGAATAATCAGAGTTTTCTTGATTATAGGTCTTAATGAAACAATGCAGTGTGCCACAGCACTCAATAGAAATGCTTACAATGTCGACTGTGTAAAGAAGGTTAGCTTTTTGGCTAATGTAGGATTCCTAACTGTATGATGAGTTGCACTTAAGCTAGTATGTAAAAAACAACAAGTAACAGGAAAGACAAATGGGTTTATGTTACAGCAGTACTACTACCTACTATGTGGTTATTGAGAGCTCATGGAGCAACAGAAAATAACTAGAGAATGCAATTCCTGAAGAAATTGCTAGTGGGATTGCTTTATGCTGAAAAGCTGACGCTAAACTGCTATGCTGAAATGTAATGTGAAAGAAGAAAGTGAATAATTTAGATTGAAATGATACATGAACACAGGGGGCTTGAATGTGTGATGAGAGAAGAAAATAAAGTAAAAAGGCTTGGAAAAGCAGCAAAAATATTTGAACCGCAAACTTCTGAACTAAGTTGATGGCGAATGATCTGTCGCCATGGCAACGGCATTTGATGACACCCCATAATACGCTTAGATGCGTTGATGGCTGCATCGTTACCAAACCTGTGAAGTATTGGGCTGTTTGGAGTATTTTCACTGAAGTTATGAGAAAACCGTGTTTCAAGGCGAGCATGTTGTTGCCATGGTAACGGCATTTGAAGAAATCTCAAAACTGTCCCGTAGATGTCTTCAAGGCTGGACTGTTAGCACACTTGAGCTCTTTTTGAACATTTTCATAGGAGTTAGAGCGACATCATGTTTTATGGCGAGGGATGCGTTTCCATGGAAACGGCATATGGTGAGATCTCAGAGTTGGCGTAGAGCTGTTGAGGCATGGACCGGTGATATACAAGTGAAGATTGGGGGACGATTGGACCGTGTCCATTGGACTTATAGCGACATCATGTTTTATGGCAAGGGATGCGTTTCCATGGAAACGGCATATGGTGAGATCTCAGATTTGGCGTAGAGCTGTTGAGGCATGGACCGGTGATATACAAGTGAAGATTGGGGGACGATTGGACCGTGTCCATTGGACTTACAGCCTCATCGTGTTTCATGGAGAGTGGTCTGTCGCCATGGCAACGGCATTTCATGACACCCCATACTACGCTTAGATACATTGATGGCTGCATCGTTATCAAACCTGTGAAGTTCTGGGCTGTTTGGAGTATTTTCACTGAAGTTATGAGAAAACCGTGTTTCAAGGCGAGCATTGTGTTGCCATGGCAACGGCATTTGGAGAAATCTCAAAACTGTCCCGAAGATGTTTTCACGGCTGGACTGTTGAAGTCTGCTGCATGTCAGTTGGAGTGATGACATCATCGTGTTCCATTACACAGGTGTTTATAGTTGAGCTAACGAGCTCTGTAGAGATCACAGGTTTCCATTGTACTGAATGAGAGATAAACCTCTTACATGTGAACGTTTTGTGGAAGAACCGTAACAGATATCTGTGAAATTTCAAAACGTGAAGCATGTCAAGGAAGTTGAGTATCTGAAGTGTAATTTTTGTGTACTTTCGGGTTAATAATGTGGCCTTTTTGGCAGTTTAACTAAAGGTGTGCGGCTGCTACCGTGAGGAAATATCTGCCTGAAATTACAATGGGCTTCAATGGAGGAATGTTGAAAGTTGTTATCACTTCATGTCCTCAAGAGGCATTTAGTTTAATTATTTTTTGCTTAATTATTTGTCATTTTTCAAGCTACGAGATGTTTTCCTACGTTTGTCATGATAAATTATGTCTCAGGAATGTAGGGTTTGGGAATTATGGCAGTTTTAAAAAAATATATGAAGGCAAATTTCAAGATGTCTTCCACTCTAGCTGTGACATCACACACTCTTAATGTTAAAATGTGAATAAAACCTCTAAAACAAGGTCTGAACAAATGTTAATATCTCTAAAAGTAAGAATCAGATTTAAAAGTTGTTTTACACCAATAATGTCAGAAAGATTTGTAACATTTTAAAGTTGGAATGAGGTTTCTGAGTGAAAGTATGAATGAACAGTTAGCAGTTGAATCGCATGAAGATTTGTTGAAGTCTGAAGATTTCTCCCATTGACTTCAATGTTAAAAATGTGATGTATTATGGGATGTATCTCTGGAATTATGAAAGTTATGAATGAGAAAAGTAATAGCCATCGATTCCCGACCGAGCTGAACGTTTTGATGTTTGAACGGAGTTTCTGCGATGTTCAATGCGGGAGGAGAAGAGGGCCAAAATACCGGCGGAATAATAATAATAATACAAATTCGTGCGTAGAAGAACAGTTAGTTGGAAAGCTGTAAACAGCATTCCAACTAAACTAAAGGTCTATTTTGGTGCAGCATGAAAACTTGATATATGGCCAGAACTGCAATGAATCGGCTAAAGCTTGCTTCCTTGCCATTGTCAATGTTATTTTCTCTTGTATTCTTGTAATTTATTGTGCTTTAGACTTTTGAGCATGGAATTTGGGATTTATTTGGACAATAATAAGCTGTATTTTATATTTGTTGTACTTAACAAGGCAATTTGACTACAGACGTTTTATTGGTAAAAACAGGAAGAATAGACCCCTTGTGAAAACATGGGAGTTCCATAAAGAGAGTTAATCTTTCATTAAAGGGGACTTATCATGCAAAATGCACCTTTTGATGTCTTGTATACATAAATGTGTCCCCGGTATGTCAGGGAACTCACGTAGCGTCAGAAAATAAAACCCTCTCTTTTCCTCCGTGTGCAAATCTCTAAAATGGGGGTACAACGGAGCTGATCCAGATTTGCCATCCGATATGACGTAAATTACGTCATATCGGATGGTGGACCCATGGCACTATCAGAAACGTCTGTATCAGAAACAATTCCCGACGTGTTTTGGACGTAATAGTCTTTGTTTACATTAGCAAGCATGGCTAACACTCAGAGCTAAGCTGTACTGGAGAGAGCATGTGTAAAAAGCAGGATATAAAAAGGAACTCACCTTGTGGTAAACCCGCAAGAGAGAAAGCCTTTGAGCTCCATACTGTTTCAGAAATAATCCTTGATCTAATCCTTGCGTTTCATCACCGCAGCATTTAAAACAGGATCTGCCAGGTCCCGCATGAGCCGGCATAAGCTCCGCCCCCTCATATTTGTATTTTTTTCAGTAAAAAAAAAAGAAAAGAAGCTTTATACCCAGAATCAGCACTTTTATAACAATCTCAGGTCGATTATTTTAATTTCCTTGCTCGTCGGTCCTGTTATCACCGGAAATTGATTTGTCTGCACCATCTTCGAGTAGCGATAATGGAGGAGCGATAACCGAGGAACCACCAGACCATCCTCCGATGAAATCCTCAGATACTCGCCACGCCCCCTTACTGTGTATCGCTCACTGATTGGATGATGCAGCGCATGCACTGATATGATGCTTCTTGACATGAGAGCAGTTTCCCAGCGGAGTGAAGAAAACACATGAAACTCACGGGACTCACTCGGTTTATACTGTGTTTTGTTTCAATTAATGTATCATTTAGTTACAAATATGTGATATAGCTGAACAACAAAGTGGTCAAAAATTATTTTATTCATTTATTGAATAGCGTTTCCTGGTGCCTGAGAGGAGGTTTGACCAAGTCAATATCGACCTGGTTGGTCCATTGCCCTCCTCTCAGGGCTTTTCCTACCTCCTCACCATGGTGGACAGGACGACCCGTTGGCCGGAGGCGGTTCCTCTCGTGTCAACATCAGCCGCAGACATTGCCCGGGCTTTCATTGCGACGTGGGTGTGTCGTTTTGGCACCCCGTCAGACATTTCCTCAGACAGGGGCTCACAGTTCACGTCCGAGCTCTGGAACGCCGTGGCGAGTGGTCTGGGGGTTAAGCTGCACAGGACTACCGCTTATAACCCTCAGGCTAACGGCCTTTGTGAGCGGTTCCATCGCTCCATGAAGGCAGCCCTCAAGGCCGGCCTTACGGACGGTAATTGAGTCGACAAGCTGCCTTGGGTGATGTTGGGCCTGAGGACGGCGCCTAAAGAGGACCTGCAGTGCTCTACGGCTGAGATGGTGTACGGTCAGCCGCTGAGGGTTCCTGGGGATTTCCTCCCTAATACATCGGCTCCCTGGTCGGCGACAGCCCAGCGGGCTTTCCTACAGGATGTTGCTGGGTCTTTTGCTCCGGTCCCTACTACTCAGCACGGTACCCAAGTGTGCCGGGTTCCCGCGGAGCTCCGCTCGGCGGGGCACGTGTTCATCCGGCACGACGCGCACAGAGGCCCCCTACAACCCCCTTACGATGGCCCCTTTCGGGTTTTGGAGCACGGGGACAAGCACCTGGTGGTCGACCTGGGTGGCAAAGCTGAGCACGTCTCGGTGGACCGGGTGAAGGCTGCTCACCTGGACTTGGGCCAGCCGGTGGTGCTGGCTCGACCTCCGCGACAGGGATGCCTCCCGGCTGTGACCCCGGTCACGGCTTTCGGACCTGTTGTTCCGGTCCCTACTCTTCCGGGGGCCGCACAGACGGAAGTCGCTTTTCCGACTCCCGTTCTCAGGAGTCGTGGGGGTCGGCGTGTCGTTCCTCCCCGCCGCACAGACTTTGTTTATGTGTGAATTCTGGGGGGGCTTGTGTGGGGTCACGTGTGAGGACATCATTGACTGTGTGTTTGGTGTGTGTTGCAACCTGGACCCGTTAGTGAGGGCACCGGGTTGGTGGTTCATTCATGCTAGCTTGACATGCAGTAACAGCTAACGTATTACCTGTCTGATGTTTCATGATAATAAAGTGTGGAGTTCCATACTGAACACCTCGCCTCCGACTCCCATTCATCGGCTCTACAATGTCAGTAGATGTGTACTAACAGAGGTGGGGGTGTGTGTGAAAACAACAGAGACAGAGCTGCTGTCAGACATCAGCTGTGCGGTGTCATCACAAAACGGACGTCGCTTCACGTGACGCTCCGGAGGAAAGGACGTCCCATTGTCACTGTCACTACCCGATCTGCAGCTCTGCCCGATCTGCAGTGCGCATGTGCGAGATGGTCCGCCATATTGGAGAACTCCGGACGGCAACCCAAGTAGGACACGTATTGGATTATTTTATTTGGGGTTAAGTAAATTGTCAGAATAAGTGAGAAATGTATTTAACTTCTGTTAGACAGCTATATGCCATACATTTTTGCATACATTCACAGTACATATTTATTCAGTATGATAGCTGTCTAACAGAAGTTAAATTAATTTCTCACTTATTCTGACAATGTACTCAACCCCAAATAAAAGACCCAATAAAAAGAGTTGTTAAATAATAGTGAAGTCACGTTGTAATAACAATAACTCATCTCTCTCGAGTTTTATTTTTGAGCTTTGCCAAAAGCCACTGTGCCAAGTGTCCTACTTGGGTTGCAGTCCGGAGTTGTCCAATATGGCGGACCATCTCGCACATGCGCAGTACAGATCGGGCAGGGGGACAGATCAGGTAGTGACACCCATTGCTCTTAAAACTAATTTCCCTGCTTCTCGTGGTTTCCTTGCGTTTCTCCATGCTTCCCTGGTGGGAGGGACTAAACGCAGGGAAACGACGCAAGTGAGGGACGCAAGGATTCCATTTAATCGACCTGAGATGCAGCCCAGGAAGAGAAATATATGAGGCATGGCTAGAAAGGGTGACCTGTTTGGTATTTTGACCAAAACACTTCATAGACATGTTTTTTTTTAATTGTTAATATATCTGAGACCTATGCTATTGCCTACAAATAGCATGATAGGTGACCTTTAAAGAATAAGTAGGCAAATAAATACATATTTGTGAAAACATTGAAAGTATGAAAATACAAATATTGGAGTATAAAAGTATATAAGTAGATAGAAAATGTCAACAACAAAAAAACATAAAAACCTGTTTATTCATTTATATTTGTTATATTTATTATAACATATTTGTAAAAATATATTAATACATTTTTTGATTTAGATTAATAGATGTTTTAAATATTATTTGTATTATTTATTTTTAAGATAACGTTATTTATTAATTTGTAGAAATAAAGTGTTGTGTTTCAATTCTCCTGGCTTTACGTCAATTTAAAGGGATAGTGGAAATCCGCGAATTTTGGGTTTAACTTATGTATTTTTATTAAAAATAAGCATAATAAACAATTTTTTTTAATTTCATGCGCCTAGTTTCATTTTATTTTCAATTTTACTGCGCCCTCTCAATGAAACGAAATACTTCGGGAATCGTCGGGAATCTTCGGGTGATGACGAGAGCATAGGAAGACGGGCACAAACAATGGCGGACATTCAATAGCATTTGCATGTGAATAGCCGACCTTTATTATGGTGAATAGTAGGGATGCTCCGATAGATCGGTCACCAATCGATATCGGCCGATACTCACTCTCTACCGATCGATCGGTGCTCTCTAAACATGCAGATCGCGAGAGCCGATCGCATGACGTAAAATACATGACACTTTTCTCTGTGTGCGGCAAAACAAGCTCGCCAAAATGGCTTCACCGGTCTGGCATTATTTTAAGGTGTCCGAAAAAGACAGTAAAATAGCGGTATGCAACGTGTGTGAAGCAGAAATCCTGCAGCTCCGCCCGCCGGACAGGTAAGCGCAGCGAAACACACACACAGGGAGAACCAGACCGCAGTTCATTTCCTCATATTCCAAACGAGAAATTACGGTAGCAAATCACCCGGTTCTTTACGACCAGAACTATTAACGGGATACAAACCGGAGGAACCAGGCATGGAGGGAGGTGGCAGATACAGTGGGTGAAACTGGTAAGTTTTCGCCTGTTTGGGGAGTTTATATATATATATATATATATATATATATATATATATATATATATATATATATATATATATATATATATATATATATATATATAATCAGTGACGTGCGGTGAGGTTCATGGCTGGTGAGGCACTGACTCTTTCAGAGTCAGATTTACAAATATTATATTTTGACCTTAATCGAAATGTTCGGTTATTTTCAAAAGCTTTTTTAGTCTGATGCTTCGATTCATTTTAAACAGACCGTTCAACAAAAGGATACCCAAAATCTAAATATTGGATTGTACTTTCTTAGTAAGATCCCATGTTCATTACAATTGTGGTCTTACCTTGACTTGAAGATGAAGTCCATGCTATCCTTCTGGACAACAATCTCTATTACTTTTTTATAAAAGTCCTCCTTATCTTCCTGTAGTTTCAAAAGTCTAGTTTGTTGTTTGCGTCTACCGTCTCTGCGTAGAATAACAGTAGCAACAAGAACCTGTGGGCTCACTTGCGCCCCCTTCAGTGCGGCAGAGGTTATGGCTGCCTCCCCTGGAGCTTTTTTCATTGCCGTTGTATGATGAGACCAGCGGGCCTAAATATCATATATACGTGAAATAAGTTCTCAATCAATCAATCAATCAATGTTTATTTATATAGCCCAATATCACAAATGTTACATTTGTCTCAGTGGACTTTACAGTTTGTACAAAATATCAGTATGACAATACGACACCCTCTGTCCTTAGACCCTCACATCGTACAAGGAAAAACTTCCGAAGAAAACCCACAGTTTAAAGGGGAAAATGGGAGAAACCTCAGGGAGAGCAACAGAGGAGGGATCCCTCTCCCAGGACGGACAGACGTGCAATAGATGCCGTGTGTAAATTGAAAAGATAATACAATACAAAGTTATTTAGAGACTATGGATGGCGAGGATACATGTAATAAAGGGATCTACAAACATTACATTGGTGACATACAGTGAGATGGTGCAGGCATGCGCTTAGGGACCGCTTTCCAGCCAGTTTCTGTGGGGTGACGCATTCTGAGGTGAGGCAGAGCTCATCTGTGCCTCACCTCACCACACAGTAACTGGCTTGAGCGCGCTCACAAAATAAGTGCCCGCGCTACATTAGTGCCTGCGCTCCAGCCAGTTACTGTGGGCTTACGTGAGGCAGAGCTCCTCCATGCCTCACTCCTCATCGCTCCCATGTAGTTGTAGCGGAGCTCGGCCAATTTGCTGATTTTGACTATAAAAAGCGATTGGAATCATACAGAAATCACATTTACAACACAGATCAGTGGAGACATTTTATTATTATTACTATTTCGTTTTTCTTTAGTTGTTTTTCCGTTATGCCTACATTGGAGTATGACAGGTGAGGCTCTGCCTCCCCTGCCTCCCCTGACTGCACGTCGCTGATATATATATATTGCTCGCATTAAATCCCCGGGTTTTTTTGCTTTGTATGTCGGGGGCGGGAGATTCATGTGATTGGTTGTTGGTCGCGTTGCCCGCAAAAAATCCCCAAGCTTTCAGACACGCCCAGCTCCAAGATTTTCAAGATTTTTGAAAAGCTGCTGTGTGGACGTACCGTAAGAGTTAGACCTAACACACTTAGCTATTTTATCTAGGCTACCTCTGGAACAAGCTAAACTAGTTATTATAAATATATTTATTCTTCATTGTCGGGTCACTCATTACTGGATCAGTGAGCTGCATGAGATACTGACAGGCTGTCAGGAGAGGGAGAGAGGGGGGAGAGAAAGAGGGAGAGAGGAAAAGAGAGGCTTCCGCTAATTTCTCCCGTGTTATTATCCAAAGTGAATGTAAACTTGAATAATGTACATCATTTGAATGTAATAATTAAGTTGATTGTTGTTTGTGGAAGCTCCAGTGAATGAGCCCCATTAACTGAGTTTTAAACATCATTTTAAATGGAAGATTTAAAGTGATGTTTAAATCTTCCATTTAGGCCCCGCCCACTCGATCGGATCGGCGATCGGTATCGGCCGATACTGATTCCGGCGATCGGTGATCGGCCCCGAAATTGGCGATCGGAGCATCCCTAGTGACTAGATGTGTCAATACTTTATACCGAGTATATTGCCATAAATATGATGATTGATTATCAGTAAAAAATTCTACGTGACACAATGACATTGGATTAACCTTGAGATGCGTTTTTATTCCGTTGAACACAACTTTTGATCACAAATCAAAAAAGGTAAGACGTAATTATTGTAATATTTTTGGAACCGGATGTTTACTTTCTCTTTTCTGGAAACTATTTGAGGTTCCATTTCCACTATCCCTTTAAAGGGATAGTGGAAATGGAACCTCAAATAGTTTCGTTTTAACTTATATACAAGCATAATTACGTACCAAAACAATCACACCTGATAAATATAATAATTGCCTTACGCATGTTAGAAGCACTTTATTGCAGCTTCCCCGAAGTTTTTTAGAAACGAAATGTTCGACTCAGCCAAACCGGAAGTGACGAAAACTCAGGAAGACGATACGATAACAAACCATGAACAGAATGAACGTGGAAGGGCAAATATACCAGACAAAGAAGAAGGATTGTACGCGGTATCCAGTGATGATAGCGAGTCAGAAACATCCTCTCGGCTTTCCTACGAAAATGTCGTTTTAGGAACTGAATCTGAATCCGGTTCAGTAAGCGACGATGGTGACAATATTGAGCCAGACGATGGACCAATACGTCCTTATTTGTTCGAGCCCGAGCCCGAGGTGATGGTTCACGGCATGGGCAATGGCGAGGATGACCAGGACCAGGCGCCAGATGATGCACCCCTACGCACAAATAATCTTGACTGGTAGGTCCCTAAGCATAGCTCACGCATCTTAAGATCACCTGTAGCCTTTACAAATATTAATCATTGTTAACCAGTTAAGGCCGAAGGTCCCCCCAGTGGACCCCTCCCACAGTTTTTTTTTCTCTCACATGTCTCAGGGCTTCTTAACATTTATGAAACTATTAATGTTTCATACCCTTTTAAAAGGTAAGAAACTCCGCTAACTGACAATAAGAACAATTGTTAGCTAGAAAAAACACAAGAGTAATACCAAGCCTTTGAATTAGCATTGAGCGAAACAATGCTAACGCTTTTTTACACACAACACACGGTAGAAATGCCCGTATCTTAACTGCACAAACAAGATATACGATTTAAAGCTGAGACTCCACAGATTCCACACATGTAATGTCATCACTGTAAGACCTCGAATTCCTGGAGCTATCAGCCAGAAAAGAGAAAGTAAACAACATCCTAGGATAGCCAGGCTGCCTGTCAAGTGTAGGCTGTACTCACAGTACTGTTAGTCTATCATGTCTATATGATGACTGTAGTGTACACATTCGACACTGTGTACCGGATAAATGGCGTTGTACAAAATGGTACAGGCTAATGATAAATTAAATCAACAAGAAAACATAATAAAATACTCACTTCTTATGTATTCCACTTTCAATTTGAGCTAGAGACCGAGGAATCTCGAAACAATCGTCAGTAAAATGACGGGAGCACACGACTGCCGAATTACTCGTCAGCTTCGGCTCCGTGAAGTTTGCCCGTGTTATCTGAACAAATTTCACCCACTGACGACGAATGGCTGGGTTTCTTGGAAACGCATGCGTCGATACGCCATTCTCTGCATTTGCTGTCGCACTACAGCCATACAAAACACATCTATTCACCATAATAAAGGTTGGCTATTCACATGCAAATGCTATTGAATGTCCGCCATTGTTTGTGCCCGTCTTCCTTTGCTCTCGTCATCACCCGAAGATTCCCGAAGTATTTCGTTTCATTGAGAGGGCGCAGTAAAATTGAAAATAAAATGAAACTAGGCGCATGAAATTAAAAAAAATTGTTTATTATGCTTATTTTTAATAAAAATACATAAGTTAAACCTAAAATTCGCGGATTTCCACTATCCCTTTAATGTACATCTTTCAGGAGCCACACATCTCTTTTCTTGTCTGCCATTAGAAGCAGACAGCGAATGAATTACTCCTCACTTTCATGAGTCATGATCCCCACCTAGCAACACTGAGCTCTGAGACCGTCCAAAACGAGCGTCTTAAATTCCTCATCCTGAGCAAATATGAAAGTGCATGGCTCCTTAAATCAAGAGGTGTCAACTTGTGAATGTACAGACACGCTTGTTGGTCAAACAGCCTTGAAAACCGAGCCTCTGTTGACTTAGGGAGGGCAGCCCCAGTGGGTGGAGGCAGCGGACATGTAGGCTTCTTCAAACACAGCCAATCCCCCTGAGGCAGCCTTTTCATGCTCCACAGTGCAGGTCCCTCAGGAGCCTGAGTGCTGCCGGGAAAGTGTCCAAGCCTTCCAAACCAATTCACTTCTGGCCATGTTCAGGTGAGAGTATCAGCCTCATCAGCAGTGTCTAGCTTTAAAAATGTGTATGTCTCTCCTGAAAATCACATTTGTGCTCTTTTTCTGGAGGAACAACCAAGGAATAGTTTGTTTATCAATAACATAACTCAAATTAAAATCCTTGTGAATGTTACAAGTATCTAGAACAAGTTGTCTTCACTTGCACAGTGAAGTGTCCACAGACTGAACTGAACCCATTAGCATAGGATATCTCCAATAAATCCTGGATTTATCCAATTGTAGAGGATGTCTCAAAATAACTATAATACTCTTCTCACGGTAAGGACTTAATAAGTTATGTGACTACAGTGCAACCACACCTGACTGCTCATGTTATTGACATCTATTGTCATAGATGAGAGCAGAGCCATCTCTAACTGCCTGGCATTATGACGGCCCACCCCATTTATGTTACAAACAAAGAATCTGTGCCAAGTGGAAAAAAGTGTTATCCTAAAAACTGCTGTGTCGTGTTTTGCAGACAGATAGGAAGAAATCAAACAATGGGACCCGGTCAGTCAATGAGTGTACATTCGTGGGAAACACTCCATCACAGCTAAAAATATGATGCTAATGAGGTTGACATCAATCGTCAAAGTAAACACTTGTAATGTAAAAGGTCAAAGTAGTACATTTAGATACTGCATTGAAATATAACACTGACAAGCCAAGAAAACCCAAATGTAAGTGTTATCGTATTAGGGTCCTTGTATATAAAAAAATGCAAGTTATTGTTCATTTTCCCTACTGATTGGCAAAGACCTCCGAATATGTATTTATTGGCAAACTATTTTCTCCCGAAAAAGGGTGTGGCCATAGGAGGAAAAGTACCCAGGTGGATTGCTCTCATGTCCAGAACATTTTAGGCAACAGATTCACTATTCTAATCTATGCATTTTGCTGCAGTGGCTTCATGCAGGCTTGCGTCCCAGCTGCATCTCACAGGTGTAAGCATGGCCTGAAACTCAGACTATTATCTTTCATCGATATGCTTGTAAATGTGTGGTTGATGCTCAATAAAAAAAGGTCTCTGCACCCCCACAAAACATGTCAATCAACACAACATTAGTTTCAATGAACTCAGTGTACTTAAGAAAACCATTTGCACATCATGTTAACATAACCACTAGGTTTCAGAATGCTGAAACAAAACACTACGTTACAATTCTTGCTGCTGTATCTTTGTGAAGACATGGCAAGACCTCCACCGCTCTGACATAACACACAAAGCAGCATTGAAGTAAAGAGCTGGGGTGCTTGAGAAGATGAGCTTCATAGGGAGGTGATGAGGCTCCGACTGTCTCCCTCTCTGTCTGGGACAAGCTAATGGCTTCTCCCTTGTCCTCACATGAATGAGAACCATCTTACAAAAAACACAAAGTGAGCTGAGAAAGATGGGGGGGGGGGCTATTTAGAAGGACCTGGTGGTGAATAAACACAGCATCACAATTGTGTGTGAAGAGACAGTTAAATTGAGTGTGATCATATTACACTTATGTGAGCAAGCTCTAAAGACTGATGAAAGCACTTATGGGGCTTCAGGTTAAAACCTTTCTTAAATGGTTTGTGAACACTTGTGTTCCTGAGTGTGTGTGTGTGGTGTGTGTGTGTGTGTGTGTGTGTGTGTGTGTGTGTGTGTGTGTGTGTGTGTGTGTGTGTGTGTGTGTGTGTGTGTGTGTGTGTGTGTGTGTGTGTGTGTGTGTGTGTGTGTGTGTGGCGCTCAAGTTGGGGTTGGTTACTGGAGGGGAACAAGGGTGCACTTTCGTTCTGTCTGGCCGATCCACTCCAGTCCATCAGAGGAATGTCTGGTCCCCAGCAATGCTTGCGGTCAACCTGGAACACCTGGGACAACCCCCCCCCCCCCCCCACACACACACACACACACACACACACACACACGGAGCACGGCAGTCCACTTATTGAGGGGGATTGACAAGTGCAGCTGCTCTGCATAAAGTCCGGACAGAGAAAGGCTTGTTCAATTTGTATGGCTCAGTTAAACGAACATGGTCGCCATCCACCTCTAAACAACTTGTAATATGAACATGCAAGGATATCTTCACATAATTTCTGCCCCACCTAGAGACAGTGCAGTGATGTTTTATAACACTGTTCAATGGTCTTTTGTAAAGTCACTCAAATTCACATGATGAAAATCTAAAACGTAGTAGCAATGTATAGTCAATGTTTTCGAGCGCGATTTCCTTGCTAGAGGCTCTGTGAGGCTGTAGTTTTTACTATGTCCACCATTTTAGCTTAAAGTGGACCTATCATGCTATATTTGAATAATATATTGTAGGGCCATACCTATATAAAACATGTCTGTGAAGTTTTCTTTTCAAAATACCAAACAGATCATGCATTTTAGCCATGCCTCATTTCGCTCTATTTGCTCTATTCCAGCCCTGTCTTCACAAGGGCTGATTCTGTGGCAAATGAGCTGCAGCTGACCACGCCCCCCTGCAAAGGAGGGGGGCGAGGCACGAGCGTCATGTTACCATGCTGTTACCATGCCCGCAACCTCTCATTCCCCTGATAGGTGGAGAGTTGCCCATATAGGCGGAGCTCCTCGTTTCTGACGTCAGAGATATTTCAAATCTGTATCAGTCTGTATCAGATCTGTTCCAGCCCCGTTTTTAGAGATTTGGGTATGGAGGAAAAGAGAGAGGGTGTGTTTTCTGACACTTGGTGAGTTCCCTGACACACCGGGGACACATATTCATGTATAAAAGACGTACAAAAGTGCATTTTGCATGATAGGTCCCCTTTAACATTTGATAACTAGAAGGGCATTGGGAGTAAGCAATTCTAACAAAATTATAACAAATGATTTGTGTGTCTGCAACAGGATTTCTCTCAAATTAATAATGTCAACTTTATGCTGGTGCATGAGGAAAAGTCAAGAGATCACCAAAGTCAGTCAGAACACATATTTTGAGTGTCATACTGTACAATCGTTAATAGACATCCATCCCATACATGTTAAGTGGCTGTCTAAGAGGGAGGGATGGGCAATAATATTCCAGGTTTTGTTGTTTCAGTCTTTATAAGCTATAACACACTGGCTCTAGCTTCACATCTATTTTAGAGACTTGGTGGGGTCTTTTAGCAATGAACTTGACATTTGTCAGGCTTCGAATAATTAGGGGCACTATTAACTTTAAAAGCAATGCTTTATCATAACAGATATCCATCAGAGGATTTCCCCTACGTTGATTGTACGATTGAGGCCAGAAAGCTGAGAAATTGATAAATGCAGAAAGATCACTGAGGTCCATGGGAACTTTGGCTAGCAGCACAAACAACGCATTGCTGTGATTCCTCACCAACACAAACTGTCAGCTCTAAGCTTTTATAAGGGTTGACTGTGCGGAAAACAAACTCTATCGTTGAGTCATGCTGACACGGTGACTCAGTGGGAATCAGAGCTCCAGACTGGATCGACTAAAGTCAGCGCCAGGTCATCCAGCTGTTTTCTCACTGGCACCTTTTACCAATTGTGACATAATTCTGTTAAGAGTGCATGCCCTCTTATAAAAGCCCTTATTAGGCTTTGCTAGAAACACATACCGGCTGGAGTGCATTATGTTTCAAGTGGAAAACTCAGCAAATCAGTTGCTGTGCGGCAAACAACAAAGCAAGACACATTAGGAAAAAAAAGGATCAAAGAGCCACACCTATACATAAATACTTCTATGTTAACATTTTAAAAGCAAGGCACAATTGTCGCTATTTGTTTGTTTGTTGCTAAATGTACTGATGTCAGTCTTAGTTAAAAGAAAAAATGCAAGAAAATCTGGGAGCAAAACCAGAGTAAATCTAACATGAGAGCGTAATTGTTTCCAGTTGCTACATCAAGTTATCAGGACCGTCGCCATTTGGCATACCAGCACATCCCCAATGCCCGATCAGATACACAGTTGTTCAGCACTCGCCAAGAACAGAGATTTAAACTTTAAGTCTTCCATCTGATGGGCCATCTTGCAATGTCATAAGTTGAGCCTGCGGTTACAAATGGGGCATCCAATTGCAGTGCTGTCGGGGCATGGGCTCTCCATTTGTTCAGCAATCGTAGGCTCATAGGGCCCATAATGTTAGCCATTTTACAAACCTCAATAAACAAAACATTACTGTTTAGTTGAGGGGATTTACAGAGTTTGCGGGCTTTAGTGCTAAAAGCTTGAATGACAGCGCCATCTCTAACTCAGGAGCCTTACGTTTTTGAGTTTAACGTTATGAGTCTATTCATTGTTGTATTTATTATATATACAGGTTTGATGATTTTGTGGACCTAGAATATGCCTTCTCTATGGAATACATGTTCGTCTTAAAAAAAAATACAGTATTTTTCAACATATTTTGTCATTATTTGAGATACTAAGTCATTCTTTTGAGATATTGAGTTGTTATATTGAGATACTAACTCACTATTTTGAGAAAGTGTCTCAGTGTCATGACTGACTTTTATTTTTTTACTGGCAGAAATGGGCTTCCACACATATCAGATAGTTGCTTTGAAACTGTAAAAAGTGGTGAATAATCCCACAGGAGCTGCATTTCTTATTCTCTCCAGCCATTATGACTGACTGCACTTGTTACTACAGTACAGAGTCAGTGAATGGGCATCTGTTGGCCGTCGACACACCGACAGCTCAGTTTAGTGTTTGAGGTGAAACAGCATCCCTGATTGGGTGCTACATGTGAGAGCATTTTTAAAAGGAGTATATTGTTGTTGTTGTTTTTCAAGGCCGCGGCAGGCGGAACCAGCGTCAGAGAGACGCACTGAGGGCCGGGATTCACACAGATGCCTCATTAATGTGTGATCAAGCGGAGAGACAGAGGACGTCTGTGGAGCGTGGCCAGCGCTCTCTTCCTCCCCACAGAGAACCCTTTCTACACCTCGCACCCCACTTCATATCTTTATTGCACACACCTATAATATCCGGTTCCACCTCTGCAGAGGGAGGAGGGAGTGTTAGCCAGAGAGAGAGAGGTGAACACTCAGGTATAAGTGTGAGAAGGGAGAGATTAAAAGGAAATCGAAGCCTGCTGATGTGAGGACAGGCTGCTTTCAGCGCTGCGTCCCTCAGCATCAATTAGCATGTTGTGCTGTGACTGGCTCGTGTTAGAGGTGAAGTGGGCCAGCTGAGGGAGGTAAACATACCTCTTCCCCAGGGCTCGCTGAAATCAGAAGGAGGGAAACAATGTGCCACTGGCTGAGCCACAGAAGCCTGCCTGTGCCAGGCCACAAACACTCTTTAGCAGTCATTTCCTACCTTCTCCTCCAATTTCCTCGCCTCAGTTCATGCACAGGGCTGACAGCGGTGGGTTCGCCTGGCTGCATAAGAAACCTTTTTTTCTGCTCTGACTCAAACCTGTGTGCGTTTGAGGGAGCCTGTGTTTTGGGTCACTTTAGCAGAAGGGATGAGAGGCTTTAGATTGATCCGATCAACCAACAACTGAGATTGGCTGAATGCCTCCTTTAAAGCAGAACTATACAATATTTGTGTTTTGGTATCTCTACCTAAGAATAAGTCGGTTTATAATCATGTAAAAAAAGTAGCCAAGGCTATCAAGCTTATTGGATGGTATCCAAGCTTGTCGATATAAAATAAAAACAAAATAATATTATTATTCTTTTGTGAAATAAGACCCCTGGAAAAAGGCAATATGGGGCAGCACATTTGATAAATAAACTGTTAATCGGACCTCAAATCTGACAAATATTAGCAAGCTATTGCAACCCCAACACACACACAACCGACCAACATTCAGCAAAAACCCTAAAGTGTAGCCCCCTTTAAACACAGCAACAGAAAGTTAGATAACCTGAAGGGTTAGCAACCAAAATCAGCATTCTTTATTTGTTCCTGCTGTTTCCTGAAGGTTTGTCTCTGAAGCTATTGCCCATCCCGCGTCCAGCAAAGTAGATGTATAGCAGCTTGAACTGAGGGGGAGGGAGTTACACTATCTAGCTAATTTATGAATTAGCTAGATCACTTATTTGAAAGCCAACCCGAAAATGTTATTATGTGAATCCCTCCCATGTTGAATGTTAATTATTTAACTTACACAGAAGTACATTGACCCTAATATGACAAAAACAAATTGAATTGATCTAAATAAAAAAAACTGTTCTGCCACAGATCTCTCTAAAGTTTGGTAAAATCTCTCAAAAGTCCTAAGATACAGTTTTCTTCTTAATGACACTTTTTTCCCCCAAAACAATTTTACAAAACAAATTGTAAGCTTACTGAGAATGGCCAACTTTAAAAGAGAGAAGAAAAGCATTCTTGTAAAGAGTGGAACAAAGAAGTGAGGCTCTAATAATATGTATTCTTAACATTACTCAATGGAGACAGGAAAAGAAGAGTAAGAAACAAGACGGGACAAAATACATGAGGGAGTGTAAGTCTTAAAACTGTCATGTGATCTTTCTGTGCCATTTAAAAGTATCTATAACTTCTATTAAAGGCTTAAGACTTACATTTCTGAGGTCAACTTCTCAAGAGACCTTTGTTACAATGGACAAAATATAGTGTAACATCCAAGTGCTAGACTGGTCATGCTTTCACATATATTCAGGTCAACCTATCAGGCCCTCTTTAAAAGCCCTCTTGTACACTGGGCTCATTCAAGGTCCCTAGGTGTAAATTCCAATCCAATCCACTTTATTTATATAGCACAGTTTAAAAACAGAGGGTTTGCCAAAGTGCTTCACAATGAACATAACATTATAATAAAATATAATATTACACGAATAGATAAAAAGCACACATAAGAATAAATACAAGGCACATAAAGGCTATGGACAGACAGTGAAGGCATACAAATAGAGACGTAAACAAACAGTTTAGGTCTAAGCACTGAACCTATAGGTCCCAGATTGACCTTTATTACAAACAGCCATCACATCAGTTTGAAGACATTTATCAAAATAAACTATTTTAAATTAGATCAGCAGATGCAGAAAAGTAATGCTCTGGGAACCAAAACAAAGTGTGTAACAGAAAGTCTAAGGGGCTTTCCAAGATGACCTGAAGCCACAACAAGTTAAACAGTGCCATTATTATATGAAAATGTCTGCCTATTTTCTTTGACATTCACAAAACATATAATCACAAAAACAGTTTAGGGAATGGACTTGGCTTTCCCCCTTTTGTTGTGAGTTTCCTGACGTAAATATAGCATTTTCAAGTCACATGGTTTACTCTTCAGGAGTATATCAGTCATTTTAAAAACTAGTACCTGCTTCTATGAGTCTCCACTTTGTTTCTCCATGTACAGTGAAACACCTACATTGAACTTCTTTGTTTACTTCCGCAACATATTGACGTACGCTTCTATTGGCACAGCCTTCCAAAACATTGTATGTGATAGGCTAAGGGGCAGGACATCTCTACGCGGTTGACCAATTACAACAGATTCCTAGCTAACCAATCAGAGCATGCTGGGCTCTGGTTTCAGACGGAGGGTGGAAAGAGGTTCTCTCTTTTCAGTTTAACATTAAAACATGTGAACAAGTCACAGTAGAGGCACAAAATACAAATATGAAACTTGAAAATAAACACAATATGAACATTTAGAAAATAGACGGATCATTTTGTCTTGAGATGAAATATGTCTGCACTTATGTAAATAAGGTTAGTATAAATACACTAAAAGAGCTTTGGAAAGCAGATAAAGATCAGTTAAACCTTCACAAAGTAGATACAAGTTGAAGAGTCTACTTTGCATGTAAATGTCATGGGTAATACAACCATGTTATGTAATACTGACAGTATTAGAGGATATTATAATCTTTCTAAAGTTAATCCATCACTAGGTTGTGCAGGTTCAGCATTTGTGATTGTGTAATAAATTGTGAAATCCTTATCTGCATAAACCTTGTTTGTCTCAAAAAAGGGCGTCGCTCTATTTATGCTACGAACAAAGACCCTTATGTTTTTTGCTGATATGGAATCAAACGGCCTTCCTTCCAAGTGTGACACCACATAAAGAGCCTAATGTATCACTGACAGCCTGGTTTGTTAAATGTATTCCAAAACTGAATTGTATAATGCAACATTTCTACACATAGCATGTTCCTATGATGGATTCAACCAACCTGATTCTTTCTTTTGTGCAATCTCTCACATAAAGTGACATGTGTGTCTCTAGTTGAACACACCTCCTGCTGTCATTTGTTCTTAATACTCATAATGCAACTGTGCACTACCTGCCACCCCATGCACGCTTACACATGTGAAAACAAACACTCAGCAGTGGAGTCATTAACTGGCCTCACAGACTGCTCTCTGTGCAGCCACCAGCTCTGACACTGGCCTGTGTGAACTCCACTGTCCCACTTATCAGATCACTGCTTACACAAGCCAGCTGTGCTAAACTGACTGCAAGCTTTATCAGGGTGAAACAGCTTGTAAACCAAAAACTAGTGAATGCGTGCCAATTTGTATAGTCAAATAAACTTAAGAGTAAGCCAATTAATCAATCAATAGAAGAAAAAAAAGAAAATACTTCATTATTTTCTCAAGCAGAAAGTAAAATAATTCCAGTACTCTGATTGTAGCTTGTCAAATGTTTGTCAAAATTGGCTCTGAAACGTTTTTATGGCAATTTTTCGACCACTTCTGACCAATATTTTTGACGTTTAATTGACTAAATGTCATCAATTATTGAAAGAATGTTGATGCAGATGAATCGACAACGATATGAATCTATAGCTGCGGCCCTAACCATAATAGACAGGCCTACAGCTGTTAATGTTTTCCCATTGCTTTCATAAGGGGAACATATTTCACCAGTGAGAATGCTGAGAGAATACAGCTCAGAGGGAAGAAATAGACCGTGCAAGAGCTCTAAAATTAGCTTGACTTTGACAAAGAGCTAATTTAGACCACGCATTGTTTGTAGGAAACACTTGATATAAGAGTGGCTGTGAATTAAGCCAGTTGTTTGGATGGTCAGTCAGCACCATGGACAGAGGCCAGGCTGTCACCACAGCTTGACCCCTGGGGCCCCGTCCCACCGGTCCCACCCAGGTCCCACCCAGGTCCCACCACACAAACCAAGAGAAAACACTGGAAAGGCCCAAGGGCTGCCAGAGACTCTTCTTTTGTGATGGATGTGTTTAAAGCATGGGAAAAACACATCAGGCTTATTCAACAGCAAGAGACAGTTTAATGAATTGTGTTTAAAATGTCAATAGATGACGATGACCGGCGTTAACCTAAAACAAGAACCTCTTCCTCTTTCCCATGATTTACAAGGAAACTGCTCAGCATTAATTGTTGCATGAGGAGGTAACTTCCAGCTGTGTTCCTCATTTTATAAGAAGAGAATGTGAAAACATGCTTTAATATTACATGTATTGGGGCAGTAATTAATTATTTAACAAGGTATCAGCTTCCACCGTACGTTCCATCGTATACACGGACTACTTTAGTCCTTACTGGGGAAACAGAGGCCGGAATCGCCATTAATTATGTAAATAATGCATGAACCTACTAACAAACGGCTACAGTCTTTGTAAAGAAATAGGTGACAGTGGAATATTAGCCTCTCTGTGTGACAACACTTTAAATCTAAATATAACCACGGCTAAAGCTGATAACTAAACCTCCAGGCTAATGTGGCGTTCACTTGCTTCTAGAGGGCTTCGACCATCTGTCCACGGAAGACTTGTACATGTATACAACAACAATATTGAACACATGCCATTCTTAACATATGATTCATGGTTGCTGCTCTTGAAATTACAAAAGGAAGAATGTCACCAAAACAACGGCCAAAAATGCACGTCTGTAAGCTAGGTGTCAAACTTTAACATTAGCCTAGCATTGAAGTTCCTTATTAACAAAACGTTGTTGTAGGCGTATAACCCATCACTCCTTCAATATCTCCACCCCATAAAAAGTCACTTAAACTAACTGAATTGTGATATTACAGAACATAGCATCTTTCCGCTGTCATATTGACACTTAAGGTCGTCTGAGCTGTTCAGAGTTGTGATATTTCCTACAGCACTTGAACGCAGCAGCTCGCATTTCAAACATAATGTCAACCTTGTCACAGAAACACGCTGAAAACTCTCACAAGTGTCTCCACCGACCTTGTTCAATAGGGGGTTCCGGGTCACATCGTAGCCCTTCTTCTTGGTGTAAACGAAGGTTTTTGTGCTGTCCTCGGACTTATGCATCTCCGTTTCCACAGACTCCCGCCTGACCAGCCCGCGAGCCATGGTGTTGCCTCTTTAAATAGAGCGACGGTAAACTGTCTGAACTCAACAAGTGGATGTGCAGGTCTGACCGCGGGGCTGCTGTGCAACACTTTATACAAGAAGTACCCGAAGCTCCTTATCAATGAGCCTGTTTTATTATTTCCAATAATTCTCCCAAGGTCTGTGCAAAGTCCCTGCATCAGCAGTAGAACATGCAACAGGTGCATGGGCAAAGAAAAAGATAAATGTACTAATGGAAAGCACCGTTCTGTACCATAGTTATTTATAAGCTTCACGAGTTATGTTGATTGGGCTATTGGTCAAGAATGTAAAACCTCCATTCATCATGACTTTACTTCCCTTTTTTTAATTAGTACTCATTTTAGGGGAGTTGTTTAGCATAGTTATTAAAAACTGCTTACTAAACTGAGTTTAAATAACCTTACATACCATTATATTTACTTCCGTTCTTTCACATTATTTCTTGATTATGAATCTATACTGACAACAATTTTTTTGAACCAGATCTAAACTATAGATACACTATAGCAGCTAGATCCAAAATAGTAGCACCAAGAGGTAGCCATAGCAATCATAATATAATCCTTCAACTACAGTAACTTTGCTGTTTCTCACTGAGATAGCAACATTCCCAGAAATGAGAGTAGGCTGCATTTGTTAGGCCTTAAATAAACACGTATCATATTGTATCACAATATTTAGATTGTGCCCCGGTTTTCTGATGAGTCATGATTGAATGTAGATCTTTTCTGATGGTTGTGACAGGAGGGAGGATATTTGAAGCCAAGGTCAACTTCCAGCCTTTACACTGTTACAGGAGTAGAGTATTGGGCCACAGCGAGTTTGACAGTCAGTTCAACCATCAGTCCACAAACCTGATGTTAATGAGGTTACTGCTCTACATTTACTACAGTCTTTCTAGAAAACCAGCTGATTTGCAAATGATTGTCCTTGCATAATCGCAACCGTCTACAGAGACATATTAGTTTAATATTTTCCTAATTATATAGTTGTCTTCATTGCAAAGGACTCCCTGTTAATTTGCAGCACTAAGATAAAGGAGATTGAACCCCAAGTAAGCACATCTGAAAAATTATGTTACGGTTGAGCTTGTGCAAAGTGAGTATATGTTATCCAACTGATAATGTCATGTTGAGTATTTCTCCAGCACAGAGTAGATAAGAGCCCAGAGAGAGTAACGGATCTCACAGTTCATAAGGTTCATATCATATCTTACCAGCAACACATTTGCATTTCCCCTTCTTACATGCATACTGTGGCGCCTTTTTAAAATAAAAGTGTCTTTACAGGAAATCACTCTTTTAGGCAACAATACTACTTTAGGAAATATTGAGATAAAATGACTACAGAAGTGGTAAAGATTTCAAGTTTGGATTAAGATTTAGATAGAAATGGCACTTACATATGGGAGTTATTTGACAAATTGATCAATTCTGGCTACATACGGTACACAAAAAGTGGTCTCCAGAGTGAGAGCCAGTTGTTTTTGGACCCAACCATCCACCACTAACTGATTCCTTTATGGACTTTCTGGCCCCTGATACTTCCTAGTTCAAAATTACCTGGAAATGATTTTGTGGGAAATACACAAATTACAGGGCATTACTTACGGTGTATTAGAACAGCCTGGAGAATGAAGGCTAGTTGAACTCGTTGGTCAGTGTAACAGTATTTAGACTTTCATGGTTTTCAGGACTCAAATGTGGATTTAGTTACCCAAACGGTGTCTCTTCTCTCTCCCAAATGAGGCTTTATGTCAATTTTGTCCAATCACACTACTATTAGTGGAGAGATTTATATTTCTGTTTCTTCTCCAACTTGAAAGCCTTGGTTTTTCGTCTGGTGTTTTAGATTGTTGAAACTGCACTTCAGGAAACACAATACCGTCTCCAGTCCATTTGGCACCTATCTGCAGCTAGAAACAGGCCTCCAGAATACAGTATCAACAGGCGTTTGAGGTTCACATGGGGACACATGGATTTTGTGCTGGCTCCGTCAAGCAAAAGACTCAGTGACCGACTACTCCGTCCTCACAGTTCAGAGTCAACATCTGAATGCTGCTGCTGCTGCCAGATGCACAGACCCGACTCCGTGAACTCAACAACTAGCCCATCTGTTTCATCTGTTTGATTGATTAAAAGCAAGTGATGCAATCATTTTCCATTCATACACCACAGCAAAAACATCCCCCACAGAAATGACATGCATAGGCGTAGACAGAGGGGACATTCCCCCTTACTTTGTAAAATACGTGCATTTGCATCCCCAATGAAAATATGAAAGTAGCAGAGGACTAACTGGATGTCACTTGAGTTCTAGAATGCTTGATATCCTGTGTCAAGGTGTTACTTCCAGATTAAATAATAGACTTTTATAAAATAAATATAGGGCATTTTGGTGCCATCCAAGATCTGGAAGTGTTTTTAGGCAATCGATCTATTGTGATTGTTATAGAGGCAATTGAGCACTGTAATGATCCAACATTTTTGAAAGAAAGAAAGGAGGATAGAGAAATGTCACAATCCCATTCTTGAGAGATGGCCTATAATACATCTGTTGTCTGGTGCACTTTCCACACAGTCCCGTCTGTCTTTAGTTCTTGCTACGGTCACCCAAAGCCTCTAATGTATATCTTCTGCGGTTCAGAGGTACATGCTGGACTGTTTCTTCTGCTTCCACACACATATCACAAAGTCCAGTTAGATGTTACCCTATTACTTTTAGTGACTATGCCCTCTGCTAAGCCAGGTCATCACTGCCTCCTCTCTCCTTTTTCTCCCAAGGCCCACTTTTTTCCTACATCTCATAATACTAAACAGAAAAATCTTGACTTGAAGACGGGCTTAAACTAATCAGGGGTTAAAGTGCAGGTTTAGAGGAGGTATGTTGATAGGAGGGCTGATGGGGAACAGGTGTAACTAATAAGGCCTGGACAAACAAACAGGCAGGAAGTCGAAATGGATCAGTTAACAACTTCAAAATAAAGCAACAACACTAAAAACAAAATCATGAAAATGTTTTTATGACTGGCTCAAAAGCAGCCGTGGGAATGTTGAAAGACTTGATGAGTAGCAGATGCACTATGACTGTCAATGTTTGATCTTGATCAATATCTTCAGCCAAAGTGCCTCCTGATATAGTGGAACCAAACCAAACTCCCCCGATCACATTATCAGGTTTTCATTCTATGCTTGAATAAAAAAAGCGTATCTGGATGACAAACATCTGTTTCTGTACCAGGAAGCTATTTTCGAGGGTTCCGGCAGGAAGCCAGTTGGCAGAGGAAGGGCATGAGGAATGTAGGGAGAGTTTGGGAGGCACCACCAGCCCACCCATTGGAAATAATCATCGTTCTGTAACAGCTTGATGTTGTTTCGGAAGCTGCTCACCTGGTGAAAGAAATTCCCAAATGTTTATTATCCAAACACTTGGCTAACACTGCACTGCCAACAGATCATTTGTCAAGTGAAGAAAATCTAATAGCCTGACTTCCTGTGCTACAGAAAAGGTCTACCGTACAACAGGTTTTTTGAGAACCAAGTGTATATTAAAGGCTTTCATGGTCCAGGTATTTTTGCAAAATACAAAAAAAACTAAAAATTCAGAAGATGTGCCAGTAACAAGTCTTGTGTGATAATGTCTACCCCGGCCCACACTTTACTTTATTGTCCTCCAAGGGAACAAATGCAAAAGCTGACAGACAGGGTCATTTGACAACGCAAAGAGAAAAAGACAACCAAAAGAGTCACATATTTTCCATGCTCACATAGTTATTTTACTATTTTATCAAATCAAGTTTTATTATAGCACATTTATAAACGATTTTTGGTCGAGCCAAAGTCCTGTACATATAATAAAAATAGCCTACAGTAGAGACACTTTACAGCGAATACAACAGCACAGATTGTTCAGAATATCAGTATGAGAAAAAAAACGACACCCTCTATCCTTAGACCCTCACATCGTACAAGGAAAAACTTCCGGAGAAAAACCCCACAGTTTAGAGGGAAAAAATGGGAGAAGGATTTTAACATATGCAAATTGGCATAACATACACTATTTGGAATGTAAGACGTATTGCAGGTATTTGGTTTTAAACCCCAGCACTGGACGAATGTTACATTTTGACAGTAATTGTTCACATTCACTTGTTTGTCCAATCGGATTAATTGATGGCCTTCATGGGTTAAAGTTGCTTGTTACTGAGAGCTATATGACTTAAATGTCAGGACCTCGACACAAACTGGTGAACCCAAATGCACGACCCAGAGACAAAGTCTTGAATGTAATAAAAAAGTGTATTTATTTTCACAGTTCAGGTAATTCCTCTTAACAGAGTAGGCGGTGGAAATAACATAAAGCGCTCACAAGGAGGAAAACACTAGCGTAACAAAAAGAGGACTAACATGAGTGAAAAGCGATCCTTTCAGAGCTGAGGACAATTCGAGGAAACAAACAAGACGAACTGACACAGGACAGGGGAGAGATAGGACTATTTAAACATGAGGTGAGTGGGAACAGGTGGAAGCAATCAGGGGCGGGGCAGACACTGATGATGGCGGGAAAAACACACAAGGGGAGGAAGAAACAGGGCCTGAACTGAAAGACAAGAGGTAAGTACAAAATAAAACAGGAAATGACAGACAAAATACATAAACATATTTTGACGAGACACAACATTAAACGACCGTAGTTACCATGATCTAAAGAAAAAATTGCAGGCTTGGAGGGACATTTGTGTGGTATATGTGATTTTGAGTACGTTTTTTTCTTTAATCAACAGTTAGGCATCATAGAGTTCATGGTATGTGTTGAGCTTACATTAGCACCTATTTGGTAGTGTCCTAGCAACAACAATAATAAAAGTGCAAAGCCTTATGATGGTGCCTTAAACAAAATCAAATAAGTGCAGTATGCCTTGAGTTTTTAGATCCAAAATGTAATCGGTCTGATAGGGCTAGCATTTAAAGTCACACATTTATATAATAATAATTGGATTCTGCTTCTGTAGTTTAATAACAATGACTATAAATTAAAAGTGTTGTCTTTTTAATGCAGCACTTTCTATCAAGGACTTTGGTTGGTGGCTAAACATGACAAGAAACAGTAACAGAAAAATGACTGCTGCTCATATAAATACAACTTTGAAGAAAGAAATAAAACTTCAGTGAAGGTCAAACAGTCAAGGCCATACTCTGTTAAAGTGACAAGGACTGCTGTCAAGCTGACCTGCTGCAATCTCATGTATATCATAAAATGAAAGAGAGCATGAAACCCAGCTATTACTGATGATTTAATGACATGAAATAAAAAGCCTTGCTGCCAAAACTGGTTGTAATATTAACAGAATGATTGGTGCTAACTAGGCAAGGCAAGGCAAGTTTATTTATATAGCACTTTTCAACACAAGGCAATTCAAAATGCTTTACAAAAAATGAAAGACATTAAGAAAATGGCATTTAAAACCAGTCATTAAAAAGAAAAGCTAATAAAAAAACTAGTGAGGTTACACACATAATGTCTGCCTTTGATTTCATTTCATCACCTCTCCTAATCAACTTTTCAAGACCCTGGTGAAGCAGATGTTTTATAGATGTAATGTCCTGTTATTGCATCTTAATTACAAGCACAGTCCTGACTCGCCCACAGACACACACACCTACAGTGTAGAGGAACTGCCTTGATGTATGATCTGGATCCATGCAGTCATACGCAGCCGTCTTTTTTTCTTCTTTTCTTGTCTGTGTTTTGACTCTTGTTTACGCCTGTGGGGCTTTTCTGGTCAGGAAGAGGAGAAGGCAGCAGACAAAGACAAATACAATTACTGAGAATCAAATCGCCCACAAACACATGGTTTTCTCTCTACCTCCATTTATTCTGCTGCATACTGACAGCAACACCTGGCCAAACTTCCTGCTCTGCAGCTGATAGCAAAGGATTCACAAACGTGGTCATTAAAGTTAATTACAGTCCGACTGGAGATGGGAAACCATACCGTCTGATTGCATTGGCATCTGCATTTATAAACTATAGGAACGAGAGTACACGTGAGGGTTTGAGTAATATGGGTTTAAAAGGATTATATGGTGACTAATGGTGCATTTCCATTGCAGGGCCTAGCTCGGCTTAGTAAGGTATAGTTAGGCCTTGTTAGGACTGGCTCACTTTATGCTGCGTTTCCATTACAGTTTAGTAGCTGGGCAGTAACTATAGTAACGCAGTGTAGGCAGAGCTGTGACGTCATCTTCAATGCGAACCACAGAAAAACAACATCAGCCGTTAGCTCTTAGCACTCAGAGCTCACAGCTCCTCATATCTGTTCAGAAACTAGACAAAAGTTAAACAAGTACAAACCACAGACTGTCTGTGTCAGTGGAAATGCCCCATTAGTGGCTCTTTAAGGTAGATGAGGAAGCTGCCTCTCCTGCTCAGTAGAAATAAATACAGCAGTCAAAGACATTTCAACTACAATATATTTATTTTAAACTTTGTTCATGAACATTTGACATGTGTTTTACCTTATAACATTGACCTCAGTCAAAAGCACATGAACCCATTGCAAGGTGTCATTAAACTCAATGAGATAAAATAATACAAATGGTCTTTGATACATCAGCAAGCTAATGATCTGTCTAATCAAATACATCAAAGAAGAAGTGAGCCACCAAACTGTATTATAACAAGCACGTTTGTAACATCATCAATTGATTTGCGGACTACTGTTTTAAGGCCTCAAAATTGGCATTGTTTCTTTCACCGTCTTTTTTTGTTGTTGCCAGAAGTCATTATATTTGGATAACAGAGTGGAGCTGTGGAGGGATTAGCCTCTATCCTGATTCATGGGTCGCAATGGTGGTGGCTTGTCACAATCACAAGCTAGCCATGCCCATTAATTGAGAAGTAGGTTCATTTTCTCATAGACTTCTAAACATTCTTACTTTTAACTTCGTTATGATGGCAAATGTAAAAAAAATTGTTATGGAATTTACCATTGGATCATTAACTTTTAAGTTCTGGATGCTGCATTTGCTCGACTGCTTGAAGGAGAAGCTCCAGGTGTTGAGACCAGGTTGAGACACATGAATGTGAGGCATTCAGAACTGTGGATATTGAATATAAAGAATGGAGCCAATGGGTGCAAAGACCCAAAGGTCAAAGTGCAAGGTAACACGAGAGCTTGAAGTGAAATATATCCTCTCACGTGTACGAAGGTGTGTGCACCTGCTTTAATCACTAGCCTCTTTAACCTTCACTACCTTGGACCAATTAGCTCTCGTTTGTTTCCACAGTGGGATCACATACTTCGAAAACAACTTTTCCCATAGTTAACCATTCCACAACTCCCGAAGGTTTTTTAAAAGCCCTTCACTTTTAAGAGCTGGCAGCATATGGATTGAAGTTTGATTATTGGTGGAGGAAAATTGGAATAAGAACCACATTTCCTTCCTTTAGGTACTTTTGTATGAAGCTTTAACTGTTGTTGTTTTGGACCATGAACAGAACACACACTAAAGAGTGGAGAGGCGTCGGGCCTGCTGAGCACCTTCAGTACCAGCGGAGGAAATGGGTGGATGTTTCGGGAGGGGTTCCAGAGGGACGCTGCACTTCCAAGTCTGCTGCCATACATACATGACCACCCTCACTCCTCTCCCTCTCTCCCACAAGTTCATACATGACCTTCCCCCAGCCCCCAAATCAATGGGCCCATTCACTGATCACTCTTCATAATGACCCACTGTTTGAGCCCACGGATTTTGGGAAGGTGGAAAAAGAGAGCTTTAAGCTGCAGCTTTTCTGTCTTGCATTATTAGAGAAAGCTGAGTTGACAAGAGTGTAATGCAAGAAAGAGTTTGATCATAAAAGGCTGGGCTGAGTCAAGGAAGCCCTGAACATATCCTGAGGAAGGTCCTGCTGAGCATTTGCGTTTACAGGCCATATGAATGTGTCACATGCGGTAATGGTATTTATATCAGAGTATTTTTACATATTTATGTGTATATTTATACACAAATGTGTATTTGCCAAGATGACTGTGTTTACATAGCCAATGCAGCAGCAGCACATAGAAATAAGCATGTGGCAGCTAGGCCAAGGAGCCATATGCTTAGACAGGGTAACAAAAACAAGGATACAAAAAACGTGCTGTCTTAAATATCTAGTCAAAATCATGGCCTGTATATATAAAGGTAAACATTTATGAAAACATTGTGTTTCCCGATTAACAATAGTGGCGGTAGCCTACTGGGCAGTTTACTGGGGCAGTTATTGTAAGGGTGGGCAAAACATTTGTTTTATTTATAAATGTAAACAGCCAGATCAGTCAATCAGCTGGGTATGCTGACAATATCTGCTCATCTGTGATTTCAGCAGAAGAGTAAACACAGCACTATGCTAGTGAGAATCAGTGGTAACGTTAGCAAGCTACAGTAGGTTAAGTAGCTTCCATTTTCGTAGTGGATGTAGGCACACAGTGATTCCCCCCAATTGTTAAAGGTTGTAAGGGGTCAGGCACATAGGCGGATTTTGCGGGGGGGCAGGGGGGGCATTGCTCCCCCTGGTGGCTGAAATATGTTACTGCATTACTAAGTCTAAAACTGTTCCAATACAAATATTTCGTATATCAATATTTTAATAGATGTAATAAAATGATTGTTACAATACAAATCTGAATAATATCATGTTTTGTTTGAAATAATTTCATTTTTGAGCAGTCACTTGTTGTGACGTTTGTGTGTGTGTGATGTGTGAGGTTAAGGACACAAGTTCCCTCGCTTTTTTTGTATACAAGTGATTCAGCTATTGTATTACAAGAATGAGCAGTAATGGATATTCAGCGATTTTTAAAACGTCCAATTTCGTCTTGTAAAAGCTTCAACAACAGAAGAGCCACCGACTGAGCCTAACCTTACCAACCAGCAGCCGTCAGAATGTGAAGAGGCAGACACACAAACAAGCAGCTCTGGATTAGCTAAACCAGATAACGTTAGCCCCACAGCGGAGAGCTCTGGATTAGCAGGACCAGCTAACG
Organism: Gymnodraco acuticeps; assembly: GCF_902827175.1. Lineage (NCBI taxonomy): Eukaryota > Metazoa > Chordata > Actinopteri > Perciformes > Bathydraconidae > Gymnodraco > Gymnodraco acuticeps. The sequence goes on from NW_022989810.1 coordinate 3,310,673, forward strand.
TCATTAACGCCACAGCAGGGAGACCACCGGTGCCGGGGCCGTCAATGGGTCATGATGATCTTGGGGAAAAACACAGCTGTCCCAAGCAGCCTACTTTATCCGAATTCCCCTCAAAAATGATTGGGAAAACAAAACGATAATTTTCCACGTACAATTACAAGAACTATCCCTGGCTGGAATATTCAGTACGAATGGATGCCGTCTTCTGTTTTTCATGCCGCAACTTCTAGATTGACAGCGGTGTGGAGGATTCCTTTAGGAAGGGCCTGAGTGACTGAAAAAAAACTAAGCAGCAAACTGGAGAAACATGCACACTCCCAGGCCCATCTGAACTGCATGGTTAAATGGGATAACTATAAAGTGACTGCGTCTTCTGGATCTATTGCAGCTAAACTTTCCCGAAGCCACGAAGATTCTGTTGAGAAGAACAGATCTTATTTGTGCAAAATTGTTGATATTGTGAGGCTGTTGTCCAAACTCGGATTGCCTTTTCGTGGGCATCGGGAGGGAAGCGAGTCAGAGTCGCGTGGGAATTTTCTTGAGGTTTGTGGCTTCTTCTCCAAGTATGATTCTGCTTTTAAGGCCCTGACACACCAGGCCGATATCGGCTTTTCTCGTAAGTCGGGAGACGAAGCGTGTCCTGTCACCCAAACTCAATTTGGTGTGTCCCGAACCGTCGACCGTGACACGCCTTATTTGGACTGCCAGACCCGATGCATGGCCGATTCAACATGTTGAATCGGTCTGGCAGTCGGACCAAACAATCACTCTGATTGGCTGTTCAGCTAGCGAATCAGTGCATGAGAAGCGAAACGGAAGTGAGGGACGTAAACAAACGATTTAAGAAGGCACACACAGACTGATATTCATTTTAATCTCATCATGGCGATCTGGAATGACGCAAACGAAGACCTGCTGATCACCTTGATCCAGGAGAGGCCAGCTCTGTACGATATCACGGACAAAAGGTACTCGAACCGAGTAGTGAAAACCGGTCTCTGGCGAGAGATTGAAACGCAACTTGGTTTCTCGGGTAAGATTATCTTTTTCATCAATTGAGCTCTTTAGCAGATACTGTTGGCTTTTTATTGTTTGCCAGCGTACAGTGACGTTAACGTGAAATGTAATTTATTATTTCAACCTCGTGTTTTGTTGTTATCTTGTTGCTAGCTGTGCAGTTTGGCACTGCATATAGATATGAATTGGACATGCTAACTAGCCACAATGCTTACATCGTTTATTTGTGTGCTTCAGAGAAAGAGCTGAGGAAGAAGTGGGATTCTCTGCGAACCCAGTACACCCGGTACAGGAGACTTGCCCCTTCGGGTAGTTGTGGAGCACCAAAGACGGGCAGACAGCAGTGGATCATAACCAGGCTGCAGTTTGCACACGCTATTTGTTGTTGTTTATATCACGCAGTCTGTTCTTCTTCTCTGTCTTCCGGTTGTTGCCTCTTTTGAATGACGAATACACAATACCGCCGCCTGCTGGTAAGGAGAGTTATTGCCACTCACGCACTGAAGTCTTTGCGGTGTGTTCCCGTGCGACACATGGCCAAGACGCAGGAGAACACGGCCAGGCAACAGCCGACGTCAGCGTCGGCGAGTCCTCTGGTGACTGCTTGGTGTGTCAGGGCCTTTAAAAACATGCAGTCCAACTATTTCAATGCGACTAGCCCAGATTTCCAGAACGAAGTCATTGACATATGCGCTAACTTAGTTTGTGCAGAAATTGTAGAGAAAGTGCAGGATACTGGATTTTTTTCTATAATTGCAGATGAGGCCAGGGTTGCGTTCCGATAATCCAAAAATCAGCTCCTAAATTCTAACCCTATCTCCTATTCCTTGACCTCTGAGTGAAACGTCATGGGGTTAAGGGATAGTGGATAGGAGACTTTTTGTTTGAGAAGAGACCGCGGTACTTTAGAGAATCCGAATGCACTTTCACTATCCGATGTGTTTATGATGCGCCAGCGGACGTCATGAATGTGCGTCTGCTGCTGTGGGGAAACTATGGAAACTACAGTTTTCTATACAGCGGACTACAACATGGATGTTCAATAAGAACGAGGGACTGTAAACTCATCTAGAGACTCTGCACCGTGCTCTGATGCTGTTGCTTTATGCTTTATGAACGTGGACAACAGAGAAACATATTCTTCATGACCAAAGTTGGAATTGAAATAAAAAAGGAAAGTGAAACTTATGCTTGTCACCCTCTCCCTCCGGTCCACATTAATACAAATGATCCCAATACGTATGATTGTATGAACTATGAAAATATCTTAAAATCAATACAAATGTATTTATTATAAACGTTAGTCCTTAACATCTATCACTGTGTATATCACCATTCAAACATCTTTTAAAAGTTGAACAAACCCCACACAGCTCAGTAAAGACTGTGAGATGTTGACTTTATTTGATCATTTCAGTAAAAACTAACGTTCATATTTCTCTTTTTGATTATAATACTGATGGACGTTCAGAACAAAGCACTTTGGCAACTTACCACATACGTTTTAAAATGCTTAATAAGCACCGTAACTTTCATGATATCATTTCGTGGTCATAATCGGTTGTTTCCGTGAACGGCCGACTGTTGAGTGACGGCAAATGCTGCGGCTGCAATGCATTGTGGGGCAGCATTTTCTCCTCTCTTTTCGGTTAGGGAGGTCCAGTGGTTCCTAAGCTAAAGGAGGTTATAAAGGAAGTTTGAAACCTCCTTTCCTTTCATTTGGAGAATTGGAACGGCACTTATCATGGCTGCCAGTGACGTACTTCCGGGTCATTTCACTCCGTTAGGAAGGTTCCTAAGCTAAATGGACTATTGGAATGCAACCCAGGTCTTGCAAAATGGAACAATTATCAGTGTGTTTAAGATATGCAGAGCAGCTTGAAATCAAGGAGCGTTTTTTGTGTTTTATTGATTCATCCAAATGTATACAAGATGCTCCAGTTGGCACTGATTCTGCCTATCGGATCTGCCACCTCAGAGAGAAGTTTTTCTGCAATGAGGAGAATTCGGAACTGGCTGCGGTCAATGATGGGAGGAACAAGATTTTCCTCACTTGCTGTTCTTCACATTGAGGACGACATAACTGCACAGCTGTCACCTGAGGGGATAATGGATATATATGCGGAACGTAAAAAAATGTGTCTACTTCTGCACTAAGGTAGGACACTGGTTAATAATATTGTAGCGTGTTCAAGTAACCAAGGGATATAGTAGTTATCAAATAAGTATAAGATGTGCACAGTTATGATACGTTTTACAGTTATGTAATGCACTGTTGTTGGGGGAGAGACCGCCCCTTCCATATGAGTGTGTGTGTACGGCGGGCATGAGGCGTGCATAACGGGACGAGTTGCGTTCGTATGTGGAAAAGTCATACTCAGTGCAGTGAGCGCTGGCTTTATTGCTACTGTATCCGTAGCACCCCACGCAATAGTTGGGACTGTGTACTGACGTCAGTAAAAAAGGTTTGCCCCCCCCAAGCGCAAATGTCAAACTCCGCCTATGGACAGGCAGCTTATTTACAGATAGTAACAGACTGTAAAGTAATAAGCAGGGGTTACAGACATCACCCGTTATTAGTCACCACAACTGGGCCAATGAAAAATCGCTAACTCGCCTACTTGGCTACAAAATGAAGGATGAACACAGCACTGGGAGGCTTATCAAGTTGGAATTAGTGGTTAGTTCGCAAGCTAGGCTAACTAGCTTCCATTTTCGTAGTGGTATAGAGAGGCGAAGTCACGCCCATCTACTTCCGGTCCATGGGACCCCGGAAGCGAAAAATTATACATTTAATTCAATGGAGAGAGAAAACGTATCTTTTGATCCCGTTTGAATTGTGCCACGAACTACACATATGATGTTTTTCAATCTTAAACAATCATTTCCATGTAAAAAAAGTCACAGTTTGTCGTAAAACTGTTGAGATATAAGACTATGAAAAATACGCAACTAGAAAGACTACAAATCCCAAATCCCATTCTGGGTCGCGTAAGTGATGTCATAGGCGATAATGCTCCAAGACTGGTTGCGACTCGCAATTAAAGCAAAGAAGAAGATCTCATAACTAATTTATTCCCTCCAATAAATACAAGAGATGGCTCCAATAAATTCACTTTTACAAGATGCCTTTGTGCTTTGTACCAGGTTGTAATCACAAAAGTGATCATACCACTTGCTCGTTCTATCGCTTCCCGTCTGATGAAAGGACCAGGAGTCGTTGGACCAAACATATCAGGTAATATACATGTTTTACATGGAACATAGTCAAGTTAGCTACCTAGCTAGTAGCGAGCACGTTAGTTAGCAGCATCACATTACTTAGCCTTGTCATTTGTATTAGCCTTAACATGAAGTAAACCAAAATGTTAAACCGTAAGAGTAGTCATGATGGTAAGTATTTTGTGAAACATTTGAAGAGTAGCCTATCGCCCCCTCCACCAGGTGCTAAGGGGGCGGGAGGTAGGCTAACGGCACATTAGCATCGGCGATCTTTTCTACTTAATGCTATCTGCACAAATGGTTAACATTTAACATTAAAATATCAGGCAGTTCAGGGAGAGTCGAAGGAAGGCAGGCAGGCAGCTTTGCATGACATTCTTCTGGACGTGTTTCATTGTGATGATAGTGAGGGTGAGTCAATCTGTTTGTTGGAAAGACAGCAGTTGAGTGATTACTGAGAGAAAATTATTAAAAGAGATAATTATTCAAAGTGTTGTTACTTTAAAGTGTTGTTACTGACCTTTTTCTCTTTTATTTTCTTTACCTCACCTGTAACTGCTGAGACCCTGAGGAACATGCACACTGGACTGACCTGCTCTGGCAACCTGATTTCCACTGTACGTAATAGTATTTGGTTATGGTATACTATTTATATACATCAAAGGCACAATGCACCCCCCAGAGACACACATGTATTGAGTGTGATATTTTGCATAGGTCATGTGAAATCATCTTTACATACTAGAAAACTGTAGGAGCGGCAACTTGTTTTGAAATTGAATTTTTAATATCCAATAATAAAGTTGACTGTTTTCTTTATTCTTCTCTCTTCCCAGCTCCATCCATCACCATTCTCTGTTCCTGCAGGTCCTGCTTGCTAATCAATGCTCATATGTTTTTACACAATTACAAATAAAGTCAATGTATTGTATGACATGAAGTTGTGTTTCATTCTGAGTCAATAATAAATTCATTCTGCCATCAACTGCACAATGATTGTGGACTGCACTGACATCCATGTAGCTGCCCCCCAGTAAGATGAACCAAGCAAAGAGGGTCACCATCATGCCCAAGGACATCCAGCTGGCCCGCCGCATCCGTGGAGAGAGGGCTTAGACTGACCTGAGACCAGCACACCCAAACACAACGGCTCTATAAGAGCCACCTACAGTTTCAAAGAGTTGCAATCCTACGTTATTATAATGATTAAACTGGTTCCTGTATCACTTAGTTTACTGAACCGTGATGAATGAAAGAAATTAGTGAGGTAGTGGTTTACTGAAGTTACAAAGACATTAATATATGAGTAACAGGTCAGTGTAAACACAAGCTTCTGTCAATTATGGATCATTCAAACTATTTATATACAAATATGTAATAAAGTTCTAAAACAAGTATTTGGTATATTCCTTGATAGCTTTTGGAGAAGGTTGTTTTTAAGTTGACTAAAATCTATCGTTTCAACTGTTTCACTTTATAAAAAGGGAACAGGTGAGTAGAGCATCATTGAGTTTCTTATTCTGTCAGTAAATTATCCAAATGAAATGTTTTTCATTATTTTAGTCAACCCTAAACAAATTGATTGTACCTTTTAATAATGACCTTACATGGTCGGCAAAGTTAAATTAACTTCAGAAAATCAAATCTGTTCTGAGAAAAAACTAATAAATGTTTAAAGATAGGAACTTGCCATCCCACTGAAAAACAGTCCGTAGAGATTTAAAGGCGTAGTTATAGTTCAGTCCAATGTTTCATTTGGATTAATTTCTCCAACAGTCAACTATTTTCATAAAGAAGATATATATTTTTCAAATTCAACTTTATTGTCAATCTTACTCAGTTTGTGTTTATAGACAGAGATCAAAAAGACTTTTCCAACAATCCCAAATACGAAAATAAAATTATACAATTTACAGATGTATACAAATATATATATATATATATATCCTATATACACCATCATGTATAATGATGGTGTATGATGTAGAAGGAAGTGTGGTAGATAACAAGTAAATATAGAGTTAAATACAGATCCATGTTACAGCAAAAGATGGAATAACTAAGAAGCACGCAGTATAATAATAATTACATGCAACAATTAAATAACTGCTCAGCATCTCCACCACAATCCCAATCTGCTGTGTCCTGTTTTCCTCCCCTCTGCATAACACCCCATCACACATACGAAACACAACGCAGAGTCCGAGGGTGTTAAGAGTATGTTTATTTAAATGTCCTCCTCTCTACTGACCAACACATATGCTGGGTGTAGAATTTTTCCAGGAGGAGGAGTTTTCCATGCCATGCAGGGTCTTTGGGGATGGGGATGATGATCGCCTCCTTCGTGGTCCACACAACAAAGTAGCAGGGACTCCGGTCTGTGATGTGCAGCTGCCCTTGGACTGGTGCCAGTATGGGTGATTCTCCTTGAGAATATATGACCCACTCTCCTCACGGAGACAGAAGGATGGTAACTGGACTGCCTCCGCGATGGTCATGTTCCTCTGGCTGTGTGGACACTTCACCTCCAGCAGGGCAGATGGCTGCACAAGTCCATCGGGTGATGCTCCCAAAACACCCGACTCACTCACAAAGAGACCAGACTCGAACACTGTCACTTGATAGGCCTCCACAAAAGCCTTCACCCCTTCGGCCTCGTTTACAACCCCCCAGTTGACAGCCATGACTCCGTCCAAGTTGTACCCCCCAAGCACCCTCTTCATGAGGGACGCGCATGGAGTGGATGAAAGTCCCGACCGCAGCACAGCACCAAAATTGCTGGCACTCAACATCTGTGGAGCTGATCTGCCACATGGAAAATATTGCCAATGCTGCAGCGTGGCTGCATTTGTACATCCCCCGTGCACAATCACAGACAGCGCTCTGCATCGTGCCATCGTCTCCCATGCAGATCTGTAAAAATAAAGTAAGTACCATTTGTTAGCATGCTATAATAGATTGAATGAGCAATAATACAAGGATGGTCCAGATCTGGGGGTGGGAGGGTTTATTTTTCCATAGTTTTGTCCTCTTGTCTGATTGTTGTTATTGTTTGTTTTTTCTGTATTTTTTGTAATTTGTGTTGTATTGGTTGTGATTGTACATTGTATTTTTCTAAATGTGTATAAATACATCTTTGAAAAACATTTGATCAACAATAAAAAAGGATTTGGTCAGGATCTAGACTCAGTGTGTAGTTTATTAATTAATCAATGCTCTCTACATTAGGAAAACACATACCAGTGTACCAGAGGGAGTCACACACAACTGTACCTAGATATTATAACCAAACAAATTGACAAGATAACCAAAATCCTTGAATCTACACACAGCAAATAAACTCAAATGACACAACGAGATGTAAAAGGAGATCACACATACAGTATAGTCGATATAAAACTGGCCGCTTCAATCTGAAGAGCAACTAAAACAAAACACGGGAGTGTACCTTGTTCTTGTGAACACTAATGTTATCCACAGCATACACAGAGACCACGAAGTTCTTAAGTAGAAAACTAGTTGCTAAAACAAAACACGTTAGTGTACCTTGTTAGCTAATGTTAGCTAGCTGACATTAACGTTACACATTGCACTCATATTACTCACCGAAACCTTGTAAAGCCGGTCCCCGCTGCTCTTACAGAACCGACTAACTCCCCTTTCGTGTATGTACAACTCTCAACATGCCCAGACTTGTAATGATGTTCACCTCGTTTTATACTTTTCGCCTCATTCTGAAAGAAACAGGTGAAATTTGCTAACGTGACGGCCGTCTTTGTGATGGTGAAGTATGGAAGCAAACAAGAGACAGAAGTATTTGAATTTTATTAGACACCGAATTTATAGCATTGAAAATAATTACTTTGAAAATCATGTATCTGAATGTTTTTGCTCCGAATTTACCTATGTGAAATAAAAATGTAAAAATTCAAGTGAAAAAAATTCGAATGTTCACATTCAGATCCCAAAAATTCGACGTCAAAAAATTCGGTGTATAAAATTGGATGGCCAAAATTGCGATGCAGCATCATCCGGGCTACTCAGACAGGATAAGCAATCGAGCCCTAATGCAATCAAACTGACTTGGCCTATCAGAGCACGGCTTTGTCAGTCATGTGATCACAACAACCCGGGAGAAAAATGACGGAGAACAGCGGGGCTCGCCGCTCGGGTAAGTAGTCAGTTTGTGCTCTTTATCTTACAAGCAGTGAGGGCTCGACAGCATTTGTATCTTACATTAGCTAGCTAAATGAGTGAAGTAGCCTTGTGCCTTGCTGTTAGCAAGCTCCGTAGTTATCATTAATTGAAGTGAATCACAACGTTACCGTGTCCTTTTGTGTGTGTGTGTGTGTGTGTGTGTGTGGGGGGGGGGGGGGGGGGGGGGACGGTTTGCAAAGTAACGTAACGATCACTTCGGTTAGATAAGTCAAGTAGACCATGCTACACTATACGAAATACTCTCTTACAAAAGCCCTGCATTTAAACATGTTAATGTTACTTTAGTAAAAGTATGCTAGTATAATTAGGAAAGTGTTGTTAGAGTATTTAAAGTAGACACAAGTTATACTATTATATTATATCATTTGATTTATTGTTATTACCGATGCACGAGTTGACTTAACTGTTGTAGTTGGAGCTCATTTGAACAATGAGCTAACTAATTATTACTTTCATAATGGTGTAATGTGCCAACTATTTTCTACATTAATAGATGAAGGTCTGGTTTGTTCAAAGTCTCAAACTAGTAGGACCAGAGCCCGAGAGACTCTAGGGCTCTGAGTAGGACATGCGGTCATAATTACCCAGAGTCCAAAGTAACACCTTTACAATGTTAAAGCTGTTAGTTAAATGTAGTGACGTAAAAACTAAAGTATTCAAGATAGTATAGTGGAAAAGAGATAATGTTTTTGTTTTTTTAAATGTTACCAAAACAAAATCTCTTGTTTTGGACTGACAGCAATGATTCAAGAAATAGTAGATAAATAAATACACACACATCAATTTGTTGTGGATGGAACACAACAAATGGTACTCTTACCTGTGATGCCTCCTCCACACATTATAACCAGACTGTATCATTCAAACTACAAGTAACAGTTCTAGCTACTTGACTTCAGACAAACAATTCAAAAGACAAAATCAACACAATTTATTGAAAGACCAATCTTTATTTCTCTCCTTTTGTTTGTGTTATTAAACCCTGTCAATCTAAAAAACTGAGCAACTCAACAGTTAACTTTATATTTCTTATTGTCCAAAGCATCTATTACACTATTTGTTCCCCTCTCATATTCACAGGATGGATGATTAGAGACTTTGGGGGAGACCTCAGCTTTATGAACGTCCTGTCTGTTGCTTTGGCCGGAGAGGGCTGAGGGTCTTTCCCTGCGAGGAGTCCTCCTCGCAGGGAAAGACCCTGCAGACCTGATGGAGGAGGACCAGACCTGATGGAGGAGGACCTGCACCACCTACAGAACTTAGCCCATGCTGGGCATAGCTGTTACCACCTGCACAGGCCTAGTCTGTCAATTAACAGATTAACATTGAGTGTAACTTATGTATATTATTTCGTTTTTATTTTTAAAAAAAATGGTGATGGTTCATACTTGATAACTTTTAGTTCACATTTCAATAAATTGTATTTGCACTCCTTTTGTCCGTTATTCTTACTGAAAATGTTAGATTACACATTCACATCTGACTGAAGATTGGCACCATTTATTTATGACGTTCCAAACTCGGCGGCACAAGGTACAAGTGATGTGAAGCTCATAAAGTGAGGCAAATGCATTTGATCAGCTGACTTTTTTTTTGCCAAACTTTATAGGCCTGACAATAATCACACTGTCTCTGAGGTGCAACGTAAAACACAAAACAACACAAATGAAGTTCCTGTTAGACTAGAAAACTAGTCAGTGTGCAGGTCTTTGTGTTACAATACAAGTGTCTCTTAGTGAATGTCCTGTACTGCTCTTAATCTCATCACATCAGCTTCTCCTTTCCCTCTTGGATGTTCTTCTGGACCCTCAGAGAAAGAGAACATGGTGAAGCAGTCCTGTCTCTCAGGCGTGTCCTTTCCTAACAGAAATATCAAAAAACATATTATTGCAGAGCAAGTGTGTTATTTAAGAAAGAGGTGTGTTTGTTTGTTCATAAATATAATGATTTTTTTATTTGAATGTGTTTTTTAAATCCAACAGTGTACTGCAAAGATAATCCGATTATGAATCAACCGTTCTAAATTCATCAACATTGAAATAAATGTATTATTAAAATAATATTTAACTGTTATCAAAACTTAGTGCAACTGTGGAAGCTTGCTCTGTTCGGTTGTCTCACTGAAAGACAAAGGGTCGCAGCTCTCACTATGTGATGTTGCTTGGTAAAATGTAAATGTAACCTTTTGCTAATAAAGTCCACTCAACATCACTGATGTGTAGGGGATCTAGTCTTCAGCCATGTTTAATGGCATGTATATCAGTGTATTGGAGTCATTACTTTATGCATTCTTTGTAAAGCATGAAAAAGGTGTACCTTGGAATCCGTGCTGAAGTTCTCTGCTGTTAGGAGTCCAGATCTGTCTCTCCTCCTCTGGTCCAGCCTGTCTGGATCACCTTAAGGACACTTTGAACAAACAGATGTAAAGTTACATGCATGGGTTACAGACTTCTTTCCATGCAAACAACTTTTTATCTTCTTTTAAAAACAGGTCATAATCTTATTGTTATACTTAAGAAATTGCTGGATATCACAGTCCTTATACTGTATCAGTTTGATTTGAGTATTATTGTGTAGGTCCTTTTTATTTTACTGTTACTTTGGACGAGGTTTTCATGAGTCAGTCAAATTAATTTGTTTTCATATTCATATGTATCACACACGTAAGGGTAAGACACAAACCTATTGAACAAATGCAATGCAATGGATAAGCTTCATTTCCACTGAAGTCACAGATAACGTCATATCTAATATTTAAACAAATCATTTCCTTGTCACTAAAGCATTGACTACGCTATTCATCGTCCTTAAATGCAGGAATTAAGTTACATGTTCTGTTCTACAGCCACGATAAGGCTGTTTCTCAAGTGTGATGATAATACAATTAAAAGAGGCATTGGTAATAATATTAAAAACAACAATGTTTGGGTCGTTCGTCGGATAGGCGGTTAGCTGCAATAAATAACTCCAGTTCAACAAACCATATTACAATATCTAAGGGAGCGTTATTTCTGGACCATCTTGAAATGTGACGTTCATATTTTAAAAAGGTACACATATTTCATTGTGAGGTTGATTTAATATACACTAAGCCTCTCTTCAACAATACGTTGACGTTAGCTAGTCTATTTTATGCTATAGTAGAGCATAGCGAATTTAAACGAACCTTAACAATGCATACAGTAACCTAACTAGCAAACTAACTATCTAACGTACAAGGATGACCTTATTTTAGCAACCTCGCACAGAAGCCTTCTGGTATACAGTAGCATCCCACTTAATGTTTTACACTCTTGGATGCTACGCATAGCATCGTTAGCACAGATGGAGCTACGATTGCTCAAATGCTACCCCAACTCTAAACATTCATTAACGTTAGCTTAATAAAAACCCCAGTAACATAACATAAAGTACGCAGGGTTGACTTACCGAAGAAACTGCATTCATGGACGGTCTGTTTCAACCGCAGATAGATCCTATATTTGCATGACGAATAGTCCACCAGGAACCAACACAACAAACACGGCCGAGTTCAAGTAGTGTTCTCCTCATGAGCTGAGCCGCTGTAGCATCACGGAGCTAACGGAGCTAGGAGCAGCAGTCCCGTTGTCATGAAGGGGGAATCTAACTATATACAGAATATGTTTTTGTAGATCCAGGCTAGAAACATGTTCATTTTCTTATGTTAAGTTGGACATTTTAACAAAGGGTCCTACGGGAATTGCTCCCATCTGCATCCATCGCCTACAGTTTGCAGCATTGGGCTTCACCGCACTGTCCCGGGGTTTGCCGCTTGGCTCTGATAGGCCAGAAGTCGGTTTGATTGCATTAGGGCTCGATTGCTTATCCTGTCTGAGTAGCCCGGATGAGGCTGCATCGCAATTTTTGACGTCGAATTTTACACACCGAATTTTTTACATCGAATTTTAAACACCGAAATATTTGACGTCGAATTTTTTCACTTGAATTTTTAGGATCTGAATTTGAACATTCGAATTTTTTAACTTGAATTTTTACATTTTTATTTCACATAGATAAATTCGGAGCAAAACAAATTCAGATTCATGATTTTCAAAGTAATTATTTTCAATGCTATAAATTCGGTGTCTAATACAATTCAAATACTTCTGTCTCTTGTTTGCTTCCATAGTGACGCGTATTGTGAGACCAGAGACCTGTAGTTCACTGAGCGGTTTCACACAAAAAAAATTGTAACTTCACAGTTTTACGACACATTTTTATTTTTTTGACTTGCAAAATGTTCTTTTAAATTGACAAACATCATATGTGTCATTCGTGGCACAATTCAAACGGGATCAAAAGATAACTTTTCTCTCTCCATTGACTTCAATGTATAATTTTACGCTTCCGGGGTCCCATGGAGGCTCCCGGAAGGGGAGGGACTTCGCCTCTCTATGGGGAGAGAAAGATTATCTTTCGATCCCGTTTGAATTGTGCCATGAATTACACATATAATGTTTTGTCAATCTTAAAAATGAATTTCCATGTCAAAAAAGTCACAGTTTGTCGTAAAACTGTTGAAATATAAGACTATGAAAAATACGCAACTAGAAAGACTACAAATCCCAGAATCCCGGTCCCGCAAGCTGGCTCTTACGGAACCGACTAACTCCCCTTTTGTGTATGTACAGCTCTCAACGTGCCCAGACACCTCGTTTAATACTTTTCACCTCATTCTGAAAGAAAGAAGTGAAATGTGCCAACGTGACGGCCGTCTTGGTGTGTGGTGCGAGACGGGAGATGTAGTTCATTGAGCGGTTTCACACAAAAAAAGTGTTACTTCACAGTTTTACGACACATTTCTTTATTTTTTTACTTGCAAAATTAACTTTTAAATTGACAAACATCATATCTGTAAATCATGGTACAATTCAAACGGAATCGAAAGATAATCTTTCTCTCACTTCAATACATAATTTTTCCGAAATAAGGTCCCATGGAAAAGGGAGGGACTTCGCCTCTCTATTGAGACATAGCAATACAAAGAGTCCTCCCAATTGTTGAAGTTGTAAAGGGACAGGCGGACTGTATTTACAGACTATACAAAACGCTAAGTGTGCTTTGTTGGAAAAAGCATCTTGTATGAACATTGTGTGGGCTTAACAGAGCTATGATGTGTTACAGTAAGTAGCATTCCATGGAAATTGAGATTGTTCTCCCAGCTACGCCTTCCCTGGAGTGTGTGGAAACTCCCAGAAACTTGAAGCTTAGATGTTGTTGATTCGAAAACATTTGATCTTCTTTTGGACAAAGGAACGTATGCACAGTAGCCACTTATATTTCTTTACATGAAATGTGAGGATTATTCAGATGTTTGCCCAACTTGAGGGTGAATAACAAAGTAAACAGTTATTTTAAAAGATTTTTTTCCACAATATCAATTCAGCGGTTATTTATTTCCTGGCACAGAGTCTGGCTGTCTGTGTTTCTACTTGCATGCATGGACGTGTGTTTTGTACCCACAAAACAAGGTGTGCCACTGAACTCAGAATGACTGCAGAAGGGAGAAAAATCTGTGCAGCAGACAAGTTAACAAATTACAGCTGAACAAGACATTGAACATCAGATAGCAAAGATTTGGCCAAAGAGACAGTGGAGCTTCTCTAGTCAAACTTATAAATGGCATTTGGCGGAATGAGCCAAAGAGGCGTCATCATTGCACTTCAACAAAAACCCCTTTCTTCTCCTGGAAAGAGGACAGGGATTAGTGTGTTAACCTAGTCAAACAGTGTGTTGATGTAACCGTTTTGACCCTGCGGAATATGTGAGTCTCTCTGTCTTAACATGCAAATACACACAGAGGCTTTTTCTAATTCCCTCGCTTCATACTTATTGTATGAAATCATTCCAAACTCGTGAGCATTTGTTTGCACATTTATGTTTGTATGTGTAAGTATTACCTTCAAAATGCACATGTGAGAATCATGTTTTCACCTGTTTCACTGAAGTGTCCCGAATGTATCAAGTAAAACTTCAAACACTCGACACCAAATGTATCACGTCAAATGTACTAAAACCACATATGCCATGGAAATGAGCACATAACACTTTCTTTTTTTTAAAACACCATGTTTTTGCATCTAAACGTATGTTATATTTTTTCTTTGATAATGTCCGCTAGTTTCTCTGGCTATTATCTGCAGCATCCAGGCTCAACAAATACCTTTTTTCTCCCTCCTCTCACATGTCTCAACTCCTGACAGCACCCTAGGAAATGAAAACATCTCCTCTGTCGAAATCCTCACCATAAACAAGAGTTCTGTAGGAGATAAATGTCACATTTCCCTGTGTTTGTCTCAGCGTGTCTAAACAGTTTCATCTCGGTGAGGACACACTGCAGATATGTTACACTCAGCTCAATAACAAGCCTAAATTGTTGCTTCCACTTTCCTCTGTGTTGCCAAATGGGCCTCAATGATGGACTGTATAATCTGTAAAATATATGTTTGGTGTACAGTGTTACAATTATTGCAAAGTGGAGGAGGAACTGATTTCATGTCAGCCAACGTCTTGTGCAAACTTTTGTTTAAAACATTGCCCCGCCTCGTGTGTACACATTATTATCACTATAAGAGATATGCTTTGGGTTTGTTTGGCTTCCTCATTGTCAAGCCAAGATTTCTCAGCTGTGCTCAATGTTTTGACACTACTGGGATTAATGAGGAGAGAAGACATTTTTACAGACTTGAACCAGAAATGAAAACTGCTTCAAGCGTGAGTCTCTGCTTCAGTACTTGAAGGAGCATCGAGGCAATGGTTAAACACAACCATACAGCAGCAGCATAGATCTCAGGTCAGTGAAAGAGCACTGAGGTGGCCTCCTATTTTGAGTTCTCCTTTTTAAAAGACGGTCAACTCCTAAATACCATTTGGTTCAAACACTTTGGGCTTCAGAACCAGCCATTACTTTACCAGAGCACAAATTACAACATCATCAATGGAAACCTCAAGTGTTCAAATACGATCGCCTGCTATGCAAAAAAGCAAGAATTTTTTTCCCACCAGAGGAAATTTAAAACATCTACAGTATGCTGGATTTTCCAGGTGAATGCAAGCGTGTGATGTGGAGGGATGTTTTTATTACAGGAAGGGATTGTGGCCAGTCTGAGTAAACATTTGGACACTCATAGAGAGAGTCAATAATCATGATAAGGGCCTACATGCTGATCTGTTATGAAGGAAAGGCTCTGTGTAGCATGCTAATCAGCATACCAAGGGTTAGGGTTGGGGTACTGCATACCTAAACCAAGGAGGTTTTGCTTGGAACAGTTAGCTTATCGGCTATGTCTTCTGAAAGCAGATCACTTCAAGAATCTATGACAAGATTTAAACAAGATTTAGTGCAAAGATATACAATTAAGGGATGATAATTGCTTGATGTTTGATTTCCACCCTTAGAATGTTATTGTTAAGATGCAGTAATGTTTAACCAAGTTAGAGAGAACTGTATTATTGGCCACCCGATTGTTCCACCGCTTTTGTCCAGACTAAAATATCTCTATTAAAATTATTGACATGACATTTCATACAGATGTCCATGGTCACATTTTGTTCCAACATTAGTGTTCTTTGTTAACTTTGGTGATCCTCAGGTTCTGCTCCATCTGTACACTGAAAGGCCATCGCAATGTCCACATTAGAGAGGATTCTGCTCCAATATACAATCACAATCATGCACTATTTTACCCTAATTTATGAACAAGACCCCAAAGTACTTGTAGTCTTCAATCTGGGCAGTGACTCACTTCAAATCCTGAAGGGAGTAATCCAGCATAATTTCTATTTCTTGTATAGAAATGCACATTTCCTGAAAGGTTAAGTGTCTTGGAAGTACTGATGGCAATGCCTTCACAAGTCCATCTTGCAGCAGGACTGTGGTTGCCTGTTAATTTTCACATGAGATTCAAAGGGGCACGAGGGAATTCAGTCAGCCTTTCATCACATACAGTATCGTCTCTGAAAGCTGGCATGCTAACCATTTACCCAAATATTTACTATCAAAAAAGGATATAAACTGTATGTGGATCTAACTGAGACCTTTAACTAACTGTCCCATTACTGTTCATATATACATTTACTATACTGTATTAATGTTTGTGCTTGTGAGAGAGAGAGGTAGTGAGGTACAGAGTCCTATCACATCAATGGTAGTCTGTTTAGCGTGAAGCAGAACTAAAAGACCATTCAGTTGTCAAAATAAAGCCTGTGGGAAGTGAGCTGTGGGTCACTGCAGCCCCCAGCTCACTTGGTTTATTAGTGTGGTCTGTGCAGAGGAGTAGGCATCCTTTAATGTAGACAGCTACAAACTGCAAGGGCAATGAGGTCCTCTGAGATAGAGTTTTGATAGGGAAATTATTTGTGCTTCAGCGCAACAGCAAAGTCAATCCAAATCTCATAATTTCGCATCCGAAAGGCCTTAAGATTCTACGGATCACATTTTAAGTCATACCAATTAAATCTCATGGCCGGTCGGTTAAAGTACAACGCCTGGAAATATTTATTAAATCCTCGGAAATGGCACCGTAAATTCTAAATTGCTGACCTCTTGGGTCAATGGTATACCTCCAATTGCCATTTATGTACATGTTCACATGTACCCCTACCAAATGTAATACATCCAGGAGAAATCCTGGATGTATAAAGAGAACTGGATACAGTGTTGGAGACGAGACCCCGGTCATTCCTAAATTGTTTGGTGGTGCGTGAAGCAAAAATGGGCTGCTTCTCGAGATCAAAGGTATGTATCTGAGCCCATAGAGCGTGTGCATTTGCATTTGCTTAAGCCCCGCCTCCAAGCCGCAGCATCATGGCCGATCTTGGCTCAGTCAGATGAAAGGAAGGGGAAAATAACTAGTTGATTTATTTCCCCAAAAAATATCCGCTGATTTACAGATGTCTCTTTCCCAATATAAGTCAAAAGTATTTTGGATCCAATGACGTCACAGTCATGGTAGACATAAGAGTTGTAGTACCATGAAAATTCAGCATTCGGCGCACTTCCTGGGGTCTTAGTAGATACTAACCGCTTTGTTGACATTTCTTAAGGGGGAACAATCTAGCCATTTAAAACGGCCATGCACAAGAACCATAAGCATATTTTAAATTATGTTCTTTTTGTCCACTACCTAGGATATGATTTTGTCCTAATCTTAGACTTGAGTAAAGTAAAAGCTCATTTGTATAGTAAATGCTCAAGAGGATGTGATTATTGAACAGGAATATTTATATTTGAGCTACTAAAATGTGTGAGTTTTCAAGCACCAATAGCCCCTATAAAATAAAAAATGTGTTTGTTCAATTTGTATTCATTCTTGGAGCTCACTGTCCCTGAAAAATAATAAATACAAAATAAGAACTAGCCTTTTGCATTTTGAGATATTTGGAGTTAGGGTACACAGCAGGATGAAAGTTAACCCCAAAACTAGTACCTGTATCCCATTTACGAACCCATTGACTGGTTTACTGCTTTGAAGGAGGGCAAGGTCTCATCCACTACACCCAAACACATCTAATGAAATTCCTGAATTTAGCCCCCACCTATAAGCATCCTTCTACCACAGCAGAGTGCAAAGGGAGCACTTCCTGTGAGGGTGTGACGGCCCCGCACAAAAGCCTCTCTATCCACACCGCAGAGCCCCGACCAGAAATATCACTCACTGCTTTTCTATTTGGAAGCCACAGGGCTGAGAGCATAGACATCTCTCTTTCTCTTGTTTCACTCCACTTATGTGACCTTTGACCTTGAGCTTAACTGAAGACAGGAGCATGGATCTGTGATGGTTGTGATAACATTGGTCAAAGTTTGTTATGGGGTTGGTATGTTGAGTAGCCTCTTAGAGAAGAGGAGCAATATAAATACAACATGTTCTTTGAGTCAACTCATCAGACAAAATCCAACAAAAGAATTCCTGGAGCATGGATACTTTGCACCTGGCCCAATAACATGTGTTAT
Source organism: Gymnodraco acuticeps (assembly GCF_902827175.1). Lineage (NCBI taxonomy): Eukaryota > Metazoa > Chordata > Actinopteri > Perciformes > Bathydraconidae > Gymnodraco > Gymnodraco acuticeps. The sequence continues at coordinate 3,329,103 of NW_022989810.1, forward strand.
GCTCACAAGAAGAAAGAGTGGGAAAAAAGATCAGTTTGCCAACCATTCAGATTTCAACTAACTAGCTCATGACTCCATGGCCAAGTGTTTTAGCAAAGGCCTAGATGACAGACACTGTACACATTTAGATATGTTCTGTGCTTTCTTGGCCCTGACTACATTTAGAATAGGTAAATATTTCTACCAGATGAGTTGTCCTTTGAAGTGAAGTTTGAGATAAAAAATATAGTACTGAATAAGTCTTTGCTGTCATGTAAACTAAACTGAAAATACCATGTTCTTCGTATCATTAAGGCATCTGTGGCTCTATATTACATTTGTCTTCCTTTATTTCCCATTTGTGCCTTTTTCAGGAGTTATTTTACATTTTTGAGGATGACTAGGGGATCCGTGCTTACAATAAGCAGCCATGTTGTCACCAGTCAATTGATACCAGTGAAGCATACAAATATTGGATTCTGGCTGATAAGAAAGGCTGATTTAAATGTATAGTGAGTTGACCCAAAGTGAAAGATGCCCAGCCTAAAGGTGCCCGGGTTATTTTTAAGGAAATAACAGTTACATGTATGTTCAGTATCCTTCCTCATAACATATTTGAAAGTCAATCAAGTGTCTTTAATCCTGCATTGTTTATGTATCCATCTAATTATTCAGGTACTACTGTAGCTAGCAATCGCCTTCCTCATACATTGGCTTCCCTATTCCCGCATTCCCAACAGTACTACGACCTGTAGATCATTGGAAAAGTGTGAAACTTTTTGCAAGTTTATTCCGTCACCAGTGTGCACATCTATGCGCATCCTCATGCACGACTAATGAAACAGTGACCCACCATTACAGAGTGCTGAAGGTTACAAACTCCCCAGGGGTACCTTTAAGAGTCTAAATGCTGTTGTTCTTCTCCAATGACCAGTAGAGTGTATTCCTCCTGAGAACTCTGACTCTGTGAAGTTTAACAAAAAAGACCTCTTTTCTCCAAGTATCCAAAGTCTATTCCACAATCCATCAGGGTCTCAGAGGGGGCTTGTTTAGCTGTGTGAAATGGTTGCAAACATGTTAATCCCTCCTCTTCTCCTACCGGCTTGTTGCCTAAATCATTTGATATTGTTGGCTGCAGTAATTTAAAAATGATGGCGGTGGATGGGGAGGCCCTTATTCAGCATCAAAATGTTCCCTTCAGAAAGCTACGGTGATGTCACATGCACAATGTTTTCCCTCAGTCTGTGTGGCCCTCTGCTTAACTTAATATGAGTGTGACTATGAAAAGGTCTAAGCATTGTGCACTCGGGGGACTTCTGTATGTTTACAGTCCCTGCGGTGTGTTTTCAATTACGGGTCAATCTCCCCGAGTTAAGTTTGTTGCATTAACATGCAAATCCCAAAGGATCATTCAGGACCACACCCAGAGATAGCGGGACAGAGAGAAACATCTAGCTCTTATTCTAACTGATTGTGATTAGAACATATTAAAGGGATAGTTTGGATTTTTGAAATGGGGTTGTATGAGTTACTCATCCATATTCTGTACATTCAGCCATTCAATCATATTTTAGCCACATATTTAGCTGTGTTACCTTCCCATCAGACAGCACTAGATAACTAAAGCCATTATCTGTGTGCTCTTCAAACCCACCAGACACTATTGAGATGAAACTTTATTTTACCTTCCACAACATGGAAGATGCTGGTCTACCGATTTGCTGTCGTTTGAGGATTTTGTCTACTGCTGCCTAGATTGATCAAGCTTGTTTTTATTTTTGTTTGTGTAATCTCTTTGTTGAATCCAAACTAACCCTTCAAAACATCAAAGTAACCAAATAACACAAAAAACGAACCAAACAAGGCAGCAGTAGACCAGCAACTTCAATGTTCTGTGAGGGAAATTACGTTGTTTTTCATTGTAGTCTGGTTGTTTTGAAGAGAGCATATATTACTTTCTGTCCACCGTCAGAAAGGGTTTTCTGACAGCAAAGTAATGCTTGAAAATATTATATAAATACTGTACATTTCAACTGATTGTGACTTTTTAGGTTGCTGAAACATGTTGTGCTTCTGACCCCGTCCACAGCAACACAATGCTGAGCTTCATGCTGGAAGTTAATACATTGAATATTGATGAGTAATCATGCAAGCCTACTTGTTAAGATCCCAAGGATGTGCAATGTGCAATGTACAACACACACACACACACACACACACACACACAACACACACACACACACACACACACACACACACACACACACACACACACACACACACACACACACACACACAAGGATGAGCAAGATCTTCAACAAGCTGGTCAGGTGTGTAGGTCACCCACGTCTCTTATATTCACACATGTACACACACACATGCACGCACACACACATAAACGTATAAACACACACAAACAGTTGTAATTTCATAACTCGTTTGTTGGAATCGGTGTAATTCCTGCTGTAAATCAAAGTGACTGACAGAAGTGATTACGCTAAGATCAGTTTTCAAATCCCAATGACATCCTGAACTCCTCATTCCCTCTTGAGCCAGATGTGTATCATCACTCTCCCCCCCCCCCCCCCACCCCTCTCTTTCTCTCCCTCATTACACACATATTTTCCGTGTCTTTTCTTGGCTCATCTAGACTTCAACTCCTCCGCATGGCATTCCTCCTCTGTCGGCCAGAGGCCCGGCTTCTCCTCCTGATCTAACATAATGCAAAGACTAAACAGAAAAGTGCTTCCTATTACATAGAGGAGGCAGCAAGCGGATCAGAGTATTCCAATCAGAGGGGCAAGGTGTCAGTGAGCATTCACACCTAGACCCTCTGGTTTGAAGATGTAGCAGGAACACTGGGGTGCCATGAATTACACATCATATGTGTAATTCATGGCACAATTCAAACGGGATCGAAAGATAATCTTTCTCTCCCCATAGAGAGGCGAAGTCCCTCCCCTTCCGGGAGCCTCCATGGGACCCCGGAAGCGGAAAATTATACATTGAAGTCAATGGAGAGAGAAAAGTTATCTTTTGATCCCGTTTGAATTGTGCCACATATGAGTTTGTCCCGAACTCATCTCTAGGCACTGAACTCACCATCACCTATAGGTCAGCTCCTCCCCCAGAGCCAACTCCTAATTAACTCAGGGGTATTTGAGGCACCTGTGGCATCATGGCAGCCTTTGGTTCGTTTGCTGCCTGCCTGTTGCCACATGGTCACCTTAAGGGTAAATTGTCAGATACTGTTGTCATGTTTGATCAGCAACTTAATATTCCTCATGTGCATCTTATATTAGCACTGAATTACATTCCTTTTTATTAGCCTACTGTCAGCTTGTATCCTGGTCCACCTGGTGTTTCTTTGGTTAGGTTTTTGTTTCAATTTAGTTTTGCTGTCTTATATTTAGGATTTTAGTGTATTTTACTGTTTGCTCGTTTGGACCAACTGGATAATTGTTTCTTCTGCTGTATACTCATTTGTTGTTTCTTTGCCCCTTGTAGGGGAGTTGGAGCCAGCTAGTGGTGGAGGCCAGACACACAGTCTGATTCCCTTCACGGCTTGTAGTGGTAGGAGCACTGGGACACAGTTTGTAGTGAGTTTTGATTTGCAGTGAGTTTTGGTTTGAAGTGAGTACCGGTGGTGGGTAAGGGACACAGCCCTGTTAGCCTGCCTCCCCCTGGCTGGCATCTGCCCACTCCCCTTTTCCCCTCATTGATTTTAGTAATTTTCTATATAAAGTTTTACCAAGAATAAACAAATAAATGTGATTGACATTTTGAAATAAACTGTTAAACTTTTTCATTATAATTGAACCACGTCTCTGTCTTGTGTCAGTCACAAATTTGTAGAGCCTTCTTACTCCTGAGGTGTAAATTAAATATCTCCTAGGGCGAAATTCCCCAGGTGGCGTTGTCAGGCATTTTGGTATTTGGGTGGCTCTGCCTTTAAAAACGACCACCCCGCCACAAAGACATTGAATGACTCCAACTCTTGTAAAGTTGAGAGATAGACGATAAATGTTGACAAGGTGTCAGATTACACGTCATACATTTCTCAGATAACATGCCCCATGGTTTCTGTAAGACAAGTATTTAATGATGATATATAGTTATACTCTCAATGGACCAAATGATTGATGTGAGGACTAGACTCACTGATACATGTCAATGTTATAGGCAGTTGTCAATGGTTTCAGAGATGTTGCCTGTACTCCCACAATATGAAGCTATGTCTGGAGCACCGTCTACATTCCACCCTGTTACACATGAAGTAATGTATTCAACTTTGATAACACTTTGAGTCACTTACACTTTACTGTCTCTATTTTGCTAATGTCAAATACTTAACACTTTGAGTATACTTCAGTGGGAAATATATATATATATAAATATGCATTTTAATTTGACAGGTATTTTTTATTGTTATTATTCGTTTTTTTTAAGCAAAGGACATAAAATGCAAATATGTCTTCTGGCACTTTTCTCGAAGGTTACTCAGATTGTTGGACCTAAATAATTGTTAGAAACCTCAACAGTTCAAAATCTACAGTAGGCTATATTTGACAGGAAACCATAACGATTAGAGAAACAAGTGATGCTTTGGATGCTCTTCCCTCAATCTGATCCTGTACATGTGGCCCAAATCAGATTCATCTTGAAATCTCTGGCCCTAGGTTTACGGTTCGAAGCCCCTGTGGTCTTTTACTACACCTCTTTTACTATTAATAAAAAGGATTGCTAACATTTTCTCAATGTAAAGCATTGCAATCCCCTTGTAACCAAAACACCTTGAAATTGATATTTTCTTTATGAACCGTTATCACATTAATGTTATTTAGTACAGACTAAAGTTGGATACATACACCCCAGCGACGTGCAGTCAGGGGAGGCAGAGCCTCACCTGTCATACTCCAATGTAACGGAAAAACAACTAAAGAAAAACTAAATAATAATAAAATGTCTCCACTGATCTGTGTTGTAAATATGATTTATGTATGATTCCAATCGCTTTTTATGGTCAAAATCAGCAAATTTGCCGAGCTCCGCTACAACTACGGGTAGCGATGAGAAGAGAGGCAGGGACGAGCTCTGCCTCTCGTAAACCCACAGCAGCGCCATATAGACTGAGAGTTACGTCATCTCCGTTCACTCCAATGGACCACTTTTTTACAGCAATGGCGGATCGTGGAGCCTCTCAATCGTTCCCCGGAAGTTAGCGCCAAGGCTAGCAGAGCTGTAGAGTTGCAGCATAATAGACCGTTCGTGACGGACTTGTAAAAGTAAGAATAAGTTTAAAGTAGGGCTGTCAGTCGATTAAAATATTTAATCGCGATTAATCGCATGATTGTCCTTAGTTAATCGCGATTAATCGCAAATTAATCGCACATTTTTTATCTGTTCTAAATGTACCTTAGAGGAATATTTTTCAAGTTTTAATAGTCTTATCATATGAGTGGACAAATATGCTTTATGCTAATGTTTATTATCATTTGAACAATGACAAATATTCTCATGAATATTAACACAACAACCTCTGAACATTACAAATATTTGCCTCAATTCAACCTGGAACCTCTCTCATACAATAATACAATACAAATTGTGTGTGTGTGTGTGTGTGTGTGTGTGTGTGTGTGTGTGTGTGTGTGTGTGTGTGTGTGTGTGTGTGTGTGTGTGTGTGTGTGTGTGTGTGTGTGTGTGTGTGTGTGTGTGTGTGTGTGTGTGTGTGTGGTGTGTGTGTGTGTGTGGTGTGTGTGTGTGTGTGTGTGTGTGTGTGTGTGTGTGTGTGTGTGTGTGTGTGTGTGTGTGTGTGTGTGTGTGTGTGTGTGTGTGTGTGTGTGTGTGTGTGTGTGTGTGTGTGTGTGTGTGTGTGTGTGTGTGTGTGTGTGACGTGTGTGTGTGTGTGTGGTAGTCGTGAGGTGGTGTGTGATGTGTGTGTGTGTCGGTGTGTGTGTGTGTGTGTGTGTGTGTGTGTTGTGGTGTAGTGGAGGGGGGGGCGCTGCCTGGACGCTGCACTCATGTTGCGCACTCTCCGTGCTGCCTTTTCGTCCCATGTCCCCCTCTCTGGCTCCCTGCATACACGTCCCGATAGCCATCTTTTTTTTTTTTTTTTTAGCTGTGGGGGTGAGGTGAGGCCAGGGGTCGGCGTCATGGGGGGGGTCATTCGGCGGGCCATGCCCCCCCAAAATGAGTCACTGTGCCCCCCCAACGCAGGGTGGGCAAGCCTTGTCACTTTGCCGATTTTTTTCTTTTTTTTTATCATATAGGCTAAGTGAAAACGTTTCCACTAAAGGTTTTTTGTGTGAAATACATCAGAAATAAATAATACAAATATAAAACACAGCCTGAGGTGTGCTCACTGCTGCTCTGCTGATTGGTGTGTTGCTTGACCAATGACCCCCGACCTTTTTTTTGTTATCATTACGTGGCTGAGTGTTTAGATGAAAGCCCAGTGGCGGTCTGTTAATCTGTTACACTGATTATACAGTAAAGCCATCGAAAATAATATGATATACAGTACAGTACAAGTACATGGGTCTCTGTGTTTCATTCAAGCTCTGTGTGTGTGTGGCACGAGCGCATTTTGTGAGTGCGCGAGCGGTAACGTGGAATGTTGTGGTTAGCATCTGGTTAGCTAGCTATGCTAACGGATATAAAGGGCTGTTTCTACACCAAGGTGGAGGAGAGTCCTCTCCTGTCAGACTGAGAGGATCTTATAACGTCAGCTCAGTGAGGTAAGGACTCTCTCAGTGTTTAGATAGTTCACTTTAGTGTAAGTTATTTCAGTGGGTCTCAAACGGTTTGGTCACCATTTATGTAAGTATTTTCGAGGAATACCTTTATATGATCATTATAGTTATTAAAAAGAGAATAAATGAAAAACGGGTATGAAATACTATAGGACAGTAACACAAGAATACAGTTTAAAAGGGGAATGATTAGTGAAATATCCATAAAGAAAAAGTAAATCTGTTTACAGTTCTGTTTCATATGGATGCTGAGAGATGTAGGCTATCCATAGATCTCTTCATTTTGCTTTCAAAGTGCACCAGATTGATGCATTTAACTTAAATATTTTAAAAATAATCTTCCCGGGGGAGCATGCCCCCAGACCCTCCTAGAGGAGGTTAGGTCCACCCCCACCTAAAACATGTTCACATGGATAGGATACTAAATACATTTGCACACTTTTTATATGATGGCCTATGTCCATATCAAATCAAATCAAGTTTTATTTATATAGCACATTTTTCAACGATTTTTGGTCGAGCCAAAGTGCTGTATATACAGTATAATACAAAAATAACCTACAGTAAAGACACTTTACAGCAAATACAACAGCACAGTTTGTGCAGAATATCAGTATGAGAAAACGACACCCTCTGTCCTTATATGTTTCTGTTTTGGTGGTCGTGCCACAACCGTGCATGTATGCACAAGTCATAGGTGCACTATACAATAGCACTACACCCCTGCAATGTGTGTGAAAGACAATAGACTTTACAGCATGTTTTTTAAAATTGAAGTTGCGTTGGTGTTTGTGTGTTGGTTGTTGACGGCAGTGTGTGCCCCCCCTTGGTAAATGATTTCCCCCCCATTCAAGTTGTTCTAGAGCCGACCCTGGGTGAGGCACAGATGAGCTCTGCCTCACCTCAGAATGCGTCACCCCACAGAAACTGGCTGGAAAGTGGGCCCTAAGCGCATGCCTGCACCATCTCACTGTATGTCACTAATGTAATGTTTGTAGATCCCTTTATTACATTTATCCTCGCCATCCATAGTCTCTAAATAACTTATTTCACGTATATATGATATTTAGGCTCGCTGGTCTCATCATACAACGGCAATGAAAAAAGCACCAGGGGAGGCAGCCATAACCTCTGCCGCACTGAAGGAGGCGCAAGTGAGCCCACAGGTTCTTGTTGCTACTGTTATTCTACGCAGGGACGGTAGAAGCAAACAACAAACTAGACTTTTGAAACTAGAGGAACATAAGGAGGACTTTTACAAAAAAGTAATAGAGATTGTTGTCCAGAAGGATAGCATGGACTTCATCTTCAAGTCAAGGTAAGACCCCAATTGTAATGAAAATGGGATCTTACTAAGAAAGAACAATCCAATATTTAGATTTTGGGTATCCTTTTGTTGAAGGTCTGTTTAAAATGAATCGAAGCATCAGACTAAAAAAGCTTTTGAAAATAACCGAATATTTCGATTAAGGTCAAAATATAATATGTAAATCTGACTCTGATACACCCACTGGTGTTTGCACTTCACCGGACTGAGAACATGAGAATAAAAGTGCTGCAGATGTTGAGGCTTGCATGGCTCACAATGGAGAGGCCTCAGATTCTATTGTAGGAAGCAGTAGAACTAATTCCTTCATTTTTATTTTCCCTCTTTCTCCTGCCAGGCTGGGATGCACCCTGCTGCATGCTGCCCACCCGCACACCGCCCCACTGCCTCCCCACTGACTGCACCCAATTCAGCCTTTACCCAAATCGCTTAGTCTGGCCCCACCCATATGGGAACAGCTTTTGTCACAAGTAAAAAAAATATATATTTTCAGATTTCCCTCCCTCCCTCCTCCCTTCCTCCCTCCTCCCTCCTCAGCATCAAATGCAGCCTGAGCGCAGCGTCCCGGCCGCGACTCTCTCTCAGAGGCAGCAATGAGGAGGAGGGATCGTCGCCCTGCTGATACCGGGAGGATGCAGTAACACCCGTTTGTCTTCTAGTGGGATCATATTTGTATATTTCTCGGGAAACCAAACAATACGTTGCGGATTTGGCCTGTCCATCACTCGGATGCAAGCAGGTAGGAAGCTATTGTCATTTTGCAAAGTTATGGAGATCTGTTGATTGAACCATGGTGGAAGGAGCTGTGTTATTTATTAGTTTTTTATAGTCCATTTCATATTTCTATGTTGTCATTCATTTCTATTGATTTATTTCTGTTTATTCTGTTTTTGTGGTGAACTTTAATGATTTCTTTCTGAGACATTTAATCGGATTTTGCAGCCTAAGTGGTGCTAAATATTCCTTATGTAAGGCATTTAACAGTAAAAGGCCTATATTGATTTTAACAGACTTTTTAAAATCCGTAAATCCGAAATAAAACAGTTTGCTATTTCTTTAAATAATGTTCTAATCTAAACACATTGTCCCACTTCTTTCCACTTGCAGTCGCGATGCTGTAACACATATGGCATTACAGTTGTTGCTTTTTTGTTACATTTCATTAAATATATATAACTGAATGGGCTATTCATTTGCTTTACAATGAAAACTGTGATATTTGGGAATAAGGAAAGACTTACCTCAGATCTTGTGTCAAATATTTAGAATTGCATCTAAAAGTATTTTCTTCATGTTACTTAAAGTGTCAGGTTTCGTGCTTGTTACACTGAATTGAAACTCTATGCTTGAGATGTAGACGTGGTGAAAAAAAAAGTTGAAATGAATGAAACAATCCTTTTTTATTAAACGTGATGTTTAACTAGACGATGAGCCAAGCTTACAGAGTTGGAGACGGACATTTGCTCCACAGCGCCATCCTTTGGTCACTTTGCCTTATTGGGGCCTCTGGATCTCCCTGTGACTCCCCCGCTGAGGGATGCAGGGGGCACAGCTTCCTCTTTCAGCTGACTGCAGTGGAAAATTGTTCAAATGAGCGCCTTCTGTGACCAAGACTCATCATGGCAGCATATCAGTTTCCCCTCTTTGCTGAATAATTGCAGGCTTTTCGTGTCTCTAAGTCATGCAGTGGGAGGTTGGAAGTTGAGCAGGGTCATTTTTGTATTCTCATTTATTGACACGGTTTAACAGTTCTTGTGGGCTTGTTTTTTATGACCGTCTGTTTGGGGCTGGTTAGATGTCGGCCACTGGGTATGTTTTATTGGACACTGTGGTAAACTTAAGACAAATAGTCTCCTTGCAGTTGGATGGCAATGCACTTTCTTTCAACCTAAAAAGAAGAGGTTATTATTGGTATTTTCAACAAATAAAACTGGATTTGAGCAGTTTCTCTGATGCATTGATATGATGCTGTACATTCTTCCTGTCAGTTAAGTCTTTTGGAGCTTTGCCAAACCCAGCACAGTCTTGTGTCCACACTGCAATAACAACTAATTGAAAGAAAATGTGTGTCTGTGGACTTTCAAGCCAATATAAGATGCCCCCCCCGATGGTTTGTCCTCCATCTGGACTCCCAAAATGTCAACATGTCTGTCACACACCATTGAAGCCCCTCACACAGCCAGAATTTATGCGATCACTGTGGTTTTTCACTCTGGACTTCTGTAGGAAATGAACTGTTGGGTTTGCAGTCCTGCCTCAATGCTCCTCAATGATTGGCATCCAAATTATTTTCTCTCCTTGAGTTTGGAATGGCCCCCGTGACTTCATCACCACAGCCATGCTCACGAAATGAAGCTGTCGTGATGGTCTGCTGAATCTATTCAATCTTGGCCAAATCAGAATTTTCTTTACATGGTGTATCAGGATTATTGGCAACTTCACACGCATACAGTAGAAGCATGAACCAGTAGGCTGTCCGCAGCCCACATCTATATGTTTAATGTTGTTTGTACGCATGACAAGGAATGGAGTGTAGCTAAGGAAACCAGATATGGTCATTACTGAAGAGGAAGGTTAACCATTGTGGCGAACCTCCAAGCCACTGTCTCAGCTCGTTCAGAGGATCAGGGTTCATCCTCTCCTTCCCTCTACCCGCAGCCTCCAGCAAGACTCAGAGGAAATAAATCTCCTCTCAACCACAAAGCTAATGTATCAACTCTAGAGAAATGTTTTATATATTTAACAGAGTGCTATAATGGCCATTTTTTTCCTGCAAACTTGAGTACTTTGAGGAATGCTCTTAAAAAACAGATTGTATTGAGACGCCCTAATGATAGTCTCGAGCTCTGGACCATGTAGGTGTCTCTAATATGTTGGACTATGCTGCCTCCATGTGGCCATACATGCATCTGTGTTTATATTGTCAAGGACCTGGATTGTAGACCTGGACATAGGATACAAAACCTTCTCAATTCAAGTCCACATGTTGGGTCTTTGTAAATCGTATTTAAGATTCCAAACGAGATCATCTGTTTGTCATCTCACTTACTAAGCAGAGGTAATTATTATTTCAGCAAGTATCACAAACTGAATGAAAAGCCTTTTGCAATGTTGCAGATAGGTGGTTGCTATACTGATACCCTAGTGTTCTCCGGAACAGAGGGATACAGCTTTAACAAGCAGACCTCTAAACTTACTTGGAGTCTAAATTGAAGGTAGTCAGAAGCAGTATCTTTAGAAACTTTAAAAGGTCCCATGACATGCTTTTCTGGTTATTAGGCTACCCATCCCCTCGTGTGTTATGAAGGTTTTTCTGCATGTAAACGGTCCGCAAAGTCACAAACCCTCAAAGTACACCCTGTAGCGAGTAAAACTCTAACACAGAAAAGACCTGTCTATGCTGCCCCAGAACGCCTCGTTGGAGATTTCTCTTTTTCCATTATTTTCTTCCTGAGTATAGTGACGTAACGGTCATAGTGACCAATCCGCGGAGCTCCTCACACACACACACTCACTCAGCCTTATCTTTTCTCAACCGTGGCTGTGAGTGTGTGTGTGTGTGCTCAGCCTGAGTTCTGCTGTGTCTCGCTGTCTCGCAGACCCCACGCAGCAACCAGGAAACGACACCAGTAATCCAGCTCACACTGTCCGCTCCTCGAGCCTCAAAGGGCGGAGCAGCGAGCCCCGCAACGTCCCGCCAACACGGCCCCCAGACCCCACGCAGCATTCTCATCTGTTTGTCATTACTGGTGTCATTTTCTGGTTGCTAACAAACGCCATTGTAACACATAATCACTGATGTTCAGCTGTAACGGTGGTGGACTCATCAGAACAGAGTGGGCGAGCTGACCAATCAGAGCACAGTGGGCTCATAGGGAGGCGGGGGGGGGGGGGGGGCAGGTGCTCCAACAAGCCGTTTAGGACAGAGAGTGAATACACATACTTTACAGAGATGCTGTATGAGAAACCAATGGGATATTCTAGTAGACCTCAACAATGGAATTATGATCAGTAGAAATGGCCATGTCATGGGACCTTTAAAAGGTGGAGTGATTATATGCTGTTTTGTTCAAATTGTCATGTTATTGCTTGGATTACATCATCAAGGTTAAGACTCTGATGACAGCACCAGAGGAAAAAGTCATGTCATCACTAAACTGATTACGATTTATCCAGAGGGGCACATGAATGTTTGTACCAGTGTGTACAAATCTGAGTATCTAATGGTTATCGAGAAATTCCAGTCAAAAAACACGAGTGTCAACCTCATAGTGGGGCTTGAGGAAATGTCATAGGACTATTAGGGTTCATCTTCTGGCAGTAATGAATGTCTGAATGTCAAATGGTATTCCATCTGGTACATATGGATCTATTTAGCATGATAAGTGAACATGTTGACCTCTTTGTTACGATAGATGAGAAGTTAAGGCTTCACTTAAGTCAGTAAGATTCATCCTCTGAGCACCAAGAATATCTCTACTGAATGTAAAGGCAGTCAATCCAATACAGTAGGTGTCAAGACGTCTCACTAAAAAATAAAAATGTGATTCTCATGTAGGTGCAAGACGAAAAATCAGGGTACCATTTAAATGTAGGAAAGATTAATTGTCTTTACAACACATAAATATGTCTGGACAATTAATTGAGACACATTTTTTACGACCCAAGTGGTTGACCAACTGACATTGCTATTCCAAGTTACACAACAGCTATGAATCTTGTTTCTTTCAACTTCTTCTACAAAGTGTCCTTATGTCTTCTTCTTTTCTCTTAATTTTTTTAGAGCCCGCCCCAACTTAACAATGGGCCCCATTCCCCTGTGTGTGCTGCTCCCAGTGACGGTGCTGGCTGTGGTGCTGGCTGTAGCTGCTGAGGAGAATGCAGTTGACGACGAGTATACCTGGCCACAGTGGAAGGTGCCTCTGGTAAGGCAAAGACACACTGTCCCTCTAAGCAGTCCAAACTTTTCAGCGCATCCTCAGGCGCAGCTGAGTGGGACCTGTGGGATCGAGTGTCAACGTCGCCTTCCTGCCTCCTCTCTGGATGACCTGGAGCAGTTCCTGTCCTACGAGACGGTCTATGAGAATGGTACGCGCACGTTTACCTCAGTTTCTGTGCAGGGCCTGAATGAGGTTGCTTCCTTGTCCCAAAACGTCTCATCTAGATCCCGGCAAAAACGCGAGGTGTACGGCACTGATACCCGCTTCACCATCTCTGATAAGCAGTTCTCCACCAAATATCCCTTCTCCACCTCTGTGAAGATCTCCACAGGATGTTCTGGGGTTCTTGTGTCGCCTAAACATGTTCTGACTGCTGCCCACTGCATCCATGACGGGAAGGACTATCTAGATGGGGTGCAGAAGCTGCGAGTCGGTATTCTAAAGGAGAAGTCCAGACGAGGGAAGGGAGGCAAAGGTAGAGGAGGGCGGGGAAAGGGCAAAAGGAGAAAGGGAGACAAAGATGAAGAGGAAGCGCAACAGAAGGAAGGGGACGATGGTAAAGGAGACCGTAAAGGAAAAGGGAAAGGAAGAAAGAGCCGCAGTCGACGAAGTGCAGAATCAGGGAAACCTTCCTTCAGGTGGACGGGGGTCAAGAAGACCCAGGTGCCTAAGGGCTGGTTCAAAGGTGTGTCTGAAGGACTGACTGCAGATTATGACTATGCTGTTTTGGAGCTGAAGAAAGCATCTAAAGTCAAGTACATGGATCTGGGAGTTATCCCCTCTGTGAAGAAGCTTCCTGCTGGGAGGATCCACTTCTCTGGCTTCGATGATGACCGTCCTGGAAACCTGGTGTACCGATTCTGCTCCGTCTCTGATGAGTCAAAGGATTTGTTGTACCAATACTGCGATGCCAAACCGGGCTCCAGTGGCTCCGGAATCTACATCCGTCTCAAAGAGCCAGGCAAGAAGAAGTGGACGAGGAAGATCATCGGGGTTTTCTCTGGGCACCAGTGGGTCGATGTTAACGGGAACGGGATGCAGCAGGATTACAACGTGGCGGTCAGGATAACACCCCTCAAATATGCCCAGATCTGCTACTGGATCCATGGGGACTCAAGTCTGTGCAAGGTAGCTTAGAAAAACACAGGATCCCCCCTGGACCACCAACCCTCTCCCATTCCACCTCTATACTAAAGGCTCGCCACTCTCCAACCAGGGGCCCAGACGACTGCCTCTCCCAATCCTGCCTCCCTTTTACCTCCTGTGCCTCCCAGTGACTCCTGTTACACAGATCTAAGATCACACACACAACCCACATTCAGCCATACAGACTCAGTGTTGACAACAACAGGAAATTGTCTTCGTCAAGAGAACTGTGGCTGGTCAGCTTTTCTAATTTATTTGCTAAGAAAATGGAGAAAAAAATATGTATTATGTGTATTTTGCTGTTTTGCTCTTCTATTTGGATTGTTTTGTTCTAGGATTTGACCTTTTTGGATACAATGTTGTAAAGGTTGTGTATTGACCCTGGTACATTTATTCTATTCAAACTAGGCTTTTTATGGAGAACATTTCCAAGTGTTCTCCACCACTGTAAAGAAGAGCGCGTGCATTGGCTTTGACAAAAGACCCAGAAGAAATTAATGTAACTTTTGTTTCGCAAATGAACTATATAAAGATAACATTTTTTATAAACATTTTAAATGAAGAAACTGGTGTTTTGCATTTTGTAGATCTAGAACTTTGTTTTTTTACAACTACCTTTAAAAAAAAAAGAAAAAAAAAGATTGATGTCTGTCTGAATAGAGAAAGGGTCATTATGGATCCTGGATAGATTTATTATCTGATTAGTGAATCACACCATCTTTTCTCTGTTGTCACAACACAGTGAAATGGGGTTTCATTGTTGTGCACATAATTATACCGGTGCTTATCCAGAAAACGTGGTGCTAATTTATGAAACTGTAAACTCTATTGGGGGGGCGGGGGTGGGGATTTCTCAGAATATATTTTGATAGCCTAGTGCAGTTACTATGTATTTTATGTGAGGCTACATATGTGGGTTTTGTTAAGATGGGAATGAACCATGTAATGATATACTTGAGCTGTTGATATTTCTCTAATTCTATGGGTTAATAAGATTACAAAGGCAATGTTGCTATATAATAACAAATGAAATCTGGGATGTGATGTTTTTTACTTTTTTGTTGTTTCTGTCCACAAATAATTTGTATCCTTTTGAATACCAAACACCTGATATTAATGATGCGGATTAATGACTACCAACCATTAAATCAAGATTACTACTTGTGTGTGTGTTTGTGATGATCCTCAATACGAAAGATCAGATTAATATTTTTGTGGAATGGGAAAACTGTCGCTCACCGTGATGAACTCAAAGGAATCACCCCACTGTAGTTCCCCCGGCTTTTAGCCACTTTACTAATCTGGTAATGTTGATGTGGTGGGATGTATATTCATGAAATAGTCCTTTAATCTGACCTTTCTCTATTTTACATTATATGGAATAAATAAATCCTTCATGGGCAGTTCAATCCATCATTGAATTTATTGCACCTCAAAAGGCTTACATGCACTGGGGTGGGCCATAGTAAATAAAATAAATGTACAACTGAACAAAAATACAATTTCATGAAAAATGTTAATCTTCCGTTATTTTCTCTGAATCATATCAGATGCTCACAACCAATTGCTTATTCGTCCACTGAAAAGACAACACACAGAGTAAGCATTACATCGGACTGGTTTACAGCTGTCCATATCAACTACATTGTAAGAGGGTAAAAGGAAAGAGGGGCTTGTTTTATGATACTAATGGCTGAACAGATCTGTAGATTTCCACATCACGCTTGTGTTGTGACTAACACTATCAACTGTTTTAATTGAAAATGGGCCAACGGTCAGAAGTGATTGAATAAAACAACTTGGACGTTAATAATGTTCAGTCTAATTTTTGCAAATTCTAGAAGATTGTGACATTATTGAACGCCGTTTTCAAACACGTCAGGTGTAAGTTTGTTCATTCATCACATCTGTTAGGTCCAAAAGCCAATTTGGTGAGAAACAATGACTGTAAACAGAACTTTGATTCGAAAGAAAATCCTCACGGTTCCAGAGTTGGGTATGGCATTGGATCATCTTACATTAAATACAACAATAATCATACTGATCTGGTCATAGTTATAATGAAAGCACCGGCAACAGATATATCCAGATAGGTAGTGTCAAACCGCAGGAAAAGATTGTAGTTATTTGAGTCTGTGACGAAGTACTAAAGCATTTTCTCTGAAAGTAAATTGTAAGATATGTTCATTAATAGTAATGCAAGAACAATATGTTGTATGGAGAATTATTCTAACAGAAACAGATCATATAAATAACATTAGACAAGAAGACAAATAAATAAACATAGAAAAATAAGCCACGAGTAAAAAAAACGAAACCCACAGAAAGGATCACTTGGTCTGGTATGATTCAGAAGCCCATATAAGTTGTCTTAATATACAGTATATTAATCATATAGAGGTATTTGTTTCCAAATACTTTCAAAAGATGACAGGAAATATAAGGTTACTCACACGACTTACAATTTCATGTCAGAATCACATTTATATTTCTCTTCAACAGACGTACAGAATAGAGACGTAATCCTCGCCAGAGAGATCTATGTACATCAGCGAGGAATTTTCTGTAAACAACACACAACATGTTTCTCCGAAAAATCTATCGGGGCTTTGTTCGTCACTCTCATCCAATCAGAGGGGGACAAAGAAGAGCTCCTCCCCCTTTATAATGAGGCTGGGACACATATGGGGTGGTGGGAGGGGCTTAGGACACCAAAGCACATCCAGCATTCAACTCAACACCAGAAAGAAATTCAAACACATACGCCTTCACTTTCTTTCACTCACTTTTGTGGACTTTTTTTTGTCAGGGTTTTGAGTGATTTTGTTTAGACAAAAGATAAGAACATCTACATAATCACACGCTTGTATTTTTTTTCTCATATATATATATAATCAGCTATGGTTCACTTTCACAGTTTGTGCTACAACATCACACAGGAAAAGGGTGGGGTGGAGATGGTTGGGGTGGAGAAAAGAGGCTCTTATAAGGTTGAGTAGCTGAACATCCTGAGATGTTGACAGACACCAGGTAAAAGTTGAGAGGGCCCTGCTCCAGAGAAGAAAGCAGCTTGAAGAAAGGAAACGGAGAAGCAGGTGTCAGGTCAAAAGTGAAAATATACATATAGACAATCATTTCATTTTTTAAATTTTTTTCTACGAATACTGATGCTGTGTTTACATGACTTTAGATGCATGCATATCAAAATGGTGCCAAAATACATATTATTACTTTTACCTGCAGAGCTATTTATCAATCTAAAATGTCCTGGTTTGATTTGCCTTCTCTCAAATAAAATGGAACTAAATAGCACACTACATGGCACACAAAATATCAAACTACACCAGATAACTGTTTCAGCGCACAGAAGCAATCATGTATCCCTTCATGGCAAAAGGCTTGTGCTGCATAATGCTAGCTCACCTGAGCTAGCTAAGGTTAAAGCCCATCGAGCTGTCACAAGCACGCATGCTTCCCACTGTGCAGTGATCTGGTAAAGTAAATAGTCCCAAAGTGAAATTGCTCACAAGGTCTGATGATTATCTTGAGTGACCAGGCCATGACCTCTGGGAAGCTGTTTTTAAAATTTATTTTTGTCACTTTAAGGATCTGAAGCCGAGAGCCATCTTATTCCATTATACATACATGTAGCAACTCACTGTCGCTTTTAAAAGCATTGATTAGTAACCAATGATCCATTAAAAGAGACTACTTTAAATATTCCTCTTAAGAGCTAAGTGTGTAATAAGGGGCATTTTGCAAAAAGTCACTGAACTTAATTTTTACGTAATTGAAAAAGACGCCAGTTGGAACGGCTAAACCCAACCATATGCTTTTTAGTTTTTTATTAGGGAACTCTTACTTATTCACTTTTACATATTATCTGTTATTTGTGGATAAGCCAATCCCAAAAAAGAAATCACCAAAGTTTTTTGATAAATGTTTAACGATTTAATGAAGTTGTCAGCGACTATACTCTATATAGGCCTACTATATGTACAGTTACATATATAGTGCATACCTGGGGTGTTATAAGAAGTCTTTGAGGTCGAGATCTGCCAAAGGGTCCTTGGGCTTTTTGGGACTCTGGCTTACAAGTGGAATCTGAGAAAAAGTCACAAAATTAAATTGGTGGATCTTTTAACAATACAATTAATATTCCTCACACAGACTATAAATTGTTAGATTATTCCAAAATCATAATGCTTTTAAAGTATGTGTAGACACACCAGGGGATTTACTATGTTCTTACCGGTGCTCCTGGTGCAGCTCCCGCCCCCCCAGCATAGGGAGGTCTCATCATAGGCTGTCCCATCATAGGCTGCCCCATCATCGGCTGCATCATGGGAGCGCCAGGCCCTCCTGCAGGAGCCTAATAACACAGGGATTACAAATGAGAGATTTTTTGAAGGCAATGTCAGTGAATCATCTGCCTTCACAAAGGTTTCTATGGTTTATACAGTAAGGCTGTTTTAAAAGCTGATGTCACAGTGACATCCACAGACTTTGTTATGCATGATTTAAAGCTCACCATGCCAAAGCCAGGCTGTGCGCTCATTGGTGGGACCATGGAGGCTCCTGGAGCCCCGGGACCTCCGGGGGCGGTACCTCCCTACAGTGACAGGACAAAGAGGGTACATCAGCAAAACTGCCTTTGAGATGAAATGTGATGTCACAGTGAGGGACACGGTGTACATGTAGATCTTACCATGGGGGCTCCTGGTGTACCCCAGCTTGTGGGAGCTACATGTGGCATCCAGTTGGCTCCTCCTGTCAGCTTCTTCTCACTCTGTGGGTCCCTAAAGGAGATCAGGGTACACTTCAGGCTTACTGTGCTATTGATCCCATTATACTGCTGATGCTTGGAGTGCTGCATTTATAACATGCATATATTTAAATACACACTTACTTCTTCTTTACTCCAAGGTCTGGACAGAAGAAGAAAAAAAGGACAGGTTAGATCTACAAACACAAATGATGAATTTACAGAAAAAAATGGTTATAAGTAGCTGTCTACCTCCAATAAGGTTGGCCAATGAGGAGTCCAGGTCTCCTCCAACAGTTTTAGAAAGAGGGGGGGCGGCTGCAATGCCTCCCATTGCAACTGGAGTTCCCATGCTTCCTGCTGTGCTTCCAGCAGTGCTCCCCCCGGTGCTCTGGGGCGTAATGGCGGGCATCAGCAAGTCGCCTAATCCACCAAACACTTGAGGAGAGGGTGGGAATGGCAGGACATCAGAGAAACAACACGGACTACACATCTTCAAACCTCCAATCTGTTTTTTAACACGGGTAGATGGGAGACCAGGTAGTATGGTAAGGAGTCAGCCCAGCTGTGACAGCATCAGTAGTCAGCTGTGCATCACATGCACAATGTAGGACTGTACTGTAAATATATCACATATCAGGAAGTTAAACACTGACTTGAAATAAACTACTGGTTTTGAACCAGGTGTCATTAAGACCAAAATAGTTTACAGGTTTTCATTCAAACTAACCTGTAGAGAAGCATTGTGTTGATTGAGGGTTTATCCATAACCCCATTCAGCTAACTACTTACACAATTAATTTATGCTAATTATTAAATTACACAATACATTTAGCTAACCATTTCAATGGTTTATCACAGGTTTTAGCTAACTTTTTGACCATTTATGCACTCTTTTTAGATACATATTTAATATGTTCCTTTCATTTTAGCTAACTATTTGGTCAATTTAACCATTAAGCTAACTATTTCAAAAAGACAATATCTTCCTAATTATTTGCTAACCTTTTCATTAGTTTAATCATTACTTTTAGCTAACTTTGTCATCCATTTACTTTTTATTTAGCTAACGATTTCAGCTAGGCTATCTAAGCTAGACCTTACTTAAGCTAACTATTTAAATGATTATCCAATGCTTTTATCTAACCATTTCCACTGTTGAAATACATCGTTGTATGCTACATTTTGCTAAACCTTTAGCTTTGTTAACTATTTAAACATTACTTTCCCAACAATACATGCATTACTTTAAGCTAACTTACGAAAGGCAATTTCCCCTTACTATTAGCTAACGATCCATCAATTTAACCATTACTTTCAGCTTGCTTTTTCATCCTTTTACTTGTTTAGCTAATTATTTCAGCCAGGCTATGTAGGCTATCCATAAGTTTATCCAACTATTCCAACTGTTTAAATCCATTGTTTTAAGCAAAATGTTTGCTAAACTTTTGGCTATTTTAACTATTTAAACATGTATTTACCTATCATCTGTAGTCATCTTTCTATGTACCATAAGGGGTGAATAAAGGTTGTCAAAAGAATTAATCTTTGCCACTCAAAATAATAAAATATAACACCTGCAGACTCTACTGCAGACTCAGGCCTTGATGGCATGTGGTTATAAGAGACAAGAGACACTGCTCAAAGGGGAAATACAAAAGTAAGTCTTGTCTCATGCAGAAGACAGTCAGGGTAATTGTTACATGCAAAGATGCAGAAGAGGAGAATTGTCCAAACTGCACATGCTGCAATTCCCTGCCGGGTAGAACTCACCAATTACAGATTAGAAGAAGCAAGCAATGACCCAGAAGAGAAGAAAAGGTGTGGATACGGGGTGAAAGAGGAAATTAAATGAAGCAGAAGACAAAATGTGTGCAGCAGAAAGAACGAAAGATTGCAGAGTGGGTGGAGCAGAGAGTGAAGAATTTGTGAAAGTGTGAAAAGTACAATATAAGAGATTAAGACAAATAAAGAAAATTCCTTGCAAGATAGGCTGCAGCGCTGTGGAATGCTAAGCAGTCAGCAGAAACAAACGTTCTCCATAAGGAGGACAGTGAAAGCAGCACATGTCAAGGTGTCTTCATGCAGTAGCCTTCTCAGGCTCTCAGAAAGAGGGGATAAGTAGGTCATGGTTAAGGTACAGTAGCTCAGTTTCAATGACTCAAAACAGATTCATGTGCATCAAGCAGATAACCTGCTTGATGCAGGTTATCTGCTTGATGCACCAAAACACTCTTTATATTCTCAAATAAATGGATGTAAAAATGCTAAAGATTTCTGAAATGAAAAGAATGCAAATGAAAGCTTTACTTACTTGATGCGTCAAAGCCACCAGAGGGCACTGGTGTGGTGGTTGCTGCTAGTATCGGTACTGCAGCATGGGCAGGCGGTGTCGGAGACGTTAGGGAGCCAAGAGCATCAAAGCCCGACTCCAGGAGGTCGTTCTGCACCGGAACCGGAGCAGGAGCTGGAGCCAAGGCTGGAGCTAGAGCTGGGGCAGCAGTGGGAGCCAGGGTGAGGGACATCAGGCCTGAGGGGGAGAACAGACAGCAATCTTGCTGTGACATCATATGTAGTTCTGATTTCTGACTCACCCTAATTCCACGAGGAACACACATTTGATGTGATTACTGACACAACAGATGGCACACGAGACATCTTGGAAGACAAATTCAATTTCGGTTATCCCAGTGGGGAAAGTGAATCAGTGCAGCAGCACATAGCAACCGGTTGATTTTATACTCTAGAATCTAGATAATGTTTGGTCTATACAATTTAAGACATTAAAAAAAAAAGCCAATTCCAGTATTTAAAAGTCCATGGTGATACATACGGGACAAGTGTCACATATAGCACATCACAATCACATAAACAAGTTAACATAAACGGGGGGAAACATCCTTGATCATTACATATAACACACACGCCATGTCCAACATAGACTAGTGTGTACAGGTGTAATTATCAGTGAACCATGTTTTTAAGTGAGCTGTATCGTATATATGTATATATGGATTCATAAATAATCCATAATCAAAATAGTTACATTAATTAATTGATCTCTAGATCATTTTAAAAACAATTTGTATAAAGAAATAGCAAACATTTTAAATCATAAAGAGCATGCATCTCTATCAGTGATGGCAAGTATCTAAACATGCTATAGTTCCTAAACACATACATTTTCTTTAATCCTTACTATGAGATACTCTTTTTTTTTAACATATCTTTATTATAAATAGTGAATAGATTAAATATACTTTTTGTGTAATGGTTGTGTTTGGAAATGAGTTAGTAAATGTATGGATACAAGAGTAGTGTGCATATAATGGATATAGTTTTGCTGTTTAAAGTAACAAAGGGGAATAATTGATATACACATGGTCATTTTTAAGTATTCCTTAAGGAATACAAATAACTTTTTCTGATACACTTATTCTTTAACTATTGGCAAAACAGCAGCAACAGAAATGAGATGAGAATTGTCTATGATATCATTGTGGCCAGACGTTTATCAGACAGTTCCACTTTGGAACCGCTGTATTGTCAAATTAAACTAGTCCTGCCAAGTCTGTGTCATTATCAATTTGACGAATGCATCTCCATCATTACTTCCTGCATAATTATTCAATCAACTAAAATATTTCTGTGAGCCTTTTGCCAGCATAAAAACTTTTAATAAGAAATGTCATCAAAATGTGCTGGTCCATTCAGCCTGTCTAATTACACTGTGATTTACATCAAAATGCTTTGATACTGTAGGACCAAAACATGTGAGAGAAAGATAAGACTCACCTCCCAGCAGATCATCTCCAGGCCCTCCAGGAGCAGAGCTCTTCGTCTCGTCCACGGGACTGGCAAAGGAGTCTGCAAGGCATCCAGTTATCATTGCAGCATGAAGGGCAGAAAGGGGGTAGAGGTCAGCCCCGAACCACATACTGGGACACAATTAGTGGTAGGGGACAAGATGTTCATAATGCAATGCTTTAACTGATTCAAAAGTTGGCAGGAGTGCAGCAGACAAAAATCTTCCATCCATCTCTAATTCCGTCCAATAAATCGACATTGTTTCTATACATTTTTTCAGTGCAGCAAAAAAGCACTGTTTGCAACAGCAACATTTTCAGCTCTTCATAAAGTTCACTTGAAACATCCAATAGTTGTACTGGTAAAAACACTCAAGACCTTACTGTAACAACTGCAGATGATAATAAAATACCCAGAAGAGATACATAAGATTACACAAATGCAAGTTCAACCATTTGCATTCAGCATGTCGTGAGAGATATGTGTGTTCTGTGGTACAGTACCCAGAAGGTCAATGACAGGTGCTGGCTCTGCTTTGGGTGGAGAGGAGGCCTCTGGGCTAGAAGCTGCTGCAGGAGCAGGAGCAGAAGCAGGAGCTGAAGCAGAGGCTGAAGAAGGAGCAGAAGCAGCCTCAGAAGGTTCTGGGGATGAATATGAGTCTGAAGAGAGAGACGGCCAGAGACAGAAGCAGGAATAGATTAAATTACTCTCAATCACTACATTTATCAGTGACAGCTTTATTTCTAAGGGGAGAATGCTTTGCTCAGTATGCCTACTCTAAAAGCATAGCAGACATCGAGAGAAGAAGCAGGCTTCTGCATCTTAAGGGAACGTTTGGATTGTTTGATGTGGGATTGCATGAGGTACTTATCCAAAGTCCGTATTTTACCGCCCACAGTTTGAAAAAACTGAAAGGGGCAGAACTTAAAACGGTTTAAGCCACCTTGAAATAAATTAATATCAGTTCAAGTGTACGCTTTATTTAGGATATATTTACAGCTTTACCTTGCAGTTGGACAGCCCATTCTTACAGAAGCCATTATATTATTCTATGTTCCTCTTCAAGGCCACGAGACTCAATTGACAAAAACAGTTTCTGTAACTCACAGAACACATTGGTTGCTGGTCTTCTGCTGTCTTGATTTCAAAGTCTATTTGTGCCTGTTTGGTAAATGTATAATTATTTTTAATGTTGTCTGGTCTATTTGAAGAGAGCATAGATAGCAGCTTTAGTTATTCGTTGAAAAAGAACTGTCTCCCAGCAAGGTCAATTGGTGAAAATATTCTAAATATAGCCTATACCTTGGGCTTTTCTATTAAGTTGCTATAATAGGTTTTGCTTCTGCCCCACCGAAAGCAATACATTGCTAGAGATTCTGTGCTGGAAGTCCTGTCTGTTTCTCCAAACTGGGGGCTTGCCGACTATCATCTTCCGAAGGTAAGACAATGGATAGTACCTCAATGGATAATACCTCAAAACAGTCAAAGATATCCCTTAAACTGTGTATCCACATCCTTGAAGCGTGCACCATTCGTAGCACAGAACTGTGTATGTGCGTGCATACACCAGCACCATGCAACAAAAACGTCATAACATGTGAAGCTGGCTGCACTCTTCATCAGAAAAAGGAAAACAGTGATGCAGTGTCAGCTTGACTTACCGGTCACAATGTCTCCAGAAAGAACCGGCTCGGGCAAAGGAGAGGGCCCGCGTGAAACAGCAGGAAGGTCTAATTTACCAGCGCAAGCGATATGCAGAATACGAGAAAGAAGAAAACCATAGAGGTCCGGAAGCAAAAGAAAATGTGTTAGCGTGGCAGGTAGAAAGACACAGCTAAAATAGAAAGCAGCCACAAGACAATCCAAGACTTGACACGTGGGTTACATGCAGTTCTCATACCACTATGGGGGACAAACCAAGACGTGTGGGGGAAAGTAAAACAGTCGACAGAGGAGTAGACGTATGGAAACCAGAAGAGATGAACAGGTTCCACATACAGACAAATGGGTATCAACTCCTGTACCTGCACCAAAAAGGTCTACGCTAGGAGTGGTAGCAGCTTTGGATTCTGTGGTAGGGCTTTGCTCAGGCATTGAATCAAACATATCTAAGAACAAGGACACACAATCAAATGTACATTCAGATTTCAAGTCCAGTGCATTCAGAGTGATGAGTTCAGAAGAGAGATGAGGGAAAGCAGATAGTTGGGTCATTAAACAGGGTAAGTTGCTGTGTAACAATGCAATGCAAAACGGAACAGTGCAAAGGTTAAAAGGGTATATTGCTCAGCATGAAGACTACGCTATTTTTATCATTGAATCTTGATGACATTCAATGCTTTTTGCTATCAAATAGCAGTTATTTTCCAAACTCCAATGCTCGTGCCAGCAGTTCTTTGAGGCTATACTTTTGAGGTATAGCTGTGATTTGAGCTTCATGTTAGCATAAGCCTGCTAACATGCTCATGAGGACTGAGCTAAAATGCTGATATGAATAGACTAGTCAGCAGACTTTAGCCCGTTAGCATTGCTAACATTTGCTAACTAGTACTTAACAAAACTGCCAATTGTTGCTGCCTTACATTGCTATATTTTGAACCATGCCACGAGCTCAGCTACAAACTTCAATAGCTCTTTTTTTTATCATGGGGTAACGTATTTCTATCCATTTAACCATTATCTATGCACACTTTTTCTGAATTGAAAGATATCGATAGAATATACAATTTCTGTCATTGAGCAATATTCCCTTTTAACTAAAGTGCATACGCTACAATAAAGCATTCTCAGGTAACAGTTTCTAAAATACAAGCATGAGAAGAAAACAATTTTCTTCCCGGAGTCTGTTTTTTTAGTATTAGGTTCATATAATCAAAACAAATTGAGCAACCTCTGTTAATAAAAAAAAGGTAATTATTAGTTATTCTCCAAAGATGTCAAGTTAGCCATTTTGGTCCCCAACAATGACCGTTTATTTTACAATTGGCTTAATTTTTGATAGATTTTGTATTATGTAAAAGCTGCAGAGGAGGTCAATATGCTTGATTAACTTGACTAAATGATCTGTATCTAAAGGGAATGCATCATGGAAAATAGAACAAACAATCTGGAATGTAGGGACTGGCCAGGTTATTATCATCGCCACTACTGTCATCATCACTAACAAGGGCAACACAGTCATCATCATTATCAAAGCAAATATCATCATCGTCACAATGCAGGGCAATGCAGTGAGAGGCATAATGAGAGCGAGAAGACTTTACCACCAAAGATATCTAGAGTCGGAGCGGCTGCAGACTCTGTGGTGGTGGTGTCGGAAGAAAGGGTGGGGGTAGCAGGGGCAGCGATGGGGACGACGATGGGGACGACGATGGGGACGACGATGGGGACGACGATGGTCGGCGCCTCACTAGAGGAGGGAGTGATGATGGCCCCCTTTTCAGTGGGCCTCATGGCGAACAGGTCCATCTCTGGAGCAATGTCTGCACTCCCCTCTGTCGTAGCGAAGGGGTCTTCAGGAAGAGCAGCAAGGCGGTGGTGATGATTAGTTAGGAGAGGGTTATGATTAGAGAAGAAGGGAAGGGTGTGGTGAAGTGGATGAGGAAGGGGAAGGAGGGATTTGTTAAAGCAACAAACACCGTAAAAAGCATGTTTGTGAGGCTTCTGAAGCTTTAAATCCCAGTTAGGTACAAAGGAAGTCAATCAATAACACGGTCACTCAATAACCTCAATTGAGAATGGCTTGCATCCATTAAATAATAAGACAGTGGGGAACATTTCTTCAGTAAATAATAATGGACTACAACTTCTGGTCGACTGGCCCACAGCCCAATTAGTTTAGTTAATAATGAGAACACCCAATTCAGTGTCCCTGGTTCATTGTTATTATCTCCATTAGAAGATAATGAGATTGGTCCTGTGTGTATCTATGTGTCTATCCACAGCTCCTCTTGCATACCGCTGGACCCATCAGCATCATATTTGTTATGATCATGTATGAAAGTTTTCCATTCAGAGAAAGCAAAGCATTGACTGCAATAACTATTAAACTACTGGCAGAATTCCATGCAACTTGGTTGGTTAGTGTAGCATGGGCCAATGAATAACCCTTTATTTTGGTGATGCAAATCCAGCAAAAAAAACAAAAACTTTTCTCATCTTAACATTGCGAGTTATAACATTTGCATGGTCCAAAAGCTATTTGCAAGAAAAACTGCGTGGGAATGTCATAGATTTCTCATTGTCCTGTTCATATGCAAGGCCAGAGAGAGAGACTTAATTAAGTTATAAAAAAGGTAAGAAAAGCTTGACAATGACTAATCACCAGGTAGTATCAGGGGTAAGGTTTACCAAAGAAAATTGTCTTCATTGTTAGAAAAAAAATGGCTAATAGCTGCACTGTGCTTTTTACTGCACTGGGTGAATATTAAGAGGAAAAGTGTAGTCGAGATGAGGGAGGAGAGGGTTCATGGCTGGGGCATTAGAGCAGGATTTGGGGTGAGACAGTAGGTTCTACTGTCTCATATGTAAGCAGAAGCAGCTTTGATATAATAAAAGCAACAGCTTTCCCACACACACACACAGACATATAGAGGCTGTTGAGTCACCCACCAGATCCACCAAAAGCATCAGCAGCGGGGCCCGCGGCCACAGCAGCAGGACCGTCTCCTGGGGAGGGTGCAAACGCATCTAGGGTATAGCAGACGAAAAACAGCCAGACCGCAAACGAAACAAACATAACACCCGACAGACACATGGATGTAAAGGACAAAAGATGAGTCAACAGATGGAATGGACAGAAAACAAAAATGAAAGGTCAGCATTAGGATAAAAAGCAGAGAATACAAGAAATATGCAGCCCCGTAATTGCAGGGAATAATCTGATGGTAGCATCAGTCTCTTGGTGAGTTTTGAAGGGCTGCATAATGCTGCATTCAGTGAGTGCACCACCTGTGCAGGTTTGTGAAATGAGGCAAGTTGTCACAAGTTACTGGTACTATGTGACAAGAGGGGGAAATGTCAAGGTCAAGGACGAAAGAGGCTTTCTTTGAAAAAAGAAAACCTCAATTAGCTCTTTTCAGCAGACACTTCTCTGATTAAATAAATCCAGCCATCATCTTGACATATGTGTGAAACTGTTAGTATGTCATTGGGGGGAGAATCATTAAGGGTGATGGACAAATAAACCAAAGGGCAATAGATCACCAAAATACGAGTCATAACAGAAGATTAATTACGATGCTGTGGGTTAATTAAGGTGAGTTTATGAGTCTCTGATGAAACACATTCATGTCCACTCTAATAATAAGTGTTTTGTAGCAATTGTGCAGCCTTAAGTAAACCCAGAGAAAAGCAAGTAATCCACAAAACTGGCTCATATTGTTGTGATGTGCCACGAATGATTAACATTGTTGCTCTGTGCTCAATGCAAAACAGAGTGTGTGAATGCTTGACGTTAGTACGTTAGCATGTTAGCACGTGAGTGTACATGGTTTTATTCAAAGCTGAATGCTAAACATTAGAAAACATGATATAAAACTATTACTTTTGAGTCACAGCACTATTCATTTTTTGAACAGTATATAGGGTACCCGGCTCAGAAGGTCATTTGAAAGAAACAACAGAGTTGTGATGAAGACATTTCCAGAATCCTCAAAGACCGGATGAAAACGTATTCCACTGCTGAATTAGGAAAGGTGCACCTCTTTTGGTCTTTCCAGTTTTTCATATTAGTCATACAAAATAAAGCATTATACTACACTTATATATTATATTATATTATACTACACCTTTCTTTTGCAATAGGGGGGAATACTTATGTCCTATACAGTTGCAACTTATCAAAACAAATGTATACAGATAGTAAGAAGCGTCACTAAGGTTTCTGGAAATACCTTCAATGAGCAGTTTGTGTTTTCTTGAACAGCCCTTTACATTTTTCAAAAATATGTAATTTTACTTTTTATAAAATTATATATTATCTATTTTGTATCTGATGTTTCGCTATGAACTCAAATGTAATGGCAATACTTGAGTGTCACAATCAGGGGCTATGATGCCATCTTTAATGCCATAAAGTACATTTCCATACTTGATTGCATTGCAGAAACAAATTGCATGAGATTCTCCTCATTTCTAGATATCACACAAAGTATGCATACATCACATTAACGTATAATCTGATGTACAACAGCCTGTAGACTTTGTATGGTTTTTGATGAAGTCATTTACTTGTTTAAATGCAAAATATAGTGAGTACTAATACAATCCCATTGCTTTCCCTACGTTTTTTACAAAGTAATCAGCAAAATACTCAAATAAAAAGGGGTTTGGTGTAGATAAGCTGGCAGGCCTACAGTATATCCCCGACCCAGACTGACCTCCGAAAAAGTCCATCTCTACGGCTGTGGTGGGAGCTGAAGCTGGCAGTGAGGCGGGGGCCGGGACGGCTGCAGCAGCAGCAGCGGCAAGAGTAGCTGCAGCGGAGGGAGGTGCGGGTCTTACAGGAGCAGCAGCTACTGCAACAGCCACTTCAGCTGACTCTTCCTCCTCTAGGAGAGCTTCAGAGGCTTCATCAGCGGCAGCCAGAGTTGCTATTTGTATAAACCCCATCAGTCACAATCCCCCAGAAGAGAGGAATAGGAGAAAAAAGATAGAAGGAAGACGGCAGTGTCAGAGAGACTGAAAAGTGTAAACAAACACATGCTTAGCAGGCGCTAAATGTGAAAATAGTTTGACAAAAGGTGAATTGAGAAATTCAGTTAGAAAGCCAAGTGGAGAAAAATGAAATGCCTGCAGGCCTTTATAGAATAAGATCAACAGAGTACTCACCCTCAGCCAAGAGATCTGTACAACAGACAGACAGAAACACAGGTGAGAGGATGATTGGTTTGTATGAAATTCTGAAATGTTTGTATTTGCAAGCTGCCAACACTATAGAGAAGAAGCCAGATAAAAAGCAGTCATGAGCCAATAGTAAGTTCCAATAAGGCTAAAAGCTCCTTTATGTAATTTAGAGAACAGTTGGACTACGGCCATGTTCAGGGTTGGGATGTTGGGATAAACGGAGGGCATGCCAAAGAGCAACGTCAGGTTTGAAATGGGAAATGCTCTGTAATTTATACCACATTGTTCAAAAAAAGCATCAACAAGGGTACGGGTACCACTTCTTTAATGTACTATAGGGAATCATTATAAAAGACCACTGCTGTTTTAGTTAATATACGAAATATGTATACATTTGCTATTACTGCCATCATTTTTTCAAATCAGACAATAGATTTTTGTATTGATTTCCCCTTCCCCTGCCAGCAATTATTTTCCATTACTTTTACTGTAATATTCAAATTACTTGACAGGGACCTCAACTCACTTTATGATTTGAATTGTCCTAATAAAACAAGTCTGTATTTGAAGAGATAACAAATCCAAACATCAGCATGGTTAGCTTGCCTTTGATGGAATTCATGTATATTAGGGAGGCGTGTGGTGCAGTGGGTTGTCCGTTGGTGTTCGGATTAGGGGGTCACATGTTCAAACCCCACTGCAGTCAGCATGTCGTTGTGTCCCTGGGACACTTCACCCCAAATTGCTCCTGTGGGGATTGCCCACAGTATTGAGTATGTAAGTCGCTTTGGATAAAAGCGTCTAACAAGTGACATGTAATGTAATGTAATATTAAAAAAGGTTCTCTGTAAATAAGTTTAGGCCAAAGAACATCTCATCAAAAACAATGCTAGACTTACTGTTTGTTTATTAGCTCTGAACTAGGAAAAGCTGAAACAGTACCTAGCTTAGTACCTAGAGTTGTATTTAAGCTTTCATTTGAGTCCTAGCAGCATCTTGTTAGCTCAATATATTTTGATGTAGGGTGACAGGTTACATTAGGTTTAATACTTCCAGTGTAGTAACATCATCTACTCACTGCATCGAATGGTAAAGTTAAAACAGTGTTTTCAACCAAATTGTGGGTTAGCAATTAGTTAGCTAGCTACACCTGCTAAAATCTGCTAGCAAGAGTTGTCATGCAAAAAAATTGAAATGAGAAGTTGAAATCCAGGACCCATTGGTAATTATTAAGAATTCCATAGGGTAAACCTACCACACAATGATGTTTAAAGAGAACTGCAAACAGGGAAAGCGTTGGGCTATGATTTGAATTTGACCAATTTAAGAAAGAAACATCTGGAAATAATTGGTATATAAGTATATCAGCTTCTTAGAATGAACAATTAGATAGCCCTCATGGTAATAATTGTGTCATTTAAATTGTAAAATTCACTATTGGCCGATTTAACCGAGACTGTGCGGCCGGGAGGCGGGGTTAAAGGAAATGCTAGTGCACTAAGCGGAAAATCCAAGCGCGGCTATTCTCACCTCCCCATCCAGTCATGGAGGAAGTGGCTCCCTTTGTTGAGGAGGAGGCCATTGGGTCGAGATCCAACAAGAAGCAATCAAGATCACTATCACAGAAAAAGAGAGAGGGGGTTGAGAGACCTGTTTCTAATGCAATACGGACAGCTCAGCTCAAACACTTTGGAACATTGTTGAGTGACTCTTACTTGCTGGTAGTAATGGTGGTTGGGGCTGGAGGGGTGGGGGTGATAGTGGGTGGAGGAGGTTTGACAGGAGGCCCGGGGCGAGCAGGAGGGCCCCCTCCAGGAGTTGGAGCGTTGCGCCTGGCTGGAGCAACAGCAGCAGCAGCGGCGGGGGGCACAGGGGGCACGCTGTTGTTGGCTGGAGCCTCCTGCAGCAAAAAAACACATCCCCCCTGTTAACATGAAACCTGACGCTGTTATATAAGCTGATGTGATTCAGCAGCTTTTCAACACATGAATTCCCAATAAATCACTACTTGTTCGTAGTAAACTGTGAAGGGTAAAGGTACAAGTCAAATTAAGCATTTATAAATGTTGTAGTTGTATACACAAGTGCTATAAAGACTATCATTATTAACATTACATAATGATTATAATGGAATATAGCTTACCTTGGTGGGCGATCTGCAAAAACAATGAAAGCAAATGAGTTAAAGAGTTTCCTGATGTACATGCTGAAACATAAAAGCTGTTACGGAGATGGGAGGCAGCAAAGTGACATTTTAAGTGTTACTTTGGTGTTGTTTTTAGGCAGGCAACATCTCAACACAATTCCATTTAGTACACGATTGTAATTAAAAGGGCCCACGCTGCACTGCTGAGTGATGGTCCACTTTGGCAAAGCTTTGTTTTCCCACATTACTGACAGGAAGTAATGTTTCTGAAAGGCATGCCTGTTAAAGCTTTGTTGCAGTCAGGGACGATTGTCACATGATAACAAAGATGATTATGTTATAGTGACATGAGTTCAAAGGGAAGACTTCCCCTTGTACAGTATGTCAACGACAATAATGATGGAAATAATATTAGGTCACAAACTGCTTCTTAAACACAACACAAATGCCGACTCAGATGTAATTTCTTCAGAATGACTCAAACTATAAATTATATTTAGGTCATTTCCCATTGACACAGAATACTTACTTATCCTCTCTGAGTTAAGCAAAGACAGAGGGAAGTGCATGTTAGAGAAGTAACAGGAAATAGTAAGGTAACCTATGATGTAACACTGATCACACAGGCCAAAGAGAAGGAGCTAAATCACTGTAATAGCACATCCAGCTATCTAGAGCCCAAATCACTACAGACATAGCTTTTAGCAATCCAAGAAGCATTCAACTGTATAATTACAGGATTATTAAAGCTTCAGATCCATGTTGCAAACGATTGAAAAAGTAAACAGCTTGCAGCTATATTGAACTACTTACGGCTTCTTTCCCTCCAGTGTGTCGAGGTGGGTCTCCAGGGACTCCAGAAGACTATGTGGGGCCTGTAGAATAATAAAGAGAGTGATACAACCGGGACTTTCACATTATAAAGACTTATGGTCAGGGAAGGCTTACAAAATGATTTTACTCCACAATAGAACACGGTGGATCACACTGGCTCAGAACGTATGAGTAACTGACTGATTCTGAGACGATGCTTCCTCTTTGAGTAAGAGTCTTTATATTAAAAAACTATTGAAAAAGATACCTGGAATCCTATTTTCAAGCCAGGCAAAGGGGGGTAATATTCAAAGAAAAATGTGGAATTATGGAGATACATTTACGAGAATATATTTTCTTAGATTTAAGTCATAGTAACATCTTTCTTGAAACACAAATGACAAATGACAGACATTGTAATCTCAAACTCTATGAATTATTCATCTTTGAACTTCAGTCTCTCACTGGGTTCAACGCTGATACATTGCTTTTTCCACACGTAAATTGGTGTATGAATCTTAAATTACGATTTTTTATTACAATGTGAATCGAGTGGCCTGTGTTCGTCGTCCATAACATACGCCTGCCCATACCATAACCCCACCACCACCATGGGCCACTCGATTCACAACATTACCCTAACCCTAACCCTACCCCTCACACCAGATACTGACTGGTTTTCGGACCCCCCCAGACCCCCCCAATAAAGCAAAAATGCACGTTTCAGAGTGGCCTTTTATTGTGGCCAGCCTAAGGCACACCTGTGCAATAATCATGCTGTCTAATCAGCATCTTGATATGCCACACCTGTGAGGTGGGATGGATTATCTCTGCAAAGGAGAAGTGCTCACTATCACAGATTTTTTCAGATTTGTGAACAATATTTGAGAGAAATGGTTATTTTGTTTATATAGAAAATGTTTTAGATCTTTGAGTTCATCTCATGAAAAATGGGAGCAAAAAGTGTTGCGTTTATATTTGTGTTCAGTGTATCTAGTCAAACTGGTTTGCTGTGTGATGGCTATCCATATTTGTCCAGAACCAACCAAATGTGTCGTAGCATTGAGTTTCCAAAATTCATTAGGGTTATTAAACTGGATACAACAAACAACAACCTAGAAACAATTACCAATAAAACAGCAACAGAACCAAGGGTTCATTGCAATGCTAATAGAGATCAATGTTCCAGCCAGCCACGATGCAGAGCTGCATGCTCATTCGGGGCAAAAAGAGACATTATCACCTCCCAACATGCAGTTAAAAGGATGGTTCAATATCCAACAGGCCTATTGACAGAGGTCAAAGCTAAATCCGCCAATACAATCAGTCACTAATTCACTTTTCCTTGATTCCCTGCTCCATTTGCTGGATTTATCGATGCAAAGCTGTCTAGTCTATTATTCCTAAAACTTAAAAGGACCAACAAGGCAAAGAGGCTGATCATATTTAGTCTTGGCACTAAGAGGGAACATTTATCATCCAGAGACTTTCATTTGTCTGTTCCTAACACGCAAAAAAATACTTTCTGCAGGCAAAAAAAGACACAACAGCTCTATAACAAGAGACATACAGTATAGGAGAAGTTACCATCCGTAGAAGATGCCAATATAAAAGTTGCTGAACCATATCCTAGTGGATGTGACAGCTGGCCTTCTGGCACTATGTTGGAAATATGATGTGATATGATAGACTCTGTCACCTTTGTCTGTGTCTGTGTTTCTGTATCTACTCTCTATTCTAAAAACAGAGTGTGATGACATAACAACACTTCAGATGGTGATATTATTCTGACTTGTTTGTCAGTAATACCTTCCGGGAGGGATAAGAACAGAAATCGGTGTTTAAAACTGAGATTTATCCACTACAGTGCGAGAGATCCAGGAGATTGATATAGTTTGCTCCACTGGACACATTAATCCAAATGTATCACCAGTATCTCATTTGGAAAGACCAGGCTTAAATAAAATGAGATGGGTTTTGAAGAAGGATGTCATCCTGTCCTGATAATTTATTGCAAAATGTTTCTTGGCAAACACTGGTGGACATAGGATGGTAAGAAAAATGGTGGTGTCATTCAAAAACCGTCACTGACATTTAGCACCATTTTGTAAAATGCTTGTAAGTCTACCCTAAAGAATCAGAACCAGTGTTTCCCTAGGTTTACTGCTTTGGGGGGGTGCTGCCAGGGCGGGATGAGGGTGTTTAATCACTGCAGCGTTTAGCTGAAATGTTTCTTGGCAAACACTGGTGGACATAGGATGGTAAGAAAAATGGTGGTGTCATTCAAAAACCGTCACTGACATTTAGCACCATTTTGTAAAATGCTTGTAAGTCTACCCTAAAGAATCAGAACCAGTGTTTCCCTAGGTTTACTGCTTTGGGGGGGTGCTGCCAGGGCGGGATGAGGGTGTTTAATCACTGCAGCGTTTAGCTGAGCTTTCCCCCGGTAGAAATCTCTAGCAGGTGAAAGCTGCGTGATGCTACAAAGGGGCGTGGCTAAAGCAGAATCAGCCTGTTTGCAACAGGGCTGCAAAAGAGGGGTATGAGGCGAGCAGTATGAGGTATTGCTACAATGGGTGATCTGTTTGGTATTT
This sequence comes from Gymnodraco acuticeps, assembly GCF_902827175.1. Taxonomy (NCBI): domain Eukaryota; kingdom Metazoa; phylum Chordata; class Actinopteri; order Perciformes; family Bathydraconidae; genus Gymnodraco; species Gymnodraco acuticeps. The sequence continues at coordinate 3,364,221 of NW_022989810.1, forward strand.
TTTAGCAAAAAACTTCACAGACATGTTTTGTATGGGGATGGCCCTACAATATATGTTTCCAATATAGCAATAGGTCCACTTTAATAAAAGAGCACATGTTCAATGTGAAAAGTGACCATAGATAGATTATTTTCAGTTTCGATTTGGCGCTATAGGCCATAAAAAAAATGCAGCACCCCCAAGACAATGGTAGGGGAAACACTGAGAACAGTATAAGCGCTAGGCTCATAGGCTCCCCCTAGGATAGCCATAGCACCCCCTAAGCACCCCCAAAAAATGTATGTGTCTTTTTTTTAATGCTGTCAAAATTATCGCGTTAACGGCGGTAATTAATTTTTTGAATTAATTACGTTAAAATATTTAACGCATGTGCAGAATGGCCCGCCCCATACATCCCACCAGTGGCAGCGTCAGGGTATGGCTGGGGTAGGCTACACCCATACCAAGAAATGGCTTAGCCCCACATTGAAAAATGATGTTAAAGTAAGCAAAATAAAGTCTGCCAACTCGCGCCGAGAATTGCACAGACGGCAGTTAGTAAGATTGATTTCAGAAGCCACTTGTCTGGAAATACCGAAGACCAGAAACGGTTTTGAAAACTTTTGTCACGTAGTGATCGTCTTCTCAATAGAACATCTTTGATAATGTCTTCTGGCCAATCAGAATCAAGATAACGGCGTGGTGTTGTTGCAGGAAGTCCCGACGGAGAATACTTTTGCTGTAGTACAGGTGTGCACATAACTGGCACACAGGTTATGGGCGTAATCTGAAATGCGTACCAGCACTTGTGTCACAAAGCGCATTTGCGTACCGACGTACTTGTGAAGCTTTTCCAGAAGGCGGTTAGATTACCGGACGACAGAGTCGGTCTCCGTGTGCACAGACAGGGCTGCTGTTAACGTCGGTCTGTACAACGGAATTGTGCCAAAAAACTACGCCAACCGGCTGCGGAGGGAGACTCCCCCCCTTCACTGGAGAACTGCGCTAAAACAGCTGATCACACAACCCAGTCTCACGGCATTTCGTGTTCACCAAACACGATTTTTAATCTATTGATTCGTGTTCACCAACACGATTTCCCCCTTTTTTTCGTGTTGCACAGCACGATTTTAAAAGCAATGTATTTCTACTGGTAATGACGCTCATGGAAGCACGGCATTCGTTTGTGTCGGCTGCCCTTAAGGCCCTGACACACCAGGCCGATATCGGCTGTTCTCGTAAGTCGGGAGACGAAGCGTGTCCTGTCGCCCAAACTCAAGTTGGTGTGTCCCGCACCGTCGACCGTGACACGCCTTATTTGGACTGCCAGACCCGATGTTGAATCGGCCATGCGTCGGGTCTGGCAGTCGGACCAAACAATCACTCCGATTGGCTGTTCAGCTAGCAAATCAATGCATGAGAAGCAAAACGGAAGTGAGGGGCGTAAACAAACGATTTAAGAAGGCACACACAGACTGATATTCATTTTCATCTCATCATGGCGATCTGGAATGACGCAAACGAAGACCTGCTCATCACATTGATCCAGGAGAGGCCAGCTCTGTACGATATCACGGAGAAAAGGTACTCTAACCGAGTAGTGAAAACCGGACTCTGGCGAGAGATTGAAACGCAACTTGGTTTCTCGGGTAAGATTATCTTTTTCATCAATTGAGCTCTTTAGCAGATACTGTTGGCTTTTTATTGTTTGCCAGCGTACAGTGACGTTAACGTGAAGTGTAATTTATTATTTCAACCTTGTGTTTTGTTGTTATCTTGTTGCTAGCTGTTGCTAGCTGTGCAGTTTGGCACTGCATATAGATATGAATTGGACATGCTAACTAGCCACAATGCTTACATCGTTTATTTGTGTGCTTCAGAGAAAGAGCTGAGGAAGAAGTGGGATTCTCTGCGAACCCAGTACACCCGGTACAGGAGACTTGCCCCTTCGGGTAGTTGTGGAGCACCAAAGACGGGCAGACAGCAGTGGATCATAACCAGGCTGCAGTTTGCACACGCTATTTGTTGTTGTTTATATCACGCAGTCTGTTCTTCTTCTCTGTCTTCCGGTTGTTGCCTCTTTTGAATGACGAATACACACTACCGCCGCCTGCTGGTAAGGAGAGTTATTGCCACTCACGCACTGAAGTCTTTGCGGTGTGTTCCCGTGCGACACATGGCCAAGACGCAGGAGAACACGGCCAGGCAACAGCCGACGTCAGCGTCGGCGAGTCCTCTGGTGACTGCTTGGTGTGTCAGGGCCTTTAAAGGCAATGTGAGCGTCCATTCTCATTGGATAACGGAGAATTGTACACCCGGAAGTAAGTATTCCCCTTACTGTCGATTGATTTTACAGTGATATCTGCACTACTCATCGACTAAAAAACACCAGATTATCCTTGTTAATTACACAACATTGATTGGTTTAAATTGTGTGCAATGCTTTTGTATTTTTCCCCTTCGATTCGGAGACACAAATATTTTTTCGGAGTAAACAATGGCAGAAGACACTACACTACCCAGAATCCCCAGCTATCGTTTGGACTACACCATGTGCTCTGTTTGACAAACCCCGTTTTTTTCACCATTCATTCCAATGGCTGGCGTCTATGTCACGTGATCTTCAAATTTCTCCCTGCAGAAAAAAAAAACATGGCCGAACTTCGTTTTATTCTCGGTGGAAAATGCCTATTTTAAAGTTAGTTTGGCCATTAAAATGCGTTTTGATGTCATTTGATGCGAGAAATAGGCTATGAGTTGTTCTTCAGGAAATTGCGTCCAGAGAACGTTTTTATTGTTACCAAGGTGGTTGCTAGGGACGCTGCTATCGATATTATTTCTGTTATGTTGTGTAACTGTCAGTGTTGTGCTAGTTACTAAAAACCAGTAACTAGTTACCATTACTAGTTACTTCATGTAAAAAGTAACTCAGTTACTTTACTAGTTACTCACATCCAAAAGTAATGCGTTACTGTGAAAAGTAACGTTTTTGTTACTTGAAAAAAGGGCTCCCATTAATGCCCTTATAGCCTTCATTTCAGTACTGTTATTGCATTGGAGAATAATACAATCTGTTGATCAACTTGACATGCATTATATGCAATCTGAATTGCATCGATATTAGATGGCTTTCCATTTTTGTATATTCTTTCTCCAGGTAGTTGGAAAAAGTTTTCCGTCCCATATGTGTGCCGCCCGGACATGCTATCATGCTAACTAGCTCCCTGAAAGCGGGTGACTCCACTGTAGCAATAGCCTGCATGTGTTCTACAACATACCGTGCAATGGCTTTATCGACTTTTCCCTGGCTAGCAGTCCCTTGGTTAAAATCCAGCCGCTGTTGCTTAGGTGGAGGTGGAGTGGCGTCGGCTGAGTCTCTGTGGTCTTAGCTACTAGCTTCGTCCCAGCATGTTGTTTTTGCAGATGTTTTAAGAGATTTGAATGACTGGTTTGGGCAGTAGATAGGATCTTTGACCCGCCAAGACACAACTTACATTTAACTAAAACGTTCTTTTCTTTGTGCTCGACAAAAGTGAAATAGTGAGAATATCTCCAGGTGGAGAAACTAGACTTGAGCTCCGCCGCCGCCATGATAGTCTTGTTAGTAAACAACACAAACACGCCCACAGCCCGTCTCCGCATGTGACACAGGAAGTATCTAAGTACATTTACTCAAGTACTGTACTTAAGTACAGTTCTCATCTCTGTTCGCCTATATAAAAAAACTAAGGCAGTAACGGAGTAATGTAGTAACGGTAACTGAGTTACTGAATTTAAAAAGTAATGCGTTAGAGTACTAGTTACTGCCAAAAAGAACGGCGTTACAGTAACACGTTACTTGCAACGCGTTAGTCCCAACACTGGTAACTGTTTAATGGTGTTATCTTTATTGCTACCCCCTTCCCCGTCAATGTATAGTGTTGGTCCACAGCGCAAACATATTAGTTTAACAAAATCCGCATCTAAAGATAGCCTACGTTATTTTCCCCTGTGCAATTCCAGTCTCACATCTCACAGCACATCGTCATTAACAAATACCGGAAACAGACCGAAAACATTTAAAAAAAATAAAATAATACTTTATTCCGAGTGTGCTTGCTTTTCTCTTTGAAAGTCATCACATAACGGCATTGTAATACACGGTTCGGCTGCATTGAATATTACATATCTGCCGTAGTTCTGTATTTATAGAGCCCTGATGAGAAGACTTCTAGACAAACATGAGGAACTGAAAACGTGACGTGGATCATAAATATATCAGCCATTAAACAACATCTTACATTTCTTTTCACACAATACGTCTCCTTGCAGTATCAACACTAATTCGGCTGACTTTTATATTTGATCCAATTGGTAGATAGGCTGTATTTACACCATAAAGGTGCACAGCTGATATAAAGGGACACCTAGTGGTTAAAGCATGTTATTGAATTTCATTATTTTTTATTATTAGATATTAATAGGATCCCTATAAAGTATATTCATTACTCGTTATTCTCTACTAATAGTTAATTAAAGACTGTATATAATGACTATTTTGCACATCCCTTTCAAGATTTCAAGATTTTCTAAGGTTTATTGACATATCATATAGGCCTACACAACTATGGTGTAGTTATGCATTGAATGAAAAACTTGGGTCGCAGGTTCCTCAATAGTGCATTACAAGACATCTATCAATATTTGTGCATACCTCCAGCAATGTTAACTATGTTGAAGCACTTATTTTAACTGATATTATACATAATGTATTATACTCTTATAAGATGTATGTAGATATTTAATCTCCGGGCCTTGTCAGGTATTGAACAATCAATAAATAAAGAACACAGAATTGTTAAATATAAAACACAGAATTTGTGTGATTATACTAAATGATTTACAAATAAACACCACTGCATATTTACAACTGTTACACATGCTGATGGAACGCAAATGTTCCAACTTGGGATCAATAAAGTATATCTTATCTTAAGCTGATCGATGGCTACTGCCATATTTGCAAAATTTGCCTCTGAACCTTGACAAGTGCATGTTTCAGGCTTATCAATTAATGTAATGTAATGTTATCAATTAACAACAAACATAAGACCAGTTGTTAAATAAAGCTCTTCTGACCTTAGCTGGCATGTGTGGATATATATTAATGCTGCCCATTATGGGCACAAGCAATTTTCACCCATTTATTAATTATATGTTTTAAATTTGAGTGTTTCCTATCCCCTAAACCTCCAGGGATGTACACAGTTTAATACTGGCAACTTCTTATTATGGGAAATATGAAAACGTCTTTTAAAACTACAACTCCCAGTAGAGACGTGCCATAGATAGAGAACATGTTGCGAAACAGAATAGCCAGCATGTGTAGTTCTGGAGACGGGGACGGGGTGGGGGAGGGGGGGACGCGGTGGACACGTTCAAATCCAGTTTTGGACAGTCTGCCGTGGTTCCATCCCATTTCAAGTGCTGTTCGAGGCTCGGCGTAACCCTCGGAGCACACTCTCCAATCACAGAGCTTGAGGACTATCACGGGGTTTGTCAAACAGAGCACATGGTGTAGTCCAAACGATAGCTGGGGATTCTGGGTAGTGTAGTGTCTTCTGCTACCCTTTACTCCAAAAAAATATTTGTTTCTCCGAATCGAAGGGGAAAAATACAAAAGCATTGCACACAATTTAAACCAATCAATGTTGTGTAATTAACAAGGATAATCTGGTGTTTTTTAGTCGATGAGTAGTGCAGATATCACTGTAAAATCAATCGACAGTAAGGGGAATACTTACTTCCGGGTGTACAATTCTCCGTTATCCAATGAGAATGGACGCTCACATTGCCTTTAAGGGCAGCCGACACAAACGAATGCCGTGCTTCCATGAGCGTCATTACCAGTAGAAATACATTGCTTTTAAAATCGTGCTGTGCAACACGAAAAAAAAAGGGGAAAATATCAATAGATTAAAAATCGTGTTGGTGAACACGAAATGCCATGAGACTGGGTTGGCCAACCATGTGCCAGCTCATATTTCAGGGTTGCCAACTTTGGGTACCTGGCTGGAGTGAGATTTTGATATCATGGGTTTAATTACACATATGCGCACTAAATGACTGCTATCGTGTCAGTAGCGGGACCTTAGCATATATATAGGATATATATACAATATATACAAATACACAATATTGGACACAGACTATAAAGGGAACAAAGTTTCATTCACTAATGAAAGTCAAACACATGTTTGTTGCCACTGTTTTATTGTGTGCAATTAATTGACTTATCGTACGATAAATAAAAATGAACTCGATACATTTCCATTTACATGAGGATGTGACTAGCAGTTTGAAAGGATATACTTGAATTATTATTATATATTATCATTATGTCAGTGGTCTAAAATGGTCATACAACGGTGCCGACAATATTATCGTTTATCGCAATAATTTCCGGGAAAATGTATCCAACAAAATTAATTATCGTGAGAGGCCTATACATGAAACACACAGACACAAACAAATCTACAGACTTACTCCAAACTGCCAAATATATTAATTAACACACTCACTCTCATATACTCTTTGACTCTATTTTGGCCTAGTAATAAGCAGCAGACTTTTATTTTTTGATCATTTCTACTGGATTTTAGATCTGCGCATGCGCAATACGGGTCAGGGATTGACCAACCGGCTCCCACTACTCTGCTGTCTTTTAACATTGTTAAGAGTGGTGGGGGCGGGGAGGGAGGGAGCGGATCGACAGCTTGAGCAGCTGTCAACTCAACATTGTAAATAACCAACCAAAAACGATCGCCGGTTCATCTTGTTTTTGGCGTGAGAATAGTTTGGGCAGCGTGAGATTGAGAGTGAAAGCGTGTGTCACACGCCAGATGCGTGAGAGTTGGCAACCCTGATAATATTTAACTGTAGGCTACATTATTGAGAGTGGTATCAATCTTCTCATCTAACTCCCAGAACGAAATAAAATTAGGTTTGTATCCAAAATGTCATACTATACCTATATTCTGGCCACAAAGGTAGCCTAAAAACATAATGCAGGCACTTAGCTTTGACTCAAGCTAATCTTGCAGATCTCAACAAGGCTTTGACAAAAATCCATTCAAATTAAATAATGGATTTGATTAATTGTGCCGATCCGACACAACATCTACAATTTGAATTCTCACAATACAATACACTTGTAAAACATTGCTCTTTTAATTATTTGTCAAGGTAAATGAGACAGCATTACAGCGCGATGTTCATGCACCTCATCAATTTAGCCATGTCTTAAAAGAGACCTCTTAAAGAATTTCCACAAAAGAGCCTCAGACTTATCTAGTAACCAACAGGAAAAGAATATGCATTTTAAGAATCACTTTTTTCAGTGACCCAAAAATAAAGAAAACAGACAAGAAAAGAGAAAAAACTGCGACACTATCTGCTGTGTCCTTATATTGTTGAACTGAAACTATGTTAAGCTCAGAGTATAGAAGCAGAAAACAGCCGCCCGCTCAGCAGCATAGCTCAGCAGCATTGCTCAGCATATCACAGCTTATCCAATCAGCTCTTCCAGTCACATCATCCCTCTTCATCAGAGTGCCTGATGTTTCTCTGCCGGCTGTGCGCACGCGCTGTGCACTGTGCTTCAATTCAGTACAATCAAAAGTCTGCCTTCACTAAGCTGTTTGCTCCCAAAAGCTAGCTCTGTACTCGCTACTCACTCTCTCATTCTGAATGATCAATCTGCATCTCTGCAAATGGAAAGAGAATGAGGGCACACAGGAGCTGTCAATCAACAGGCAACAGGTCAATGGTTGCATGGACAATTGAAATGCACGTGTGTGATATGCCTCTTATACAACATAGCATGGTTTCCTGTAAAAGTCTGATTATTAGGAATGCAGCAGATAAATAATATTTACATGGCATTCCGTAGTTAGAAAAACACTGACATGTTCTGTTAGAACGTAGCCTAACAAACTTAAAGTGGACCTATCATGCTATATTTGAATAATATATTGTAGGGCCATACCCATACAAAACATGTCTGTGAAGTTTTTTTTTCAAAATACCAAACAGATCATGCATTTTCGCTCTATTTGCTCTATTCTAGCCCGGTTTTTGCAAGGGCTGATTCTGTGGCAAATGAGCTGCAGCTGACCACGCCCCCCTGCAAAGGAGCGTCATGTTGCCATGCTGTTACCATGCCACGCAACCCCCCATTCCCCTGATAGGTGGAAAGTTGCCCATATAGGCGGAGCTCCCTGTTTCTGACGTCAGAACAATTTAAAATCTGTATCAGATCCGTTGCAGCCCCGTTTTTAGAGATTTGGGTATGGAGGAAAAGAGAGAGGGAGGGACTCGGAGTGGAGCCGCTCCTCCTTCGCGTCGAAAGGAGCCAGTTGAGGTGGTTCGGGCACCTAGTAAGGATGCCACCTGGGCGCCTCCCTAGGGAGGTGTTCCAGGCACGTCCAGCTGGGAAGAGACCAAGGGGTAGACCGAGGACCAGGTGGAGGGATTATATCTCTTCGCTGGCCTGGGAGCGCCTTGGGATCCCCCAGTCAGAGCTGGTTGATGTCGCCAGGGAAAAGAAAGTTTGGGGCTCTCTGCTGGAACTGCTACCCCCGCGACCCGACCACGGATAAGCGGGAGAAGATGGATGGATGGATGGATGGATGGATGGAAAAGAGAGAGGGTGTGTTTTCTGACACTTGGTGAGTTCCCTGACACACCGGGGACACATATTCATGTATAAAAGAGGTACAAAAGTGCATTTTGCATGATAGGTCCCCTTTAAAGGATCAATGAAGGGTTCATGACAATAAATAAAAGATAAGGAAAAGCCTTACCTGAGTGAGTTCAGGTATGTCATTTTTGTCTATTCCCACTTCCTGTAAAAGAAGACAGTGACCAAACAGTTACCAAAGCAGTTTAAGATAAAGCTGATATTCAGTGATATAACATGCTCTGCAGGCTACCTCAGCAATTTTGAAGAATTCTGAAACCCGGATCATTCGTGCCAGAAATCTTTTGTAGATCTCCAGCCCGTCTTTGCACTGGCTTCTCTTCATCTGGAAGAATTTTTCTGGATAACAGAGGATTTAAATGTTAATATTTAGGTTAAGGAATAGCTCTGGTGATATTTTATGTTTCAATAAATCACATGAAAAGAATAAAACCAACAATGGATCAATCCTGCTACAACGTATTTTCTGTGTAGCAAAAGCCTAATATATTTTATTCCTCTGTGACAGAGCTCCGCTGTTGTCCAAACAAAATTAAAAACACATAAGTGAGTAAATCTTCATACCATGCAGCTACTGTAGGCAATTTAGATAATTTTGAGTTGAGCCATCATGCAGTGTTCTGCTGCTGTCAATACTGGCTAAAGTACCAGATCTGAAAATAGTGCAGACAAATGCTTCTGTTGGAGTACTTATCGCTAAAAGCAAAGGGCTCAGCTATTATAGAAAACTACTATTTCTTTTCAACTATAGATTTGTGTAGTTGTGACTCATTTTTAAAGATTTATTTTGTCAGTACTGGAGAAATAATTAGGGTGTAGCTGAGTGCAACAGAGAGGGTAGTGAAGCTAAAAAGTATTAAGAAGATAATACAATAACCTCATCTTTTAACGTTAATAAACTGTTATTCTTTTATTATTTAGGTGAAAGGGGTGATTTGTACCTAGCAGGTTTATAATGCCGTCATTGTAGCAGGCATATAACTTGATCAGATCTTTGAAGAGCAGGAGAAAGCAGGCGTTTATCACCCCGTTGTTCAGTTCTGGGGCATGCACCTGCGACAAAACAAAAGAAACAGTGTGATTAAGATTTTGGATATGATTATAAGGAACACAAACTAGCTTTTAATAATAAAAACAGTAAGTATTGCATTCAAAAGACAATAAAATCCTATTAAAGTCGAATCATGTTAGAGGTTAACAGTCATATGTTACATCCACAAAATACATCTACACCATATTGAAAAGTTCCAGATTAAACACCTCTATCCTTACAATGATCAAAACTTGACTAGATTATAAATATACCTTATTTAAAAGAGAAATGTGTTTATATATTTTTAAGTTTTGCTTTAAATAATCTCCATAAAAGGTGCTGCAATTTACAAGTTGTCATAGATGCTTTCCGCAGCTTTTTTCTGATCGTGTTTATCCCTCAGAAAGTTCAGTAACCGTTCAAAGTGACTTTGTTCCCTATTAGCGAGTGTCACTCACTTCAAAATCCAGCAGTGCGTCGATCTGGCTCTGGAGGGTGGGCATTCCTTTCAACAGCTTCTCCACCGCCATGGTCCTCATCACTCCCTCAGCTCTGACACACAAAGAAATAGAAAATGTCACAACCAAGCATCAGCTCTCAGACTGACTGTCTACTTATAGAACCTGTCTGCACCTGTTACACATACAGTATCCAGTACCTGATCTCTATCCTGCATTTATATTTGGCCTGAGGGACTCTGTGTCTGCCAGCTAAACAGAACGGTTCCCTCTGTAAGCATGATTAATGACCCACTCTGTGTTCATCTCTGCACTCAGTACACTCAGTGGTCATTTTCTCAGTTATTATTGAACTTAGTCTTATTCCTGTGTCAAATGTCCTCCATTTAATCAACCTGACCAAAACAAGTTTTTGAATTGTGTTTTAATTGAAACTCTTACACATTATATTTAAGTAAATCTATTTGAGACAAAATATCAGCTTGTTGCTTTCTTCCAGGTCTTGTCATTTCAAACTATCTTTATTATGCAAAAAAAGGCATTATCATGGTTAGCTTCCTGTTCTGATATGGCACAGGACACTAAACTGCTGCATTAGAACAAAACTGACTATTTGTTTCAGTTTTAGTCTCGTATTTTTTCGTCAACAATTTTAATAATTGGTCTCGTCATTTTCTTCTGTTAGTCATGCAAACAAAGTGGTTAAGAAACATTTTTAAAAGGAACTATTTTGCTTTTTGGGGGTTTCCCTTTCCTATAGTGTGTTCTAAAGGTTTGTGTGCATGTAAATGGTCTGCAAAAGCTAAAATCCCAAAGATCCCCCCAGAGAGAATTCCTCTCCCAAACACATTCCTGAACCGCTTCCATTGGACTGGATGTCATTTTTTAGGGTTTTTGAACAAAATAAACATTGCATTCCTTACACATTTATGAGACCCAAGTGTGAGGTGTGTTATTCTGATCGATATGGAGTTCATGTAAGAAAGGGGCATTTTTTAAATCGATAAGCTAAAAATCTATAGTCAATAGAAATTCTGTAGTGTGGCACGGAAGTGTTGTGAGAGAAGTGAAAAAGGTACCCTTTCTTGACTCGGACAAAGTCAAAAGACATCTGTCTGTAGGCGAAGGCCTTTGTGTTCAGATAGCGGCTGTAGCGTCTGATGAACGTGGACATGTCGTAGCCTGAGGAGGAAACACTCATCAGTAAAACATATTCACAGTCTTCAATGTCAACTCAGAGCAGGGTATGTGGAGGCTCTTAAAATGCCTTGAAAAAAAAGACAACGCCGAGATGTTTCACAATGTCAGGAAACGATTAGATTAATGCAACAACTTGAGACAGCGGGAAACAGCTATCATTAGCATAGGTGGTAGCAATTATCTACTTATCTAACTCTTGGCAAAGAAGCGAATAAGCCTTTTTTTGTATTACTTAATAATACAGAGTACTTTACTAAGGATTCCTGTTTTCTTTATGGATTTGCAAGTTTCTTAGCACCTTAAACCCTTGGTTAGATTGATACTGAAGTATTAAATGTAATCCGGATTATAAAGTCTTTAAAGGTCCCATGACATGGCCATTTCTACTGATCATAATTCCATTATTGAGGTCTACTAGAATAGATTTACATTGTTCAATGTTCCAAACTCACATTGGTTTCTCATACAGCATCTCTGTAAAGTATGTGTATTCACTCTCTGTCCTAAACGGCTTGTTGGAGCTCCTGCCCCCCCCCTCCCTGTGAGCCCACTGTGCTCTGATTGGTCAGCTCGCCCACTCTGTTCTGATGAGTCCACCACCGTTACAGCGGAACATCAGTGATTATGTGTTACAATGGCGTTAGCAACCAGAAAATGACACCAGTAATGACAAACAGATGAGAATGCTACGTGGGGTCTGGGTGCCGTGTTGGAGGGACGTTGCGGGGCTCGCTGCTGTGAGGAGCGGACAGTGTGAGCTGGCTTGCTGCGGGGGATCTGCGAGACAGTAGGCATTGTGAATGGACGCGGGAAGGGGGGGGGGGGGTGCTGAGGGGGCTGCAGCACCCCCCTCTGCGAGGCTCCAATAGCAAGAAGTGTGAAATAATTGATGACAGAGAACCAGAATAAAGGGATGATAAGGGTTGAGAAAGATGGTTGGAGAGAGAAGGAAAGAAACACAACCTACCATGGGAGCCAGTTTTGTCCAGGAAGTTGCTGAGGTTGAACAAGGTGTTTCTAGATGCCAGGAACTGCATTAATTTCTGCAAGAAAGGACACATACACAGGCTTTATTTTTTCTCCCAGCCAGAAAATGACAGATGGTGATTTGTCTCGAATTTCTGCTATGGCAAAAAAGCTTAAGGTAGAAGTCTTGGGGAAAACTTTGACTTTGTGAAGTAACAGGTCCAAAATAGCATGGATCCATAGTGCGATCCACAATTAAATATTTTCATTGGCATCACAGTTTCACCTGTGTTTAGCGGATCTGTCTCGGTGTGTTTTGGTTTTTCATACACATTCTACAAAGACCCACCCCATACTTGCCCCTGATTGGCTCTAACTCTGAAATTTGTCTTCACTGAATGTGTGCGGGAGAAATAAATAAGACATGGTTGTATACTGCTCCATATCCTCCTAAAGCTAAATCACAACCTTAACACATAAAGGTTATTCAAACTGAAGAGAACAAATTGATTATTATTTTTGCCAGAAAATTCTGCACTACACCTGCTGAAATTTGAAACCATCGCCGGAGGTAACCCCCCACGTCCCCTGTGCCCGATAAGATGCATAATCCTGATTCAAAATCTTTGGCAGATATGACCTAATTTTACTTATATCAGAGCAAGTGCCTGCTTACCATACTAAGAAGCCTAAACAAATGCCTTTCACATTGAATGACTGTCCAACATTATGCATTGCAACAATAGCAAAGAGTGCAGACAAAGCACGGACAGGCATAGCCGCGGGAAGTCATTTTACTTAGGGGGTGTGGTAAATTGTCAACGGGGGGGGGGCAGTTGTGCTAGTGAACTTTCAACGGGGGGTAGCCTCGCTGTGGGGACACGGTGGACCTCTGTCGCCTGTCAGCGCAACTTCAATGATGCCGTTTAAAAACACATTAAGGGCGGTGCCGGCCGTGAGCAAACCGAGCCGGCCGTCAGCAACCCTACTTCCCGCGGCTAAGGTACTTTACAGTGCTTTCACTGATGTAGCATCTACTTTCAAAATGGAGATATTCAAAGAAAATAAGCCTGTGCCATGAATAATTCCTTTGACAAAATTAACAAAAAAGTCAGAAATTGTAATACAATTATACACTGCTAATTATACAGGAAATAAAAGTTAACCAAATTGAATTCCCAGATCATCAATATATTAGACACGGATTTGCAGGACTGTAACTGCCAGTGCCCAGTTACTAGTTTGCTTGCAAAAACGTTCGAAAACGTGTATTCAAATTTAGAATTTTGACGCACATTGCATTCAGTGTTTCCCCTACCATTGTCTTGGGGGGACACTGCGCCACCCCAACGGAACCCCGTGCCCCCCCTGAAATTCAAGGTGTTTTAAAAAAATATATATATATATATATAGGCCTATAGCGCCACATGATGAAAATAATCTATCTATGGTCACTTTTCACATTGAACATGTGCTCTTTTATTAAATAAACAAAACGCATATGTTATTTATCCAATTTATGTGCATGTTTCAGTGTCCACTGCATCGCTTTGCGCATTCACATTCTCTCCTCCGCTCTGTTTCTGAAGGGCGGGGCTCCGCTCCACACACACACACACGCACGCACGTACGCACGCAATGAGTGTTGAGAGCTGTAGCCATAATCTCTTCATCTTGTGCTCAAAGTGCACCAGATTGATGCATTTAACTTCAACATTTAAAAAAATATACTATAAGTATCATACTATAAGTTTGCCAGGCATTATTCACTACACATTTTCTTGGATTGCACCATAGTCCTAACACATATTTAGTTAGAAAGGCAGGAAAAGGGATTCAAATCGAGAACTATTTCCATTTCCACAGACCCCCTGTTTTGTGTGTCCCCCACTTCTCAAACCAAAGTAACTTCCCCCCCCCCCCTGCACGGATCGCCATCATCGGACCGCCCGCATCCCGCCCTGGCAGCACCCCCCCAAAGCAGTAAACCTAGGGGAAACACTGGCATTCATGATTGACGGAGACACAGACATTTCCACAGAGTAGTGTGAGATCGTCTACATAACAGGTGCACCAACAGTACTGTAAATGATGTGATAGGAGCACCAATGCACACAATGTAAAAAGTCAGTCTGGAGTCCTGAAAAGTGTCCTTATCTCCAATGGATTACACATATCAACAACATTAAACTCATTGAAAAATGCTCAGTGACAAATGAACACACTACTGTATGTCAGCATCTAGGCTTGTTATATTTCCATGATCATGTTAAACATAATGAAGGAAGGTTTGATGGTTATTTAATGGGTCTCCTCTGTGCTTTCAGCAGTCTACAACACAACTGTAAATTAATATGAGAGCTGTGATGCTATACAAGTCCTTTTCATTAGTGATCGGAAAGATATCCTGCATCTGAGTAGCAAAGCTGCAGACTAGGTAAGTGGTAGGGTGTGAATACGAATGAGGAGAATAGGGAATCCAACATTAAAACGGCTCTCTCTGCAGCCCTGCATAAACAACTACATTGATACATGTCGGCATAAAGCATGTCACACACACTGCTGATGCTTATTTAGCGGCTACATTCACAAAAACCAGAGCACACTAACATTAGGGATGGTTAAGAATCCTCCCAGGAGAAATGGGACGCCTCACATTATCGCCTCTCCTCCTTTTTTATTCTCACATTTTCTCTCCCCCTTCGGGCACTCTATCATAATCAGGCCACACTATAACAGCAAAGCCCCGGATACAAACAAACAGCTCTCTGGAGACAGAACACACTGTATAACCTATTGAAAGGCTCACACACATTTATGACACTGTCCCTTTATGTCTTTGTGGCCACATTATAACAGATAATAGCTGAAATATGGGCTAAGTAAATACTTGCACATTATTCACCCACAAACTGAGCTTTTTGTGAGTGTGTGTGTGTGTGTGTGTGTGTCCCAATCTACTCTTTCCCCCTGACACCTGCTTTATCGACAACAGAGGTTAATGCAATTATCTTCATATCACTAAATCTGTTCTGCTTTTCACCCAATGAATGCTGGGAGGGCATTGGGTTCTTTCAGGGGCTGTAAAGGAGCATCTGTTTATCTCCCTTGATGCCAGTGCAGAGGGTTTCCATTTCTCCAGCTGACAGGACATGAATGGGGTCAGGGGTCAGGAGCAGGGAGCTGAAGGACAGTCCCTTTGCTGATTTTAGAATGCTGCTGAGGTCATAATGTAGATCTACTGTATGAGGCAAAAGTCAAAATCCAGTGTTCTATTTTTATTTACCTTAAGGTAGCTCTAAACCTGAAATGAAGCAGGTATTTTGGGTAAATGTTCAGGTTAAAATGTACGCGTAGGTGATCATTACATTACATTTTACATTACATGTCCTTTAGCAAGCAATTTGGGGTTAAGTTTCTTACCCAAAGCTGCTGGTGGTTGAACTACTGACCCTCTGATTGGTAGATGCCCATTTACCCACTGAGGTGCAGCCGTACAAATCAACACCTTTCACATGACACAGACTTAATGGAACATTTGTTGAAATAAAAAAACCATCATATTCCAAACCATCTGTCAGCATCACATGTATGCAATTAAGTATCAACCGATTTCAGCTCTTCATTGAATTAATTATTCAAGTTTATTATAACATATATAATATATATATGATCCAAAAACATCATATAGTAAAATGACACTGACAGCGAAGATTTTACCGCATAAAAATGACTTTTACTTGATATACTTTCAGTGGTGATAGTACTTACATACTTTTACTTAATAAGGTTTTGAATACAGTAATTGTACATGCAGTGTGGTTTCACAATGTGGTATTACAACTTTTACATCATTAAATGATCTGAATACTTTCTCAAATGTTGTGAAAAGTAAGTATGAATTGGTAGATAAAAACAAATGCCCTGTTGTTTCTCTTGTTTGACCTAACAGCATAATCTTTGCACATTGTGGATGATACAGTAGCATGCAGATTCCTTGGCCAAAAGGGGATCAAAAATACAATTTGAATTTACATGCATGATTTGCAATCTGAGCTCCTGGTACGGTGTGTTTTCCAGCAGGTAAGTGTGTACACTGGGTCGTGTGATGAAAGCGATGCCCTACTTTGCTTTTGACATCTTCTGTCTGCCCTACTTTACCTGACATCTTCCCAGTACCACCAGCTGTCTCTACTGGGGGGTAGAATAATAAGTTGTGACAATATTGTGGGGTTGACTATTGTTGCTTTTACACATATTTTACCCAATGAAATGTTTGCGAAATATCTTTTAGTTGTGTTGATATTATGGTGAATAGTATAGAGAAAAAATAATCCTAGTATTGTCAACTTTAAAAATACATCGCTTTAATGATTTTCACCCTTTGAAACGATGAACACTTCTGAAATCATGACAATATCTTGTTTCATATCACTATAATATAGATGTATCGCCCAATTCTACCTTAGCGTAGGGTCCATTGCTCAAGTGAAGACATACTTCTCCAGACATGAGAACCATTAACCAACATGTACTCGGTGTGTGTGTTAACTGTATCCTCACCTCATTGCCATGCACCATGAGGTGGTGTGTGGTGATCAGGGCTTTGTAGACCACCACCCAGCTGGCGTTGCCGACCCTCTCCAGCAGCGTGTCGGCCAACGAGGGGATGTTCACATTGGTGTCCTGGGTGGCCTGGATCAGGTCTGAGGAGCATCAAAGAGAGCAGGAGCAGAAGGTCACATGGTGGAAATGATACAGTGTGTGTGAGAGAAATGATTGAATTAAGTAATGATAACAGATGGGTGAGAAATTACGGACAGGAGGGTGTTAGAGTTAATGTGCTGGGACTGCTGCATCTTAGAGCAGCACTCTCTCGCATTCTAATTTCTAGTTTAGAATGAGCAGTGTTTCCTCAAAGAAACAAATGTGTGAAAATCGAGTAAGATGTTTTTACTTGTGTACACTTTTACAAATATCTTTCAGAAAATAATCATGGCAACAACATCTTTGTCTGACTTTAAAAAAACATAGGTTAGGTGCAGGCCCGCCCCTCCCTACACGCAGATCACGCAGACTGCGTGGGGCCTCATCTTGCGGAGGGGGCCTCACTTGATGCGCAAATGCAGCGCACTTCAGCTTATGCCCAGATGCGGCGCAATTAAGCAGAGGCAGCCCTGGTTAGGTGTCTTGGAGTGTTTTATTCTCCAGGTGTTTCACTGTCTTTTTATAACGATGCAGATATAAAAACACAAATTGGAAAACCTGCTGCGCATGGTTCGGCTAGTCGGTGTATGTTTTCTGAAGGCTCTGCATACATTGTGAACCAGGTGAAGATGTTTCATTATTGGCATGTGTTTTGGCATATTTGTGTGATTATTGCATTGTCTACCAACATATTATCAACCATTAGTAATGAGCACATCTATTGCAAGCACAAGGAGCTCCTCTTTATCAACACACTTGCTTCTGGAGGCTGCAGTCCTCCATCTTAATGAAATGTATATAAATAAGTGCTTCACATGTTGCCACTTTAGTCACACTCACTGCTTCTTTGTTCATTCCTGCAGCTACGCATTAATACCAGCACAGGCAGAGTGGAATATTCCACAGCAGAGAAACGGAGAGGAACCAGGAGGGGGGGGGGTTGTATTACAGATCAGACGATCAGCTTTATGGAACGGATCAGACAGAGCTAAAGAAACACACAGAGAGACTTGTCCTGGGGAGTGTTGCCCTGATGCAATACAGCTGACTCTGTAAATCATATATCCATGTTCTTATTCATATGATATTCAATCAAATGATCACTTTTACTGCTAAAGACCCCTTTACCTGTTTGTTATAATACAAGTATTAAATAATCAATTTAAAGATAACTGTTATATAATTCATTTTATGTGGGAAATACATTAACACACATATCAGTGGAAGGACAAGAGTACAATCATTTTGAGGCATTTTGTTCAAAGCTGCACTAAGCAATATTATTTTATGTGTGTTCCCTTGAAGCATTTTAGCTTCTTTTAGCTCATTGTTTTGGTTTTACAGTCACAACTTTACTGATTTGGATTAACACTTTCATCAGTATCATTTTTAACCTATGCAGGCAGATTTCTACAGTGATAGTAACTGTATTACACCCACCAAACCACAGACAGACAAAGTTAGAAAGTAGAGCATATCCCAGTTCTAGTGCCAGATATTTCACTCAACAGAAGGCGCAAAGCAAGAACAAGTTAGTATTAATATAGAACACTTGTTGGGAGGTGAGAAACAGCCACTGAATCATGGCTCATGTCTGATGGATGTGTCTGTTAACATATTCGCTGATATTTGAGTAAGTAACAATATGTCAGATAATTCTTCACCCGCGGACTGGCTGATTCCCTTTACCATGTCAATTTGAATAATGCTAGCCAATTATGTAACTTGTTGTTTTTTTCCTAAATAATAATATTACATGGTATTTTGATGGAACCTTTGCAAGAGTTCAAAGACGCTTTACACGCTAATAAATGAAATAACAACATCGTGTAAAAAAATCCTAAAATGACTGAAAGAGGAAGTGGAAGTGGCAGGGGGGGTAGATGATTAGCAGTTGAACGCGGGAGTGAAAAAGGTGACTTTTGAGGGTGTTTTTTTAACGATAGGAGTGTGTTGCCATTGTGATTGTGACTGGAGAGGGAGTTCAGGGGGAAGGAGGGGGGGATACAGCGAAGGCCCTGTCGCCCATGGTCCGGAGCTTAAAGTTATGATCGGTTAGCATCAGCAGACCTGAGGCGACGGGTAGGGGTGTGTCTTAAAGGGGGACACAGAGTTGACAAGGTTGTTGATGGATTTGTAAGTGAGAAGTTATATTTTGAAGTCAGTCCATTGTTTGGTGGACTGCCAGTGGAGGTGTGTGGTCTGAGGGATCGCTGGAGGTGAGCATGCGTTCAGCGGAGTTTGGACATGTTTTTTTAGTATGTATGCAGGTCAACCATAAAGGATGCTGTCGCAGTAATCCATATCAAATATGTGAGCTGTCCTCCATGGCAAACCTGAGGTCATATCTTCAGAGACAGTTTGAGGAATAAGGTAAGTAAGTAGGTGTGCATGCGTGATGGACACAGAGGGAGATCAAATATGACCGGCCTCTTTTTAAAAGCCTTGATTCAGCAGAGCAGAGCATCTTCTATTGAGCCCTGTGATTCATTAATAGTGTCACATCCATCCTGCACGGTTACTGCCAGCAGACTGAGGCAGCAGAGAGGTGTCTATTGATTCTGCCTTAATATAGAATAAATGGCAGCTCACCTGCAAACACGGAGCAATCTGTCACAAGTTAGAACGACATGAAATAAATTGGATTTTGACAACTTCTTAAAGTTTTGATGTATTGTATTTTTAAATGATACAATAAATGCTTAATTTTTATAATTTCTTTGTACTTTATACCATAGTTTTACAGCTGAATATTGTTCCAAATAAATACTTATATTTGTCCTGCTTGAGTAACGTTTGCTTTAAAATAATACCCAAGTGAAAAAAAGGATTTAGGATGCTTAAAGGGGACCTATCATGCAAAATGCACTTTTTGATGTCTTTTATACATAAATATGTGTCCCCGGTGTGTCGGGGAACTCACGCAGCGTCAGAAAATAAAACCCTCTCTCTTTTCCTCCGTACCCACATCTCTAAAAACGGGGGTACAACGGAGCTGATCCAGATTTGCGTCCGATATGACTTCATATCGGAAATGTGGAACTACGGCACTATCATAAAGTTGCTATCAGAAACAATGCCCGACTGTTTTGGACATAATATGGTCGGTGCATGTTTACATTAGCATCGCTAACACTCAGAGCTAACCTGTACTGCACAGAGCATTTGTGTGAAGAAGCAGGAAATACAAAGGAACTCACCTTGTGGTATAACCGGCAAGAGAGAAAGCCTTTGAGCTCCAGACTGTTTCAGAAATAACCCTTGATAATCCATGATATGGCGTTTCATCACGGCAGTATTTAGTTTAGACAGTAGCTGCCGGATCCCGCATGAGCTCAGCCCCCTCCTTTTTCTTTTATCAATTCTTTTTTTTTTTTTTAAAGCTTTATACCCAAAATCAGCACTTTTGAAACAGGAAGTGAAATAGAGGGATATGAGGCATGGCTAGAATGGGTGATCTGTTTGGTATTTTGAGCAAAACACTTCATAGACATGTTTTTTATATATTTGTATATATCTGAGACCTATGCTATTGCCTAAAAACAGCATGATAGGTGACCTTTAATATAATCCATTGTTGGGGTTGTTTTTTTAAAGGGATTTGTTAATAATAATAAACATATAGAAAATCAGTCTTATCCTTCAAGTACCTTGATCACAATAACAACTACAAGTTGGACATGAGATTTCAAAGCCAAATAAAAAACGTAAAAGATCTTTACCCAACAATCTTTAAAATCATGAAATCATCCAAACATAATTTAAAGACAAGCATATGGATTTGGTGAAAAAGGGATAAAACCAATTTGCAGAATACAGATTGAGTAATTGTGACTAATGCTAATAAGGAGCTGTTTCTAACAAAGCCATTTAGTTGCTTTGAATTGATCAAACTACTTTAGTTGTTTCCTTTTCCAGGGAGGATGTTTACGGCTCGGTTTGTTTGTCTGTTCGTCTGACTCTCCACTGGATTGCGGAAAAACTACTGGCCCGGTTTTCATGAAAATAAGCTCATAGAAGAACCCGTGAAATGTTGGCGCGAATCCGGATAACAGGACAATACAAATATTATATTTCACTTTGAATATCATTCCAAGATTCACCTTATGTTGGAACAACAACTCAGAAAAAGCAATCAAAGTTTACTTTTTAGTGTCCGCCTATTCCATGTTTTGACCCAAAGCACTTGAACCCAACAAAATGGGAAGAACGACTTCACTACTTGGGAAATGACGACCTCCGAGGAGCATGTAAATGCACCGTTGGCCTTGGCTGAGGTTTGTGCTTTCCCAATGAGTCTGGATTACTCTACATCCAGACTAAAGATGGAGATGGAACTAATGGTAGATGAAGAGTCTCAGGATTTAGTGATTCTCTTTATCATGAGAACTTTAATCTTTGACCAGTGATTTTCATTTCCTGCTTTATAATTCATGTTTTTATTCCCATGAATAAATCAAGTCCAGCAGCCCACAGTGAGTGTAGATGTAAAGGGACTGCACGAACATTCATGCAAAAACGCATTCAAGGTCACTTTGCTTTGACAGCCGAGCTACAAGTCTTCTAGCGCTTTCCATCATGCTTCCATCATGCGTAATGAATGCTGTGCATGTCCTCCTCAGTAGTAGGAAACACACGCACATATAAACATGCACACTGCACACACACTCCGATTGAGAAGGATAATCCCTACAGGGCTGATGAGTCAGCATCATCCTACGCGTTTCATCTCTGCGTCTCTTTCTGTCTCCATCTCCGTCTGTCGCTCTGTCTGTCTCTCTCTCTCTTGTTTCCCACAGTGAGGGAATCTGCTTTTGCCAGACTGCGAGACGAGCTGCACAGTCACGACCATTACAAATCTACGTGAATCGATCCCCTTAATCATGTCCTAAAAAGAGTACAATAAGAACATGAGAAGGGCTGTAACTCAAGTGGAGAAATATGTTTTTAATGATTTGTTGCAGCCTTATGGCATGTAAACTCATCTGTTGGAAAAGGTGCTGGATGGATTATTGGGAGATATTGAAGCATGCAGCTGAAAAGACTCCTGCGGACAGAGAAAAAGAAAGTGGCGGAGAGTCTCCGCTCTGATTGAGATGCTGAACAACAATTCAGCATGAAGTCCTGACTCACCGTCTCCCCCTCCCACCTTCCTTTTCAATTATTCATGTTTGAGTGTGAGTAAGAAAGAGAGGCAGGTCGATATGTGGCCCTTCTCAAGCGCTAGCACACACAGATAGTCACGCTGAATATCAATTACTGGCATACTTGGATACAAATTCCATATCCTGCATGTTGCAGAATGAAGCAAATTGAATCGTAAATATGTTATTACTTCCCTGCCAGACTAACACAGTGAAATACACCTTTTTCATACAATCAATACAAAGTTGTTCAATTCGAGTGACAACATTTCTAAAATAATATTCCATTGATCTAGTATTGATTTTTCATAAACCTGAATGCACTTTAAAAACACTTTCACCAATAGCAAAATCACAGATGAACACACTCACATTGCCTATCCTCTGGATCAGGGGCTGCAGAGTGTTATTATTTTTAAAGGCAATCATTGTCTTACGTTAAGGACAATAAAAGGCTCAGATAAATATAAAATATACAATATTTATGTTCTTTAAATACATAATATTAAAATACTTATTTTGGCAAAGAAAATGAATTGGCACGCTTTCGAGGCTGTTATTGTGGGAGTAAAAGAGGAAGTCATGTGACGTAGCATAGAGAAGAACACTGGACTTTTACCCAGGAAGCGGCTTATGTCTTGTGTGAAACTAAAGTCAATGTTAGCTTATTTTATGAAGGTAGGTTAGGTTACATAACATTACACAAGGAACATAACTCAGTCATGTTATAATGTGTTGGATAATTGACTTAACGTTGCATTCATAATGTTATTCGTAACAGACTTCTCGTAAGGAACATGTTCCGTAATGTACTTAGCATAGGTTGCAAGTGTTATGGAAAATAATATTTTGTGGCCTTTTCTGTCACTGAACAATACATATTTGTTCTGCTTTAAAATGCATGTTTCCATTAGCAAATCAAATGTACTGTATATGTTGGAAAAAGATTGCATGAATAATCCTGCAAAAAATGCATTCAAGGTCCCTTGAATCCCTTCGAGGTCAGGTTGCAAGTTAAGTAACATACTTAATAACTCGCATACTTAAAATGTGTTGCAATGTACATAACTAAGGTAACATAGGTAACATGTTATCTAACATATTCAACTTATGTTACAATCGAAACATTTCCTGTAAAAGGTTCCCTATACAGGGTTTGTTGTTTAAGAATGTGCAAAACTGACCCTATAGTGGAGTATGGAGATTGTTGTAGCAGGGCCTGACCTATTGGACCTATTTTCCGGATGGGGTGTGAGAACTTGTCAAACATGGCGCAGTCTCCTGCACTGTCCTATAATGACATGTCAGTCTCTCAGCATACAAACATGCCTTTCAATCAAAGCCTGGGGATTTTTAGCTGTTACACCTCAACGCATTTCTTTTTGCTATATATTCCACAGACTCATACGTTCTTCCCTGCTCTCATTTACAGAGACAGCACCTGATCCGTCATTTGTGCAGCCCAGCGAGCAAAAAGAGGACAGCATGTCACATCCTCTACAGCGTGCGTGCCGTTGTAAAATGTACTGTCAATACCTGTCAGAATCACATGTTTACAGGCACACATGCAAACACGCAGGCCACATACACACAGAGAGAGACTCATGCTCAACTCTTTAGAATGGAGCCACGCATGAGTCAGACTCAGAACTCTTGTTTTAGAAATGCTAAACAAATGTATGCACAATATGCAGGCTCATCTGTTATGCATGAAATGTCTGGTACAATTCTCCCAAAATGACATTGTTCCATGCAAAAAGCTAACCCTGGGGACAAAGACATGAACTGATCCCTTAAAAAAACATGTCCCCGTTTGGCCACAGCTCATAATAGCTTATAACTTCAACCTATTGTTGTCAGAAAACTATTAAAAACACGTAAAAGGGTTGCATTCAAGTGACATATTCATTCATAACAATAACAATGGCCAATGGGGCTAAGAAATATGGTTATTTATTGGGCTTTTTTTGTTCCTGAAAGGAATACAATAGTTATGTGTATTGTAATAAAGGTAGGTCACTCAATGCACCTTAATGGCTGTTTAATGTGTCTTCGATTGCGTTTGATTAGGAGGTAAAGCACCGCACAAATAACCAGAATAAAACACAAACAACTATTCAGAGGAAAGCAGGGATAGTGCATTCTTCTTTTTTGTCATTTTATTTATGAGGTCATTTGTCAATAACAAACATATTGAATATGTCCAGATGTACACTGTATCCCTTTAGCAGGTAAACCATTGGGCTTGTATTGATCGAGATCTTCTACTTTTACACTGTGGACTCATGTGCTCTATTGACCCATACAGTCACTGTCACTGAATACAATATCAGGATGCCCATCTGCAACACCCAACGCACAGCTGCCAGGACTCTGATTTGAAATGGCACCATTTAACATATCAGTAACTGTAGGTGATATCAGAGCTGTGTGTGTGAGTGAACCTGAAAAAAAGCTGCTATGAATTCACCGCAGGACCGACCTATACGCACACACGCAAACTTGCACGTCACACTTGCAATATCTTCCTCATTTTTTCTTCATTTTTACAAATGTACCAAGGGGACATGCCAAGGTGGTTTCCTAGGCAACAAGCTCTCATATTTGCAGTTGAATCAAGTATGCTGTCACATTCCTTTGAAATTATATTCAAGTGCAAACTCCCACAGCAGCAAACTGATAGGAGTCGTCCAAACAAAGCCAGATGTATCGTATGTGAGTCATACCAGCCTTCACAAAGCGGTAAGATTCAGCACTGAATTCAAATTAACTCTGATGCCTGCACACACCTCTTATGCTGATCATTAATGTCATTATAAATCATAAAACGGTTTATCTATCATCTTCTATCATAGATTGTTGAATAGGTGACTCGTATCAGTGTATTCACTAATCCTTCAGTGCAGTACGAGCCATGCTGCACGATGCCTTGTTGAGCTACACATGAACGGACCATGAGAGCTCAGTTTATTTTTAGCTCCTCTCACCCTCCAGCAACATACAGGGGGAAGGAGAAAAAATACCCAGAATGCTCAGTGGCTCAGCGTACCAATGTAGGGTGGCAGCAAAACAAAGAGGAAGCCAATGGGAAGGAGGCACTGTGGAGGATGGAAGTGACATCTGAGGAGAAAGCCAGCGTGCCACATAATGCTGGTGGGTGCAGATAGCAGCGCTGTTTTCATATAAGCTTTAGCTTCTGTGACATTTCACTCAGCCATTGGTGGATTGTGTTTGCTGTGATGCACTGGTATATTTATTTTAATTTTTACAAACAAATGAATAAATGTAAGTTATATGAAAGCTATGAGCGTGAGGTCAACAGAAACAATGTGGCCAAGCAAAAATGCACCACAGAACACTTAAGCGTATAGGATGCAAAACACAAACTAAAACTTGTTAAATATTTTAGGACATAGCCTACCCATGTGGATTTTATAGTAATTTTGGAGTTTCACACTTCCACATTCACAGCAATTATTAAGTTAGCAAGTCTTTATCTTAAATTATTTTTGAATGCAGGCTAAACATGGGTTCCTTTCTACCCTTCATTACCATATGTTGTAAAAAATCCAGTAGAAGATTCATTAAGCAGCTTGAGTGTGCTGTAAGGTATAGCTACAGAACTATTTCAAAAAAATATTCTAACGCTAGAAAAAAGCTGTGAAAACCATATTTGTAGTTACTAGTTTGCTAGCTTTTTCTCATATTTAAGGAGCTTAGTCTAGCTAGCATAAGTTTTGGATAAACTCAACTGGGGTCAGGAGATAAGCTCACATCTTAGCTAGTCTGCGGCTAGTGCTTGTAGCCCTAGTTGGATTGACAGTAAACATTAGTAGCTTGTTCAGCAGTGTGTTAGCATGGTAGGCCTACCAGCCAAAAACGCTGCCTGCTCATTAATGAACAGTAACCTAAAGGCTAAACAACTTACAGAACATGGTCGGTTAGCTTATGTTGTTGAACTGTTTAGCTAGCCACTTGCATCAGAAGAGTACCTTTCTACATAGCTTCAGAAAACAAAAACAAACCTTTTTGTGTGGTGATGACGGGGTTGTTTCTGCAGTTTACACCCTTTCTTTTCTTTGTTATCTTTTGCTCAGTGCATCTTCGTTCAATGTTCAACAAAGCACCCAGATATTTGCTCAAGTCTATTTCCCTTCTTCTTGCCCACAGCTCTAATGAACTGTTTGCTCACTACTATGCTCTCAGACAATTCGACCAAATATCTCCTTCCTGACCAGTCCAACAACTTTTCCTTTGTTCATTCATTTTGTCCTCCTCAGCTCCTTTCATCCCTTGTTAGCTGTTCACCGAGGCTAGAACATCTCTATGGCTGCAGGTTCTGCTCCAAAGGAGGGAACATAGATACATATCCACCCTGCAGTCCCATGCTGAATCAAATAAGGCAGCCAAGAAAATGTTCTTTCTTAGTTGTACAGATACAGTAAAAGCTGTATCTGTTTAGTTCTTTCTAACCTACACAGACTTTATTGCAAACATTGAACTTATACTTTCAACAGTGATTCTATCACTGTATTACTAACGAAGATGTGTTTATAACCTCATACAGACCTCCAATTCACTCGGATATTCCACATGAAGTTAAAGTTAAGACAGTATAAACCTACTGTGTTCCTTGTCAAAGGGTAGATCATTCCTTATTGGAGAAGCTGTAGGGTCGCATAACGTTTACAATTAAGCCAAACTTTGGAGAACTATATGTGACAGGAAACACTTTTTTGTGACACTTTTTTATTGCGAATTCAGGACCTGAGGAAGAACTCAGCAGGAAGATATAGTAATAATAAAACAGAAGGGACGACCCGAGCCCCTGTGCATTATTCATATGGAGCCAGGATGTAGACATGGCCCTTTAACGTATGAGCTGCTGGATAGGCTGCTCAGCTGATTACCTGCATGCCAGGACAAGAGACTATTCATGTATATTAGGCCTCAGCATATAGATTTTTGCCATTTTGGTACAAAAAATCCCCCCAGAGATTGAACTCAACTTTAATATTAATGTTTTCATTCTCAGAGTAGCAGTGGCAAGGGCATTGCGACCTCCAAAAAACATCAGAAAGAAGACTGAGAGGCATGGCAAGAGGGAGGTGGGAGGTATTCAGAAAAGAGAAATTCATGTGAATTAGATGCTCTGATTTGAAGCAGATAATGGTCTGATAGCAGATAGGGGATCCTGGTCACAGCTCATTAATCTGGACACACACTGTTGGTAAGACAGTCCTCCTCCCACACAGTGTTTGACATGAGAGAGGCATTCTGCGGTGTTCACAGATCCCTGCTGTGAGATCAGCACTGCAGTTCATGCTGAGCGCTCTCACCAACCTCCTCTCACATTCCTCTGTTCACTGCAACTGGCCATTAGGCAAGCACAGCACAGAATCATTATAAAGTAGTAAGAATACAAGAGAAACATGGGGGTAGAAGTGGTGGTGGCGGTGAACGATAGAGTGGGCGAGGCAAAAGGAAAAACATACGAGGACCAATTAACTGAACAGCAAGTCTGGAAGATGCTGGAGGATACTTTCCTCCTTGTAGAGAATAATGACTCAGACTTAAACTGTGCCACATGTTTCAGAAGACACACAATACATCTCAGGCATGTTGTGATTGTGTCTTTTAGCTCAAATTGAATAAAATTAGCTTACAACTATGAGATAATTGTCACAAGCTATTGCCGTTCTTACACTAGACGCAATGGTATATGCTCCACGTCTGTATCTTAGCAAGTCATGGGCCTGTGTGATCTATAAAACCAACATTTAAAAAATATTTAACGCACTTTGCTCTGCCAACAGAAACATGTCATATAGGTGTTGGAGATGTCACATTGCTGCATGTTAAACCACTGCAAACTAGTCCCAACACACAGGAGTGTAACTGTGAAGAAGCATAACAAAATAACTAGCAGCAGTTTCAGTGAATATATACTGACAGCGTTTTCAGGCATGCCAAAAAACATGAATACTCTGTTTTAACTTCAATGTTTGATTCACACTGGGAGTGAAGACAGTTTTCCTGCTACAGGATTGACTGACAGTCCATGGACATGAGAGCTTCAGCTACTGTTGCCAGGAGACATGATAACCTGTATACATATAATCTGGCTGGTTGATATGAAGCAAAAATACAATCCTAAGGCAAACAGCTGACAAAAGAGATGCTATGAACCTAAATATTTCCAAACAGGTGTTTATTGCATAGCTTTTTCCAGTGGTAACAGCTACTACAACTTAAGCCACTTGTTTACAAGGGTTAGAATATTTAGGTATGTTATTGTTTTTGCTGAGTTAGATGAGAAACGTGGCACGTTACGACAACTAGTTTCAGAACCAGTGTGTACTAGTTTATGTTAACTACTCAACTTACAGTATGTACACAACTTAATTTAACTACACCTGAACATAATTATTTTAGCCCTAAAATGTCTCAGTAGTTTGTGGCCTTAACATAACCAAGTAGTATTGTTTGAATTCAAGACATTTACAAGTTTAAAACTTTGCATCGTTATGTGGTGGATCATTTTGACAACTATAAGAACTGGAAGCTAAAAGCCTAATATAAGTAAACGAACACGCATAATAACCTGAAATGTATACTCTATATATTATAGTAAATAAGCTCATAACATCAAGCTATTCCTCTAAACACAACAGCAAAATGTTACGATTTGTAACTACACTGAACAAAAATATAAACGCAAGACTTTTGTTTTTGCTCCCATTTTTCATGAGATGAACTCAAAGATCTAAAACATTTTCTATATACACAAAATAACCATTTCTCTCAAATATTGTTCACAAATCTGAAAAAATCTGTGATAGTGAGCACTTCTCCTTTGCCGAGATAATCCATCCAACCTCACAGGTGTGGCATATCAAGATGCTGATTAGACAGCATGATTATTGCACAGGTGTGCCTTAGGCTGGCCACAATAAAAGGCCACTCTGAAACGTGCAGTTTTGCTTTATTGGGGGGGGTCTGGGGGGGTCCGAAAACCAGTCAGTATCTGGTGTGAGGGGTAGGATTAGGGTTAGGGTTAGGGGTAGGGTTAGGGTAATGTTGTGAATCGAGTGGCCCATGGTGGTGGTGGGGTTATGGTATGGGCAGGCGTATGTTATGGACGACGAACACAGGCCACTCGATTCACAACATTACCCTAACCCTACCCCTCACACCAGATACTGACTGGTTTTCGGACCCCCCCAGACCCTCCTAATAAAGCAAAAATGCAGATTTTTTCAGATTTGTGAACAATATTTGAGAGAAATGGTTATTTTGTGTATATAGAAAATGTTTTAGATCTTTGAGTTCGTCTCATGAAAAATGGGAGCAAAAACAAAAGTGTTGCGTTTATATTTTTGTTCAGTGTAGTATTAGTACAACTTGCCTTAACTGGATTGACTATACTAAATGCAATGCACTTGAAATACAAGCTTTGCACGTATAGGTTATTAAAGCATGTAAGATAAGGAACATATCAGATAGAAAATAGCTTGAACATGCGCTAACACACACAAGACTTTACAACCCCTCCCCCCATTTCAGGGCGACAGTCTTTCCCTCAAATGTGGCAACACATTGATTGTGACTCATGTTGTGGCAACAGCACCTTAGCAGCGAAAGGGGACTCAGCACGCTGTTTATGTTTTCTAACCGCTTACCCTTCTGCCTCCTCCCCCCATCACCAGACACACACACACACACACACACACACACACACACACACACACACACACACACACACACACACACACACACACACACACACACACACACACACACACACACACACACACACACACACACACACACACACAGGTCCATGTATCCTGCATTAGCTTTGAGCAGAGTATATTCGCAACCTGTTAATTGGCGTGACCAGATTTAGAGTGACAGCAGAGCGTGTGATCATTATTGCAGAGAAATGCAGACAGTCCTAAATCCTGATCAGAAACAAGGTTATTATGATTAACATCGTCTGGGTTTGAACATAGTCTGCATGTAAAGAAGAGAAGGAAACCAAGCACATACATTTTCGGAAAACATAACCTTCTGTAGCTATAAATCCGTCGCACTCTCTCAATAACAAGAGGATTACGAGGTTAGGGCGACATTAGCAGCAGTAGATGGATATAGAGGCTATTAGAAGCAGGAGAATGGCAGAGCCTGTGTTTTGGGAAGCAAAGCCATCTTCATTTGGCAGACTTTCAAACCCTGTTACACTTTCTCTCTAGTTGTTACCCTGTGGGCCACCCTGCATGTCCTCTGATCCATCTTCAGGGCCTTCGGGTTCACACTGAGAATAAAAAGTGCCTGTCCAACATTCTCTTGCCTCATGGTGGATATATAAAATAAATGGGCCCATTGATTGAAGTAATTATTTGGCAGCAGCTGTTTTTGGTTATAAAGCCAAGTTTCAATGTCCTGCAGCCGCAGAATGATGTAGAAAAGAGTGTGCCAGACTTATCATTGAAAACTTAATTGATGCAGTTGACAGATATTGTGTTATCTACTCAGTCCTATCAATCCAACTAGACAGAGTGTCCACTGCAGTGTCCCAAACTCAGCCCTGATGGAATGTGTTGCAGGTGAGGAGATTAAGAAGGCTAGAATAAAACGCTGTGTGTAAATGAAGCATGCTGCTCTCTGACATTCATTCAATTCGGTGTTTAGCTATGTTAGCTTAAAGTAAAACTGATGAAATTAACCCTTGAGCAACATCTCTTATACAAATGTTAGATTCATGCCCATTCCTAAACGACATCATTCTTACATTCTGTGTACTTCTAATAATCAATCCCATTGCGTTTGTTCCTAATGAACAGGTTAACAAACATGCCAAATGAGATCATATTTAGTCAGTAGTAGTCACAGAGAAACGAGCGAAGATGCATGGCTTTTGCTTGTTCAGTGTCGAAGTAAAGTGTCTTTCATTTAAGAATGTATCCTCCTCATGAACACTACTAGTGATGGCCATCTTTACACGTTTCCTTTCATTCATAGCTTCAAGATTTTTTGTCACTGACAAAAAGTGCAGATCTTCTAGGCAATGATCTTCTTTGCTCCCAGTGATTATCCTCCTGACTCACAGCTGCAATCTCTTTCTCTGCATCCCTACAAAGAAAAACACATTCCTTCTTTCTCTGGGATGCTGCCAACGCCATGTGGCATACTCCCGCATGCCCACAGAGGCACACACATGCAGCCTATAAGCTATCGAGAGCCTTCTGTAAGACACACAAGGGCCGTGTGGGGTGTCAGGCAATCTGTGCTGCTGTGCTCTAATCTTTTTAGATCTTGGAGGACTTCTGATCTGTATCGCAGTCATCTGTCAGGCTCCTAATATAGACAGGAAATGTGTGCCCTAGAGACACATACCTACTATTGTGCAGATATTAGGATTACTTTTGTGTTGAAGCCTTTTCTCCTCCATAGAGTCTGCCATTTGTGGCCTGAAGAGACAAATCATATGTTCATTCCACTATGTTGAACTTTAAAGGGGCCCTATATGTTCAGTTGTAGGTTCATATTTGTATTTTGTGCCTCTACTGCGACATGTCTCCATGCTTTAATATTCAAAAAGCTCTTTATTTTTCTCATACGTGTCATCGTGCTGCAGCACCTCTTTTCACCCTCTGTCTGAAACCAGAGCCCAGTCTGCTCTGATTGGTTAGCTGGCCGGCTCTGTTGTGATTGGCCAACCGCTTAGAGATGTCCCGACCCTTAGCCATATCATGTATAATGTGTTGGAGCGCTAGCCAATAGAAGCGTAAGTGTTTCATATTGATGTCACTACAGCATGTTACGGAAGTAAACAAAGCAGTCGTATAATTTCATTTCATTACATTACATGTCACTTGTTAGACGCTTTTATCCAAAGCGACTTACATACTCAATACTGTGGACAATCCCCACAGGAGCAATTTGGGGTGAAGTGTCTTGCCCAGGGACACAACGACATGCTGACTGCAGTGGGGTTTGAACCCTGATCCCAACACCAACGCACAAAAACCTATATACCATACTACAAGAGAAAACAGTGGTTGATAAATACAAATTCAAGGTACCATTGGGTACTGGAACTGAATTCAAAGTGCCAGCTCAAATGTTAATTGATCCCAACCCTAAGGTTAGTTTTAGGGTATAAAACAAATAAACAAAGCTAACAGCTGCCAAAAAGATATACTGCTAGAAAAATGTCGTGGTGCCTTTGGAAGCTGAAGGACCTAATTCAGTCTAAAAGCTTCTTGAGTTTTCTCTCTCTCTGTCGGGCTTTGGGGTCACAGCATGAGAAGCTTACTGCTTGGCTGCTCTCTGGATGATCAGCCGAGCAACAGATACACATTTGGCTTTCAGTGGAACAAACCATAAAGGATTATTTGTAGACTATGGATAGTTCTGTCAAGACCTGCCTGGATTCAAGACTAGGATAATTGAATCCTCTTTTTTTAAATGTATTGCATTCTATTGCTTTGATGATGCTGATCAGATTGACCGACTACATTACTTTATGGCCGTCTCAACCCAACGCTGGAACTCAGTTGGAGAATGACGAGAAAAGCATGATAAGAGATATCTTTCGGCCATTTTAAATAATCTGTTACTCTTTAGTTATAGCCAGTTACCCAGAGGATACGGAATAAAACATGATTGCAATCAATAATATCTTTCTAACATCTTAATATCATTTAAATATGTACCTGTACTTTAGTAGGAGATGGAATGTCCAGGAGCAAAACATGCTAAATACATGTGAACGTGTGCAAACAGCAGAAATGACCCATCGTAATGCCAGAGACCATTAGCATGATGGGAAGATCGTTGAAGTGGAAGGAGAGGCTAATTAGGAAGATGACTGGTGATGCTGATGGATTGGTAAAGGAACATATTATGTACTGAAACGCAGTTTTATTAAGATGGACTTCTATTTCGAAAGACATTTCACAAAAATACAATTATGGTTAGGAAGATTGCTGTAATGTATGATGTAATTAATAATGCAAAGGGTATTTTGTGGAGAACACTGTGACTGCTATGTATGTAGCAACAGGTTTTCTGACAGTGTAGATACATATTTCTCCTCGTGTTCACAGAAAAAACACGATGAACTTCAGTTGACCCAAGCAGCACATTGGGTAAATGTCAGTTGTGGATACAATTACATGTAATATCAGAGGCATATCTACCATTGTTGAAATAATTCACCTTTCACCTAAGCCCTTTACTTATGAGTTTATTTAAGTTACCAAACTTGAACTGAAAGAGTTTGTATAAAAACGAAGATGTCCTTACTTTTTTGGTTTAACTTCATTGAGTTCTTGTCTGGTTCGGCATAATACTCAAATGTGACCAAATAATTCTGAAGTCTTACAGTTTACAGCTAAAGTGATTTGGATCAATTTATGCTATGCATTCATCCATTATGTGTAACTACTTAACCTTTTACAGCTATCATTGGTCAAAAGGAAGGGTTCACTCGATAGAATCCGGAAAACATGAAGAAAACCAACGGTAACACGAGGAGAACTTGGAAAGTCCACACAGAAAGTTGGGTTTATTGTGAGTCAACATTGCTAACAACTGCACCACTTTGCCGCCCAACACAGTCATCTAGTAAAGATGACTAGTTATGCTTTCGAGTTTTCATCTCCGTATTTAGTTTGATAGCCAGTTGGTGATATCGTTTGCTAAACAGCGGCCATTATGACCGTCATTTTTGGATAATAGGACAGCATTTGCCGTCTGCTAACCCAGAACATGTCGAGGTAGTTTCTTTAAAGACATACACGTGATGTGCTTGAGTGCAACAGTAACCAACCCAAAAAGTCCACAAACTGAATTATTAATCTCTACGAAACAGCTGTCTGTTTAAACGTTTGCTAACTTTAGCTTTCATTAGCCCCTATAAGCTACTAGTCAAACCATGACCAAGCAAGGCTGAAGAAGCAAAACCTCGGTGTTAGGGAATCATTTGCTTAGGTATTCAACCTTCGACCCAGATCATCATGTTCTCCTCTCACTGTCTCCTTTCCCATGGCATATGTCTATGGCCTTGGGTATTGCTGCTATCTCTCTTAAGGAGGGGCAGCTTGGGCGCATTGTTGTTGCCAGTCTATGACAGAGCACAAGCCGCCATGAGGTAGTTTACTCTTCAGGGACGTACTGTAGGTTCCCTGGCGCACATTATTTTCTATGGACGAGAGCTAGTTAGATTCAGGGTCCATATTGCTTTAGTCTCACTGATAAAGAATGTTGATTATTACACTCCACTCCGAACTAGTTAAAACATTGAGCTGCAGAAGAGTTCTTCAGAATTGGTTTGGTAACCGCCGTGTCAACTCGTGACACACCACCTGTCTTGTCAATTCTCCGGCCGTAACTCCAAATAAACCGTCAGTGTTTGCCATCAAAGCTCCAGCTCTCCTCGTGCCCCTCTGAGTCCTGTTTCCAATTGCTCCAGAGGTTTCCCCCACACTCGGGACATAAAGAAATAAGTATGTTTGCTCATGGATTCAACAATCCATTAGTCAGAGGGAGCTCTTTTGTAGGTGACTGAGAGAGCCAAAAGTGGAGGGCAGTGCTTCCTCTCTCTGTATTCACCACAACAGAGTGCTGACACAAACTTTGGCCAGCTCCCCTCGGCTATGATTCAACGCAGTTCATCATTCATTCAAATTGTTTAGTCTGGACACGAACAGACAGGCGGATCGATTCCTCCCGCTGGGTCTGAGTTTGTCATCTTGGTCCATTTCTTCAGATTTGATACTGAGGACATGATGAATGGCTAAATCTGGATTGGCTCATATCTGGTCCAACAGTGCATGTCTGGTGTTAATAAGTAATCTGTACACTAACCTGTGGTTAAGATAATTACATAAATGTCAGATTAAATGATTTCCTGATGGGGAAGGTCTTCAAAGTATGTGTACATTGTGTATATGATCTTTTAAGGCCAACGTTTATCTAATACGTTTATACTTTTATAGTCCATTCATCTGAACTGACTTTCATGAAAATGTGTGAAATTGTGGGAAGAACCCATTCGAATTTGAGTACCTAAAAGATACACATTAATGTCAAATAAAGTAGGGATTCGCTGATCTTACCTTTTTAATATCTGGGCTTTAATCGGCTAATTAAGCTGTATGACTCATTGAGTGGAAGAGACATGGATAACTTATTGTTATGTGTGTGGCAATAGATATCCAATTTGAGTTCTGGTGCATCATGACTGAAAGAATCATGGACATGTACACATGTGTTTGTGTATGAAGAGCAAACCCTTCTAGCACCCTGTGACACCTTTCTAAACATCACCTTCCTTAAATCCACTGTAGCATCATTTGTGGGTTTGTTCATCACATTTTAATCAAATGTATGTATGGATGCTCAGGATGGTTGATAACTGCTCTCAAATATGCTACATATTTACAGTTAATGCTGCATTAAGCCTTTTCCAAATGCTTTATAGGCTTGGCTTCTTGAAATTGAATTGGTACCCTTCCTCCATCCTTTCCCTCCCTTGTTTGCACCTTGCCAACAATTCAACAAATTGCACCAAGAAAACAGGCAGTGATGTATGCTGCAGTGCCACACACCTTTCTGCACTATCATAGGGGACCCAAGCAAAGGCTTGTGTGTGTGTTTAGTAGTACAAACACCACTGGAGCAACATGGAGGGAGCCGGTCTCCAGGCAGTAAGTGCCTGGTTTAAGGCTTTGTGGCTTCCTTCTGATGCTCATCTGCCAGCACAATGGGGGAAGAACCCCCCGCTGTAAGTGGGTAATAGGTGGTTTGTTCAATTAAAGCATAATGTTGGTTTGTGTACAGTATGGATGTACATGTAAGCACATACTGTGATGCTGATGAACACCCCCAAAGCATACTAACACACACTGGAGGAATGGATGGGGGGTGGCAACAATTGTGGTGTTGGTGTGTGGCCTAGTTTTACATGAGGAAGATTGATGGAGGGTCGAAAGG
This sequence comes from Gymnodraco acuticeps, assembly GCF_902827175.1. NCBI lineage: Eukaryota > Metazoa > Chordata > Actinopteri > Perciformes > Bathydraconidae > Gymnodraco > Gymnodraco acuticeps. The sequence goes on from NW_022989810.1 coordinate 3,400,452, forward strand.
ACACATAGATGAGGACATAGATGTATAGATAGATATATATATATATATATATATATAGATAGATGTATGTATAGATATAGATGAATAGATATATAGATGACTCACATTCCAGGTGCTTCTTCTTTGGAGCTGTCTGTTCATGTGTGGTGGCTTTACACACGGCCCGGGCCACCTCGGATCCGGTCAGGCCGGCCTGCGCCGCGGCGATGCGGTCCGTCAGAGTCTGCCCCGACATCTTCTCTGTCCGTGGAGTCCGAACCTAGACTATAGAGCGGCCACTACGGTCCTACCCCCCCCCCCACACACACACACACACACACACACACACACACACCGAAATGAACGACCCCGGTGTCAGTAATCCCAGTTGCCCTCGAAAGTACCACAGGCACACAGCTCTAGAAGAGAAATAGCAGGACACTTTCAATAGAATTGGAAATTATCTAAGTTGCATAACAATAGTGGCTGGTTAGGTTGGATCTGCACGCGTTTCTGGACTTTTCTACCCTGGAGATCGATATCCGTTCAAAAATAAAGGCAACTGCTAAAACCCTAAATCCTGATTTTAATTCTAGGCTTTTCCTTTCAGTTTCTTACTGTTCCGCGTTATTTGTCGGCCTGACACAACGCTCCCCTCCGGATGATGCGAGTCGCTGCCTCCCCTCCTCCCTGCTTCCTTCCTCCAGCCTCCTGGATAATCCTCTCCACCAGCAGCCCGACAGTCCTTGTGTTTCAGCGGGGTGTGTAGGAGAACATCAGGTCCTGGATGGCATCATCATCATCATCCCCCCAGCATCCAGTGCAGCTGTTTTCCCGTCTCCTCCTCCCGTGCTTCCTCTCTGCTGCGGCCCACCGTCAGCCTGCAAGCCCCGGCGATGTGCGCTTTAAGCCCGGGTAGTTGGATGGCGGTATTCCGAGTGGATGTGCATCCTCCAGTTTATTTAATTATTAATTTATCTTTTTATTTCTCATCACCCCGCCCTCTTCTCGGAGTCAGGTGACGCTGTATTACCAACCCCGCTGCTGCCTCTGTCATCGCGAGAGCTGGGAAGAGACGAGAGCTGGATGGAGGTTGTGGATGGGAGAGGACAGGAAGGGTTAATACAGCTACTCTACAGCCAAGCTTGGTTTCTCATCGTGCTGCTGCCACACGATGAAGGTCATATGAAGCGTGCGGCCTCAGTTAGCATTATTTTTAGTAAATGATGTCAAACTGCAGCCAGTCAGAATGAGGAGCTGCCTTCGTCACTGTCCATGGTGCTCATATGCAGGACAACTCTTTGCTTGAATATTACATTACATTACATTTAGCTGACGCTTTTATCCAAAGCGACTTACAATAAGCGCGTTCGTCCAACAAAATACAACTTGAAGAAAACAGAATCATAAAAGTACATCAGGTTTCATAGAACAAAAACATTTCAAGTGCTACTCAACTGGCTTTAGAAAAGCCACTGGCTTTAGAAAAGAATAGAAGTGGAAGTCCTTATACCATTTTTGGTAATGGTGTCAAATACTTCCATTTCCATTAATTATGGCATTCTGTCAGTGTTCTTAATGTTGATTCCATCTATTATCCCTCACTCGAAGGCACATTATTCTTTGTATGGATGGCATCATAACAATTAAGTTTGTTAAAGCAAAAGCATAGACGTTATAATAAAAAATGTTTTGCCCTGATATCAAACAATATTATAAAATAATTCCCCCCTGAGAGTGATACATGAAATGCAGTATACTCCTAAATTAGGTTCTAAATGGGGTTGTAAATAAAAACAAGAAGTTCTGCTACAGATTCATATTCAGGTTTGGCTTTTCGACAATCTTTGCTTTTTAGTGAAAACACTGGTCACTTTTTGCATCTAAAATTGTACAATGACATTATCTGCCATCTACTACTACTCTGCTTCTTTGTAAGGTGTATAAGTAAAAAGGTTAAAGCTTTTAACAATGCATTTTATTTTAAACATGTTTACATCGTTAATGTTATTATTAACACCTGCTTTAATTCCATGACAATCCACAATAAATCCTAAAGTGTTTAATACCTGTAATCCCAACGAGGAGTTCCACCTATCCGAGTTTCATGATGAGGTTCAGGATGCTCTAATAATCAGACTGAATTCTGTTTTGCACCCCACTCCTTGTCACCATGGATGCTCAGGCTTTTAGCTGCACTGCTCCCAGACTCTGGAACTCCCTCCCCCAACACACCCTAAAGTCTGACACAACCACCACATTAAAGTCCCTCCTCAAAACCCACCTGTTCAGATCTACGCGTTCACTGTTACTCTCCTTTTGTACTGTCTTTAAGAATATCTTTCTGAATTGTAAGGTGTCTTGGGTGCTTTGAAAAGGCGCCTCTAAATAAAATGTAATATTATTGCACAAATGATGAATATGTGAGGCAAAATATGAGTATATGCTGACAATGGACAGAGTGAAAATCCTGTTAGAAATCTTTATTAAGTCACATCGATATGGAATGGCACGGCATCTTCACTTAGTCCAAAAGGACTCACATGACATGTTAAAATGCAGTCATCAAAGCTGCTTCTTATTTACAAATAATTAAAATTAAATACAATAGCATTGGAAAAGTAAAATAATCATTATAAATACAAAAGAAAATGTACAAACTATTTTTCCCTCATTTGTATTCCCTTGTTCTTTGAATGTACAAGTTGAGGTTTTTCACTAGTGTTGATCAGTTGTGTGTTAATGCCCTTTCCTCCCCCTCGCTGTGTTCTCACGTCTTGATCAGACCCTCCAGAAAGTCTTTCTCCACCATCTCCTCGATGTTCTGCCGAGCTCGACTCCAGAACACTTTCTGGCTCTCCAGTTTGGGCTCCTCCTTGTGTCCGGGGAAGGAGGTGTCTGTGGGGTTGCGGGAGTAGGCGGGGCCTGTGCGGCTGCTGGCCTTGCTGTTGAACACCTGGCTGAGCAGGTTGAAGAAGGGCAGCAGCTGCTCCATGCTGCGAATCACGTACAGGGTCAGCGTCAGGTGACCCGGCTCCCAGGAGAGCGTTTTGGTGGAGCAGTCCTCCTCAGGGTTTTTCTGTGGGAGGGGAACATGTATAACAAGTAGAAACAAATCATGTGACATCCTGCAGGTAGGGGACAATGACGCTTGATTTAAAAGGCTACAACCTGCATGAAAAAGAGGCTTTTAATAAGTATCTCCCTGCACAGAGTCTTAATTACAGGCAGTCATCTGTCTCTTTGTACCTTGGCTCGTTTCCTCAACAGCTTGGCCAGTCGGACCACGTAGGGTTTAAACTCTCTCTGGTGGGTCCCTTGACGTCTCACTTCCAACCCTGAATCATCCGAAGCCTCTGGAATGAAGGCCCAGCGGTACCTGTAATGAGGCAAGGACTCGCTCAGAAATCACATCATTTAACAAATCAAATCAAATTTTATTTCTATAGCACATTTAAAAACGATTTTCGGTCGAGCCAAAGTGCTGCACATGCAGATAATAAATAACACATTCCTACCGATGTAAACATAAGACAATAAATTACAACATCAAATATAAAAATCAAACACAGGGAAGTGTCATGAGTCGTGCTCTGCTCTGATTAGAAGGCCAGGGTGAAGAAGTGAGTTTTTAGTTTAGATTTAAAAACCCCTAGGGTCTGGGCCGACCTCACATGGAGGGGCAGAGTGTTCCAGAGCCTGGGGCCAGCCGCCGCGAAGGCTCGGTGCCCTCTGGTTTTTAGCCTGGTTTTAGGCACTACCAGTAGCAGCTGGTCAGCAGACCTTAACGCTCTGGCTGGGGTGTAGCGCTGGAGGAGTTCAGCTATATAGGCCGGAGCCAGCCCATTTAGTGCTTTAAAAACTAATAAAAGGATTTTAAAATCAATTCGGAACAGAATTGGAAGCCAGTGTAGTGAGGCCAGAATTGGGGTGATGTGGTCACGCTTTTTGTGGCCAGTGAGGAGACGTGCCGCTGCGTTCTGCACTAGCTGCAGGCGTTTAATTGAGGCCTGGTCCATACCCATGTATAGAGCGTTGCAATAATCGAGTCTCGAGGTCACAAAGGCGTTGATAACCCTCTCCAGGTCTTTAAAAGATAAAAAAGACTTGGTTTTGGCCAATACTCTTAATTTAAAAAAGCAGGATTTCACTACGCTGCTGACCTGCTTGTCGAATTTAAAAGTGTTAGTAAAAGTCACTCCAAGATTCATGACAGAGGGGAGGATGTTTGTTTTAAGAGGACCCAGAATGTCAACAGAAGAGGCTGGAGGTTGGGGTCCAAAAAAGATGACTTCAGTCTTGCTCTCGTTAAGGTTAAGAACATTTCTGCTCAGCCAGGACTTCATTTCTGTCAGGCAATCCATCAACTGCTGTAGTGAGTGTTTGTCATTTCCTTTGAGAGGCAGATAAATCTGAACATCGTCAGCGTAGCAGTGGAAGGGAATGTTACGTTTTGTGAGGATTGAGCCTAGGGGCAGTATATAAAATAAAAATAGGATGGGGCCCAGGATAGAGCCTTGGGGAACCCCACAAGTAAGAGGGGCCTTTGCAGAGGAGAAGGCATCTAGCTGCACTGAAAAACTGCGGTCTGTCAGGTAGGACCTGAACCATGCAAGGGCAGAGCCCTTTGGAAACTATATAATTTCCTTTTGGAGGGCATGCATACCACGGCATAACACCAGAGCCTCGCTGCAGGGAAACGTTGGCGCTGTTCCGAGTTTGTTCTAATCTGTCAAAATGACAGACTGCTTTCAGATTTTTCCGTCATTGTTAAATAAAATATTCGGTTAACGCGACCACTGCTGTCCCAGCAACATCAGTACCAAGCGAGAGAGTTTTTTCCAGAGCAGGGGATATTGTAAATGCCCAAACATCCCAGCTTATAAATACCTGGAAATGTGGACATTCTCATATTCCTAAAAACCTGTCTGATGATGCTGAGTGAGTGACTAGTGAGTTTGAGTTGAGTTACTTGAAAAACTAAAGTGACACTTGATTTATTTTATTGCAGGGTCTGATTATTAAATGTCCTTGTTTATTTGTGAGATGCAGTGGCACAAAGAAAATGCCTACTTTGTTTGGTAGTACAAAAACACTGGTTTTCTTGTTCCAGTCTGTTACTGTCACTTTGTTTTTGACACTTTAAAATACTGCTATCCTACTAAAATGCTGTACAAATCAGATGTATTATTTAATAAAGAAACATTTTTAGAGTAAAAAAATTTGTATTGAAAACATTTTATTTTTTTCCCCTTTATTATTCAATATCGCGATAAATACCGTACCGTGGACTTGTTATCGCGATATTATTGTACCGTGAGTTTTTGGTATCGTTACATCCCTAGTATTTATCAATTCTATATACTGACTGACACACTTTTAACCCAGAATCTCTTCAACGGATAGCTTGAATATTATGAGCAAGGCTTGTTGGTACTGACATCTGGAACTGAGGCAGGCTCTCAGGAGGCAGGGCCAGAGCCAGGTCCAGGAGCTTGCAGGCAGACAGGTAGAGGTTGAGCCAGCGCTGGCTGTTGTAGGAGGTGGAGAAGCCGTTTCCACCAGAATAGGTCGTCTCCAGCCCGGCCACAGAAGGCCCTGACGTCCTAGAAGTGGACAGGAGAGGGTAAGTTATCAAACGGAACACAGGAAGAAGTACTTTATGATGTTTATTTCTAGTTTGGATCACGTATGTACCTTGATATGTCTTCATCTGCTGTTAGCTCCTGCTCCATCAGAAGAAACACTTGAACCTGCAGGGAGACAGGTGTAGAATGTGTGACTGAGTGTGTGTAATGGATTGTGAGTGTGAGTCTAGAGGACAGAAATAAGATGCAGTAAGTAAGCTCAAGAGGGAAGAGTGAGTCTGCGTTTCTCACCAGTTCAGTGATCATGGTGGGCCACAGTGAGGTGAGGTGTTGAGGGGACATGCGCAGCAGCAGCACTCTGAAGAACAGGAACACCTGAGCATGGAGGATGGGCACCTGAGGCAGACGCAGGCTCTCCACCAGACGCTCTGAACACACACCAAAGTCTCTGCTCATTACACATGTGGTTAAATAATACATTCACACATCCCAATGCAGACATCATAATGTCCATTTCAGAGAAACAAGCGTTTGATATCATTCATGAAACATTCGAAAAGCTGTAGGAGGCTTGCACGTTTTGCATCAATACAAATTGTTTTCTAAGAGTCCTCGTTTCTCTGAGTTAGCATCATCCGCTGACTCACAAAGGACACAGTTATGGGATATACACCTCAAGTTGAAACATAGCAAAAGTCTCCTGTAACAACATTTATTAAAAGGAACGTTTGAAGTGGTGAGTGGTACCTTTTCTTAGTCAGTGTTAAACCTACGGCTTTACGTTGTCATCAAAACAGTCATTTTACTACGCAAAGGGTTGTTTGTTTGAAATGACTCTTTTATCAAAGAAGTCTGGTGGTTTTAAAGAAATAATGGGTAATTGTTTCCTGTGAGAAAGGGCTGTCTAACTGCAAGGGAAAGCATTGAAACTATTCTAAATATTGTGAACACTTTTCGAGGTATCTAAAATAAGTTTTGCTGCTGCTCATGTCTACAGAACATCATGTACTGTAGGTTTTCCACTGACTGTGGATAGTTACCTCATACAACAGAAGAATCTTAACTATACTACAGATTACCGCTGTTACATACAGTATCTGTTTATGTGTGTTGGTGTTACCTTGTATGTCTGGCAGGTATTTCTGGTACTGGTCCACTTCACTGCTATAGATGGTGAAGGCCAGGCGTTTGAGCAGCATGGCTCTCTGCTCCAGCTCAGCGTCTCTGTTGGTGAACAGACTCAGAGAGCTGCTCTGGGCCACAGCCACGCGGGCTGAAGGGAAACACACACACTCATTATTCATCCTACTAGAACTCATCTGTCTGTGTTTTACTTGGCATCTTATTTAATCTTAAACAAGATCCTAAGGATAGGGGTAGGGCTGTTCAATTAATCGTATTTTAATCGCAATTACGATTATGGCTTGCAACGATTACGAAAACAACGTAATCGAAATAAAACGATTATTTTTTTTATTTTTTTTTTGGTTTTCAGTTGAATTATACTTAAAGTTCAGGGTAATCAACTGTTAAAAACATAGTGTTCACATTTTCTTTCTCCAATAAATGGATGTTTTCAAAGTCAATGAATAATCGCAATTACAATTATTGACCCAAATAATCGAGATTATGATTTTTGCCATAATCGGGCAGCCCTAGATAGGGGGTGTTCAGATTGTAAATCCCCATTATGCAAATGTGTAATATTGTGATATTGTGATATCATATATCTAAATAAAACTGACTTGACTTGTTTTACTTATATATTTGTGCAGCTGAATGGGCTACAGTAATAGGAGTGGAAATGTAACTGCGGGTTTGATGGAGACAATTAATTCTGCATGAAAAGGGCAAAACACTCAGTGCCCTGCAAACGTCAGGAAGAAAAAGACGAGCTGCTGAATGGTCCGTAAACACTCACAGTGGAAATAAATCTAACTCTACTTAAGAATGATCACGCTTACTCATGAGGTCTCTGAATGTGGTCTTGTCATGAGTCATCAGGTGGTCAATGATGGCTCTCCAGCTGAACAAATAGGAGAATTGATGTTGATGTGAGATTAATATGAGAAAACATGAAGCTTATAAACAAACATAACCCCCTTACATCTGGCAACAAAGTGCACCATTAAAAAGTTATGTTGATGGAATATTCAGTGGAAAATATTCGGTGGAAATTGGTGAGATTATATTTCATGTACATTATCAATGCGGTAAAATTAAATTAATCTATTATATATAGATATAAACTAAAGGGTATTTAAAAAAAGAAGGGCATGCCTTTACCCTTTATAAAACACTGCTACATCTATCTAGCCTACACATAAGAAATTATACATTTTTAACAATATTTGGTCAACATTCAAGCGTTTGTTCGATTACACTTTTTGGTTGTATTTGTCGGTGAAAAATTCTTTTTTATTAAGAAATCCATGTGGTGAAATTAAATTAAACCATTAGTCAAGTAAAATATAGTAAAGATACAAAATGACTTGTTCTGTTCTAAAGCACTGATACGTCCCTCTATAGAAGATAGATAGACATGTGGTTAGATATTCTGTTTTGTTATTCCTTATGAATGCAATTAGTTTTAAAAAATATTATATTTTATCAATTTATTTTAAAAGTTATTATTTATTTGTCCTAATCTTTTCATTATGTATTTTTTCTTATGTTATTTAGCAAAACTGTATACAGTGGTTCATAGGATTTCCTTGAGAATAAAAATAACATTTAAAAATAACACACACAAAAACACTGACACTGATTTTTTTTTTTAGATGACCAAGAAAAGATGCAAATACTGTGCATAAGGTTTCCCTAACACAATTAAACGATAACAGAGACAATCTCTGACTTTTTATTTTTGGGTGTAAGACTCCTTTAAGATGATATGTCTAAAATGTCTCTTGCCGTCATTGTCACCATTTAAGCTACATGTTAACACCATCTGTGACTGTCACTTTCTCCTCTCCTACTCACTGGCTGACGCAGGAGGAGTCCATCTGGAAGAAGGTGTGGTCCATGAAGAGGTCGAAGGCTTCCTTCTTCCAGGCGCGCCGGGTGTACTGGTACCCGCTCAGGCTGCTCAGCAGTTGGATGCAGGCCCGGTAGCTGGGGGCGTTGTGAGCACTGCCAGCAGGAACAGGAAATGGTAAGCTTTCATATGACGTTGACCTTTCAAGTGTTGCACCTTCATGCTTGATACTTTAAATGTGAACAGAAGCACAATTATTAAAAAATATTTGGTAAGGGGAAAATATAAGAATAAAGTATTCTAGAGCTGCAGAGAAGACCCTGCCTACAAACGATAATCTACTGAATTAAACAGGACATGCTATGCTCATTTTCAGGTTCATATTTGCATTTGTTGCCTCTACTGTCTCCATGCTTTAATGTTCAAAAAACTCTTTTTTTGTCTCATACTGCCTGTGCTGCAGCACCTCTTTTCACCCTCTGTCTGAAACCAGGAACTGTGTGGGAGAGAAACTCCCTCTGGCATTACATTTCGGATGTTAGCCTTTGCAGCCCATTAACATGCACAAAACCTATAACACACTATCGGAAAAGGAAAACACCCAAAAAGCATAATTGCGCGTGTAAAAATGAAAATTCCTTGTATTATACATATCCTTTTGAAAACAAAAAGTCACCCAAAGATAATGTGAATAATATTTCAGAAATGTATTTTAAGATTTGAACTTTTTGTCAGAAGTTCAGAAGAATTCCCAGTAGCAACAATGTCCTCCCTACCTGTGGTTGCGGAGGTAGGGCACGACGTAGTGCATGATATTAACCAGCAGTGGGATCACCCTCTCCTTCTCGTCGCTGTAGAACACCATGTCCAACAGATGAGCCAGCACCTGGAAATCCCCATTTATTCAGGTCAGTCTTACATAGCTGCCAGTAGGCATGGCAACATTAAGTGGGGTCGTTACAGAAAGTGGGCATTGATCTCAAAATATAGATTATCTTTGATTCCTTGTCTGGAAAAGTATGTATATTACTTCACCAGCAAAGTGCAATGCAGCGTTTGAGTGATATATTGCTTGGAATAAACCCCTTCATCTACAGTATAAGCTGCTAACAGCAGTGAAGCACAGGCATCATTAGCTCTACACTGAGCTGAAGACGCCAAGCCGCTGATTCACAGCACCACGCTCAGTCCAGTGGATCGATTCATTGTTCCACTAATAGGAATTGAAGTGGGGGTGGGGAGGTGTTTGTAATTCAGCTCTTAGGATCTCTGTCGGAAGGTGAGTGTGATGCAAGGCTGTGGTTTAGAACAACAAGCCTAAACATGGCCGTTAAATGTGAGTGAGAGCAGTTCGAGACATAATCAAGATGAACAATATATAACTGGGGGGGGGGCACTGACTGATGGCATGAGTAATGCAGGTTTTGCTGAATCACATGAGTGTTTTACCTCAGCCAGCAGCGTCAGGGCGTGAACGCTGTACACTGATGGAGTGAAGCTGGAGGCCTCCATCACAGTGAGCATTAAATCTACAAAACACACATACCAAACGTTAGCAGCAGCCAAACACATTACTACTGCCAGGCTGAAGCACACAGCCAAATATACATTCACAAGCTTTTTGTAGCGCAAAAGTGATCCCTTTTGAACCTCTCACATGTAGTGTCAGAGTATTCTCGACACTGGATTTAGCTGGATAACATGAATCCCTCACAATAAAACATCTCTGGTATGAACACAGACATTTTTTCACCCTTGCCTAAATACAGATTGCCGCAAACACCATTACAAAAAAGCTCAGTTTAATGGCTGCCTGCATGACTTACTGTACATTTAAAATGAACTGATGTGGATCAAGTCTTGGATAAACAAACCGTATGTCAGGACAGAGACTCACTGGCAACCGAACAGTGGATTCTCTTGTGGATTCGGACAGCAAAATGTATTTCTTTACACATAGTTAAATGTGGAATGCATTTAAACTAGATTTTCATGGGCTTCTACACATGACCAAGGCTAAATGAGGTACATTTCAGCCTACATTTTACGACTGCGGTACAGTAAAACTCATTAAACTGTCGTGCTTTTAAGACAATGAGGATAGATAATAGAAGACTATAGATAAGTACCTCATATAACTTCACTTCAAACTATCCCTTAAACCTCTTCTGGCATTGACATCAGAAGTAGTGTTACACATTTTGTTTAGGACGTTGAGTGGGAATACCTATTATATATTATTTCCAATGATAAACATATGGTGTTCCTCAACAGCCCTTGCTCCATCCAGTGCAGTCAGTGGCAGCAGCTCACCTTCTACATCAGCTTCAAGGTTGGTTCCATCCACGACGATCTGAGGAGAGGCCTTCACCTCCAGGTTCCTCCTCAGCCAGGTGGTCTGCTCCAGAGAGGAGCCTGCAATGGTCCCGATGGCCTCCACCACCTTATGGGTCACATCCTGGATACAAGTTATATTCAGTTACATGTGTACCATTTTACTGTATGATTCTGAATGACTATACAGCATGAGATAAAGGTCAAACCTTTAATTAAGGGGATCAAAACAAACACCAAAAGCTCAAGGAGCATTAAGGAAAGGAAATAAATATTGTCCTATTACAAAATGTAATATAAAACAATGAAGGGTTAAAAAGTAATGGAGGTGGCTGGAGTAGTTACCTGCAGCTCCCGTTGGTCCTTCTTGCTCTCCAGGTTGGGATTCTTCAAAATGAACTCATTTAGAACTCTAGGGAAAACAAAGAGAAAGGGAGTTATGTTGAATAAGTTAAGGCGTGACATTACAGGTACAAAAACAAATATATATTTTTCATTTTTAAGATGTTGGATTGTTTTGCATCAATGCCATGTCTTCTTTCAAAATAGGTTACTAAGTAATTCTGGATAATTCTTAGAATGCATACTTAAACATTACATATACGTTATCTTTTATTAATTATTGTTCAGACTGTTCCAGAAATGTGTGCAAGTGTGTACCACAATAAGACAATTCATCGTTTGCATATTTTAACCTAACATTTCAGAAAACTATAAAAAAAAGAAAAAAGAATGGTTTTATTAAAAGGACTTAACTGGAAAGTTTCATAGTGATATTTGTTAGTGACGTTTATTTTCCAAAATTACCAGTATTATATCTTTAAAAATATGAAAGTGGAAGGTGTCGCAATTGAACTGTGAGCAGCCACTAACATCTACAGAGCTGATACATTGATGATGATGATGATGATGATGATGTGAGAAAATAGTGAAACTGACCCGAGAATAAGAAACTGTCCCGGGGCAGGCAGGCCCAGAGGCACCGAGTCCTTCAGCAGCGCCAGCAGGGAGGGCCAGCTGTCAACTAGACTGGACACTGGGATCCTAGAACACACAGGAAACAATCATGAATGCCATGTAAACATGTTCTAGAGGTTAGAAGATGTCAAAAGTGACATCCATTACAATGAATAGTAAAATATATAAAGTAGTGCTGTCAAAATTATCGCGTTAACGGCGGTAATTAATTTTTTGAATTAATTGTGTTAAAATATTTAACGCATTTAAGGCATGTGCAGAATGGCCCGCCCCATACGTGCCACCAGTGGCAGCGCCAGGGTATGGCTGGGGTAGGCTACACCAGAAATGGCTTAGCCCCACCATGAAAAATGATGTTAAAGGAAGCAAAATATAGTCCGCCAACTCGCGCGTAGTAAATTGCACAGACAGCAGTTAGTAAGATTGATTTCAGTAGCCACGGTTTTGAAAACTTTTGTCACGTAGTGATCGTCTTCTCAATAGAACATCTTTGATAACGGCGTGGTGTTGTTGCAGGAAGTCCCGACGGAGAATACTTTTGCTGTAGTACAGGGGTGCACATAACTGGTACGCAGGTTATGTGCGTAATCTGAAATGCGTACCGTCACTTGTGTCACAAAGCGCATTTGCGTACCGACGTACTTGTGAAGCTTTTCCAGAAGGCGGTTAGATCACCGGACGACAGAGTCGGTCTCCGTGTGCACAGACAGTGCTGCTGTTAACGTCGGTCTGTACAACGGAATTGTGCCAAAACTACGCCAACCGGCTGCGGAGGGAGACTCCCCCCCCCTTCACTGGAGAACTGCGCTAAAACAGCTGATCACAACGTTCACACTCTGTGGTCACGAAGTACTCCACTAGCCCCCCCCCCCCGTCGACTTTCCTGAAGTACTCCCCCGTTGATAGAAATCAACACGTAATGAATTAAGACCCCACGGTTTGATGATTGATAGGTGTGTGGGTTGTCTTTCATTTTGACACGCAGAAAAATGTTATAATAAACATAGATACTGTATGTTAAATGGATATATCCGCCTTCTTTCATTTATCTTTCCATTCCCACAACAATATACATAAATAAATGGCATATTTTGGACATAGTTCGAATGGTGATTAATCATGATTAATTAATTTTTAAGCTGTGATTAATCTGATTAAAAATTGTAATCGTTTGACAGCCCTAATATAAAGTAAAAGTATTATACTGCTGTTGACTCACCTCTGGACATAGGCATAGAAGAACTGCAGCATGCACACCTCCAAGGAGAGGTGCTTCTGTAGGGAACCGTAAGGAACAAATGGTATTGTAATGACTCACTATCGACATTATGGACAAGTTGAAACTAAAAGAGATAAAATCAAAGTTTTGTTGTTTTTAAATGGAAGAAATGCATTTATTGCAGAAAAGCGTGAAAATAATATATATATATTTAATCAAGGACTACATTAAATTCAATACATGTTAATGTTATGCAGTCAAAACAGCTAAAGAGTTCTGCACTGTCTTAAATGGCTTCATGCAGATGGCAAATGAGATAGAAATGAAACCATTAAAACTAATGGCAACAGCAACACCTACCTTGTCCTTTGCGATGGCGGGCGGCTGCTTCAGGACCTCTTTGACCGTCTGCATCACGGTCTCAGTGCGCATGGCGCTCACTGAGCGGACCAGCTCCACCAGCAGCAGCTGCTCCTCACTGGCTACAGGGATCACCTGGGGACATGGTGTGGATATAATGATTAACACAACGATACAACCTAAAGGGTGGGTGTACTTTTTATTTCACAGTGTTTCTCAGAACACCCACCTTATTTCTGACGGGAGTTTTGACCTGTCTCCTCTCATTCCAAACGTAGGCAATTGCTGCCATAAAGTGAGCACCGTGGTTCATGGAGATGGGACCCAGCAGCTCCAGGATCTGCTGCCGCAGGTTCTGTAGCACAAACAAATAAGTTAGGTTAGACAGAAACAGCTCATAAATTGCTATGCAAACTACTTCAGATACAATCCAGTCTCACCCTAGTCTTTTATTGTTAACAACACAACACAACGCAGGAATCAAACACAGTAGTATTTCCTCTAAGTATTAGACACTTTATTTTTAAATATGAGTCCACGGTACATTCCACATTTATCATGTTAACTGACACTAAAAAAAATTGTTAAACAATACTTTCTGCCTCAAAGTTAATCACTATTTATAAAGGGGGTATGGGCCTCCCGAATCTGAAAGAACACTTCTATGCTGCCCAGTTGAGATACATAGTTTGCTGGTGTAAACCAGATTATACAGCTAAGTGGAAAGAAATTGAAAGAGCATTTGGAGAATACCCTATTCAGAGTATTATAGGAGATATAAGGACACATACAAAATAATAAAAAATCATATGGATTCAATTACATTATTCACACTGGAGTTATGGTTTGAAATAGTAAAAATGCACAAAATACAAGAAGACATAAATATACTGAAATGGGTAGCATTTGACAGTAACTTTGTACCAGCAAGACAAGATGAATGTTTCAAACGGTGGGTGACCAAGGGAATCACAGCATGGTGCACTTTGGAGAAGAAAGGGGAACTAGAGAGTTTTCAGGATATGAAAGATAAATACGATTTAGGGAAACATGACATAGATATCTACAACTAAGGGATTATTATAGAAGACACATCAGGGGAACACCCTCCAAGGACGTGAATGAAGTGATTCAGACTATAATCAATTTGTATGGAGGAAAAAGAATTCGGACTATATCTGTACTATATCAAACACTAACAATGAACAAATATTCAACCACGTATATAAAAGAAAAATGGGAATCAGAATTCAACACGAAAATTGAAAATAATGAATGGCAAAACATGTGGAGAATACACCAATCATCCACCAGTTCGCGGATATGGAGGGAGTTCTCTTGGAAAAATCTGATCTGTTTTTTTTATAACACCCAAGGTTAAAAACAGATACTCAAATGTAAAGTTACCATGCCGGAGGGAATATCACAAAAATAACAACGTTTTTGGGGAATGGTTCATAAAGTCGTACAAAAGATAATCGGATATGATTTCCCCAAGAGTTTTATGATTCTTTATTTGGGTCATTTTACGGAAAATGATATACAACCAAGAGATAGATGCTTAGTTAAAGTGTTGTTGATAGCCAGCAAGAAAGCCATCACAAGGAAATGGGGGCAAGTGGATATCCCTACCCAAGGACAATGGATGGAGATAGTAGAGGAAATCTACATAATGGAAAAACTGGCACATCGGTTGAGACTAAGTCTACCAAAGATGGAAGACCAGTGGAAATGATGGACATTATATAGAGAAGAAGACAAACACATTGGTCAAGATAATCCAGGAAACCATTGAGATTTAAACTCCCGACAAGGGCTCTTTTGGACAGTCGTTTTTTATTTTTCATTTCATTTGATTTTTGAGATGCCCGTTGCACCTCAACATGTGGATGCAAATTTAAATTGTATTTTTGAATGTCAAAGTTAAATGACAGTATGTACGTTTGGAATTCAGTGCAATTATTTTCAATAAAAACAAAGTATAACAAAAAAAAAGAAAAGTTAATCGCTATTTTATATGTGTATTCTGCCAAATATGAAATGCTCAAACTAAGAAAGGTCGTAGTTGAAAAAGTAATTTTAAGTAAGCAGCCTATTATTCCTTCATGCAGGGACACAGGGCATGTAATGATTACACATTATGTTACAGGATAAAAACCTCCGTATTATCTCAGTGTAATTGATTTTCCAACCCACCGCCGGAAAAAACTAATATCATCTGGACAGGCTAATAACTACTTGCATGAAAACACAGAGCTGTAATTGCTGAAAGGTCCTTCAGTGCCTGTAATGAGATGACATTCTTACTGTTGGGACTAGGAGTCCAAGTATTAATATATGTATGGAGTTAGAATCTCGTTTCTGTAGAAAATCTAAGACCGAGCAGTTTCTCACTTGGCTGTGTACACTGCAGTGCACACTATAGATACGTTTTTTTCATCTGCAGTGCTGCAGGAGACATTTCAGCTTATGTAAAGAAATATGTTAGCTGCATTTGCATTTATTCTACCTGGGCAAGACAACATTTAAATAGCTAAATAGTGAAATATATAAGGATCATTTGTCAACCAATTCTGGAATGACCCATATATCTGCCATTTCTTTCATCTCTTTGAGGTACATTTAGACAGATTGTCTCTGGCCCTTCCTCACATTTCATTTGTTTTTTGTCATATGGTATGACCTTATTTTAAATCGTTAGAGTTTTAATTCTGAGTAAGGGTTGCCTGTTGTACCTTAGTGGAGCCCAGGTTGATGTTGGACGTGGAGGCGGCAGAGGCGGCAGCTGGCTTGTCGGAGTTGTCAGCCTGGTGGAGGATGCTCCACAGCAGGGTGACAGAAGACATGATGGTGTGGAGGATGGACAGGATGCCTGAGCGAGCCTCAGCCAGGTGCTTCTGGTCCACGCTCACTTGTAGCTGAGAGGCAGAAAATGCAACACGACAGAATGTTAACTAATGTTTAGGCCTGCAATTAGAGTTGTATGTGCAGAGAGTTGAAAACATTCACTGAGAATTGAAAAAGCATTATTAACAGCATGTAGGTGCGCGGCGCCCTCACCTGGTGGTACTGGGAAGTGGGATCCAGCAGGCAGTAATGGATGATGGCTGTCACCCCCTCCAGCACTGTGAGAATCAGGTCAGGAGGGATGCAGAGAGCCATCCACTGGGGTCTACAACATAAAGGAAAATATACAGGGTCATCAATATATATTTTCCTATGAAGTTCTCAACACTATCAGAAGAATTGATGATGTAAAAGAGCATCTGTATTGCATCCTGTGGCCAAGAGGGACATCTTGTGGCAGAAAAGGGAGAAATACATGAAGTAGAAAACACACCATCTACTATATACACACTGCTCTGCACACATTTACACTTTTGGTAAATCAGTCACTCCTTTATGAAATTACAATTCATAAATAATAATGAAATGTTTATTCTTAGTTCAGTAATTAAAAACAAATTATTTGTATTTGTCATGTCATTTGATTTATAGGCCAATAGCTTTCAACATTTATATGAAAAATGTAACAAAATATTATTTACAAGAAATAATAAAGCTCCTTGCTAAGATATTGTTTTGCATCGCACCTCTTCTGATTTGAATGAATTGTAACTTTTTCTGTTTCTTTAAAATGTCATTAGTACTTGATGTTTTGGATATATCCAGGGCTATAGTGTCTTTGCTACACTAAAGCCAATAAAGCATATTGAATTGAATTCATATATCATAAACGTAGAATGGCTTTTGATAATAGCATATCTGATCGGTACTAACCATGAAGTTGTTCATACCTGACGTCAGTGATCCCGGTCTCATAGCGATACTGCTGCAGGAGATTGTCCAGGTTCCTGCACAGCTGCAGAGTGACGGAGGCCACCACCCTCCTCAGCACCCTCCCCATGTACGGCAGGGTGGCTGTGATGAGTCCGATCCACTGGGGGTGCATCTTACACGCGTGGTGCTGATGCAGCGCCCTGATCACTGCGCACAGGAACATTCCCTGCGCTGTGATAGGCTGTCCGTGGAGGTATTGCAGTGACGTCATCGGCTGCTGAGGGTTGAGGTGCTCCACTTCCCCTCCCAGGATCTCAAACCCGGCACCATTACCTCCCCCAGCTCCCGTCCCTCCCCCAGGTACAGGTTCTCCTCCTTCCTCGGCCGGCACCAGCACCCTGTGCTCGAGCACCACGAGGCTCTGCAGCAGTCGGAGCAGCTGGGACTGGACGGCGCTGCAGCTGTCGATCTGGTCCTCTGATAGGTTGATGACGCTGTCCTCTGACAGACCCTCCTCCACTGTGGCCACGTTCACCCCCGCCACCCGCTGCTCGTGCCACTTCTGAGCGCTGAATATGGAGGAGAGCAGGCAGTGGAGAACCACTTTCTGAACTTTGCACTTGGAGAGGACGTCGCTGATAAAACTAGCGAAGCCCTTAGCCGAGCCGCCCGTGACTTTGGAGAGCTCGCTGAAAAGGAGTGTAAGAACCTCGACGCTGGTCAGCTGCATGGCCCGGTTTCCTGCCAAGTCCTCGGGGCCTGCTGTCAGGTGGGCGGAGTAGTAGCTTCTGAGGAAGTAGAGGCAGAGTGAGATGATGATCTCCAGGTACATTGCACTGCGGAACGAGTGGGAGTGTGAGTCCTGGGGGATGGGGCAGTAGAAGTCTTTGCCCATGACGGAGACCCTGTGACGGGCGAGGAGGTTTTGGAGCAGAGACAGCTGCGGAGTGTAGGTGTTGTTGATGCTGGTGGTGGAGATGGCGCTCACGAACCCTGAGGGAGCGGCCCTCAGCATGGCTGCGACCGCTGACAGGGCGTGGAGCGCTCGGGAGGAGTCGTACGGCTGGAGGTAGAGCAGGACATGCTGATAAAGAGGATGGATGTTGAAACGAGGTGGGACTGAGGATGATCTGCGTCCTGTGACACTGACCCCCCCAACGGTCCCTACGGAGCCCCCGCTGGGCGAGCCGGTGTCACTCTCGATCTCCGACACCTCCCCTTCCCCGCAGCTGTACCAGTTCTCCAGATCCAGGCTGTCCCCGAAGAAGATACTCGGCGGCCGCAGTTTCTCAGCTTGACTGGCCAGCTTCCTCTGCCTCTCCTCCTCTTTCCTCTTGGCCTTCTTCATCTTGGGCTTGGCCCCTGGAGATTTGTCCGACAGCCTCTCCAGGATCTTCCCTTTCAGGCTGAGCTGGTTGCTGCTGTGGCTACGTTTGCGGGCTTGAAGCTCGTCGACCTGCAGGCGGTGTTCTGGGGTGGGGGGATTTGAGCTATCTGGCAACGTGACGATGGAAGGTGATGAACTGTGACGTGTGATGCCCTCTCTGTGCTCCTCCTCCTCCACAGATACATCCACTTGTGAAACCGAGAGGAAATCCAGCGTGCCTCCAGCCAGCATCTCAGGCAGAGTCTGGTGGTTGGAGCCTGGGGGGGGGGCTGCGTCAAGGCAGGGACCAATGGAGTTTTCTGAGGAAGTGCTGTCAGTGTCTGTCTGAGGCCAGTTTTCAGGTTGAGATGAGAGTTCAAAAGACCCCTCATCTATTAAACTCAAAACCCTGTCTATTAGTTCTTTAATAACAAAGGACACAGCCTCCTCTATAGACTCTTCAGACATGTCGTCCAAAGGCTGTTGGTTTGTGCTGCTGACAACTTCTGGTTCCTCAAAGCTGCCATTTTCCCCGGCGGATGAATGAGAAGCACTGGACTCAGAGCTCTGGAGCTCCCCCTGCTGGTCGGCAGGCTGATATTCACCAGCTAGATGCAGGTTCTCGCTGCTCAGGCTCAGTAAGGACAGGCTGTCACTCAGGGGGTTAACAGTCAGGCAGAACGGCTCCATGTCCCCCATCACAAGGCCTCGGAAATCATCTGGGGCCAACCTGTCCCCTTGGATCTGAGCAAAGTCTGAGGAAAAAAGAGGACAACATTTGCATAAGCTGGACATGTGAAAGCAGGTGCGTTTCAAGATCAGTTAGCAGTTTAGGGTTGTTCTGATTCCAAAATGAGGACTTTAATAAGATACAAGCCTAAATACCAATACTGAAACGATACTACAGCAAAACCTAAATAGTCATGAACAATAGTGGAATAATAGATAAATAAACATGAATCCTAAAGTTTTTATTTATTTAAATGAATATTAAATATTACAAAACTGAGAATATTTAGAAAGTCAGTGCAAGGCAGTTTAGAATCCAAACAGGAATGTTTAAAGTAAGATGAGCTCTTTACACGTTAACTCACCAGTTTCCACCTTCACACTGCAGCCTAATACTGCAAGTTCATTTAAAGGTCACATATCATGCTATTTTTAGGCAATAGCATAGGTCTCAGATATATACAAATATATAAAAAACATGTCTATGAAGTGTTTTGGTCAAAATACCAAACAGATCACCCATTCTAGCCATGCCTCATATCCCTCTATTTCACTTCCTGTTTCAAAAGTGCTGATTTTGGGTATAAAGCTTTAAAAAAAAAATGTATAAGAAATAAAAAAGGAGGGGGCTGAGCTCATGCGGGACCCGGCAGCTACATACTGCCGTGATGAAACGCCATATCATGGATTATCAAGGGTTATTTCTGAAACAGTCTGGAGCTCAAAGGCTTTCTCTCTTGCCGGTTATACCACAAGGTGAGTTCCTTTTTATTTCCTGCTTCTTCACACACATGCTCTCCAGTACAGGTTAGCTCTGAGTGTTAGCGATGCTAATGTGAACACCGACCATATTACGTCCTAAACAGTCGGGCATTGTTTCTGATAGCAACTTTCTGATTGTGCCGTGCCTGATATGACGTCATATCGGACGCAAATCTGGATCAGCTCCGTTGTACCCCCGTTTTTAGAGATTTGGGTACGGAGGAAAAGAGAGAGGGTTTTAAATTATTTCTGGTTACCATTGATGTGCTATGTGTCAGGCTTTTATTGTTAAAGGTAAGAAGAAAAAAAAGGGCTGCAATGTGCACTGCTGGCGTGGAGAAAGTGGGAGCAATAACAAATGTGCTGTCTTGCTTCAGACGACAGATCCTTCGTGTAATAATTGTATTAAGTAAAGGCGTGACTTAAAACACTCGGCTACTGTACTTTAGTCGACAAGCTGTGGATGTGTGTGCCACACTACTGCTCGTAAACATAAATAGAAAATGCAGCTATTCTGGCCCATGCTTACTGTCTGAGAAGCCAGAATCCCTGGCGAAAAGGGGTTCTGATGGGCCCTGTTCCTGTGCTTCAGGGAAGACCTGGGCCCAGTGGCGCTGGGACTGTACCCTCTGGATGGATACACGGTGGGTCTTTGGGTGGAGCAGGACGAGGAGGAGGGGCTCTAAAACCCGAGCGATGTCATGTCTCTGAAGCACCTGATTCAGCCAAGCCCGACCTACAGCGCTAGTGCACGGATCCCAAAAACTCAGACTGTCGAGCATGATGAAGAGAGATCTGAAGGAAGGAAAATACAGGAAAGGCAGTGAAATTACAATTGTACAAATTGAAAAGTACTTCAAATCATTTAGCAAATGTTTTATGTGGCCAACAAACCTGTCAAATGTGCGATTAAAAGGAGAGGATTTGGTGATGTTCAAGTCTCGTGTCAGATGCCACAGCACAGAGAACTTCACATGGGACTCCAGGCGTATTCTCTGAAAGCAGAAAGGTGCTTCAGCATGGATTTCACAGACATTGGGAATATCGGAATCTTGGCTAAAACCGTAGTAGTATAATGTGTTTAGGAAGGACAGACTGAAGGGAAAAGGAGGGGGTGTGTTGCTTTATGTGAGGAATACCTTTACTTGTAGGGAGATTGCACTCCCAGCTAACATTGAGTTTGATTGTGTTGGTGTGGAAATCACACTTTCTGAGGAAATGTCCCTCACCATGATTTGCCTGTATCGACAACCCACCGCTAAGGTGGATTTCTATGACAGGTAAAACTCATGCTGAATTCCTGTGACTCCAACAAAGAGTTAATTATTCTAGGAGACTTTAATATCAACTGGAATGACAAACAAAATAGAAAGAGCTTAAAACGGATCACGGATAAACACAACTTAATACAACTAATGGATCAACCGACTATATAACCAAAACCTCCAAGACTATTATAGATTTATTATTTACAAACAAAGCTGACAGAATAGTTAAAACCTAAAACTTACTGACTGGTCTTACCGACGTTAATCTTATTATTTTTTTTACCAGGAAACTCACAATAAAAAGGTTCATGGCCACACCTAAAACCCCTGCCTTCGGTTCTCGCTTCATCCCCAAAAATCATCAATCAAAATGATTGATGGGGGGACACTCTCCTCTGAAGATATTGGTGAAAACAGTGATTTGTTTATATCTCAAATTAATGATACAATGTCTTCCTTCTCAAGAAGAGGGTGCCTTAGGGATAGGAAGGAACATCATCTTCCCTGGCTGAATCTACAATGCAGGAATCTAATGCAATCTAGAAACCAACTATTGAAGCAGAGCTTGAAATCCGGACTATCCACTGATAGACAGAAATTCACTCATGCTGGTAACAAGGTAACACAAACAATAAGACAGGCCAAAGCGAACTTTTTCATCAATATATTTGAAGGTGCGAAAGGTAACGGTAAAAAGGTTTGGCAAACCTTAAATAAACTATTAGGTAAACATACCAAACAGGAAAATAATGTTCTAGAATTAAAAATCAATGATGCCCTGATAAAAGACCCTGCAGTGTTGGCCAGCTCTCTCAATGAGTATTTCTTAACTAGTGCTTTGGACATTACAAAGCTCTTCCCGCCATCTCTCTCCTAGACTGACTGTGGATACACACCCCGTTTTTGACCTGGAGGAAATCACAGAGGTGGAGGTAAAACATATAATCTCAGGGTTAAGAGGTTCTAAGTCTAGGGATGCAGATGATTTAGACACCAACTTTATAAAAACACATATTGACTGTCTAATAAAACCAATTAGTATGCTAGTAAATCAATCTATCAGCACGAGGGAAGTTCCATCATCCTGGAAGGTGGCCACGGTGACACCGATCTTTAAATCTGGGGATAAGGCCACGATGTCCAATTATAGATCAATCAGCATCCTCCCCTATGTCTCTAAGATAGCTCAGAAATGGGTGTCAAAACTAATCACCAAACATTTAGACAAAGGTTTCGCTCCACTCCACCCAATGCAGTTTGGTTTCCGTGCTCACCTCTCCACTGAGACAGCTAACTGTGTCTTTGTGGAAAAGGTTGAATGTATGTTGGACACGAGCCCATATGTAGGTGCTGTCTTCCTTGATCTCAGGAAGGCATTTGACACCGTTGACCACAAAGTGCTCCTTACAAAGCTGACTTATTTCAATTTTTTCTATACATTGGCTCAAGTCCTACTTATCGAACAGAAAACAGTGTGTTTTGGTTCACGGAGCCAAATCCCCCTACCTTGTCAACCCTGTTGGGGTTCCACAAGGTTCCATTCTTGGACCATTACTGTTTTCTCTGTACATTAATGACTTGCCTAGTGTATGTCCTGAGTTGAATGTGCAAATGTATGCCGATGATGTGGTCATCTTTGTACACGGGAAAAACACTGAAATAATGACATCTTGTCTCTCAAAAGCTTTGGACAAGGTTCAACACTGGCTGAACAACATTTGCTTACAGTATCCATGATGTTCAGTAAACCAGTCAGTCAGTAAACCAGTCAAAATCGAAGGATCCAACGTATTTTTAAACAGAGCAGAAATATAACTAGTCTCCCACTGCAAGTATCTTGGAGTCATACTGGACTCGAACTTGAATTTTAAGAAACATACCGAGAAAGTATCAAATACTATTAAATTCAACTTGCAAAATGTTAAACAAATCAGACCCTTTTTAACTGTCAATGCTCCAAAGTCATACCTCCACTGTATGATTCTATCCCACATTGAATGCTGTTTTACAAACTGGTCGTTTGCTTGTGCCACAAACCTTAAACCAAAAGAACAGCTGTACAAGTTATTCATCCACAGAAAACACACTGGAAGCTGCACTAGGTCAGAAACCAGAGGAGACTGTGAAGTCCATCGTAGACGAACCACTTTCGGTCAAAATGTACTCTCCATTAAAGCCAGCTCACTCTGGAATAGCCTCCAAACTGAGTTACGGGATTGTCCCACTCTCAATAGCTTTAAAGGTCAACTCAAAGAATGGTTGAGAAACAACCAGACGTGCAATCACCGCTAAATGCACTTTAACACAGGGGTATCTCCTCTTGCACTTTATGTAGCTCTTGTATCTTCTCTTGCACTTTATATGTCGTTGCTGCTATAGTGTACTGCCATGTGGTAAATACTTGTGTATGCTCTTGCTCTTCCTGCATGTCATTTATTTATTTTTTGCTATGTTTATAAATGTCATGTTCTTATATGTTGTATGTCAGGGACTACGGATGGAAATGAGCTCAAAGCTAAAATCCGGCATATTTACACTTGAAGCATTATGTGTCTTAAGTGTTCATTAATGTGCATTGTCCCTATTCAAATAAACGATTATATGAAAATGAAATGACAAATTGTTTTATGTTTCCCGGGATGTTAAGTGTTTTCTGAACAAACCTTGTCTCTGTGCATGAGCTTTTGGCTGATGACGTCCTCACAGATGCTGGAGGAAGGCACCAGGTTGTGGAGCTGGTAGAAGAGCTCCACGCTGCGTTGATGGTGCTGAGGTGTTTCTTCACTCAGCTGGTCCCATAGGATCAGAGCCACACTCTGAGGGAAAAAAAGATGAAACAGGTTCAAGAACATCAAAGAAGATTAAGACCACCAATAGTGACATTGACAGATGACTGTACCTTGAAGAAGACTGTTTTATCAGCGATGTATTTTAAGATTCCCTGAGTGAGTGGAGGCCTGATGACCACGGCTACTCGACCCTGGCTGGGGCTCATGGGCTGGGCGGGCTCCGAGCTTCCACCGGATGCCACGCTCTCCGCAGTCACCATGGCTACAGACTGGGTGAGCCCAACGAGGTCCATGAGCAGGGAGATGGCCACGCCCTGCAGGCTGAAGTCCCCGGCCAGGCAGCAGGCATCCATCAGGGTCTGCAGCCAGTCTGGTGGACGCACCTGCTCACTGTCTGTGTGGAAAAAGAGGGGACATCAAGGGTTTAAATTTAAAAGCTCCAATACTTAGAACTGGGTATGCTTGATTTAGGGCTGCCTCTTATACTGTTCAAATCAAGCCCCAAGGAAGTGCACCCGACGTTGAAGCATATTCTCGTAGTGGCCAAATGGTGATACTAAAACCTTTGTGTCTGTCCATGAAGTCATTGGGCCCAAGAATACTTTTTCCCATACAGTAGATTAATCAGCTGATATTTTTTGGGACTAAATCAACTATAAACTCTTCTATAGCCCTTATTAATGATTTGGGTCTAAAAGTTGTCAAATGTGCTTAAAGCAAATCCAGATTTATTTTCCCTCTCCATTCATTTGACTGAGCCAAGAGCGGGAAATTAGAGGTGGGCTCAGGCAAAACGCTAGTGAGCATGCTCTATGGGCCAAAATACAGGTACTTTTGCTTTTGTCAGGCCATTTTGCCTTCATGGGCCACCGGGCAACTTTCATAGGAATGAACGGTGCCCCGCCTCGAATGCTGTATGCAGTTCTCTTTGTACATCCATGGTTCAAATCGTTCGAATCGATAAACAACGAGCAAATACAGTTTCAAAACAGAAGGTACATATATTAGAAAGAAAGCCATTTTTACAGTTAACAAAACCCAGAAAATCCAACATATTTGTCTTTTACTCACTAATTTCATTGTGTAAGGAAGATGGCAAAAAACCATGGCAATAGTTTATAAGGTTCAAGGTTCAAGGCTTTTATTAGTCATACGTACATAGCTACAGTGTAGTTATGACGATGAAAATCTTAGGTCACAGGCTCCTCCAACAGTGTACAGTAACCTAAAAAATGATAAAGGCAACTCTAATTTTGATCAAAGAGGGTGTTTTTTGCCCTTACCAATCTGCTCTTCCTGTGTGGGTGAAGACTTGAGGTTGCCCTCTGCGATGTAGACTGGGAAACTGGAGCATTCTAGAAAGAGCTGGCAGGCAGCAGTGAAGGCAGCGACACACTCCCTCTGGACCAACGCTGATTCTGGGCAGGACTCCACATGATCACTGTGCTGGGATACATTTGAAACCACAGGCCCCGACTGCACAACCACGCTTCCCTCAGCCCGGTCCCCCTGACCAGGGGTGATGTACAAGGTGATGAGGCGGGATAGGAACTGCTGGAAGTGCTCCAGGCAGCACTGCATCACTGGTTTGTCCAGAGGTTTGGTTTGAGACGGGCCTGAGGAGCGACGGCCCGTTCTGAGTGCTGGTTGGGGCTGAGGGGTTCCTTCTGGGTCTTCGGGGGCGTCTCCCTGATACTGCACGAAGTCTGTGAAGCCACTCTCTGAGGAGCGACTGCTGGGAGCGTGCTCCCCCTCCTCAAACACCTCCCCGCTGCCATGTTGCTCCAGAGTAGCAGGGAGAGCCTACAGGGGTAGAGGAGAATACATGATGAAGCACGTTCAGCAAAGAGTGATGGAGAAAGACTGTGTATTGATCAGTGCACTAGCAGCAGAGCAGGAAGAGCTCACACAGCTCAGAATAGAAGTTTGAGAAAGGGTTTTGACTTGTCGTAGGATGAAAATCAAAGGTGTTGCTGTAAGTCATTCAAGTGAGCACGCTGGCTATAGCATCCTTGACCATTTGGAGGAATGCTTTAAGGCAATATTGAATTAAAAGGATTTATGCACCCAGCTAATCATTCAATACATTACAATGTATTGAATATCAAATTAGTTGGGTATATAATTCTGTCAAAAACACATGTTGCCCTGCATAATCTAGAAACATAATTAAGAGATACCTTAGTACAGGGGTGCCCACACCTTTTCAGCTTGGGAGCTACTTTTAAAATGACCAAGTCAAAATGATCTACCTACATTAAAAATGATAAACATATATTTATTTATATATAGCCTATACTGAGTATAGCCTACCTTATGTTGGTATACCTTGCATAACTGCATAAACCACCCGTATGGCACAATACAACTCAGTACATTGTTGGTCATTACGTCAATTGTATACCCTTTCTTTAGTAGAATCAGTGCTTGATTTGGGCCGGTACTCACCGGTACGCAGTACTTCTAATTTTTACCCATCTGGTACCGTTCTTACTGAGTACCGGCACGGTGCCGCTACGGCGGTACTCAGTACTCAGTAGATGCGTCATGGGGTGCCGCCGCCGCTTTGCCCGCCTCGCCCCCGGAGCAGCAGTCTTCGTCGCCCCAAACACCGCCACCCCTCGGCGGCCCGCAAGTGCCAGAGGACCTCGGCAAAACAGAGCCTGCCCAGGTATATTCAAACAAGTTCCCAACCCGCCTGTACAGTGGGGCAAGGCGCTCATTTTGCAGCTCATGGTTTAAAAACAGAGATTGGCTGGAATTTCCTGTAAAAAAGATGCCATCTTCTGCTATGCCTGTAGACATTTCGGTTCAAATACATCTAACTCAGATGCCTTCACCACAATTGAACCAGAGTACCAAACGCTGTCTCCTGGTACTCATCTGAGTAACTCACTAAAAATGAAATACTATATGACAGTAAAACAAGAATAGAGTTTAAAAGGAGAGTGATTTGTAAAATATCCATAAAGAAAAAGTAAATCTGTTTACAGTTCTGTTTCATATGGGTGTTGAGCGATGTATCCACAGATCTCTTCATTTTGCTCTCAAAGTGCACCAGATTGATGCTTTCAACTTCAACATTTAAAATAAATCTTGTGTCAGGTCCACTCCCCACTTATAAAAATAGCACTTTACCCCTGCACCCCCTCTAATCTCAGATGCACCCTGAGTCATTTTGTTTAAGTACAGTGAGCCTTTCTAAAATATACAGTAAAGAGAAAAACCCACCAGCATCATAGGATATACTATGACTTTGAGCTGTATAAATAAATTGACTTGAAACAGTTGCTGATTTAGAGTACTGGCACCTTTTTTATTCCAATTCAAGCACTGAGTAGAATTGTATAAATTGGAAGGCTAACTAGGTAATCAGCTCGCCGGTGATTTGCAGCTGCGTGGTTGACCGCGTGTTAGAAAAGATGAGATGTCAGACTGGCTTACCTGTACGTCAATCAAGTGGCAAATGCCATTGTAAGGATGGATGATAGGCTAACTTTTTTTCATTTTTATTTTTTTTCAATGCCATGCAATCTACCCCCACTACCTTTGCGATCGACGTATTGGGCACCCCTGCCTTAGTAGAAGACTTAATTCATACCTCATATCCGTAATTTATTCAGTGAAAATGTGCAATATATTGAGTTTATGGTTCAGTAAATAATTAGGAGTTTGAATAGTGGAGGTCTAACCTCCTCACTGTGCTGTTGAGTGATCTGTACGCTGGTCATTATACATTGAGGCTGTACTACACACAGCTGTTGGGTTTGACCTGAGGGACGTGTGTCGCCAGGCATCATGCTGCAGACACAGAGACGGACGCTCTTACAGTTGTTGTAACAGTCAGCCTTTGGGAGCCTGAGGGCTTCCTGATTGAGGCAGCATGCTCATCCTGGAGCCTAGACTCAGATGGCACATTAGACAGCATGTTCTCTATATGTCCCTGAGGGTAGCGGGGGTTGGGGTTGGTTACTATGAGGCATTCAGTGGATGTATGTGTAATGTTTCCACTCTGATGGATAGGGCTGACCCAGGAGGCACGGCAGGCTAGTCTACTCTTCTTCCACAGAGAGAGAAGGCTCAGCTGTTGGGGAACCATCTTCTGTCTTTCTACTTGTCCTCTCTTCTGCCTCTCCCGGGCCTACCTCAATCTATCCACTCTCTCCCTCTCCGGGCATGGGACTGTTTGACTGAACTTTTGATAATGCATCACTGAGCTCTCAAACACTTAAACAACCAGGCTGCCGGACAGGGACCAGGAGCAACAGGACGGCCAAGCGAAGCATTTGCTCTGAACAAGTCTTCAAATGCCTTCTGTCGAGGGAGTGTAGGACGGCAGGGCCAGGCATGGGACCACCCAGCCAGCCGCAGCGCAGGGCAGGAGGATGGCAGGCATGGGCCCTGCTCAGGGACACCATCAGAGCCTAGACTGAGGGATTTTTGGGCAGTAACTTGTAAAGGGAAGTGGGTTAAGTGGGTCAAACTTGGACTTGCTCTGACTGGGGCAGCAAAAGAGCCTATGCCTCCATCAAAAATATTTATAAAGATCAGAGACCCTGCCAGCTGGGTTTTTCAAACTCAGAGATTGGCATTGCCCTGGCATCACCTTTGTTTTGATGGTTGGAACAATACATTTCTAACTGTCCACTTAAGTAAACACATTGCTGAGCCTATTGTGTTAAAAGTAGCAGAACAAATGTGAAATGTAACCCTTTCTACCTCCGCAGCACTCTTTCAAATGGCTTCATTTCACTAGCATAGTCATGTTAGAATGAATATCTAATTTGATTTCTGTATCAAACCTTGGTAATAAGCAGAGTTGGAAAGTAACTAAGTATATATACACAAGTACTGCACTTAAGTTCAATTCTGAGCTACTTGTACTTTACTCGGTTATTTACTTTTTATGTTACTCTATACTTTTACTCCCACTGAAGTTTGTAGGCAAAAGTTGTAGTTTTTACTCTACTTAATGCAATAGTTTCATTTATTAGTTACTTTGCAGCTTCATGTTAATATAAGAAATATAAATCACCCAATGACTTATGATGTATTATTTTGGATTGAAATACCTGGCCGTATAGATGTAATTCAAGTTAGCTCCACCTTTACTAATTTAGAAATATGAAATGATATACACATTAATGGATATAATTCAGTAATATTATATATATTACTTTAAGTATATTTTGATGGAAATACTTTTGTACTTTTACTTTTACTTTTAAAGTTTTGAGTTCTTCCTCCATCTCTGGTAATAAGAGCATTGCCTTTTGACCATAAACGTGTCTTTAACAAATCAGGACATGTCCTGACGTGGACATGGACCTAAATAAACAAAAGAAATACTAATAATAAATGTTTGTTAATGAAATAACTAAAGATGTCCATTTGAATCCCATGTTACTTTATACAGTTTCCTCACCCGTTTGTCCTCCTTGTCCCTGCTCTTCTCCTTTGAGTCAGAGCGATTGCCGTTGGAGTTGGAGCGGCCCTGTGCCTGGGGGCCCGATGGCAGGGCCAGGGGGGACACCAGGGGGGGCTGCACCTTGCTGAGGATCTTTGAGCAGAGGCAAAGGCAGTGGGTGAGCTCCCCGAGGCCGAGAGCCTGCAGGTGACAGGTCAGCGCCGCCACCATGCGCAGCAGCAGCTGAGGAAGGTGCTCCGTCTGGATCTCGATGTAGGTCTCCTGGAGACGTTGGAAAAACACGAGCCAAGTGAGACTTTGAGGTGAAGGGAGGTGCCATCACTGGAATCTGGAAGGTGGTGAACCTGATATCATGTTATTATCACTTTTATTTAAAAAAGTTTCAAAAATCGGTTTTACCTTTGGTTTTCAGAGGAAATATGAACAACAAATAACAGGTCAGTAGTTACATCTTAAGATACTGAAATATGAGAACAAAATACTATCTGTTACTCGGTTTGAGTCTCAAAGTATAAATATCTAAAAGGTCTAAGGTAGTTAAGGTGCAACATAGCGGCTGTTATACGATATTTATCCAAAAGGCATCTCTCGTCTTTTTTTCTATTTTTAAACCTTAAATGGACAATCATATATAAATATTTTTTGAACGTTAACTGATTGCTGTTTTCTACATTTAACCCACATTACACAGTTTTTACCCTTATTTTACATATGAATACACCCCTATTACACCCATTTAAGACTGTTATTTGACCTATATTACACCCATGTTACCTTGTAATAACCCGTTAAACCCATTTTAGACATTGGCTGAAAAGTATTTAAAGTATTTAATTATGCCTTTATCATTGGAGATATTGGACTTACTTACATTATATTGACCTCAATGGTCAGTCCCTACTTTTACCCTTAGAGCGTGGTGATCTTTCTTTCATGTTAGTTTTTTCTTTTTTTAAATGTTGAAACATTTTGACTCAACAAGCAAATGACATTTTTATGAAGAAAAGAGCAAAACAATAACAAACAAATTATAAAATGAGCATTACACCATGAAGTAAATTAGAACAGTCATATTTCTTACAAATATGTGAGCATTGCAATAGCATATAACTGCATGCATGCTTGAACATAAAGTACACACACACACTGGGCGGAGATTTCATTTTCACAAGATCCACACCAAACAGCCGGGGGGGTTTTGTCCCCAAATGTAATGACTGTTAGAATCCCACTTCTTCCTCTGGATCATTTTAAAACATTAAAGCATGACGTTGTGAAATGATCGCTCAAAGCAGGTGCAGGATCAGAGAAGGCTTGAGAGGGATGTTGGCAGGATGTTGCAGAAATGTTATCGTAGCCTCAGTGAAGCAGGGTGAGGTGAAAAAGCAGGAAAGAGCAGTACTTTACCTGGCAGATTACCCTCATGCTTCTAGTAGGCTTCAAGGAGAAAGAGCAGATAGTTTGAACAGACAAGAGCAAGCAGAGCACAGGCCACACAACACACACACACATTTCCCTTCACTCACAAACTCACAGAACTCTCTTTTTCTCTCGCTCTGTCAAAAACACACGCATCGAGCATTTAAACAGGGTAATAATAAAAGAGTGGTCGATTTCCAACCTATTCAGATTGGAAATACTTTAGAGACAAGCTTATTTCTATGAGGATGCAAACAATATGTTGGCAGGGAACACAGGTATTTTTGTACATGTGTAGAGATTTCACACAAACACAGAAACATAGAAGAGAGAGGAGGAAGGACACACACACCCCTATGCGGGGGGTGTTAACATCTCATAACGGGACTCAATACATCTGACAACATGGAGGCATAATTGCAGATGGTTATGATAAGAGTTAATAGGGAACATAATGGATTTTACAAAGGAGGTGTGTGAATGTGAAGCCCGAGCAGGGGCAGGAGGAGACGGGGGAAGAGAAAGAATGCGAGAGATACAAAACAATGAGGAATACAAAAATGTATTCTACAAAGGAAAACATCAAATACAAGAGAGAAAGAGCGAATAATGCAAACAATATGAAGAGAAATGAGCTGAAACAGCAACAGCATGAACGTCTGAAGGTAAAGAGAATGAGTAAGAAATAGGGATAACAGTTTAATACTAAAAGAAAATCATAGTGGAGTAATGCAAGAAAGGGTAAGGTAAGAGAACATGGACAATAGAAATAAAAAGAAGACAGAAGGAGAGAAAGACAACAAAAGACAAAGAGAGAAGTGAAGGAAGACAGAAGGAAAGAAAGGAAGAAATAACAAAAGAAAGATAGAAAGAAAGGAAGGAATAAAGAAGGATAGATCGAGAGAAAAAGAGAAAGATAGAAGTAGACTTACGGCCCGTCCACATGGCGGCGTGCGTTGAAGCTTCAACGCTTCTGCCCATTCACTTTGAATGGGGTGACGTCACGCTTTGCCGAACTGCATTGTGGTTCCGTCGCTACGCGTTGCTCGCTTCAAAAGTTGAGCAATGTTCAACTTTTGAAGCTTCGACGGAAGCCAATCTAATCATATGCCAGTACAAGCTCTAGCCAATCAAACCACGTGCTTGTGTGTCCGGGGCGGGAGATTCATGTGATTGGTTGTTGGTCAAGCTTCAGACATGCCCGCCGGCAAGCTTCAACGCACGCCACCATGTGGACGCTGCGTAAGGAAGAAAGATAGAAAGAAAGGAAGGAATAAAGAAGGATGGAAAGAAGAGTCTCACCAAGGAAACAATGTCCAGCAGGAAATCGACCAGCTGACAGAACTCCACCAATGAGAGCTCTGCAGGATAAAAGCTCCCAGCATGCCGTGGTGCATGTGTGCTGCTGTTCAATGTCCTCCTGCAACAGTTACAACAAGAGACATTATTTGGAGTTACAGTAGGCAGTTAGCAGTTAACTTCAGACAATTTGACTTTGAGTTCTGGTGTGGGTGTGGTGGCAGTGGGAAAGGCATCTTGGCACACTTTATCCAATAGTAGTTGTGTGTATAAAGTAAGAACTTGACACAAACAAACCTGCAGCCCTCCTCAAACCATCGAGCGATGTAGTCCCACATGTAGTACGGCTCAAACGAGTTGAACAGGAGATTGGCTGTTTTGATCACTTCTGCCGTCTTCTTGTTCTCCCGTAGTTTACTAAGAAACAGGAGAAATGAGCATCAATGTTGCACAATTAGCATGCTTTCATTTACAACATCTGTACACTCCTATACATGCCTTTTTAGGATATAAGGGTCCACTGTCATATGACAGATCGGTTTGTCTTAAAAATAAATGTATATAGAAATAAACTATTTTATTTTGAACATGTGAAGATGGTACCTGTGTAATTTGTTTGTAACTCATTCTTTTTTATGTCATTTATTGTAGATAAACTGTTGACACTGATTTTCTGAATTATATGGTTCTTATTATATTTACCGATTTTTTCTGTTTGCTGTAACATCCATTTATTTTTACTAGACCATTTTCTTTGTGTTACAATGTTCTAATGTAATTGTAATTATGAAATGTTAATTGCTTTACCAAATCCAATTCTACCTATGTTATTCTCAGATGATTCTACAGCCTAACTTTTAGCATGGGGTCCATTTAACTTTTGCGTAAGAGACACAGACCTGCTGAGGTGTGTTTGGTCTTTACTGAATGAACTCTGGCTCTGGAGGTCCAGCTCTGTCCGGCACTGTGTGTGCAGAGTCCGAAACACCTCGATCAGAACATCCTCTAGGATTGCTGGACCTGGAGACATGAGAGATGATGTACAGAGTGGTTATATAACCTTATGTGAGGCTGCTTGCGGTACATGCATCATTATATACTAGGGATATAATGATACCAAAAACTCACGGTACGATAATATCGCGATAAAAAGTCCACGGTACGATATTTATCGCGATATTGAAAAATTAAGGGAAAAAAAAGTGAATTTTCTTCTTTTTTTTACTTGAATATTTTTTTCTTTATTAAATAATAAATCTGATTTGTACAGCATTTTAGTAAGATACTAGTATTTTAAAGTGTCAACAATATAATAATCAGACCCTGCAATAGAATAAATCAAGTTTCACTTTAGTTTTTCAAGTAACTCAACTCTAACTCACTCACTCAGCATCATCAAGGTTATCTTTTAGGAATATGAGCATGTCCACATTTCCAGGTAGAAGCTGGGAGGTTTGGGCGTTTACAATATCCCCTGCTGTGGAAAAAACTCTCTTGCTTGGTACTGATGTTGCTGGGACAGATAGATATGCTTTGGCCATGGGTGACAGCAGTGGGTAAAACTGTGCATTGTCTCTCCACCACTTCAAAAACAATGCCGTTTTTGCCAAGAAGGTGAGGCTTATTGACAGGGCGAGATATAAATATACTGTTGGTACTTGTCAATGTCTCTAGGTATGTACATGTAGCCAGTCCTTTTGTGTTATCTGTTGTTTTATGTTCATGTTGTAACCTACTTTCTGCCATGTTGGACAGGTCTTCCTTGAAAAAGAGATCGATTATCTTAATGGGACCATCTGGCTGAATAAAAGGTTTTATATAAAAAATAAATAAATAAAAAAATATTTTTCAAAAATTCAAAAAAATCGCGGTAGATTTAGTCAGTCTCATGACGGTATTGAGACATTTATTTACCGCAATATCGCGATATTCGATATATCGTTACATCCCTATTATATACGCATTAACACTAACTAGACTGTTGGTGTCTACACATTCAGAGACTGGTTACCAAGTTCCGGTTTGTCCAGCAGACTGATGAGGATGCGAAATGGCTTGAGGTCGTGCATGAGGACGCTCTCTTCCTCCCCGCCTCGGGCCTTGCCCTGCAAGATCCCAACCATCGCCTGAAAACACACAAACGCACATATACACACTTTTATTTCAGTAAAATATAAAAACACCTCTGAAGCCTTTTTTGACGCAGCAGAGGGGACATGTTTTTTTTAAATCTTTTTTTCTTTTAAACAAGCCAATTCCATATTTGCATTGAACCCCCTTTTATTTGTGTGTGTGTGTTTCACGCTTCGTCTGCCCCATAATGGTGTAAAGCCAGGAACAGATTGTCTCTGTAGTACCAACCTTCTCCCAATGGAGGGTGCTCCAAAAACTACCTCAGAGCAGATGGCAAGAAAGCATAAATATAAAACAAAAACAAAAAATCCCTTTCAATAACCAAAGTTCCCCTCATGGTCGCTCTGTTTGACGCCTGTTCCAACCCCTGGAGTACCAGAGCTCATTACATGCCAAGAGGATGTGGGTTGTGGGATGAAAAGTATTAAAGGGGCCCTATTCTGCAATTGAATGCCTCTATGACATGTTTACATGCTCATACCCTCTGTCTGAAACCAGATCCCAGTCTGCTCTGATTAGTTGACCGCTTAGAGATGTCCCACCCCTTAGCCTATCACGTTCAATGTGTTAGAGTGCTAGCCAAGCGAAAAGCGAGTGCTACATACAGTAGATATGTCACAATGTTACGGAAGTGATAAAAGGAGTCCAAGTGCGGTATTTAAGGCAGGAGTGTGTGGGAGAGAAACTCCCTCTGGAGGGAACTTGAGATTTTAGCCTTTGCAGACCATTGACGTGCACAAAAACCTATATAACATACTACAGGGAAGACCCCAAAAAGCTTAATTGGGCCTCTTTAAGAGAAAACTTGTGTGAAAGGAAACCAGATCAGCAAAATTCAAGACAAAACATAAACTTATTTGGAAGCTACTTTTAAACATAAGACACCATATTCCATTTTGTCTTTGCAAATGGCTTAGGACCTCACCTGGACCAGCATGTCTTTAGAGAAGGAGTTGAAGTATTGGCTGGCGTGCTCCTCTGGGTTGCTCTGCCGAGTGCTGCGGGGGCCTGTTCTCACACCGTTGTTTTCAAAGCCTTCAATAAACAAAGACATAAATGTTATAATGGCACAAACCTTTAGACGTACAGTACAAATCAAACATAAATTATTATTATTATTATTAAAAATAACATAAGCTTGATGCGTTCAGCTTCCATCCTTAGGCATGCAGACACTTACCAGCAAGTTCATCGGCAGCGAGTTGCAAACAAGAGAAAATAAAGTGAGACTACAGCAGATATGAGCCTAACGTGTGTTTCACAAAAGACAAATACAACTGGAACACAGCATTCAAAACGTAGTGCCGGAGCAAATCACAAAACAGAGCAATGGGTGTGTAAAGGTTTGTACACCAGGGTTCCCACAGCTGTCCATGTAAATCACATATGTCAAACTCAAGGCCCGGGCGCCAAATCAGGCCCTTGGTGGATTTAATTTCGGCCCGCAGGATAATTTTTAATTGTGTAGAGAGCTACATAGATTTAAATGAGAGTGTTGATAATGTTTATTTTCGGGCACCTGTGTGGGCTTCAGGGGGGGGGGAGGCAGGGGTTGGGCTCAGACAGAGCAGTCAGGATAACTGTAGCCTGCATCTTGTGTATGTGGTGGTATGAGAGAATGTGGAAATCAGAAAAGTAAAATACCCACCTTGCAATCCGTGTTCCTCATTTCACAATAATGACGTTTTCTTTAGTCTGGTGGAAATATGCTCCGCCTTCTCTGGGTGGTCAATGGTTTACTTTAGTTTTTGAGATATTTAAAGAGGACTTGTTTTTTCTCCTCCTGTTTCTTTTGCCTTTGTTTACAGCTGTGTGTAAAGGCATACCGGTGAGTGTATTCATATTTATAAACCTCAAACAGAAGAAGATTATTTTGTAGCTTTTCCATTGTTTGTGCTATTAATGATATTTCCATGGTTTGCTTTATTGTTACAGACCACACCCTAAACAAATCAACATCACTGGCAAAGTCTGATTCCCTGTTCTTACATCGGGACACATACGCATCTCGTGCGCTAACAACCTGACCCCCGGAGCCCACATCTCCTTTATACGAGTACTTCCCCAAACTGCTGCTGATTTCACATTATAAAAAGGACTTCATAAGGAAGTACAACTGACCCACTGTCTGTTTTGTAATTCACAGATGTTTTTTTCAATCTGACAAGGAACTCATCTGTCTTGTCTGTAAGGACATCTTTAAGCAGCCTGTTGTGTTGTCATGTAGCCACAGCTTCTGTAAAGACTGTCTGCAGACATGGTGGGGGGGGGGCAACTAATTAGCATGTGTCCGTGCTGTAATAAAATATCCCCGACATGTGATCCACCATGTAACCTGGCATTACAGAATCTGTGTGAGGCCTTCGTATTGCAGAAAATAACCTCAGAAGCTCTCTGCAGTCTGCACTCTGAGAAACTGACACTTTTCTGTCAGCAGCATCAGGAACCAGTGTGTGTCATCTGCAGAGATTCAAAAACACACAGCAACCACAGATTCACACCCGTCAATGAAGCAGCCGAAGCCCTCAAAAAGGAGCTCCAGAAATCCCTGAAGCCCTTACAGGAGAAACTGAAGCTCTTTGAACAAATTCAAGGAAACTTTGGGCAAACAGCAGAACACATTAATGTCCAGGTGCAACAAACAGAGGGGCGAATTAAGGAGCAGTTTAAGAAGCTTCACACGTTTCTACAAGAGGAGGAAAAGGCTAGGCTGGGTGCTCTGAAGATTGAAAAGGTACAGAAGATGTCAATGATGGACAGGAAGATTTCGGCCCTGAGCAGAGACATAGAAGCTCTTACAGAAACAATCAAAGCCACAGAGGAAGAGCTGAGAGCTGGAGACGTCTTATTCCTGCTGAACCAACAGGAAACAGTGAAAAGAGTGCAGCAGCGCCTCCAGCTGGAGGATCCACAGCTGCACCTAGGGGCTCGGTTATGGCCCCTACACACGGCGGCGTGCGTTGTCGCTTGCCGGCGGGGGGGGCTGAAACTCGACCAACAACCAATCACATGAATCTCCCGCCCCAGACATACAAGCACGCAGTTTGATTGGCTAGAGCTTGTACTGGCATATGATTCGATTGGCTGATGCCTCCATCGAGGCGTCAAAAGTAGAACATTGCTCTACTTTTGCAGCGAGCACCGCGAGAGAAGCTACGCTTTGCTCCCACAATGCAGTTCGGCGAATCCTGCCATCCTGCATATCAATGATGTTCTTGGAGTTTTAGGGGAAAAAAATAAATATTTGATGCTATCCTCAGGTTATCTTGATTATCTAATACTGAATATTTGCTGCTGATTTCGGTGTTTAAAATGTGATAATATGAAGAAAAAAAATGAATTGTAAATATAATCCAAATAAACGATTTGTACATGAATGCATTACATTATCAAGGACATTGATTCATTTGTCTTCCATTTATTCATTCATGAAATATATACATTCTATAGTTGAATAATTTACTATGGCTTGATTTTTGACCTCACAATACATGTAATGTAACCTTACATTACTGATTATGTTTTGATTGTTTAAACTACTTTTAAGAATAAAATTGAAAGTTTTTGTATCATGAGTATTCATTTGAGTCTTTTTATAACACAGAAGTTGAAGTATTTTAAAGAGGATAAAGTCGTACAGTATAAGAAACAGTCACAACATTTCAAGATTGAGATTAGATTTCAAAATTAGATTTCCAATATTTTGAGAAAATAATACAAATATATAGAGGAAGTAATCCTAATATTTAGAATATGTCGCAACTTGTTGAGGTGGGAATTCAACTGATACTTTATTTTCCCATTCAGTGTTTTGCAAAGGCATTGCAGTGATTTATTATCCCAACCAGAACATCCGATGTTTGTCTGAATGTGTGCGTCTGTATCTGTCCGTCTGTCCGTCCACAGACTCTTGCATTTTAATGGACGCATCAGCCAAATATTTCGTGTGTTGGACTATTGTTTCCGCTTGATATTATGAATTAATCCTATCAAAATTATTAGGCTTAAACAAACCCTAAGGAACGATTGTGGTCCAACAGTGTTCATGATCTGTGTTTGGATCTACACTGATGCATTAGATCCTAGCTCAATATCCCAGTGCGAAGTGTTAGTGTGCAAAGAGTAAGGTTGGGTACCGAGAACCGGTTCCGATTCGGAACCGGTTCCAACATTTCGATTCCAACGGCATCATTTAGACATGTGAATTTCGGTTCCGCTTTTCGATGCCTGAGGAAATGTTTCTCGCCGCTCTCCGTAGGCCTACTGTATGACTGCGGCGGGCCGGGAAATGTAGCGTTGTACCTACACTTCCTACAGCGTAACCTGGGACCAGGGCCAGCCCGTCGCACTGGCGTTATAGATGTTCGCCTTGGGCGCCAGATCTGTGGAGGCGCTGCGCTGACAGCTCTGGGAGGGAAACAAAATGTTTTGACCGTTGGTGCTCATCCTAATTTTCGGCCTTGATGCAACATTCATCATTTAGTAAATGTAACACCCTTTTCATCCCGGTTACACTTTTCATTTGCCCTGTACGATGGGCGCTGTAAGTGATGAAAATGGGGGATGTTGGCTTGTCTGGCACCCGCAGCTCACAGCCAAAGTGCGAGTGAGCGTGGGAGCGAGCGAGGGAGAGAGCTGTTTTTATTAGCATCTGGTGCTAGCTGCTCTAACGGAAGAAGAAGATGTTTCTACAATGATGTGGAGGGAGAGTCCTCTCCAGTCAGACTGAGAGGCTGATGACTTCAGCTCAGTGAGGTAAAGGACTCTGAGTGTTTAGATAGTTCACTTTAGTCTAAGACCCCGGCCACACGAGGACGAAAACGGCTAAACGCATAGGATTAACGCAAACGCAAACAAGCTTCCGTCCACACGCAATAGTTATCCGGATAGTGTCTGTCTACACGAGACCGCTCCGTTTAGCTCCAACCGCTGGAGAAGCTGCAGTACATATGCAGGAGCCTGTACGTGGCGCTGTAACGGCCCGTCCACACAGCGGCGTGCGTTGAAGCTTCCAACGCTTCTGCCCATTCACTTTGAATGGGGTGACGTCACTTTTAGCCGAACTGCATTTTGGGAAGCGACGTGGAGCGTTGCTGCTGTAGCTGGCGTAGCTGGCGTCAAAAGTTGAGCAATGTTCAACTTTTGACGCCTCGACGGAGGCGTCAGCCAATGAAATCCTGTGTATGCAAATCTGCCAGTACAATCGCTAGCCAATCAAACCGCGTGTATGCTGGGAGAGACTACGCAGGTCATTTCCTCATATTCAAAAAAATGGAGGGAAAATTCATTATAGCGGTAGTGAATCACCCGGTGCTGTATGATCAGTCTGTTGATCTACCGGGATACAAACCGGAGGAGCGAGGCATGGAGGGAGGTGGCAGAGACAGTGGGTGAATCTGGTAGGTTTTCGCCTGTTTGGGGATTTTATATCCAGTTTACTTCGTTTTAACATTGCTATTGCTTTGTATGTCGGGGGCAGGAGATTCATGTGATTGGTTGTTGGTCGCGTTGCTCGCAAAAAATCCCCAAGCTTCAGATACGCCCACCTCCAAGCGTCAACGCACGCTGCTGTGTGGACGCTCCGTAACATGCTCCACAAAAGCAGCGAAGAAGCATGGTTGTCATGGTTGCCCTTCTGTTTATTCTCCGCGGTGGGGGCCGAGGGAACCGGGCAGAGTTTTTTGCCAGTCAATGTGTATTCAAGTTTAAATCTTCCGACAAAATTATAAAAGTGCCGGTCAAATGTCTTCTTTGTTATTTATTGAGCTTTAAAACAAATGAATAACGACTCTATATAACATAATAATAAAATACACGGAGCCTCTCTTTTTCCTCCCTCTCTTCGGACAGCGCCAGTGTCTGTCTCATGCAGCAGCTGATCCAGTAATGAGTGACCCGGCCGACAGTAAAATTAAACATATTTATAACTAGGTAGTTTGAGAGGTGTCTCCGTCCTGTCAGATTAGACTTCACTCGCGTTTATGTCCATATCGAGAGAAAGATAAATAATCTGAATTCAGTGGGCAGTTTACTTTGACGCGGGGGTGAGCAGCAGAGGTGGAGAGAGGCGGGGCTATTGCGCAATCATTATCAGAAAATGATCGCTGAAGCTGCAGTACATATCCACAAAAGCAGCGAGTAAGATCCCCCCCCGGATGTGTAAGTCTGCTGTAGATGTTGCACAAAGAACTGTAGCATGGTCAGTAGCGTCCGGAGCACAATAGCAACTCTGCGATCCGCCATTGTTGTTGTTGTTGGTGGCGAAAAACATCAGCAATGGCGCGGGGTACGCGGAGGTGAGCAGCAGAGGTGGGGAGAGGCGGGGCTATTGCGCAATCATTATCAGAAAATGATCGTATAGGGCGCACACACGGAGCTGTTTGACCCCCCAGAGCGTTGCGTATGCCGTTCTATCCACCTTGGGACCCGTTATCGTTTCCTCAGTCGTTTAGTGCCGTATGCGGTCGTTCTCGTGTGGCCGAATGGTCTATATCAGTGTTTCTCAAACTTTTTCATACCAAGGACCACTTAACCAATAAGAAAACACTCGCGGACCACCTAACTCCACAAATATCCAAAAACACATCGTTTTTTACAAATCGCCTGACAATGGTACAAACAAGTGGCAACATGTGTGATGAAGGTGTTTATCTGGGCTATATCATGCAATCGAAAGTGAAACTTAAGCTCGTTCCATTGCGGAGATATTCCCGGGAGAGTGCAAAATAAATGTATTTATTTCAAATGTGAAATTTTACCAATATACTCACGGACCACTAGGGGGCGCTCACGGACCACCAGTGGTCCGCGGACCACACTTTGAGAGGCACTGGTCTATATGACACTAAACAGTAACGCAAACGGACGTTTTTGTCCTCGTGTGGCTGCAGCCTAAGTTATCTCAGTGGGTCTCAAACGTTTTGATCACAATTTATGTAAACACATATTTCCAAGGCACTCCTTTATAATTATTGGGATTAAACAGGTTTGAAATCATTCCAATGTATACTATAGGACAGTAAACCAGACATATCGTTTTAAACTGGAGATAAAAAAATATGCATAAATAAAATAGTAAATAAGATATGAATGAACAACAAAAATAAAATGTATTTGTTATTGGCTATGGTAGGTTACTGGTTATGTTCATATACTTATTTGATTATTAAAATGTAAAACGATCTTTTTCATATAAGCTGGTCCATGCCTTTGTCTCCTCCAGGCTGGACTACTGCAATGCACTCCTCATCGGGATCCCTAACAAAAGCATCCAGAAGCTCCAATACATTCAGAACAGCGCTGTTAGGATCCTGATGAGGGTGCGCAAATATGATCACATCACCCCCATCCTTAAAGCACTACACTGGCTACCCGTGGAACTGAGGATTGAATTCAAGGTCTCCGTCCTCACCCACCAGTGTGTCCATGGAACTGCCCCTCCCTACCTCAAGGAACTCCTCACCCCCCATACCTCCTTGCGGACCACCCGCTCCAGCAACTCCAACTTCCTCAAACCCCCCAGGACTAAGCTCCGTACTATGGGAGACCGGGCCTTCTGCTCGGCTGCTCTCAGTCTGTGGAATGCTCTCCCCGACCAAATGAGAGCACCACAGACCGTGGAGGCTTTTAAAAAAGGCCTCAAAACCCATCTCTTCAAAAGAGCCTTTGCCTAGACCTTTTTATTACCCTTTTATTTATTTTTTATTTTTGTATTGCTTTTTATTAATTCTACCGTGTTGTGTAATGTTTATTTATACTGTTCATGCTCACTACTTGTAGCACTTCGGGATTTGAAATCAAATATGAAGTAGTTTATAAATGGAACCCATTATTATTATTATTATATGGGTGTTTAGAGTTGTACCCCCTAGATCTACAGGGTTCTTACACCTTTTCCAAAGTCAAATTCAAGCACTTTTCAAGCATTTTCAAGGTGCATTTTCCAGCTTTTCAAGCATCTTACAGCTGTTGTACATTACATATTTATATAT
This sequence comes from Gymnodraco acuticeps, assembly GCF_902827175.1. Classification (NCBI taxonomy): domain Eukaryota; kingdom Metazoa; phylum Chordata; class Actinopteri; order Perciformes; family Bathydraconidae; genus Gymnodraco; species Gymnodraco acuticeps. The sequence continues at coordinate 3,442,851 of NW_022989810.1, forward strand.
ACATACTCAAATGATTATTTCCCTACCTCACATTAAATCAGATGTTCTTTATGCTATAAACAACCAAATGTGTGTTTCGTGATAGCCTTCTACACAAGGATGAAAAATTAAAGAAAATAAAACTAAGTTTAATATTTCAAAATGAGTGACCCATCTGTATGTCCCATATAACCTGTCTGAGCCAATATAAAACAATCAGCCAAATAACTTTTCAATACATTATTGATTACTATTTTTGAGGTACTTTTAGGTTGGCAGTAAACACAAGTCAGAGGTACATGGTGTACTTCTACTCCACTACAGTTCAGAGGTACATGGTGTACTTCTACTCCACTACAGTTCAGAGGTACATGGTATACTTCTACTCCACTACAGTTCAGAGGTACATGGTGTACTTCTACTCCACTACAGTTCAGAGGTACATGGTGTACTTCTACTCCTCTACAGTTCAGAGGTACATGGTGTACTTCTACTCCACTACAGTTCAGAGGTACATGGTGTACTTCTACTCCTCTACAGTTCAGAGGTACATGGTGTACTTCTACTCCTCTACAGTTCAGAGGTACATGGTGTACTTCTACTCCACTACATGTATTTAACACCTTTAGTTACTTTACAGATCAGGATGAATGATGTGAAATCTAATCAAGTGTTAAATCTTTAGTTCCACCTGGAGTAAATCCACAAGCTACCCTGCAGTATACAAAGTCATTCAAACTAGCTGCACCTTTACCAGCTTTGAGAACACTTTCATGATCAATCATTATAAAACATATCATATATTATTCTGAAATGGACCAATCTGCACAATGACTATTTTTACTGTCGCTACTTTAACTATATTTGGATGAGAATACTTTTCTACTTTCACTTGAGGAATATTTTGAATGCAGGACTTTTACTGTAACAGAGTATTCCTACACTCTGGTACTTCTACTTTTGCTAAGTACAAGATCTGAGTACTTATAATTTCACTACAAGATCTGAGTACTTATACTTTTACTCAAGTACAATATCTGAGTACTTATAAGTTATTCCACCTCTGGTAGTGTATTAGTCTGAATTGTAGCCACAAAATCACGCAGAGCTGCATAAAAATAGACTCACAATGGTAACAAGTGGAAAATAATATTTACAAATGTGTACAATGATTTGTAGGTAATGCTACTCAAGACACCTGACTTATACATCTTCAAAGGAAGACTGTGTTCATTCTACAATTACATGGGATTAAAGCAACATGTAGTTTTACTTGTATAATACTTCAATTTTATATAAAGACAGTTTGTTTTCATCTGTTTTCAAATAAACAAAGTCTTGGCTTTCAGAATATTAAACTTGTTTCAGCAAATTCAGATGATAAATACAACTTTGAAGCTTCGGCATAATTACAAGCGGAGAACGGAGTAACTTAACGTCACAGCAGGCATAACAACAGCTGGTGTTTCTTGTGAGTGTTTCCCCGGGAAACAAACGCAAAAATACACAAACACACTCGCGAGCTTCCCCCAGACCAGTAATACAAACGAAAATGTGTCTTCGGGTCAATGTGACTGATTTCGATAGAGCAAGTCACATTTGGTTTAGGCACGAAACATACTACCAGTAGAAATACATTGCTTTCAAAATCGCTCTGTGTCGAATCAATAGATTATATTTCGTGACTATAACACGAAATGCCGTGAGTGCTTCATCCTCTGAACACCGCAGGATGGCGACTGTAACGCACATAACATAGGTACGCTCCTCTGAAATGATTGTCCCCTGCAATTATTATTATCCCTCAATCGAGTTCGCTATTCAGCTCGCTAACGTTAGCTTCAACAAACGTAACATGCAACGTTAGCCTAATCTAAAATGCTCTACTACGGCGTACCTTTCATGTGGCTCGTCAGCGCAGACTCTCGCATCGTTATTTTTGCAAACTTTGCAGGAGGCTACTCGTGGGCTTGACCCTCGTCTTAGCCATGGCTTGTATTTGTCTTCTGCTAGCCAACGCTTGTTGAAACTGCAACCTCCTGGCACACAGTCATCTATCACTCTCATCAGAATGCCCAGGTCACACGTAACACAAACACTTGCAGGTCGCGCGCATAGCGCGGGAAGGCCGCAGCGGAGCTGTTTTATGTAGAAGCGAACCAATTCTTTTCTTTTAATCTAAAAAGCGAACTATTCAGTCAGACAGCAATTTATTGTAAAAGTAAAGCATTTACATTTTCAAGCACTTTATCTCAATTTCAAGCACCATTACCAAAATTCAAGCACTTTCCCAACCTTGAAAACATCACGTCAAATTTCAACCGTACGAACCCTGGATCTAGTCTCTAGTAATTCTGCTTAAAGTGCACCAGATTGAAGCATTTTACTTTAAAATGTTCAAACATTTCTTCCCGGTATGCCTGAGAAGGCAGATATGCTTGTTTTTCTCAACAAGAACTGTTTTTAAATGGGGGGGGGGGGGGGGGGGGTTTCCTTTAAATGTTGGACTGTTGCACTGTTGTAGCTTCAGTGGTTCTCAGGTTACAGTTACATAGCAGTGAATATAAACAGACTGATTAATATGAATATTACTGTAAACTAACCTGTGTAAAAGTTTCTCGAACAAATGTACTTTTTTTGTTGGAAGAAGCAATTTATAATTGTTTTACCCTGCCCCTCAAAGAATCGGAATTGAGAACCGTTAAGATCCGGAATCGAAAAGTAGAATCAGAATCGTGGAAATTCAAACGATACCCAACCCTAGCAAAGAGTGTGGGGTTGAACGAGAGAAGGAGTGATAGTCACTGCTCTCAGGGCTGCTCTCTGGTTGTGTTACTTGTTCAGCTTTTTCTCAAGCCTACATGACCACCACTCTTGTGGGTATATTCCGGTAAAAGGTCACCTGACATTCTTGGACTTCCCCAAATGGAAAATTGCCTGATTTTTAAAGCATTTCTCTTAATTCTGCAACACTGCACAAATATATGAAGAACAGGAACCCTGGTATACCTGACTCAGTAGTGTGTGTGTGTGTGTGTGTGTGTGTGTGTGTGTGTGTGTGTGTGTGTGTGTGTGTGTGTGTGGTGTGTGTGTGTGTGTGTGTGTGTGGTGTGTGTGTGTGTGTGTGTGTGTGTGTGTGTGTGTGTGTGTGTGTGTGTGTGTGTATTTCGTACCCAACAGCCAGGCGTAGAGTCTGCGGTTGAGGGACATGTCTCTTCTTAAAACCACATGCAAAGCTGCAGACAGGATCCGGATCATGTCAGGGCGAGTCGCCTGAACACAATAGAGCAGAACACTTGTGACTGTCAGATGTCACAAAGAATTCATCATTATCACACATTTGCAAATGAACAGAGATAAAGAAACAAACATCTGAAGATAAAAATGCCAATATCAGTAATAATACTAGAGAATGCAATTCCTGAAGAAATTGCTAGTGGGAATGCTTTATGCTGAAAACTGACGCTAAACTGCTATGCTGAAATGTAATGTGTAAGAAGAAAGTGAAGAATTGAGATTGAAATGATACATGAACACTGGGGGCTTGAATGTGTGATGAGAGAAGAAAAGAAAGTAAAAAGGCTTGGAAAAGCAGCAGAATATTTGAACTGCAAACTTTTGAACTAACTTGATGGCGAATGATCTGTCGCCATGCCAATGGCATTTGATGACATCCCATAATACGCTTAGATGCGTTGATGGCTGCATCGTTACCAAACCGGTGAAGTTTTGGGCCATTTGGAGCATTTTCACTGAAGTTATGAGAAAACTGTGTTTCATGGCGAGCATTGTGTTGCCATGGCAACGGCATTTGAAGAAATCTGAAAACTGTCCCGTAGATGTCTTCACGGCTGGACTGTTAGCACACATGTGAAGTTTGAGCACTTTTTGAACATTTTCATAGGAGTTACAGTATAGCGACATCGTCTTTTATTGCGAGGGATGCGTTTCCATGGAAACGGCATATGATGAAACCCCATAATTTACGTAGAGCTGTACAAGAAAATAAAAGTCTAAATGCATGAAAAATGATGTCTCAGGAATGTAGAGTTTGGGAATTATGGCAGGTTTAAAAGAAAATATGAAGGCAAAATTAAATCTGTCCTCCACTCTAGCTGTGACATCACGCATTCTAAAATCTGAAGAAGGCCTCTTTACCAAGGTCTGAACAATGTTTAATATCTCTAAAAGTGAGAATCCGATTTAAAAGTTGTGTTACATGAATAATGTCAGAAAGATGTGTAACATTTTAAAGTTGGAATGAGGTTTCTGAGTGAAAGTATGAAGGAGCAGTTAGCAGTTGAAGAAGGAGCAGTTAGCAGTTGAAGTTGCATGAAGATTGTTGAAGTCTGAAGAGTTTCTCTATTGACTTCCATGTTAAAAATGTGATGTATTATGGGATGTATCTCTGGAATTATGAAAGTTATGAATGATAAAAGTAATAGCCATCGATTCCCGACCGAGCTGAACGTTTTGATGTTTGAACTGAGTTTCTGCGATGTGGAATGTGGGAGAAGAAGAGGCGCAAAATAACCCGGCGGAATAATAAAGAATTTCCTGCGTAGCATAACAGATAGTGGGAATGCTCTGTCAGCATTCCCACTAAATAAGCTTTATTATGAACATCCTGATAAATACAACCTAGAGTCTAGACCAGATTGTACCTGTAGTAGACACAAAGATCTTTACCATCCCGGTGTTAACACACAGAGCTCAGCCTCACAGCTTCCTCACCTGGCTCATGTGGAAGGGGAAGCAGAAGAGGATGAGGTCCAGGGTGCTCCTCTGCACCAACACACTGGAGTCCTGGACTGAGGTACTGACCGCCTCCACCTGGTGAGAACACAACATTATTCAAACTGCTTCTTTCAATACATTTAACAATAGGAGCATTATATATCAAATTGCACTATTTGCACCATCGCAGTGATTCTAGTAAAACATGCAATTGCAATCAATCTGAACGCGTGTACACATTCCTTCTAGCTTATTAAACTGACTTTAGGATAATACTACTCATTTTAGATAATCATGATTTTTTCATTTTTATGTGATTGCTATTTAAACATTTCATCTGATGAACTGATAAGCAAAACACATTTCTCAAGCCAATGGTTATAAAACATAATTTTCAATAACTGACATTTATTAGGCAGTTACCAGTGTCTCTGGCTCTGTGGCAGAGTCCTGCATCGGGTCAGGTACCCGCCGAGTGACCCGCAAAAAAAGTGATTTGCGGGTGGTATTTTTTCAAAAGCTTTTTTCCGGGTTCGGTTCTGGGTAAAACAAAGATGATGCGGGTCGGGTCGCGGGTGTTGCATAATAAATATATTAAAATGATAATAATTTAGTTTAATGTTTAAATCCTCAGACCTCTCCTCCGTGGGACCACGCATAATCATAACCTCTGCAGAACATCAATCTGCTGCTGTGCGCGCCACATTCGAAATGGCTGAGGTGAAGCTCTAGTGGAGAATACAGCATTTTCAATAACACTTCCTCAAGAGCGAAATCCAACGTCTAGAAGGCTTTTGGTGTCATCCTAGATGGAGAAAATAACTAACATCCCACGCTTTTTGAGACAAATATGAAACTGCGTGTGTTAATAATTGCACGTTTTCACTGCTCATATATATGCGGGTTCGGGTCGGGTTGCGGATCTTGTGCCGACAGGTCAGGTCGGGTCGGGTTGCGGAACTAATTGGCAATATGTGCGGGTAGCGGGGCGGGTTCGGTATTGCACGTCGCGGGGCGGGAGCGGGTCTTGAAAATCAGACCCGTGCAGGACTCTGCTCTGTGGTGCACTGTGTGTTAATCCCTCTCTTTTTCTATTTGTTTTTTCTATTAGAAGGTAGCATTGGACACTTTGCTCGTCTTACATTTTGGAGGAGCAGGTTGTGTTCATTTTGTCCTTCAGAGCCATCAGTTGACTTGTTAGGTGTTCAAACCTTATTTTCAGCAAGGAGGATGCAATTCTAGGGCTGCAATTAATTGAAATTTGGAGTAATGCAATATCACCATTGCAGTATTGAATATTGAGTAAAGGCAAAACACGTGAACATATCATTCTGAATGAAGAATTGTTGTGCCTCAGAAAAGTCCCGGCTACAAAAAGTATTCTACAAACCTCATGAAAATATACTTGTTTGGTACAGAATATGTAAAAAAATAAATGAAATTGCAATATCAGTCAAAATAACCACAACGGTAATATTTTCCAAATCGTGCATGCAATTCTGTCATTAGTTATTTTTGTCCGGGGATGTTTGTTTTGCTCTGTAGTGTCATGTACCATGAGCTCGATGTCACTGCCGATGACGTAGAGCTGGTCCTCCATGGAGAGCTTGCGGTTGAGGTGCAGCAGAACGAAGGACACCCCGGGGAGGCGCACCGCGGGGCTGGTCAGGATGCTGCCCCACAAGGCACTGTAGAAGGCCGACTGCTCCACCGCTGCAGCCACCTTCTCCAACAGGGTGTTGGTTCTGTGAGAACACAGAGAGGACACAGTGAACACGGTTACTATTACACATCTGCACTGTAGTCCTACCACACTAGAACTGATGTAGTCCGCAAAGCTGGCACTCAGAAGGAAAAACACTTGTTTAAAGCAGCTGCTTCACATGATGATATCAGACTGACTGACAGTGCCCTGCCCAGATGGATTGAGTCATTGAGGGCTCTCATCGAATGTTCTTAATGGCCAAATATTAAGCAATGACTAGAGCAGAAACAGAGTCCCAGTAGTACCCAAAAGATTTCAAAAGGAACAGAGATGCATCACTCAATGCTTTCTCTGAACAGACCACTTGCTGTGGTTTATGAGTGCATTTGGATTTCACTGTGAAGCTTTCATTTGCCATTTCTCCTAACTGACTGGTGTATACAGCTCTGGAAAAAATTAAGAGACCACTCCAATTTTTTCTTAAATCTCCATCTCTACACGTATGGCAGCCATTTCATTCCAGTGTCTGATGAATTCCAACACAGAGAAATGTTGTCAATAGTGTATAGAACAAAAATAAAAAAAGGTTGATTTTACTCAAACAAACACCTATAAATACTAAAAACCAGAGAAACTGATAATGCTGCAGTGGTCTCTTGTTTTTTACCAGAATGATATACTATATATGCAACAGTACATTTATCTGGGCAAATAAGGTTGATCTGGGAAATCTAAGAGAGCAGACACAACATTATTTTGATTTTGAAATCCTAGTGTTGCTTTAAGACATTAAGAAATTCTAATGTCCTCTGTGTGGAAACTGATTTATTGAAACATTAACGGGAAACGGCAACAGGAGGTAGTAAAGATAATGCAACTTGCTGTTAAACTCTGCAATGTGGGAGAAGCCAAATAAATGGAAGAATGCAAATAGGCCTTTTTAACAGCACAGGTGTTATTCATAACATTAACTACATCTGAAATAGCTGCCTGGGACATTTTATTCTAAATAAACCATTGTTACTTTCATGAGTCACACCAGTGCTTCTTAGGAAGTGTAAGACAGCCCCTCCAAGAGTTATGTCATTGTGACTTAAGATGGAGCGGCAGCCCCCTCTAGTGTCTGTGAGAAGAACTACAGCAGCACTGATGAGATGAATCCTTTCCCTGGTCTTATAAGATACCAATCACTATGTAAACAACCACTTGTGTCAAAATAAGAAATGATTAAATCAGTTCATAACAGTGTAGGGATGCCGATCATTGGCTTATATTTTGCGAGTGTCTGGGGAAAATGACTTTCTGGCCAGAGTTTCACAAAGCGCACACAACACTGAGAAGCCCTTGCAATATTCAACATTATAAACTATTCAACATTACTGTTATAGTAATAATAAGATTGTTTCTCTGTCTTCAGAAAAATGTGTTCAATAAATTCTGGAACAAGTGTAAGGGCCCATACGTCCGTATTTTGTGGACGTGTTGAATTAATGACCCTGCAATGCTGTTTATTCTCGCAAACCTCAATGATTTTTATTCTCTCGTTTGCACACTTAAAATGTATGAAGTTCAGAGGAAATACACTGTTTTTATCCAAGGAAATATATTATATATTATACATCAAATATATGAAAAAAGTATATAACAAAAGGAAAAGAAGAAAAACAATATACTTTATGACAATTCAAAATAAAAAGCATTGGATTTGGCATTTCATGAGCTAGAAAATGTAATAGTAGACAAGTCTGCACGTAGTTCCTGGAATACAACAGTAAACCGTCTCAGAGACACAAGTCTTGGGCTGTGTCTTGAGTTGGAAACAATAATCTTGCAACATCTCATATATCTCATTTATCATTCATATGATCTGAAATCAATTTCCTTCCACATTACGCTGTAAAAATGCTTTCTCCTAATGGCCTGTTCCAAAGTGTTTTCCTGCTCTCCTCACCTGTCGTAATACTCAGAGCCCTCCTCCAGACCCGGCAGGACCCCGGTCAGGAGGCCCTGTAGGCCCGGCTTCAGAGTCTTCCCCAGGGGCAGGTAGTAGGTCTCATAGAGCCCCAGCAGCACCGGCTTCACGGACATCGCAGCGTTGGAGAGGAGCGGGAAGAGCCCCGAGCTGCAGCGAGAAAAAAGATCTCAAGAAGTGGTTCTAGCTTTACTGTCTATCTCCAGTGTGAGTGGTAAGCAAGTCATACCTGTAGAGAAACAGGTCTTTGGCCAGCCTCTTGGGTCCGATGATCTTGAAGATGATCTCGTACGTCTCCAGAGCCTTGCGGTGGACCCCGCTGGGCAGGGCGGGGTGGAGGCATTGGGCCAGCCGCTTGCCTATCGTCAGCTTCTTGGGAACCACTTGGTATTTCGCATTGTTCTGCAAAACCTAGGATAGGATGTAAAACATGCTGGATGGTTATGAGGCATGCACAGACAACATTGTAACAAGCTGAATGGATTTCTGTGAATGGATTTGGATGGAATCTGAATGGATTTCTGCTGAATTTCTGTGCAACTCGCTGATAATGTGTCTATAAGAGGTGAAACAATAAGTTAATAGATAGAAAAGTTATTGACAACTATTTTCATAATGGACTAACAGTTAAAGACATTTTTTTACACACAATCAGTCAGATAATCAAATATTCTCTGATTCCAACCTCTTAAATGAGAGGATGTCCTGCTTTGTGCGTCACACATCATTAAAAACCCCTTTTGGGGGGTATGTAGACTTTTGGTTTGAACAAAATAAGACATTAGGACATCGTTGTTTTTGTTTTTTTACATTTTTCTTATTTTTAAAAAGAGATTAAAGATTATCGATGAATTTAGGAGATTTATTTTGCAGATGAATCAACAATGAAAACAATCCTTAATTGCAGCTCTAGCATTTTTGTGTATAAAATGGGTTTTTTGTCTCTTGTTGCCATGCTTATTACTTGACAAAATGCATGTTTTTTTATGTGTATTTCACCATTTTTTCACACAAGCAAAAAGGAAACGTTGATATTTCTATTTTACAATCCCTTACAGTAGGCTAAATACCAGCAAAGTAAGTGAGGCTCAGCTTCTACACCAATCATTAATCCAATCACTTTATGAATGTAGTTGTATGTATGCTAAGTCACATACTGTATGTGTATGAACTGTATTGCATTCTGTACACAACAACCATCCTGCCTCAGGTCAGATTTACATACCTTGTTGAGTTTGCCCAGTGCAGAGATGAGGTCGGCCCACTCACTGGAGTACTCAAAGTTCTTGAGGGCTTTGTCCACTGCTGCCACATAGTTCCTGTACTTGGAGTCACTGAGCAGCTCCACTTCCTCTGCATTCATCCTCCTGGGTGGTTATTACGCTAATGTACAACTCCAGGCACACATCGATACATCACACCTGCACTGGAAAACAAAACAGGAAGGTGCAGAAGATCAAAAACCCACTCTGATAATAAGCAAAGGTTTAGTCATCTTCACGCTGCCTGAGCCTATCAATCAGTACATGGACGATATTTCAGAACAACACGGTCCCATATATGAGGAGGAGCAAAGTCTGACACTTGCAGCCATAAAATCTGTTTTTTTCCATGTCCAAAGATTATAGAAGAAAAAAGCAAGTCTTTAAATGTCACATCCTTCAAAAAGGCACAGGCTTGTAAGTGTGCATATATGTTGTTAAGTACATGCTTTATACATTGTAATCCAGGCAGACAAACTGAAAATACCATAAAAAAACATTAACACTGTGAGACAAGCTACACTTGCATCTCTTTTAAATGGAGTTTGAAATGTATGGGTATCGCATCCAAGAGAGGATTGACCAGATTTAGAAAAGGCATGTGACATTTTGGTAGCGAGTGTTGCCCAAGGTATCGATGTGTCTAGAGAAAATAAAAGATCTGGATATTTTAAGCCAAATACCTTGATTTTGCTGCAATATTGTAGGGTTGACTATCGGTGCTTTCGCAAAAATATTTAGAAAACAGTTTTGATAAATAAGTATTATGGATGTTAATATAATGAGCAGATACAACAGTATATATAACAGTCTAGTACATTCCAAGAATGATATCACTTAACTGTAATGCAGCCTTTAAAACCAGGCAAAGACAATGCTTATGCGATATTAGGATATACAAAATCAAACACAATATCTATTCTTATAATCACGATATTGAGATAATCAAAATATCGATAGATTGCCAAGCACTCACAAAAAAAAAAACGTTTCTCTTGATTTGCCTTCAATACTGTAAAGCTGCAGTGAATCTTGCAGCTAAATTAACCTATAGGCGCCTTATTATGCTAGTTGCCAGGTTCATATTTGTCTTTTGTGTCTCTACTGTGACATGCTTTCATGTTCACAAAGGTCTTTATTGTTTATAGGCTCATACTGCCTGTGCTGCAGCACCTCTTTTCACCCTCTGTCTGAAACCAGAGCCCAGTCTGCTCTGATTGGTTAGCTAGCCGGCTCTGTTGTGATTGGTCAACCGTCCTTTAGCCTATCACGAACACTTTGTTGGAGCGCTAGCCAATAGAAGCATGAGAATTACATAGTGATGTCACTATGTTACGTATCATTTGCATGCACAACAACCTAGATAACACACTACATGAAAGCGAAAAACACAAAAAGCATAATAGGATCCCTTGATATTAATTACATTGTTTTTACAGAAATTTGCATTTTCTTTTATGTTCTTCCCAAAACTAAGGGTCAAAAAATACTGCACGGAATTATTCCGAAAAATAACATGAGGGGGTCCACCCTAATTATTCCCTATCTTGATATCTTGGCTAAAAGAAATTGAGAACTCCCACACTAAGAAAAATACATTTCAGTGGAGACCATTTGACTTGGAACAGCAGTAAAGTGGGAACTTATAACAAAATAAGGTGTGCCAGTGAGCCATATCAGTGTATCACCAAGCACACTGCAGCAGGGCTATTACTAATTAATGTTATTAATCACACCTGTGCTTTTCCTGCTGTGACAAGTCAAAATGTCTGCGCTAAAAAGAGTCTACAGCAGATTGACAGAAAACTCAATGAATCTGACAATTTTTACAAGTGCATAGGCTACTTATTGTGAGGTATTGATGTAAATGTAACCCTGTGTGTAAGAGGCTAGCTTGTAGCAGCTGACATTTTTCTGAATGAGCTAACAGACTTGTAAAGTATCAACAATATTATGCACTATGAACTATAGTAATAATAGCAGCTTTTGAATACCAACAGTACATTCATGTTTTGAGGTAGGAAGCACATATAACGTCAATGAATATAAAACCACCTACATATATTTTCAATATCTTAATAAAGGCGTTACTTCCGTTATGATGTGAGCGTGAAAATAGGGTACTGTTACAGTAATGCTATAGCAAACAGCTCCCTTGTCACTAGCTAGGTCAGGGTGTTTAAGCTAACGAAGGTTACATTGCACTTCATGGCGTAAAAAAAAAAAAAAGATGACATAAAAGCTTACCGTTATGGGACAAAGGCCAGAAACTGTCATTCAATCAGGAGCCCGGTTCGCCGAGTGAAAAACGACTGACAACGTCAATAATATGACTAGCAGGCTAGCTGTGGTTTGTAGCAGGTTGTTTAAATGAAAGAGATGCAGGGCCTGGTGGGCTCCGATGTCAACCGTTCATGTAAGTCAGGTCCCTTGACAAGAAGGCTCTGGAGGCTTGTTATTTTCTAAATATTCTTATTTCCTCTTTGTATTGACACGCACTGTGTACATAAACAGTGATGAGCGCATCAGTAGCGTCCAGTGCCAAAGATACAAAAGCGAGACGATTGACAGCTCCCAGACTGCACTGCAGATTAGCTGTACGTCCAACCATAGCGTCCTACTGCTCCCTTCCGCATGGACGTCTTCCGCCTCTCGCCTGCGTCAAGTTACCTGTGACATTTCCCGTCAAACTCGGAAATAGTGAAACTTTTCTTTCAAAATAAAAGTTGACATGTTTAAATTGTAATTACTGTCCTTATACTTACATGAAACAAAATACAATTTTACGTGAACACTACGTGGTAGTCATGGTGATTAGGAATGACGTAGTGAGCTGTGCAGATACAAGTAGATTAATTCCACATGTCTTCATTCTAAACCTGAACACTGACCTGAACAGCTGCATCTCTGTGTACAAATAGGAAAACAAAGTGATACATTCTGCTAAAAAAAACAGCCTCTAAACGTTGGAAATCTGTCCAAAAAATGGCTGCTTTACACCGAGAGGAAATCCTGCTTAATTTACAGACCATTTTGCTGGACAATGGCCATGGGAAAAAAAAATACAGTAGACATTTAAGCTATATTTCACTTTAAAGTTACTAAATTAAGCCTGATTCAGTATGATATAGGCCAATGTGTTTGTCAAGTTATTAGATTTAGTTTGGCTGGAAATATTCCCTCATTCACCATCAAACTTTTCCACCTGTAGTTTCAGTGTAAAGTCAGAATAGTTCATTTAATGTAATAAACATTAAGTTAGCAGCTAGATTTTTTGTTAATATTAATTTAGTGATCATATACTGTATATTAGTGATTAAGAAACACATCAATCTTGAGTCTGTGAACTAGGGTCGTTGAGTAAAGATAGAAAAATACTTACATTTTGATGGTGATTGCATGGGCCATTTCGGAAATTCTAGAAGTTCAGAATTCAGGCCTCCATGAATATTGGTGCCACAGTAGTAATATGTAGATAATTTACTGTATAGGGATGGCCTCGTCCTTAGAGAGTTATCGTGTAGTTTCCTATAGGATAATGAAAACGGAATTACTCTAATAAACTCATAAATGCTTTGAAGGAATGCGTGAAAGAGGTTTATACACGTAAAAACATTCATGTATGATTAATGTTATTATAATCCGCATATACCATTTTTATTTTTGTAAATTCATTGGTGATAAACCATGATATATTGCCTTTAGCAACAACTTTTACAAACATTACATTCTTTCAAGTTAACACACAGGATGTTGCATCTTATATTATAAGAACTCAATTACAAAAGTGACAGCATATAGGCTTACATTTGACTGATTGTAATACATTTGATCAAAAGACCTTCTTAGTCACAAAAGTCCCCGATACAGTTGTGATGCGCTCATATCTCAGAGAAATATTTAAAAGGTTCTTCTTTGCAGGTAATAAGTGAAACATTGTTTAAACGTTTCATTGTAAGAGAGGCAAACAGCCATTATGAAGGATATTTGAATGGATCACATGTCACTTTACCAAGTCCTAAAATCCAACAGCACAACATGACAATGAAAAAACAAAAAGACAAATAAATCTGACAGCTGTGACACTTTTTACGCAAAAAATTGCTGGGAAACTTGTCAAATAAAGGCATGAACTGGCCATCCATTCAAGTTGTCTTTATCGGTCTTTGCAGCTTTGATGGAAGTTATTATGCACACAGACTTTACTTAGTAGACTTTTCTTAGTTTGTCCACTGCAGCACAGTGCAAGTGTCAACCTGCACTGTGAACCAAAAATGGACAAACGCTGAACGTTTTTTCTTCTTCTCATTTAGCTGAGCTGCCAATGCCAGGACCGGTCCTCCAGCTGGGTGTCAAAAACTTGAGGAACAGTCAACTGAGCGCCTTTAACATCGACTCCATGAGCGACTCGGTCCTCAGTCTGTACCACAGCCTCATTACCGGATCCAAGGACTTCCCTATGATCGGTTATGGAGGAACCATGAACTACAACAAGGTTTCCTCACCCTTTCCCGTTCCCAGACATGTGGAGAACACCGAGCCCTCTCCTTGGACGGTTGGGCCAGCAGGTGTGATAGTTCCTCCTGCAGGATCCACCTCCTCCCCCCTTACTATGCTGACTCCACCACTGCCTGAGAGGGCCAACATCTACGCCCTGAGAGCAGACCCTAGGAACTGTGTCCGCCAAATGGAGTACGAAGGCATTACCTTCACGAGGGTCATCTCTACCGTGTACCGCTCCGAGAGCACCGAGATGAACAACCGCTGGAGAGTGACCGACTACAGTGCAAACAGACACGTTAAGATGTCGGTCCTCTGCCAGTTCATCAGGGAGTCTGCATGATGTGCAAAGAAACCTTTAAAGAGGAAAAGGATGGCTACAGATGAGGAAACCACAACCAGCAGCAGCCAGTCTCGACCAAACAAACGTCTAAGACTGTAACTAATTCGGTGGAAACTATGAGGGGTCTCTTGAGATAGGAGCTCTCTCAAATACTGCTGCAGCCTTGAACAGCAGATAACATGTATTTTATTTATTAAACCCTTGAGCAAAAAACTCATGTAACCTTATTTAAAGAATATGGATCATCATTAGCCACTACAAAGCTAAAGATTCAGTTTGGGTTAGCAATGAGAAGACCCATAGCACAACTTCAGGAACAGTGTCCAAACACCACTGATCCAACAAAGACAGGCAGGTCGTCTGGGTACAACCGGCCTAACGAAAAGGCAAAAAAAAGCAGGAAAGATACGGTAGAGACTGAGAAGACATTGCACATGCACTCCTCTCCCACCTGAGGGAAACAAAGTCAAGACCAGAGAAGTTGCGAGGATGCAGGACAGTGTGCTTTGGGAACTTTAAAAGGTGAATAGGCCCATACATCTACACTGAAAAAAGTGTTGACTTTTATTAAATGTATTATGTCAACAGATTTCACATGACTGTATTAGGTTAGTTGAAAGCAATAATATTAAGTTGAACCTAATATATTTTTTATTTAAATGTAATATTATTGCTTTCAACTACTAACCTAATGCAGTTATGTGAAATAATTTGTTTTAATTAAAGGCAACAGGTGTATTTTATGATCTAACTCTCCTGTACGGATGGATGGTTCTTCTGGCTATTTAACATGTTTGATTCAGTACAAGGAACCTTTAAAGTTAAATCAATATGTATTTAACGTGGTGAGGTTTAATAACCTGGTCTTTCTTTGTTAATTTCTAGTGATGTCCTCCTCAATGCTGCAGCTGCACATCAAAGACCGTTTACCGTCTTGACTTGAAGATGAAGACCGTGAGGCGGGCAGGAAAGATAATCCCCCCCCCCCCGCCCCGCCACACACAATACTGTCTATCTGTCTATCTGTCAATCTGTCTCTGCATCCCAATAAAACCTTAGAGACTTTATCTCTCATTGAATTGCTTTGTAATACTTGTGAACTTTTGCACATGCTTTGCACAATCTTACACATTTCTTCCAAATAACTACCACTGCTGTGAAATGCACAGCTTTTTTATCTTTATTTAGATCATGTGAATATTTGTATTGTATGTTTTCATGCAGTGTGCTTTTTTTATAACCAATATTCAGTTTACTTGATCTTATTTTTTCAGGAATAAGGGGTCTAATGTTATATAATGACAAATGACTACATATTATATTAAATGATGATATAATAATATAATATATATGTCAAAGCGTGTTACCTCTGAAATATTTCTCTAATAAACTATGTTTCAAAGGACAAGTTACAGTGTTTGTTTGCATATGTCAGAGGCTGATAACAAACTGTAAATTCACCATTTGTTAGGATCTGTTATGTGAAAACAGTAATACCGATATTTTCATTTCACTAAGTTAAACTAACATAATATTATTTTGCATGTCATAAAAATATTATGAATGTGAAATATTTGTTTTTATTTCCTCAACTGACAGAATGTAAGTGAAGATCATTGTTAACTAATTAGGCGTAGTGTGTCTTGCTTTCTTTGATTTCCATTTAAATGTTACTTTGTTCTTCTCCCAAACTACACTTCAAATGTATGTAGTCCCTTTAGTTATTTTGCAGATTGTTGATTAATAATCAACAATATGATCAACGCTTAAATAAGACTTTAGTGACACCTTGTTTTAATTCACATGCTACCCAGCAATACAAGTATACAATTAAAATTAGATCCACCTTTACCAGCTTGACAAACACATCAATAATTTTAATTAAAACATATACATGATTGTGAAATGGGCCAATCTGAATAATGAGTAATAATGAGATACTTTTAGTATATTTTGATGCCAATACTCTAGTACTTTAACTTGAGTACAATTTTGAATACAGGACTTTTACTTGTAACAGAGTATTCTTACACTGTGGTATTTTTACTTTTACTTCTGTACAAGATCTGTGTAGTTCTTCCATCTGTGTTTATCAATTATTAACTATCAATGACAAATAAATGTGAAGAAATAGTTGGAGGCCTACCTTTTTACATTTTGAAATGTCTGACCGGATGCTTTCCCCCTAACTATAGTGTACTTTACACCGGCGCTGTCGTCACGCTGCAGACTGATAGCATCCTCTGATTCCACTAGCTGTTTGAATCAGATACATGTGATTTTACGTGTGTATCTCTCTATGCTAAAAAGCTACCCAGAGCCCGCTAGCTAGCCTACTCTAAGTTTTTTATTAGCGTATAGTTTATTTTGTATTATTTCTTAATATTGGCTGGCTGAATGGCAGACTTTGAGAAGGCATCCAGAACACATGGAGTTGGAGTCTTCTTAGAGCTGAGGAAAAGGCTCCAGAGTGGACTGCTTATCGTCGGGTAAATGTTGCTGATAGAAAGCTAGTGAGCTAACCAGTTACAGTTATATTACATTAGTGCACCGTTATGTTTACAATGCAGGCTAGGCTAGCTAATAGCATTAGCTAATGTCGCATGCATTTACCCAGTACATGTGAACTGATGCTGGACTTTCTCAGTATCAGACAACATTAGAAATACTAACTGGGCTTAACATTGGTTTCCTTTTATATATCCTAAATAATCAATACAAGTAAAAATTACACGGTGAAAACTGATTTTGGCAACATAAATCATATCAATTGTAAAACGTAATGTTTCTCAAGTAAGCCTACGATATTGAGGTAGGCCTATGTGTACTCAGTGGTGGAAAGTACATTCACTCAAGTATTGTACCTAAGTACTTGTTTTGACATACTTTACTTAAGTATTTCCATGTATTGCTACCTTGTACTTCTACTCCACGATATGTCAGAGGTGAATTTGGTACTTTTTACTCCACTTTATTTACTTTACAAAGGACTCACAGTTACTTGTAGCCTACACATACAAACACATGATATGCTGATCAAATATAATGCAGTACTGTAGCCTACTACTAATCTATTTTAGTTTGGTCCAAATTGACCAACTACGATACTAAAATGCTCTTACATGTATACAAACAGGATATAATTATAACTATAGTAATATAATACTATGAAAAGATCCATTCTGATTCTGAACGTACTCGCTTTTTCTTTTATACTTGATACTTGAAATACATTTAGCTTTGCAGGTCTCCCTTGAAAAAGAGATCTATGATCTCAATGGGACCAATCTGGTTAAATAAAGGTTTGAAATGAAATGAGCTGATAATACTTCTGTACTTTATATTATTCTGAAACGGGTCATTGTGCTGAATGAGTATTGCTATTACTTTTCTACTTTTACTTTTCTACTTTTACTTAATTAGAATTTTAAAATTGGAAATCACACATGTTAAATACATACCTACTATTATTATTATTATTTATTACACCTTTATTCCTTATTCCTAAGTATGTATGCTGCGTGTATTTGTTGTCTTATGTTGTGATTTTGTTTTGATGGCACCCTTGAAAGGGAGAAGCATTTATTATCTCATTGTACATGTATAATGACCAGTGCTTGAATTGGAATGAAAAAGGTGCCAGTACTCTAAAATCAGCAACTTTTTCAAGTCAATTTTATATATACAGCCCACAAACAAGAATTTGGCTACTATAATGCTGGTGGGTTTGTCTCTTTACTACTGTATATTTTAGAAAGGTTCACTGTACTTAACATTTTTTATGATAGGCAGCGGATATGGCTAAAGCTCAGTAAGGTCAATATTAACTGAAAATATAGCAATCAAAGTCTAGATCTTCTGCTGAAGACACATGAAGCAGAGACCTTTCAGGTGAGAGCCCCTCTGGTGGTGTTCAACATTAATGACAAGGAAACAAAGCTCTGGTCAGAAGCATTTTTTATAAAAAGCTTTAACAAAATTAAGTATTTCTGTACATTTTGAATGCAATCTAACTTTCCAACTCAGAAAACGAAAA
The DNA here is from genome assembly GCF_902827175.1 of Gymnodraco acuticeps. NCBI lineage: Eukaryota > Metazoa > Chordata > Actinopteri > Perciformes > Bathydraconidae > Gymnodraco > Gymnodraco acuticeps. The sequence goes on from NW_022989810.1 coordinate 3,461,385, forward strand.
ACGAAAAAGTGCCAAAAGTCTTCTCACATGGCTGAGCTGCTTTGCAATATACTTCACCACTGAAGAATACAAATATGTATAAAGTAAACTATGATGCAATCTAACTTTCCAACTCAGAAAAATGATAAAGAGCATGAACAAAGAACATGTAAAAACAAATGCAAAATGTGCACAATCTAAAATGAGAAACTGTAACTGCAAGTAACAAAGTCTGAGCCATGGTAAAGAGTTACATTGAACACCAAGTTGATCAGATAACTCCCTGGTTGGTCTGAAGTCCTTCTATCTCCAGGATCTGTACAAATCGGCACATTATGCCAAAAGTCTTCTCACTGGGTGAGCTGCTTTGCAATATACTTCACATTGTTAGAAAAGGCTCCAGAAGGCCTTGGGGACATCAGTATCAGGGGCTGGAGCTGGACAGGCTCTTTCATCAGCACTTCTCCTTCCCTTTGCCAGCCAGGACCTCACATACTGTTCCGGATTGAACTGTCCTAGTGATGGTCCATTACATTTAATGAAAACCAGGCTGGACAGTCGGCTGACAGAGAGAGCATTCCTTTTTGCAGTAAGGATATCGTTCATGCAGCTGAATGCCCGCTCACACTCACTAGTGGAGACAGCGATGGTTCGGACTGCTTTCAGTAGAGGCTCCATGGCAGCAGGTGTACGGGATGCCCTGGTTTCCTTGTATTCGCGAAAGCCCTGAACAGTCTCTCTTCTGTCCACTTTCAGCACTTCGCACAAACGTAGCACCTCTACGTCCCCATACTGTACGTCTAACTCCTCTTCAGGCCAACTTCCAGGATGGATAACTTTCATGTCCTGGATTAGCTGATTGTCCCGGGCCTCCCGGCCATGTAATGGGATTTCTCTTGTGCTGACATGAGAGGAGGTTGTGGAAGTCATTCTGTGTCTCAGATTCTCTACCATACTGCGGAAAAACTGACCTGCATGAATCTGTACAAGCCTGCCATTCTCACGCAGGGCAACACCCTTGAAGGACTTCTCAGCTAGAGCTGTATGAACTGTAGTCATGTGTGGGCCAGGCATGGTGACCATGGATTCAAAAACTCGTATTTCTCGAGTTAAGAGCCTATCTGCTGTAGGCAGTGTCATCTCTCTTTTTTGGAGTTGCCGAGAGAGGTCGCTGAGCTCTGTGAGCGCATCGTACATCAGTCCCAGATTGCTGACAAACGTTGCAGATGTGAGCACATCATCCAGGCCCTTGTACTTTGCTCTGTCTCTGGAATCCCTGCTCGTGTCGTTTGCAGCATTTGTGAAGTGATCATGAAGCACTCTGTAGTTTTCCCAGACTGCTCTGACGCTCCTTTCACTTGAAGCCACCCAGCGGATGGACAAAACACGCCCTATCACCAGGAGACGCTGTCCGACTGCTTGCGCACACTGCGCTAACTGCCTCTGATTTTTGGGGGAGGCATGGAACAAGGAATAGAGTTTGTCAAAAAAGATCTGGAAATGATTGAGCCCTGAGACCTCCTTGACCACATCCCCAACTGCCAGCTCTAGACGATGATTGGAGCAGTGCCACACAAACAGGCTTGGGAATTTACTACACAACTGGGTAGCAACGCCTGTTCTCTTCCCTAGCATGACTGAAGCCCCATCACATGCAAAAGAAACGAAACACTGACTTAAAAAGTCCCTCGTTAAAATCTCTTCCAAGACACTCCATTAACGCCTTTGTGATGTCATCAGCCGTTGTTCCATCCAACTCGATCAGCTCCCAAAAAAACGTTTCGGGCTCAGCATCAGCTAATGCTGAGCGTAGACACACAACAAGCACCGTTTTACCACTAATAGTGGTAGATTCATCGACCAAAACACAGTTTTCTTTGGTTTTCTGTAATGTCTTTTGCCATTTTTTTCTTCAGCTCATGAGCTATGTGGTCGATGATTTCGCCACAGGTTTTATTGGAGTGCAAAACCCTGCCCACATTCAGCCCATTCAGTTTCTGTACATTCAAATCAATTGGCATGTCTGTGAATGGCCGGCTATGTTTGCCAATTTTATATGCCGTTCGAAAAACTCTGATAGTGGTGTCTAATTCAGATTTATGCATAGACTGCACTTGATGTTGAATAGTTTCACGTGAAGCAGATGTAAGGATGTCAGCAGCTTTTACATGGGCTTGTGATTCTTTATGTTCTTTGATTTTTTTTCTCAGGCTAGCTTGTTGTTTGCCCTTGTCAACACCGAAATGAGACACTGCACACTCACCCCATTCAGTTGACAGTTTCAGTCCTTGTCCAGTGTGTATTCCCAAAGATTTGACATCTCTGCATATCCGACATCCTAGCTTCTTATCTTTAAGAAGGAGCCATGCATTGGTCTTGCAAAAATATTGCACCTGGTCCGTTGTCCAGCAGTCAGGTGCATCGCTTTGTCCGGTGTTGGTGGTGGCCAGCAGCAGCTAACGTTAGAGGCTCTGGAGGAGGCGGCGGAGCTAGTGCTAATGCTAATGCACTAGAACTTGGAGCAGGAGGATCAACCAAAGAAAGCTCCCCATCAGACACCATTTCCAACACAGGCACAGCATTCTCTGTATTTTAAGTTTCTTCCGGCGACAACCGCTGTCTTTTTGCACTTTTATTAATCCACGCTAACATTTTAGAAATGCTAATTTGTGACGTGACTTGCTTTCCTTCTCTCGGGGGCGTGCCTGCTCTGTTCTATCACTCTACATAGCCACCCACTGGGTGGGAGTTGCACTGCATAAACACAACACACGTGCATCTAGGTATGTAAATTGTAAAGCATTAAAACATGGTTTTACTAACAGTTTTCAGTATGTTGTTACTTCGGCATTATTATTATTATTATTATGAAACGTGTATTACTATTAAATCACGGTCAAATAGGTTAATTTTGACATAGTCGTTTCCACCACAGTATTTACATGGAGAAGATAAGCCCCGCCCCCTCTCCAGCACGTTCTGTTTGAATGACAGGAGTAAACAGCTGACAGCCGCTGTGAAACTCCAGCGGTTAGAGCGATGAGAATGTCCGTTCGGCACCTCATGACGCATCTACTGAGTACGGGGCGGCTGTATATATATATATGGATGTATAATAAGAACGGCGGGAGAGTGTTGAGTACTGGCACGGTGCATGAGTACCGGAGTACCGCCAGCATGCCGGTACTGAGCAAGAAGTGCCGGTACTCCATGGGTCAGAACCAGAAGTGCCGGTACTGCGTACCGGTGAGTACCGGCCCAATTCCAGCACTGATTAATGACATTAAACGCTTCTATTATATTCTAGTGGCGTATTTTAAGACCATAGTATGTTACTTTTATTTAAGTGAAGGATCTGAGTACTTCTTCCAACACTGTGTATGCCTGCTTTAGTATTTCCTTTTAAATGCTACTTTATACATGTACTCCTGAATTAGGAGTTGACATATTATATTTGTTTACTCCAAATACGTGTTTGTCATCCATAGTAACTAGATACTTTCAGATCGAGGTTCCCTGTTGAGACTTTGAGATTTCAAAGTCAAAACAGCGTTTTTATATTATTATCAATGAATTTACTATACGTTAAATCTGTAACATAAGGCGCATTCACACTGCGGTACTTTTCCCACAAAGGTTCATGTGAATTTAGTTCATGTGAACTCTTTTATCGCGTTCACACCAAAAAGAGCCGGTACTAAAATTAGTTCATGTGAACCTTTTTACCCCCACGAAAGTCCCTGGGGGGTAAAACTAAAGAGTTCACATGAACCTTTCAGGCGCATTCACACTGCGGTACTTTTCCCACAAAGGTTCATGAGAATTTAGTTCATGAGAACTCTTTAGTTCTCATGAACTAAGTACAGATCGCGTTCACACCGGAATAAATCCCTGGGGGTGGATTAGGCAAATGAAGCCGCTGATGTCACTTCTTCTTCTTCTGCTTTGGGTTTACTGGCAGGCCGCAAACCACTTCACGGCGTATACTGCCGCCCAAAGTCCCCGGAGTTGGAGACTGGCTTCAGTAGAAACTGCTGGGACTCCCAGCAGCTTCTACTGAAGCCTTCCGAGTAAATCGCCAGAACGCCGACACCTCCTCATCTCCACCACTCCCATGTTTTATTTTGTGTTGCCATAAATTAGTCTCTCTGCGTTTCTGCGCTGGGCTAATGCTAATGCTAATAATGTTAATGCGAGGATAATAAAATGGCGGCTTCACAAAACTTTTTGGGAGTTTTACGGGGCGTAGTTTGCAATCCGCCCAGCTAATCAGAAATATAGGTCTTTTCTCACAAGAGAGCCGCTCGAAAGTCCCTGCTCTCTAGCAGGGACTTTCGTGGGGCTAAAAAGGTTCACATGAACTAATTTTAGTACCGGCTCTTTTTGGTGTGAACGCGATAAAAGAGTTCACATGAACCTTTGTGGGAAAAGTACCGCAGTGTGAATGCGCCTTTTGTGGGAAAAGTACCGCAGTGTGAATGCGCCTATAGAGCTGCGAAGATCAGACGGAGTGATTTGTTTTCTTTGATAAAAAGCACCTCTGCTTGCATACAGAGGATGTAGGACTCCTATAACACCACTAGGTGGAGTCATTGAGATGTGACGGCAGCAGAATCAGCCCTGGTCCTCTCCTGTATTTACAGAGGAGAGAGGACTCTAGTCTGTAAATAGCTGCACAGTGGGAGAAATCGTATTCTACCTCCATACCACTGCATGTCTATCTAATGTTCTATAGTTCTGAACTACACGAGAGACCAGAAATTGTAGAGCTAAACATGTCACACAAAAGGAGATGAAATAAAGGCATCCAACTAGGACTCCAACTAATCAAAAATGTTATCGAAATTACGAAGTGGACTCGTGCAATATCCAAATGGCTGTGAGTGTAATATTTGATAAAGGCAAAATATGTGAAAATATCATTCTGAATGAAAGATTGTGATATTAGGAAGCTGCAGAGAAGTCCTGGCTACAAACGGTATTCTACAGACTTGTACAAAATCTCTACAGATTCTCTTAGAAAAATCTTTCTATCAGTTATAATAATCGCAATTAGTTATTTAAATTGTGCAGCACTCCCTCCAAACACACTATTGATCTTAGTTATGGTGTAAGATATAAAAAGGAAACCGACAATGTAAACAAAAGACAGCCCTATAAACACTTTCTCTTAGTTAAACCAGTGCTTCTCTCAGCTAGTGGTCTTCATGAACTCACTTATTATTCATGACCTATTTAACTGAGACAGCAGCACCCAGCAGGAGGTCAGGGATGCTATTCATAATTGTATAGCGTTATCTATTATATACTATTTTTGTATGATCTATTCACCTTTTGAAAGAGATTTTTGGTTTTGCAACATACAATATCACACAGGAAGATCTGTTATTCGTCAAGGTCTCAATAAAGTCATTATGTGTCAGACTTTAGTGCGGGACAGACTGCAGATAAATATATTATTATAATGTTATTAATACATATTCATTATGGTATGTAGCCAAGTTTTGTGACTAGTTAACTTATGCATCAAGTAACTACAATATTCTCCAGCTTCTAATACTTAACTAACGAGAGCTCCGAACATAGTGTTTACTGAATTGTTAAAAGAATGATTGAATAATTCTGGAAATCTGTTTATTTTGTGTCTTTCTGAAAGTTGGATTCAAAGACTGAAGGCACTCTGATGTCTCTCTGCAGACAGCAGGCTGTTAGCATAGCTTAACAAAAAGCTTGGAAACAGTTAGCTGGCTCTCTTCCAAGATAACAACATTAGCATGAACCTGTTTTAAATTGTAAGTTTGAGTGTTTTTGAAGTGGTGAGCATTATGGCGCGTTTCCACTGCAGCGGGTAGCTCGCTTTAAGCGTGCCGAGCCGTGCGGGGCCCGTTTTTGGTTGCGTTTCCACTTGGCCTAGTTTTGGCCCGGGGCTACTTTTTCACCTTTTTTCTGGCCCGACTAAATCGTGGTTCTAGGGCCAGGAACAACCAGGCTGAGTCGGGCTGAGTATGCTAAACTAGAGAGAATCGCTGGCAAGGGGGCTACAACTACAACAAGATGAACATATTTGACCGTGAATTAATTGTAATACACGTTTCAAAATGATGCCGAAGTAACAACATACTGATACCGGTTAGTAAAAACCATGAATTAATGCTTTGACAAGTCTGCAGACAGACGGCAGGTGAAAAACCCTTTTTAAAATGCGTGTTTTCTAAATGTAGCTTGGCTAAGCTAACGTTATATATGCTCCGACCGTCCACACTCACAACAACGGCCTATACAGACATAAATAAACCAGCGACTGTATTCGCCATTCACAGGCAGTCTGTGGTTTGTACTTGTTTAACTTTTGTCAAGTTTCTGAACAGATATGAAGAGCTGTGAGCTCTGAGTGCTAAGAGCTAACGGCTGTGTTGTTTTTCTGGGGCTCTCATTGAAGATGACGTCACGGCTCCGCCTACACTGCGTTACTATAGTAACTGCCCCAGTTCCTAAACTGTAATGGAAACGCAGCATTAAAGTGAGCCGGGCCTAATAAGGCCTAACCAAACCAAGCGAGGCCGAGAGAGGCCTGCAGTGGAAACGCGCCATTAGACTACTAGATAAATGAGACTTGCATTACACTGCACACGTTCTGTGAGAGTTTGTAGATGGATGTTTTTATATCATTTTGCTATTGTTGAACATTTACGTCAATGCATACATTTTCTCAGTTTTTCATTGCTCTTTCACCTTGGAGGCGTGCCAGATAAACACATTTCCTTTGAATTCGAGCCTTGAGTTGAATATAAGTAAATAATATGTGCAAATGCTTATTTTGGAGGTGAATTATCTCTTTAGGCTGAGCTAATTATTTCCTGGCTTATACTTAAAGGTGGGGTAGGTAAGTTTGAGAAACCGGCTTGAGATACACTTTTTGTTATATTCCATGGAATGCTCTTAACATCCCGATAGCAATGAATATCTTAAATGTGTTTATATATATATATAAAATGCTTTGACAAAAAATCCATAAAAAAAAGTCATCTGTGGAAGCCGTAGTACTGTAAAAAAGCACGACCAATCATCTGAGCCGGCCCGGCTAAAGTAACTGGATGGCCTACCTGCCTGTCCGCTTTCCATCTGTGCACAAACCTATCTCGTGCCCTCATTGGTCATGTGCACTTTCGTGTGTGTTGGAGGAGGAGCTCTGTGAGGAAGTGGCAGATTTTCTCCGGTTGTGTATTTTCAAATTCTAGCGCACTAGAGCTGGTTTCTCCAAAATTACCTACCCCACCTTTAACGTACATACGCGAGAAGTTATGATCTTCTTATCTAACTGTTGGCAAGGAAAAATATTTATAATTTGTGTCTATTTCTTGTGTATATTCCTGTGTGCATTTTTAAAGGTCACCTATTGTGCAACATCCACTTTTTCATGTCTTTTATACATCAACATGTGTCCCCGCCCTCTGTGTAAAGAGATTCTGGAAGTTCTCTCTCTTTCTGTCCTGATCCATTTACATAAAAACCTGTCTGCAAATGAGCTGATCAGATTTTGGCCACTTAATGATGTCATAACGGGTTTTTTGGATTGTGTAACCATTAGCCAATCACCAACCAAGGTAACCCCCCCCCCCCCCCCCTTATCACCTGAATCTCCTCCTAGAGCACCACTGAGTTCTTTTTAACCAAATATCTCTCAGAGGGGCGTGGGGAGGGGCTCCTTGTTTTCATCTAAAGTAACAGACAGAGAATCAGCACTTTTGAAACAGGGCTGAAACAGAGGGGATTATGGGATGCTACAATGATCTGTTTGGAGCCAAACACTTCAGAGACATGTTTGTATATATCTGAGACCTATAATGTATTGATGAAAACCGTATAATAGGGGACCTTTAAAGCATCTTCTCCCATCTGCTCTCCAGGAAAGATGTGGCCAGAAGTCCTGCAGACGTGGTGGTGTCGGGTGAATATTCTTCTCTCCTCGTGTTCACTCCCAGAGGCGAGCTGAGCCTCACTCTGCCTGCAGGCGTCACCTTAGAGCCAGGATCCTGCTTCCCAACACCCGCGGGAGAATCCTGCGGAGAGGAGCTGCATTTCAGGCTGCGCATCAATGTCAAGCCGAGCACGGAGGAAGGTAACGTCCAGGAATCACACCCAGTCACGTGTCTCCTCCCCAGGCTCTGTTCGACTCCTCTGTGCCAGCTCTTTTAGTAGCTATTTAAAGCTCTTTTCAGAATTAATTGGAGATGAGTCACTTGGTCATATGAGAGAGTGAAGGTGTACATTTTGCTCTACGGGTCCCCAATGTAATGGCACACAGGCGACTGATCACCAGAGTCATGAGAATATTTTCTTTTAACTTTTGGTTTGATCTTGAAAAGTGTCCCTTGAGTCGTTGCATAATATCCCCAAACGTCAGCTTTTTTTGTGTCCCGGTGCAAGAAACAGTTACAGCTAAGCCTGTCAATGACAAATCTGTCAATAGGGAATGGGTACCGCAGTGCATTCTGGGGCGCCGCGGCATCTGTGGAGAATAGCAGCGGTATCAGCTGTCTCCAGTCATCCGTCAGTGGTCTTCCATCCAAAATGAATAAAGTAAGCACGAAATATAACAACGGTAACATTAAAGTAAATGAATGACATCTGTCCGTTTAAGAGAAGAACGGGCTGTTCACTGTAACTGATGTTTGTGCATCAAGATGGATGTCTACACCTATCTGCAATTTAAATTAAAAAAAGGCTCACATCAAGTTAACAAACGGGGGATACAGGACCTTCAAGTCTATCTATAGAGTCATCCGGACAGAGGTAAGATAGCTAATATTATGCTAACTGAGTGCTACAATAACGTCCACTTATCATGTATTATTGCGTTTCCTTTTTTGGGCATGTTCATGAAAGATACTGTTTTGACTTGTTAAGGTTTGAAAACAATCAAATCTAAAGTGGAGAAAAAAGGTTAAAAGTCACGCTTCCTCTCCAGCCGTACAGGTTAAGATGATTAGGATGCATTCACTTGTATCCTCCAAAGATGGATGATTTGTCGTTGATTACGTCGTCACATTCCCATTCCCTATATCAGATGGATTGCCTGCTTTCGATCCAAACCACCCAGAATGGAATCGATTCTCTGCTCTCTTGTACCGCCCTTTCACAACTCATTTATTTGTTTGTTTGTGTCCCCTTCACAGAGGCTTCTGACAACGTGATGGAGACACTCCGGGCCAAAGAGACTTATTGCTTCCACTGCCAGGGCTGCATGACCAGGCTGCTGGAGGACAGGTGAGGAGCACACGGGCAAGCATCAGCGGAAATGGGTTTTTATTTAAACCCCCCCCTCCATAGGAAGAGGAGAAAAAATGATGGATGAAGCCGGAGCGGAGCCCTCATCCTGACTGGGTTAGCGTCGTCGAGTCAGTGTGACGTAAAGGGCGCCTACTCGTTAAAAAACAATTGTGTTTCTTACCTTGTGGCGGTTAAGCCGGTCAGTGGTATTGTTTTTATAGCTCTCCGCTTGTAGCTCTCTCTGGTCAGCAATGTAACATGCTGGAAATTGCAATAGGTATTAAAGAGACCCTCTGCCCCTGGTGATGTTTCCCAGCAATAACCCACTAAAATGTTTTTTTGTTGTTGCTTTCAACAAGGGCCTGGCCAAGTATAAATGTCAGTAGCAGTGGGATAAAATGAATCATTTTAACAATATGATGCCTCATGATCCATTCTTACATTTGGTCTCATGAAGGAAGCAATTTAAGAACCCATTTCCTCTTATTTTGTTCTTACCCACAATTTAATTAGAATGTTTATTATGTTTGGGTTAGAGAAAAGAATAGGAGTAATAAGAGCACTTCTACCAAGACAAGAAAAATATAGTTTTAATGTGAAATAAGCAATAAGGCCAAACGCCTCCTCTTTATGATCGAGTCAGATTCATCATTCAGCATATACACTCAGAGCAGATTTAGATTAGGTTTCTCATGTTTTCTCTTAAAGGTCACCTATTATGCAACAGCCAATTTGTCATGTCTTTTATACAGAAACATGTGTCCCCTCTGAGAGATTCGGAAAGATTCAGGAACAAATTATTCTCTCACTTTTTGTCCTGATCCATCTGTATACAAACTGAAAATGAGCTGAAACAGAGGGGTTTATAGTATGCTATCTGTTTGGCATTTCAGCCAAACACTTCAGAGACGTGTTTTGTATATATCTGAGACCTATAATAAGAGTAAAATAGGGGACCTTTTAACAGTACAATTTAAGAGAAATAAGGCTCCATTAGTTTCCTGCCAACATGTATTCACTGCAACCATCTAAGTACCCTCTAAAAGGTTTCTCAGTATAGCTTAAAACAATGCATACCAAGTACTTTACTGGAATGATTAAAAAAAAGTATCCTATCATAGCACTTCTCATCTTTTTTAAATATAGGTTATTTGGCATCTTAATTTAGCTTAATAATGGGGGGTAGAGGGCCGCATCCGCTCAACTACAAAGACGCTCCCACCACTGTTACGCAAAGTGGCTCTAGTGAGGCTCCTTGCTCACCGCGAGGTTTGGCGCAGAGCCTTGGTTACCTCTCCTGCTAGCTTACACCGCTTCATACAGCTGTTATCTGATTGGTTGCTCATTAGAGTCTAGTAGCTCATTGTTTTGGGTTTAGGCTTCAATGTTTTGGTTCAGTCTCACGGCTCTCATCGACTTTGTTACAGTCGCACAGAGCAGCCGTTTTAATTTCCAACAAAAGCTGTAGTTCTTTTAACCATGTGTTCACTACCTGCATTTAGCAGCTATGAAGCCAGGTTCTTCCTTCAGGAAATGGACACCAAAACATCTTGGACCTAAACTCATGAGGTGGGCAAAAACAAGTCTTCAAAAAATGCTTCATAATTAAAATTAAAATATGTGTTAGTAATCGCAACTTTGTTAGGTGCTAATAATATGGTAATGTTATGTTTAATCAGAATACTTGATTTATCCTATGTGGAAATTGGGTTTTGCAACAGCTGCTCCATTTTACAATAAAATACAAATAATATATTTATATAAATGTAAAAAGTCAAAATGTGAAATAAAAGGATAAATAAAATAGAAGAAATTGATTCATATAAACATAAAAAGTTAAATCAGAAATGTGCAATAAAAGGATAAATACAACATATTATATCAAAACAAAGAACCCGGAGTAAACGTTTGCACATTGTACAATAGACAACAACAATAAGTATGTAAACTTGTGTATATTACAACACATGCAGTGGTGTATTAGTATCTCTCGAGACAGTGATGCTGAATTGCTCATTTAAGACGGCCCTTGCTCCATGTTTACAGCTGGTTCTGCCTCACTGTTGAGATGCAAAACAACAGCTGCTTTCAATACTTTTATTATATAATTGGGAGATTAAAAAAATATCCTAACAAAATAATCCCATTATAAGATATTGTGAGTATGTCTCTGGTGTAATTTGGATACTTTCCTCAGGTTTCCTTCTTGTGTTTTTAATCATCTCCGGCCATTAGGGAACTCTTTGCTTATTAAGTAATATCAGCTCTCACAACAGAAACAGCTAATTGATGTCATTTCCAAACATCACTTGACAAAGATGGAAAGTAATTGTTTTATTTGTTTCCCCCTCTTCTTCAGAGTGTTCAAGCGAGTTCTTCCTCTCCCTAACGGCAACTGGAACTCCATCGTGGACGACTGGTGCTGCCACCCCGACCCCTTCGCTAAGAAGCTGCTGCCCCGAGCCGAGGACTGTCTGCTGGGAGACACCTTCCTCCTCCTCGCCAGAGACAGCAGCTGTGAACACACCCTCACTGTGGAAGAGGCACCTGTTGACTCAGAGGACGGGCAAGATTCAAAGGTTTCCAAAAGTTCCAAATTCCTAAAAAAGTACATTTTATTCAAGGTGTTTATTTGAGATGATTAGATAAGATATATTTAATGCCGCCTGATTGGACAAAATGGTTTTGTTGGAGCAGCATGTCAGAATCAAATCAGGGTTATTGCTTAGCAGGTTTTCCCATACAAGGAATTTGCTTTGGTTTAAAATGGTGTAGTCATACATTAATGTGTTTAAGAGGGATTTTCTTCTAAAAAAGTTAGTAATCAAAATATAACGTCATAAAATATTATTTAAAAAATCTTTACAAGACATTGCACACGAGTTAAAATAATGTAAAAATAAAGAGTATACATATCAATAGTAGAATAGAATACACAATATAAAATATACAGAAAAAGGTCAAAAACACATAGACCAACTTACTACTAAAACAAAAAAAGTATACATATATATCAAGTACGTCTGGATAACAGAATTCTTAGCCACCAGATTATCCGAATTAAATCATTTCAAATAAAATCATCTCTAGCTGGGCAAATTTGATTCACATTCATATCAACAGTATAGACACTTTCCTCAGACGGCTGCTTCAGTTAAAGTGTAGCACTCTGCAGACATAGGATTGATCTCCCTTCTCTTTTAATAGTCTTTCTCTGCACGAGTGATGCACGAGTGATGCGCTCTGCATGACTGAAAGTGAGCTCAAAAGAACGAGAAGCAGATGGAAAGAGCCGGAGAACAAATGATAATATGCACACCAGAACTGTCCCTCTTACTTTCCTGCCTTCCATTCTGGCTAAAGAGTCTATTGATTTTCAAACAATCGAGTTAAAGATGGGTGTAGATTCTGGTGAATGATTGTCAGTTTCTTTACTTCTATAGAAGACATGCCGCCGAGTGGCACTGGTCTCCTGCAAGAGCTGCTCATCAGTGCTGGGAGAGGCTGTAGCACCAGGTATATACCTCTATACATCTATATCATCACAACTTGTAACTGTGTAATGAGCTTTTTTCTATTGTATCTTATAGAGACGGTGAAACTGTACATCACACAGGTGGTGGTGGAGCGAGCAGAGGGAGACAGAGAGCCAGAAACTTCACTTAACAGGTTTGTATCCAAATTCCTAGTAATGACATTTAGGAAACAGCCTGTTAAAGGGGCCCTATTGTGCTCCTTTCAGGTTCATATTTGTATTTTGTGCCCCTTAAAGTCTCCATGCTTTAAAGGTCCCATGTCATGGCCATTTCTACTGATCATAATTCCATTGTTGAGGTCTACTAGAATAGATTTACATTGTGCAATTTTCCAAAATCACATTGGTTTCTCAAACAGCATCTCTGTATAGTATGTGTATTTACTCTGTCCTAAACGGCTTGTTGGAGCTCCTGCCCCCCCCTCCCTGTCAGCCCAGTGGCCGTCTGTGAGACAGCGAAATCCAGCCCGAAACACACACACACACCCCGCAGCCTGGCTGGGAGTTTGTGTGTGTGCTCAGGCTGAGTTCCGCGCTGTTTCGCCAACCCGACACCAGTGAGCCAGCTCACAGTGTCCAGCTCCTCGCAGCAGCGAGCCTCGTAACGTCCCGCCGAGTGTGTGTGTGAGAGGAAGTCCGCGGATTGGTCCAAACGTAATGGCTCCGCGGACGTAACGTTACGTCACGTCACTATACCCGAAATACGTCACTATACCCAAGAAGTAAACAATGGAAAAAGATAAATGTCCAACGAGGCGTTCGGGGGCAGCATAGACAGGTCTTTTCTGTGTTAGAGTTTTACTCGCTACAGGGTGTACTTTGAAGGTTTGTGACTCTGCAGACCGTTTACATGCAGAAAAAGCTACATAAAACACAAGGGGAGGGGTAATAACCGGAAAAGCATGACATGGGACCTTTAATGTTCAAAAAGCTCTTTATCTTTCTCATGCTGCCTGTGCTGCAGCACCTCTTTTCACTCTATGTCTGAAACCAGAGCCCAGTCTGCTCTGATTGGTTACTGGCCGGCTCTGTTGTGATTTCCTGCCTTTTACATACGATATGTTGGAGCGCTAGCCAATAGAAGCCCAAGTGTATAGTGATATCATTATGTTATGGAAGTAAACAAAGGAGTCCAATCGAGTCATATTGAGTTTCAAAATGTTTTCTTTCAAATGTATTACTTTATTACCTCAGGGTTAATCAGGGTTTCCGTTAGCAGGTAATTACCGTTATTATTCAAAGTTAATGTAAACTTTTGAATAATGTACTTCATCTACTACAAGTAGTTTGTTTGAATGTAATAATTATGTTGTTTGTTGTTTGTGGAATCATTTATTGAAAAATGAATCTGAATTTTTCAATCTGTTACGATTATAAACTGAAGCAATATAAAAATGACCCCATTAACTGAGTTTTAAACATCAGCATATCCGGTCCTAGTCCGGTGATTACCTGCTAACGGAAACTCTGCTGCACCATTCTTATTATTATTATTGAAACATGACGGTAAGTTTCAAATTTGTCCAGTAAAATAAATTCTGTCCGGACATTTGACCGGCGAGAAACAATCCTAGCGGAAACCCTGCTCAGAATATCTATTACATTTATTTAAACATTATAATGTTAATCTTGGAAATTCGGGGAGTTATTTATTCAGGGTTGCTGCCTTATTCAAATATGAGTGCTTTGTTCAACATCATTTAAAACTTTATCAAACATTAAGTTAAATATCCCACAAGCCAATTTTGAATAGTTTATAGATTCACCTAAGCAACAACATTTGTTTTATTCACTATTGAAAACCTTTTAGCCCTTTTTTGAAGCTACCATTCGTGGGCTTTATTGCATTATTTGACTAATGGTACCATTTAAAAAAAAAAAAAAAAAAAAAAAAAATATCACCATAATATGTAACAATTTTTACCATAACCTTTAGTCATTTTATGAATAAGAAAAACACCATGCGATCATACTTTATTAATTCGTCAAACCTCCATTGGGTTTAATTGTGAATGTCTGATCAAGTAGGTGTATTTCTTGTGCTCTTTAAAGACTCAATATGTAACTGAAGGAGCACGGTCTCTCTCTGACAGGTCGCTGTTCCTGGAGAAGACCATCGCAGCCCGGCTGTTGGGGCTGTCCTCCTCGATGAGCACCTTCCACTTCTCCGTTCAGACTCCTGATGGAAAAACCTTCTTATTGGTGAGAACAATAATCATGGCATAATCAGAGAAGCACATGAGTTTGGATTCAAAATAGACCACTACATCTGTCTGATTAATGGGGAAGCGTTATGACGGGTTCTTCAAGCATACTGTAATGACAAGCTGATTGAGTTCAAATCAGTGAACGGATTATTACAAGTGGCTCAACAGTGACTGTGCATCTTTCACTGGGAGTTTGGAGGTTTTATTCCACCACTATTCCAATAATAATGGTGGTATTTGTGGTATTCCACAAATACTTGTCTTAATTGTCCATCACACTTTTAACTGTATGACCTTAGGAAAATACAAATATAACTTTTACATTGTTTTATTTAAATAAACAGTTCTGACCCTAGGACTTTTGAAGTAAAAAAATCAATGCGACAATTAAAAATCAAATGAATTATGAACACTGTTATTACTTCTTCTTTCATGTGCCCTTGAGGCAGGTTCTGTTTCAAATGTGAAACGACCCAATTGCAAACTTCAAATGACCTTTCATGCCTTAAGATGTCTTTTTATTAGCATCTTAAATTACCTTTATGCTTTTTAAATGTCTTTATTAGTGACTTCAAATGACGCTTTATGCCTTAAAATAACTTTTTATTAGTGATTTCAATGACCTTTAATCGCCGTAAATGTATGTTTATTTGTGATTAAATGACCTTGTGTCTTAAAATAACTTTTATTAATGATGTAAATTACCTTTTTATGTCCTTACATTTCCTAGTGATTTAAATGACCTTTAACGCCTTTAAATCCCTTTTTACTTCTAATTTAAATGTCTTTTATGCCTTTTTTAAATCTCCTCTTTTTTGGTTGTAGGCTTTTTTTTATGAATGGTATCCTTTTACAGCAACACTAAGCCCTTTCCCTTTTCAAATACTCTTTTAATAATTCCTTATGTGTTACCTTTTCATCATTTTTCAAAATGTAAATCAGAATACCTTTATCAGTCCCACAGAGGGGAAATGTACGTAGTTACAGCAGAAAAAAGAGCCACAGATAGCTTAATGTTACATAATGTTACATGCATTAAAAAGTACTAAGTTATGATATAATACAAAATATAATACAAAAAAAGTTACACAATTTACAAAATACACACCCTGTAACAGTTTTAAGGATTTAGCAGCCAGGTATATATTAGTTATTAACGGCATATATATATATATATTCAGGGTGTCCGCAGGGTCTTAAAAAGTATTAAAAGTTGATCTATCAATTTAGCGAAAATTAAGGCTATTAAAAGTATTAAACGGCATTTTCCAAGGTATTACATTTTGTAGCTTGTTTTCAATAAGTATATAAATTGTCCAAAGAGGTTGTATTCTACAGTCTGCCTGAATGTAATCATTGCGTATGTGTAGTGTGATTCTGTGTAGTTTATTTATGGCATCCCGTTGGATTTGACGTCATCTGAACAGGACAGCGCACACTCACTGCTTGATAGTGCGTGAATGTCCGTTTACGCCGGTTGTTAAACAACATCGTTACGGGGAAATGCAAGTCTGCGTCCAAATGGTTAGAAGATAAGGAGGAAGGACAATCCATACTGTATATAGTCAATGTGAGGTAAAGTGTGCCGCCAATGTAACCGTAAAATATATGGAAAGGGTCTTAAAAAAGGTCTTGAAAGGTCTACATCTGACTTCAGGATTCCTGCATATACCCTGATATTGCACATATAGCACATATTGCACATAGTTGGTTGGCATTTAACAGCAAGGGGTGTTATAGTCTGTGCACTTTAAGCTGTATATCTTGAATGAAAGGTGCTATACAAAAATGTTTTGCATTATTAAATGTTAACAGCTGAGGAAAGATGCAACATTTAGCATATTTGCACCAAAACATACTGAAGAATATCGTGTTAGAGGCTCGTCTTTAAGGAAAACTGTTCTTTAAAAAAAAGTAAAATATATAAGATCATGTGTATAAGACACTCTAAGCCGCTGTGCACGCAGTTCATGTGGTGGAGTGCGATTCCTCTGCCCTCTGGCATGTGTATCTGGAGTGTTTAGTGACCCGTCTGCCCCTCCTGCAGCTCTGGCTCCTGAACAGCGACTCCATCACAGCGTCGGTCCCGGAGACGTGTGTGGGGGGGGAGAGCTCTGTTGAATCCCTCTCTCCTCACAGTCCATCACCTACAGCTGCCACAGTCCTGAAACTCCTCTACACCTCCTGCTCCGACACAAGCACCCAGCACAGAGAGTAAGCGAGCACTCTCACTCCACTCCCCCTCTTCATTCTTTGTTTTCCCCTTTCTTAATCTTTCATCTCTCCGGCGCACCTTCTCAATCACCACCTGCGAAGGAGGAATTGTTTGTGATCAGATTTTCATTCTTAGAACACTGAGGGTCTCTGTTCAGACATAATTGTCTATTATTTTTGCGAATGAGATTGCCATCAAAGGTGTTTATCGTCTGGATGTTGTCAGTTGCATAAGCCTGTGTTTGTTGCACACACACAGGGGATGTTGTTTTGACGGGAGCAAGGCTCTGTGTACCTTGCTGTGAAGGATTAGAGAGGTGTGGGTGGATGTGCCGCATGTGGTTCTCCATGTTCAGTACAGCAGCACGCCACTGGAAGAGCTTTACCCCCTCATTATTTTCAACTGAATCAGCACTCCTCCTCCTCCTCCTTTTCTCTGCTGCCGCTGAGAGTGAAGGCAGAACAGAGAAGTTTGGTTGTTCCTACAGTTTTTGACAAGCCCACTGGCTGACTGACGCAGAAAGGGTAATTAGAGGAATAACTCTTTTGAAAGGAGAAAGGCTTGTCTTGGTAATCAAAGAACTACGAGTGCATTTAAGTGACACAATAGCTGAGTGATCCAAGTAAAAATGTTTCACCAAAGGGGCATGCTGGGTACCGAGAGAGACTTCATGCTGGTAAACGAGACAACTTTGAACTGGAGCACTGCTCTTTTTTATACAGCCGGAATATGAAATGATCTCCTCTGAAATTCAGGTTTTTCTCTTATTGTGTGAGTTATCTCATAGAGGGATAATTGTAACCCTTGCCAGAAATGTTTTACATCCACCGTTTACATTTCCGATTTACATGGAAGTCCTTCCGTGCCAGTAAAGAAAAAAGTAGGCATAAAAACGTAGTCTTGAGATGAAAGAAAAGATAATGTAAGTCATTAAAATGCAAAAACTTCCTCGAAACAACGACTTCGCGCGTTCACACTGGAGTACTTTTCCCCGTACTTTTCCCGTTTAGTTCCGATAGTGCCTGGAATTTTGCGTTCACACAAAAAGAGTACTTAGTTCCGAGAGCTTTTACCCCCATTTTTAGTGCCTGCTATAGAGGTGGTACTATCCTGGGGAGAGAAAAGTACCAATTTCAATTGGCTGGGCGAATTGCAAACCACGCCCCGTAAAACTCAGAAAAGTTTTGTGAAGCCGCCATTGTATTTGCTGGCATTAGCATTAGCCCCGCGCACCAACGGAGAGAGAATAACTTATGGCAACACAAAAAAAAACATGGGAGTGGTGGAGTGAAGAGGAGGTGTCGGCGTTCTGACGATTTACTCGGACTCCCAGCAGCTTCTACTGAAGCCAGCCCCCAACTCCGGGGACTTCCGGCCGGCAGTATACGCCGTGAAGTTGTTTGCGGCCTGACAGTAAACCCAAAGCAGAAGAAGTGACGTCAGGGGCTTCATTTCGTTCTTATCAGCGCCGTATAGATAGAATATATAATATAATATATATCTATTATACGGCTCTGGTTCTTATTATACATCCATGCTTCATTTGCGTAATATAGAGTGGCAAAGTCCCTCCCCTTCCGGTGGACCTCCATGGGACCTTATTTCGAAAACAATTATGTTATTGGAGAGAGAAAGATTATCTTTATCCCGTTTGAATTGTGCCACGAATTACAAATATGATGTTTGTCAATTTAAAAGATAATTTTGCAAGTCAAAAAAAAAAAAAAAGTGTCGTAAAACTGTGACGTAACACATTTGTTTGTGTGAAATGCTCAATGAACCAACGGCCATCTTGGTGACGTGTGTTGTTCTGCGAGACCAGAGATGTACTCTGGTCTCGCAGAACAACACACGTCACCAAGATGGCCGTCACTACTGTCTTGTCAACAAAACGATTGACTAGCCTCACTATCACCAGAATGAAACACTTCCAGAAGAATGTCATGCAAAGCTTCCTGCCTGCCTTCCTTTGATTCTCTCTGAACTGCCTGGTCTTTTTAATGTTTAATGTCAACCATTTGTGCAGATAGCATGAAGTAGAAAAGATCGGCGATCGCCGATGCTAGCGTTAGCATTTCTCCCCGGGCTTAAATTGTGAAAAAAACAGTCGCGGGTACACTGTCAGTGTACCCGCGACTGTTACAATGAAGGCTCGATAAATCAGCTCACGGCATATAGGTGTAAGCAGGGGTAAAGTGCTATTTTTATAAGTGGGGAGTTGGGAGTTGACCTAACATAGGGGGGTCCGGGGGCAAGCTCCCCCAGGAAGATTTATTTCTAAATATTGAAGTTAAAAGCATCAATCTGGTGCACTTTGAGAGCAAAATGAAGAGATCTATGGATACATCTCTCAACATCCATATGAAATAAACCTGGAAACAGATTTACTTTTTCTTTATGGATATTTTACAAATCACCCTTTTAAACTTTATTCTTTTTTTACTGTCATCTAGTATTTCATACCTGTTTTTCATTTATTCTCTTATTTTTTTATAACTATAATGATCATATAAACGTGTGCCTCGGAAATAATTGTTTACATCAAAACGTTCGAGACCCACTGATATAACTTAGACTAAAGTTAACTATCTAAACACTCAGAGTCCTTTAGTTCACTGAGCCTCTCAGTCTGACAGGAGAGGACTCTCTCCACTTTGTAGGTGAAAAAATTCCTTATATCCATTAGCGTAGCTCGCTAGCACCAGAAGCTAACAACAACAATCTCCGGTACCGGTGCGCTCTCTCTCGCTCACGCATGCACACAAAATGGCTCGTTCCACACACACACAGAGCCAAGCTTTAATGAAACACAGAGACCCATATGTAATAGTACTGTACTGTATCATATTATTTTCGAATCAATGTTTCAAATTATGATTTTTTTTTTTTTTAATGACCATTTTTCCTACTGGACTCTCGTGCCCGCCCTGTCATGCCTCTGCACCCCCCACTTTGAGAACCTCTGTTTTAGTTGCATATTTTTCATAGTCTTATATTTCAACAGTTTTACGACAAACTGTGACTTTTTTGACATGGAAATTATTTTTTAAGATTGACAAACATCATATGTGTAATTCGTGGCACAATTTAAACGGGATCAAAAGATAAGTTTTCTCTCTCCATTGACTTCAATACATTATTTTTCCGAAATAAGGTCCCATGGACCGGAAGTAGATGGGCGTGACTTCGCCACTCTATTCCCTCAGGGAACTTATTCCGGTGTGTACGCGACCTGTACTTAGACCCCATTTACACGGGAACGTTTGCGTTTACACGAGACCGCTGGAAACCCCTTCTGTTTATTCTCCGCGGTGGACGGCGTGTTCTCCTGCTGTATATCTCTCCGGTAGTCCACCAGCAGGTGAAAAACACCCACCTCTCCGCCTCTTCCAAGGGACAAGGGATCCGTGCGGCAGAGTTTCCGTTAACATTTTTTTTTCGCCGGTCAACATGTCTGTTAAAGTTTAAATCTTCCGGACAAAATTAAAAAACTGCCGGTCAAAGGTCTTCTTTGTTATTTATTGAGCTTTAAAACAAATTGATAACGACTCTATATAATAATAATAATATAATAATAATAAACGGAGCCTCTCTTTTCCTTCCCCCTCTTTTGACAGCCCAGCAGCTGATCTCTGAGCCAGTGTTAATTTCGTCAACGATAACTATGACGAAAAATGTTTGTCAACGACCTTTTTTACATGACTAAGACGAGACGATGACGAGATAAAAATAGCTTCTTGATAACGAAAACTTTGACGAAATGTATATTTAATTTTCGTTGACGAGACGGGACTAAGGTGTTAATGGTGGACTATCGGACATTCAAAATGCAGGGTATTCAAAAAGTCTGTTCTAAAAGGCAGAATTCCAGGTAAGAAAATCATATATGGCATTTGCCATTACACATATTTAATTTAAATGTATGTTAACGCTAGAACCGCCAACAGCGTCGGCACCTACATAGATATCATTTTCAAATCATTGAATTTGTTCCTCTTCATAATTTCCTTATAAACTACTGTAAGTAGGACGATTTAAAACTCACTTAATTGGGTTCATTTTGAAATGGCTTCAGTTTATCATCATAACGGATCAAAAAGTTCAGATTCATTTTACAATAAATCAAAGAATGATGCACTTCTACAAACAAAAACAACATAATTAAAACATTTAAAGGTGGGGTAGGTAAGTTTCAGAAACCGGCTCGAGATACACTTTTTGTTATATTCCATGGAATGCTCTTAACATCCCGATAGCAATGAATATCTGAAGTGCTTTGACAACAAATCCATAAAAAAATGTCATCTGTAGAACCCGTAATACTGTAAAAAGTACAACCAATCCGTTTAGCCGGGCTAAACGGATTGGATTGCCGCCCTGTCTGTCAGCCTTCCATCTCGTGCACGCACAAATGTATCTCGTGTCCTCATTGGGCGTGCCGTCATTGGGCGTGCATTGCAGCAGTACTTCAATGACTCGCCAGCAACAGGCGGCCACTTTCACCAGTCTGCTGACGTCATGTGCGCGTCCATGTATGTTGGAGGAGGTGCTCTGTAAGGAAGTCTGAAGGAAGGGGCGGATTCTTTTCGGCTGTGTACTTTCAAATGTTAGTGCACTCGAGCCGGTTTCTGAAACTTACCTACCCCACCTTTAAACAAACTACTAAAAGTAGATGAACTACATTATTCAAAAGTTTACAGTAACTTCTGATAATAACACAGGGGAAATAAACGAGGCATCTCTTTTCCTCTCTCTCCCTCTCCTGACAGCCCGTCAGTATCAGGGTTAGTCAAAATGAATCCCTTGGAGGTTCTAGTGTTCATTTACCGTTTTGTCTTCTCTTTGCAATGCTTAATCGATATGAAACCAAGTCTAACGTAGCTTACACTTAACGTTAGCTTTCTAGCTAACACAACACATGCACGCACCTTCCTCTGTGGGTTTTTTTGTGGTGACGAATGAAGTTGGATGTTGTGGTGGTCGTGTCACTGATCTTTATGCTGCAGACCCTGAATACCGCTGTTCTCTTCTTATTACCGTCATCGACAAAATAATCCTTGAATCCAAACTTCACAATTTTTGGAGTAACGCTAGCCGCTGCCATGTTAACTGAGACTCCTGCCTTCTAGTGGGTTGCCAGGTTTGCGCGCATGGTGCTATAATCACGTTTTTCGAAAAAACTAAACGTAATATCTCAGTCCTTTCAAGTCATCTATCTCAAGTCAAAGTCAAGTCTTTTATCAATGTTAGTCAAGCAAGTCTCAAGTCAAAAAATATGCGACTCGAGTCAAGTCATGTGACTCGAGTCCCCACCTCTGGCAGCGGCACACAGAGATCTGCCGGGGACGGAGCATTCAGAAGTATAGAGACACTCTACAAGGCTCGATGTGGACAAAGCTCGTTTGCCATTAGTGTTATCGCGTTGACACGAGTTGCTCGCGTCCCCACGTCCCCAGCTCGCTTAGGGTAAAAGGGAAGCAACACGAAACCAGGTGTTCTTGGTAAGAGGTTGATTTTAATAATAAACTCAAAATAAAGATGATATAACAAAAAATACAGGCTCTTAAAACCCGCTATCTGTTCAAAATATTGCAACACAAAACGAAGGCCACAGATTATCACAGTCATGGGCACTTAAGTCTAAAATAGTGAGGCGCCTCGCACAAGTTCGACGCCGTTACAAATCACAGAATACACACACAACACACATCCTAACTAACCACTATAACAGAACTAGCACAAAGCTACACAGAACATAAGGAGAGCACCGAGATACGTCTGACACAGATTCAGACCTCTCCCGTCTAACTGAGATGCACACACTCTTGTAAGAGTCCCCGGAAGGTGTGGGCAGGGATTGGTGAGTCGGGCCCGACCTGCTCCAATCCAGATCTTCGGTCACGCCTACCGGAGGAGGGACAGGAAACTGGCATCCAATGGCGTCCGGGCAACGGCGCATCTCATATACATATAACATACACAGCTGAAAACAATCCTAGACAGGTTAACGAGCAGACAGCAGCAGCAGCCGTGACAAGTAGTCTGTCCAAACAGCCGGCCAAAAGGCGTCATATTCAGTCGGAGAAATGCACAATTTTCCACTTCCTTAACTCGTAGCTCTGTTGCCCCAATTACGAGTAACGTTATCACATCAGGTGTGCAGAGGTGGGAGAAGTACCCAGATCTTGTAGTTAGTTGAGTTCCTCAAGTAAAAGTATGATCATCAAAATATACTTAAAGTAGCGACAGTAAAAGTAGTCGTTGTGCAGATTGGTCCATTTCAGAATAATATCTATGATATGTTTTATAATTATTGATCATTAAAGTGTTCTCAAAGCTGGTAAAGGTGCAGCTAGTTTGAAGGACTTTGTATACTGCAGGGGTAGCTTGTGTATGTACTCCAGGTGAAACTAAAGTCTGATTTAACACTTTCACATCATTCATCCACATCTGTAAAGTAACTAAAGGTATTAAATACATGTAGTGGAGTAAAAGTACACCATGTACCTATTAACTGTAGTGGAGTAAAAGTACACCATGTACCTATTAACTGTAGTGGAGTAAAAGTACACCATGTACCTATTAACTGTAGTGGAGTAGAAGTACACAGTAGCAAAACATTTAAATACTCTAGTAAAGTACCTCAACATTTTACTCAAGTACAGTACAATATTTTAACATAATTATATATATTTAATTTATTTCACATTTAAATAAAACAATTAATTTGGGTTAACAATTTGTTAGTTTTTCCCTTTAAAAAATTACAAAAAGTAAATACAAGAATACCGTTAAAGTACCGGATCGATAAGCAGTATCGATAAGACTAGTAGTACCGTAGAAAACCTTAACGATACCCATCCCTAGATATTACACAAGTAAAGTGTTAAGAGAGTGAAATGTTGCTTTACGAATTTCAACACTTGATGCTGTCAACTTGATTCCAATGTCAGAAACCTGTATTTGCCTAACTGAATTAGTTTAAAGAGAGAAAACATTTTGACTAAAAGTTGACTAAAATGTAATTTTTCATCGACTAAAAGTTGACTAAAACGTTTTGAGTTTTCGTCGACTAAAACTAGACCAAAACGTTTTGAGTTTTCGTCGACTAAAACTAGACTAAAACTACGAAGGATAGGAATGACTCAAATGTGACTAAAACTAAACCATTTTCTAAGACTAAGACAAAATCAAAAACAGCTGCCAAAATTAACACTGCTCTGAGCAGGAGACGTGGGGAGAGGGAGGCGGGGCTATTTCATCATTATCAGAAAATGATCGTATAGAGGCGTACACACGGAGCCGTTTGACCCCCCAGAGCGTTCCGTTTGCAGATCTATCCACCTTGGGACCCGTTTCTATCGTTTTGTTATGGCCTCGTGAAAACGAAAGGGCTATACGCAAGAGAAACTATGCGGGAAGTGCTGGGAACTAAGTGCTGGCACTAAGTACGGCAAAGTACTTGATGGGAAAGCGGCTATTGTCTCTAAATATATGACCATGTATTCACTTTAGACGCAGAAGGCCCGTACGCAGGCTTGTTTTTTTAAGCACACATTATTTTAAATGGGCGAACATGCACCAAATGTTTTTAATCACGACATTCATTATTTTTGAACAAGTAGCTAAACAATTAGGTGTCCACTTCCTTAATATGTTAATTACTGTATTATTATTATTATTATTATTATTATTATTATTATTATTATTATTATTATTATTATTATGTCTTTTAGTGCATTTGTGCCTTGACTCATAATTTTGAGTAACCTTTTCCAGAAAGCTCTTAATTTTCTTTCTATGTTATTATTTTGCAAAACTACGTTAATACTTTTTACATACTTAGTCATTATTTTTACAATACTAAGTCGTTATGTTTGCAAACAAGCATCATTTTGACAAACTGTGTCATTGTTCTCTGTT
Source organism: Gymnodraco acuticeps (assembly GCF_902827175.1). Classification (NCBI taxonomy): domain Eukaryota; kingdom Metazoa; phylum Chordata; class Actinopteri; order Perciformes; family Bathydraconidae; genus Gymnodraco; species Gymnodraco acuticeps. The sequence goes on from NW_022989810.1 coordinate 3,486,514, forward strand.
ATTATTTGTTTTAATTGTGATATTCAGTCATTTTTTAAGGAATCTTTGTCATTATTTTAAGATACCAGGTTATTTTTTGGCAATAAGTCATTATCTTTTGACACTACCATGTTATTTTTGCAACAATAGGTCATAATTTTGTCAAACCAAGTACATTTTTTTTTACAATACTAGTTTGTTATGTCATATTAGACCATTGCTTTGTGAAACAAAGTAATTGTTTTGTGATACTTAGTCATTATTTAGAGCGAAATTCTTACTATAATGATATACAGGATCTTTTTTGCTTTCCTGCACATCAGCAAAAAAAGGCTTCTATAGACCCTAGAGCTGTTTATTTTTAGTTCGACTTTTTGCAGAATTGGGTGTTAGAAAATCTGACAATGTATCTGCCAAATTCACATTTTTACATGAATACATTACATAAACCTCATACTAATATGTCTGCAATACATTAATACCTAACCTGTCTGACCACTGTTTAGCGCACCCTGTATGTATTGTTCTATAGTCTTTGATTTAGGTGCTTCATGTTTGAGCAACGACTTCTATTTTAATTTAACTTATTTTTGACATTTCCCTGAAGCCTTGCAAAGCTAAACGCTGGTGTTATTCACACTTCCATTTCCCCCCTACATCATTTACCATTCATCCTTCATCACTCAACTCTGACATTTTTAAATTAAATGTTATGCCTGGGGAGCTGAATTCCCTGGATGATGGCCCTCTTATTCAGGATACAGTCGGTTACAGTCCACCGCAGCTGGAGGTTGCAGTGTGTGTTGTTAAAACTGCCAATAATTGGCTGGAGAATTGGTGAGCCAGTGCCTAAGTGGATTATGCTTGTCACTAATGGCAGGGACTTGATTATGAGTTGAGAGAAAGTCTCAGGCACCATCACAGTCTGGTACAAAGTGAAAGGAGGTCTCATGGATATGGAAATTGAGTCTAATGGAAATCATATGGGCAAATCCGTTTTCTACAGAACATTAGGTACATTTCCATACACCAAGAACTATGATGTAGACTGCTTTTGGTCAATACGTATTACGTACAAGGCCTTTTCTGACGGGCAACTAATCCATTAATCCATCAATAGGGTCTTTATAGCCAACAGACCCCAGTGACACAATACCTGGCTGTAAACTGTTCATTTAAGGTGTTTTTTTCAGGTGTTAAAATATATTTAGCTGCTGCCCCATTCACAGCATGGATGTATAAAGAGAACTGGATACAGCATGTGGGTTTCCCCCTTCCTGTTCCATGTGGGAACCCGTTCATTCCGATGAAAGTTGATTAGTGCAGCAAAAAGCCAAAATGTTCTGACTCTAGAACTGAAATACCCAGACCTTCCAATATTCAAGCAATCCTCTGGCATTCTTCTGGCATTCTTCTGGCATTCCTTTATACATTGGGCTCATAGGGCATGTGCACTTGCATTTACCTTAAATTACAGAAATGCCAGTGTTGGATTAATGAAGGGAGAGGGACAAAACATTGGATTTAGCTATTAGCTCATTTTAAAACTTTTTGAAGAACCAATAATAAGGGCTAAATTAAGACTACTCTAATGTTCAGACTAATAGAATTAGATTTAGCTGTGAAAAAATAGTACAATCTGATTTACAGATGGCTTTTTCCCAATGTAAGTCAATTGGAAAAAGTATTTGTGGGCCCAATGGCATCACGTAACTACACAAAAGTTGAAATACCAATGTTTGGCCTCTATGAAAACTTGCTCCAACACCCAACGCACTTCCTGGACCCTATTCCAGGAAGTGCGTTGGGTGTTAACTTCCATGCTATTACTTATGTCAGTTTCTCTGCACTGACTACACAGCTACTATGGATTAAGTACAATCATACCACCCTACCATACCATCCTCCTGATATGTTCCCTTAAGGAGAACTGCTTAGACTTTAAGAAGACCTTTCCCCCTTGGGAACTGCACAGATGGCTAAATGTCACCGAAACAAACTGGATTGGCGCCCCACACTGACAGAGCATTAATCTTCCTTCTCTCAATCACTCTTCCTCTTCTCCTTTCAGTGCCCTCTTCCTCTCGCTTTACGCACACATGTAGCAATGCCCCACTCACTATCAATCCACTCTGATGTATCGCCCTTTATCTGGTTCAGCTTAGAGTTAAAGACCACTTAATTAAAGCACCAGGGCAAATTCTACAGCATGGGATTAACAGCAGCTATTCTAGTCATGATCGTGGTTGTATAATGTTGTGGCAGTCACTATAAATCTGTCCCACTGAACTCCGTGTGTGTTTTTCAGCATTGCAGATAGTTGGGAGGCCAACGCCATTGGACATGCTGTGGTGCTGCCGCTGAAGGTGTGTGAGGAGCTGCTGCAAGTGATAGAGGACAGCAACTCTATACTTCCTGCGTCGATGCGTCGCATGAGGTCCTATGAGGTGAGACGGTTACTATGTTACGGGCAACAGATGACTAACCCCTAGATTCCACCGGGTCTGTCTGCGGCGTGTTACGGCTGCGTGGCGGTTTTGGTCTGGCCTCTTCCGGCATCATACCCTACCGGGCGCGTTTCAGAAGCATTTCAGAAGCGGAGCGTCTTGCCTGCCGGCTCGCAGTTTTTGTTGATTTGGGCATATTTCATGGACAGGCTACTTTGTACAGACAAAGTTAATAATAGTTGTAATATCCCAGTTATAAACGACATGAATCAAAGATGTGCTGCTGTATTTTAGTGGTAAAAAAAAAAATGCATTCATCATCATAATTATTCTATATATATAATTTACACAGTGCCTGTAAACCGGAGGAGAACGCTGGCATTTCTCCTCCTACTTGAATGACTACGGAGGGATAGGGTCTGCAAAATTAGTTTGTGTGTGTGTATATATATATATGCTATATATGCTCTGAACGTTCCACTTCCTGCCCGACATTACCTTGCGGCTGCGTCGCGTCGAAAAATAGACTTCAATCCTATTTCGAGTGGAGCCCAGCGGCGGGACGCTTCTGAGCCGTAACACGGCGCGTCTGGTGGAATAGCACCCATTGACTAGAGTGGCCGCGATCCTTGCGGACGCCGCGGCGCGGCCGTAACGGACCCGGTGGAATCTAGGGGTCAGGCTTGTTAATCCCAGGCGTATTTTTTAATGTTGGCAAAAAATGCTCACCCTGATATCTTGTCTTGAGTCTTCCAATCTATTTCCTTCGTTTGTAAAACAGTCTGTCTTAAGACAGCGCTCACTTACTTCTTACTTACAGGACCGTGTTTATCCATTATTCAGTAGTGCTTGACTGCGTTGTTATCCCGCCCTAATTAATTTCATGATCTAGAGCTTTCAGTAAAAAGCCTCCCCTTAGGGATTATGTGGGTCAAATAGAAGGTTTTACTTTTATCAGCCGTATTCCAGCTTCTATGCACCTGCAATTGTGCTAAATGTGTAAATTTAGCTCGAGTTGCCATGGAAAAACCCTTTGACTAGAAAAGTGGGGGTTATATCTTTGCTGACAGCTCTATTCTCCGAACATAGTTACAGAGGTAATTAGCACCATTATATCCTCCACTTTATGCTCACTAAAGTTTAGGGAAGTCACTCCAACCACTTAAACAGGTTTAAAAAGTTTTCCATCTGCTTGAACATTACGAAGGCCGGACTTTTAAAACCTTTTAAAAGCATGTCTGTTCTTGCACATCACATGAAGCAGCTGCTGAAGCAGAAGAGAGCGATAAAAACCTTTCTTTCTACTTATCTAGATCAGTAAGTAACAAAACCTGCCTACTTATTTTGAATGCGTTTTTTCTTCTCTGCTCTTATTAAGGCTATAAGATAGGGGTTTGTAGTTCTTTAAGATTCTTACGGTTATTTCTTGCTGTAGTTAGTAACGTTCGCCAGGCTTCTAACATTAGCCATGTTGCTAACAGTAAATCATGTTAAGCATGTGAAAAGGGAAAATGTTTTCTAATTGTTCTAGTATAAGGAAATCCAGTCTCTGCTTATCACTTGAGAAAAAGTTGGATACAAGTGTAGTTCCATCTATATCTGCATATTCTACACGAACACTGTGTTCAAACTGAAAATAACTTATTTGAATGAAGCTTTGAACTATTTGGTACAGCCCTTAATTAATAAGAAGAGAATCTGTTGGTTTACTCCAACAACAAAGCAGACTCTCTTAACTCATTTGTATTTCGCTATCATGCTGGGATCATTCGTGTAGACAATATCAAAGCTGAAATTAGTCCGTATGTCACCTTAGAAGAAGAGGAGTTTGCAATGGGCTCCATTACACCAGATTGCCATCCTCGTGGATTCATCTTCTTATTACAGACACATGCATTTCCTAACATTCGGTCTATATGCTGTAAAATGTATTATCTCTTCGATTTACACACGGCATCTATTGCACGTCTGTCCGTCCTGGGAGAGGAATCCCTCCTCTGTTGCTCTCCCTGAGGTTTCTCCTATTTTTTCCCCTCAAACTGTGGGTTTTTCTCTGGAAGTTTTTCCTTATACGATGTGAGGGTCTAAGGACAGAGGGTCTAAGGATAGAGGGTCTAAGGATAGAGGGTGTCGTTTTTCTCATACTGATATTCTGAACAATCTGTGTTGTTGTATTTGCTGTAAAGTGTCTCTACTGTAGGCTATTTTTATTATATGTACAGCACTTTGGCTCAACCAAAAATCGTTTATAAATGTGCTATATAAATAAAACTTGATTTGATTTGATTAACCCATCTAAAGTAGACTTGTCTTTTTTGTTGTAAGGTATTGTGTGTCACACTTTTAAACGCTCACTATAGTTTTGCTCTCACACCATGAGCCCTGGGGATAACAAATTGTTCCTCTTCTTTGTCTTACACATTGTGGTGCAATGAAAAACAGTATTGTTGTTTTCCTAAGCAACAACATGACAGAGGTGGGCGTGGGATAAATTAGGCTTTGCTGAAATGGAGAAGGCTACAGAGCGACCCAGACACAGGACTGGTGGTGGAAGCTGTTACAGGGTGAACACACACAGTGTGATACATTGACACACTTGAACACTTCCTGATGGTAGAAGCTTGTGCTATGGGCGGTAGAGGGCAGGAAGATCACAGAGCCATCCAGAATTACCGGAGATGAAAAAATAAACTGTCGGAAAGGGAAGGCTACCACGGAGTGGGGTTGCAGCCTGGAAGCTCGGAGAGTTGGATCTGTTAGACACAATGTGAAGATGTGAGACAGAGGAACAGCGTGTGGGTGTCGTGAGCTAGGGTTTTCCTACTGGTGGCTTTGGAAGACTCAGGTGACCAAAAGCCTACTTGAGAAGGGCAATTGGCAGTAGCATTCACAATCACCTCTGTATCATTTCAAGAGCCAGGGTGGAGTATTAAAGGGGATGTATTAGGAGAATTATGATTTTCATAATTGTGTTTTTGTAATTGTGTAGTCAGGTGAAACTAAGAATTATTTGCTGTGTCTCAATTTGGGGACGTCCTTGTCCTTTAGTACACCGCCATAGGACACCGTGCACATGACTGCTGTGCCCTCAACAGAAGTGACTATCAATGCTGTCAGCTAGCTAGCAAGCTAGCAATGGCATTATACGCAGTAGAAAATCACGACACACTGCTCAATTACACAATAAAATCAACAGTGGGTTCTTTTCAGCCACAGTATAGTGGCAAATGTATTAAACCACGAAAACAACCCAAGTGTCTAACATTTTTCATTGGTATAGTCGGGGTTCGTACGGGTGCTGGAAATCCTTGAAAATGCTTGAAATTGTACGAGGTGTTTTCAAGGTTTGAAAAGTGCTTGAATTTTGGGAATGGTGCTTGAATTTGGGATAAAGTGCTTGAAATTGTAAATGCTTTACTTCACTTTTTAGATTAAAAGAAAATAAAGAAGTCGGAGCGCGCTTAATTGCTTCGCTTGTACATAAAACAGCCCTGCTCCGGCCTTCCCGCGCTATGCGCGTGACCTGCAAGTGTTTTTGTTACGTATGACCTGGGCATTCTGATGAGTGATAGATGACAGTATACCAGGAGGTTGCAGTTACAACGAGCATTGGCTAGCCGAGGACAAATACAAGCCATGGCTAAGACGAGGGTCAATCCCACGAGTAGCCTCCTGCAAAGTGTGCAAAAAATAACGATGGGAGAGTCTGCGCTGACGAGCCACATGAAAGGTACGCCGTAGTAGAGCATTTTAGTTTAAGCTAACGTTAGCAAGCTGAATAGCGAACTCGATGAGGGAGAATAATAATTGCAGGGAACAATCATTTCAGAGGAGCGTACCTACGTTAATATGTGCGTTACAGTCGCTATCCTGTGGTGTTCAGAGGATGAAGCACTCACTGTTGTAATTCAACCCAGTCTCACGGCATTTCGTGTTATAGTCACGAAATATAATCTATTGATTCAACACAGAGCGATTTTAAAAGCAATGTATTTCTACTGGTAGTCTGTTTCGTGCCTAAACCAAATGTGACTTGCTCTATCGAAATCAGTCACATTGACCGGAAGACACATTTTCGTTTGTATTACTGGTCTGGGGGAAGCTCGCGAGTGTGTGCGTGTGTGTATTTTTGCGTTTGTGTATTTTTGCGTTTGTGTATTTTTGCGTTTGTGTGTATTGTGTTTGTGTACCGGGGAAACACTCACAAGAAACACCGGCTATTGTTATGCTTGCTGTGACGTTAAATTACTCCGTTCTCCGCTTCAAAGTTGTATTTATCATCTGAATTTGCCGAAACAAGTTTAATATTCTCAAAGCCAATACTTTGTTTATTTGAAAACAGATGAAAACAAACTGTCCCGGATCCTGCCGTGTTATCTATGATTACTATACGCCTTTACTTCATAATTTCCGGAGGGAGGGGGAGTGGCGCTGCGGAAGAGCAGGGTGCGAATTGAGAGGTGCCTCTTCTTCCCTTTACAAGCTTTAAAAATGTATTTATCGTGAGATTTTGGCAATAACAGTTTCATATTCTGAAAGCCAAGACTTTGTTTATTTAAAATCAAACAAAACACCCGAACCCTGAAAAACTAGTTTTTTTTACACAAATCCACGTTTATTTTTTTTTATTTTTTCGATAGAGCTGGTTACAAATAATAACAAATTAGAAGGAAAAAAATATATACAGATTTCAGTATTCTGAGGCTCTGAGTCCCATTTCTTTTACCCACAGACGGCAAAAAAAGCCCGACATTATACGATTTAAAATAAAAACAATAATCGTGGCTTGATATTGAGTAAGAACATGTTTTTATGAACCACAAGACCTGACCGGACAAAAAGACGCAGGCACGAAACACATTACCAATATAAATACATTGCTTTAAAATCGTTCTGTGTGACACGAAAAAAAGGGGGAAATCGTGTTGGTGAACACGAATCAATAGATTACATTTATTTCGTGAAAATAAAGTAGCGACAGTAAAAGTAGTCATTGTGAAGATTGGTCCATTTCATAATAATATATATGATGTGTTTTATAATGATTGATCATTAAAGTGTTCTCAAAGCTGGTAAAGGTGCAGCTAGTTTGAATGACTTTGTATACTGCAGGGTAGCTTGTGAATTTACTCCAGGTGGAACTAAAGTCTGATTCAACACTTGATTTATATTTCACATCATTCATCCACATCTGTAAAGTAACTAAAGGTATTAAATACATGTAGTGGAGTAAAAGTACACCATGTACCTCTGACTTATGTTTACTGCCAACCTAAAAGTACCTCAAAAATAGTAATCAATAATGTATTGAACATTTATTTGGCTGATTGTTTTATATTGGCTCAGCCAGGTTATATGGGATGCCCAGTCTACGTACAGATGGGTCACTCCTTTTGAAATATTAAACTTAGTTTTCTTTTCTTTAATTTTTCATCCTCATGTTTCATCTATTATGAAACACACATTTGGTTGTTTATAGCATAAAGAACATATGATTTAATGTGAGGTAGGAAAATAATCATTTGAGTATAAGTATGTGCATATAAATATGTAATTTACAACAGCTGTAAGATGCTTGAAAAGCTTGAAAATGCACCTTGAAAATGCACCTTGAAAAGTGCTTGAATTTGACTTTGGAAAAGCTGTATGAACCCTGTATAGTGCTGTTTTCAGCCGCAATAGAAATATGATGTGCCACGTTCCGTAGCTAAAATGGCGATCATTGACAGTGTAAATTGTGCAGCGTTCTACACAACTTTTTGGGTGAACCATTCGGGTACTTGTAGTGCATTTTGCCTTACTTTGCATTCTGACGCAGTTATGTGATCAAAACAGCCAATAGAAAAAAATGGCAGTATGCAAATTGATACTTGGTAATTGTGTTTTTTTTATGATACCTTTGTATCTACATACGGAGCGGGTCCACTATGTTGCACCACCATGTTTCTATGTTGACCAGGGACAAGTGACGACAAAGTACAGTTAAGAGTGCAGAAGCATATAATTGCACTGTAAAAACACATTTTAAAATATTTACTCATTTGAATCTGCCTTAAAATGATAATGGTCAATATCAATTTAAGTGGAAGAGGTTATGCTGGTTTACATTTGTGATTTAGCAGTAGCTCTGTCCTAGCTGACATAGTTAATTGGCAATTTAGTGAGCATGTTCAAACAGATTGCATATAGTATGCAGTACATTAAATTGGATTTTGACTGCAGCCATCCATCCATCCATCCATCCATCCATCCATCTTCTCCCGCTTATCCGTGGTCGGGTCGCGGGGGTAGCAGTTCCAGCAGAGAGCCCCAAACGTTCTTTTCCCTGGCGACATCAACCAGCTCTGACTGGGGGATCCCAAGGCGCTCCCAGGCCAGCGAAGATATATAATCCCTCCACCTGGTCCTAGGTCTACCCCTTGGTCTCCTCCCAGCTGGACGTGCCTGGAACACCTCCCTAGGGAGGCGCCCAGGTGGCATCCTTACTAGGTGCCCGAACCACCTCAACTGGCTCCTTTCGACGCGAAGGAGGAGCGGTTCAACTCCGAGTCCCTCCCGGAAGATTGAACTTCTCACCTTATCCCTAAGGGAGACATCAGCCACCCTGCGGAGAAAACCCATCTCGGCCGCTTGTATCCGCAATCTCGTTCTTTCGGTCATGATTGACTGCAGTCATAGACTTTTATTTTTAGCTGACATTTTGATAGTTCCTAGCTTTATAAGAACACGTAATATCAACTGTATTCAATTTGAATGTTCCTATTAACACTAGTCTGTTAATGTACCATGGCAATTTACAGCCTTCTAAATTACTAGGTTGCTGTCAATCTGAAGTTTTTTTTCCACACAGCTGCTAGTTCAACTGTGATTACTTTAGTCTAAAAATGCAATTAGAAATGTAATTTCCACTTAGCTGCCTCAGTTTCAGGTTCATGATACGAACCTTGTCCACAGCAGACATTTTGGCTTGTCACAGCAGGAAAAGCACTGGTGTAGTTGATAACATTGAAAAATGGCTGTATTCTATTTAGGAGAGCTGCTTCATGCACCTTGTAAGATGCATGCTGGCTCATTATCATTACTTACAGGGACACATACTGAACCATGGTTAGCTAAATGTGTGTCACCTGTGCTTTTGGTACTAAGACAAGTCAAAATGTCTGCTGTGAAAAAGGTTTATTGTTCATGCTGTCTCACTGTCACACTGAGATGGCTTACTGGGACACATGAATGGAACAGAGCCACGAGTCACGACTAAAGCTGAAGTGCCGGACTTTTAAATATAAATGAACATCCGTTAAATTCAGACCTATGCCAAATGAGTTCACACAATGCGGATTAAGCCTGTCACTGCCAGGGAAAGCTCTTTGTATTTGGAAATATACTGGAGTTCTCTGACATCTGTACTTTTTTGTCCACCGGCTAAAGTAGTTAATGAATGTTAAGATTTTACCAGAAACTTAATGCATCACCATTGTTTTTTTTTGTCTGTAGTGATGAACTTTTACTACTGTTAGGGATTTGGAGGGATAACTGGTCCGCTTTTCAAATCTCCGCGCGTTCCTATGAAGCTGGTTATAATACAGGAAGGAATCCATATCTACAAAGTAACCGTTAACAATAATCTACTTTAATGGCAATATGACAATGCAATACAATCATTACAATACAACATGATATATTACAGTTATATTGCAATGCTTAAGGAGTAATGCCGGCTTACTCCTGCTCTAGTCCGCATACTGCAGAGCTACTTTCACCCGAGCGCAGCATGTGAAGAAGAGGCCGAACGCCAGGGATCCACCGGATATATACCAGAGTAAGAACGAGGGGTTTGGTGTTAGGTCAGCTGGTCATCTTTTCAGGTCATCTCATTGGGAGACGCAACGCAGCAGGAAACGCAGCAGGAAACCAAACAGGCTCACTTTCCAACAAAAGGTCTCAAGGCCTGCATACCTACACCTCCCCCACAGAGCCATAAAACCCTGTTTACTCCAACCAGCCCAGAATGTTTATAGCCATTTGTAGTCCTTACATTTATGAAAGGATAAAACAGAGAAATCAATATAAAACACAAACACAGGTATTGTTTGAACAGTATTCACTTAACTGCTACTGTTGATAAGCACCAGAGAAACCCAAGGGACCTCTCTTAACATCACAAACACTGCAGCTAGATCTAAGTTGAATGCAAATCAGGACATGCTCTCACCTTCCCCCATCTTCCTTTGTCCTCAAAAACACATGTCAACAGGCCCCAAATGCAGCTCACAGTTTTACCCAAATTATTCTCATTTTAAGCTTATCCATAGTTTGCTAACATGAATAAATACAAATATAACTCTACAAATCCCCCTTTTTATCTCCTTCTCCAGAGATAAACTTAGACAAGGCATTTTGAAATATACCCACGGTCATTCTTTTCTACTGTGTCCGTAAATCCATCCGAAGCTGGTATTTAGAGTACTTGAAACCTTCATGGAGACAGAACACCACTTTCCATGGCAGTGAAGGAACCATGAGGGGGTAGCTGAGTGCTAGAATCATCACCCCCCCCCCCCCCCTCGGAGGAATAGCCCACAAGGACAGCTAATAGGGAGGGGGAGATGCAGCTTTCCCTTCACGGGTAGAACTGATCAGAGCGAAGTAGACTCCTCTGCTGCGCCGTCCCGGCTTGCCGTGTCTTTGTCTCCCAATCCGCTGACAGCAGCTTCTGGGCTGCCTGCTAGAGAGATGTCTTCCTCCTCCTCGTCCTCCGGCCCGCTGATGGCGGCTTCCGGGTCGATGCTGTAGAGATGTCTCCAGGGTCCTCCTTCTCCGGCCCGCTGATGATGCCTCCCGGGTCGTCTGCTGTAAGGATGTCTCCAGGGTCCTGCTCCTCCAGTCTGCTGCTTCCGAGTAGTCCACGTCTGCCAGGGCCACGTCCGTCCTGATGTCGTCCCCTGGTCCTAGTAGGTGGTTTCCCCGCCGCACACTGGCTCCCGTGGTACGAGCTGTCCCCCTTTTCTCCCAGGCAGACGGCATAAGAGGTCCGCTGGGTCACTCGGTCGGGGTCGGAGAGCCTGGGGTTGAGCCACTTTGTCCTCGTGCTTCTCGGGTCCCCCTTTTGGCGCCGGTGACCTGTGTGGAGAAATCTGATACAACTCCCTCAAGCCTACGCTCAGCTGTTTTGACCCACTTGGAGCCTGTTGGTGGGGTGTCTTGAAACAACAGCCGTCTGTGAACAGGTTTTCCAAATTAATTGTAGACCTCCTATCTGCCAGTACAGCTTCAGAATCTTAATACTTGGATTGTGCCAACTAAATAAGAACCTCAACATCTTTAGGTAAACTAAATAACATATTTCAATAGCTCTGAATTTCTGACAAGCATCTGTGTTTATTTTTAAATGAAATCCTATTTAAAATCCAAATCTAATATGAACTGCTAATGTTTCTGGTAAAGAAACACACTAATGTTATGGATTCAAAAACAACCAAAATCACGATGCTAACAAAGTGAATGATTTCCTGGTGATACTGCTTCTACCTGTCAGTGCTTAGATATTATCACGCTGAAAAAATGAATACAGAATTCCAACAAACTGTCATCAAATGTCTTTCTATTATAAATTTAGATGAAATGTATATCCCCATAATGACCTAAACAATAAAGTATATGGCTTTTACTTCTTTACCAGGCTAGTTACATGATGTTGTCTAAATTAAATTCTGTCTCAATACACTACTATGTTTTAGCTTTAACTGTAATATGTTCTTTCTACATTTCAAACCTCAGTTACTCTAATGTCTGTTAAAATATTACAAAATTGTTTAACCATCACAGGTCAACTTCTTCGGTCTCACAGTAGCCCCTTGGCCACTGCTTCTTTGTTACCTGTTATAATTCAAATCAATATTTAGAAACATCTCAACATTCATCAAACAGTATCTTATCCCCAGATATGGAGCAGGTTAATTACATTCAATGCTCAATCCTTAAAAGAAAAATGTAAATTGTGAATTTTACAGCCATGTTGACATTTATACATTATACTCACTCCCCCTTTTTACACATGAAATCATGTGTAACAAAAGCCTGTAATGGGAGGGGAACAAAAACTGTCAGGTAATTGGTTAGGGACATAACGAACATTATTATCATTATTTCCACAGTGAACACTTCAGTGAAAAGAAGTGTTCCTCTCCGTCCTTCAGGCCTAAAAGAAACAGAATCTTCAGCTTTTACATTTGCAAACCGCCAACTCATGTGAGAGGAAAATATCACATGTGCGGTTTCCCCTTTTTGTGGAATTTTTAGGAAACCTCTCGTTTCCCTTGGAGCTCCAAAATAATATGTTAGTCCAAAAACATGCTTGGTTAGTTATTGTTTTAGAATCATGCAGTTACACTGATCACATGCCGGCATACATTCACACTCACACTGTCTGGTTGTCATGTCAAGTTTGGTCAGGTTCACCCCAGAGTCAGTCATCCACAGTGCCTTGTCAAGTTACACTGTCGGTCAGGGTCAAAGGTCAGTTGGTCTCCGTCTTTTTTGGCCATGTGTCGTGCTCTGCAGAGACTTTGACATTTCAGCATAGGCCAGTATCCTTTGTCTACAAAAAAATGTCACGATTTCAACTATAATTTTCAAGATGATTCTCACTTGTCATTGGGACTTCCGCCTCCCACTTTTCCTGAAACTTGGTACAAAACTCACTTCCTTCGAGTACCACTACTAATTAAAATGTCTAATGATCTATTTCAGAAACTTGTGTACAATAACTATTATCTTGAGTCAAAACATTACTAGGATCTGTGTCGCTCTGCATTTCATAGCTCATTATAATTCTGGTCTACTTAAAAAACGATGTTAAACTCTTTAGCAGTGTGTGGAACCTTGGGTGTCCGAACATGCAACAATTACTCCCTCCTTTATCAAGGATTTAAAACCGAAGTCTGGTAATAACTATGCCACAATGGTGAAATCAACACTTTAGATTGGAATTTAATATGTGGCTTGGCACTAGCCATTAATACAAACAAAGATTTGTCCTATAGAGTGGTTCCTAAAACTATCCTTTTAATGGTGATCAATATTGTAACCAATGAGACCGCTACTTTATTCACACGTGAATAAAAATGTCTTAAAGAATGAATTGTTAACATAATGAAAATATTGAAGAATATGGTTATACTCTGTCAGTGTGTTTTAGGATGATTATCATTTTACTTTAATAGTTTCCTCTTTACTGCTATTTTTAATTTACCAAATGATTAATAAATGTTTCTGTCTTTACGTATTTATGAAGTTAATTCAAGTTATTTAAATGTGCGTTTTGTGAATAAGTGTGTTTATGTGTAACTCACTCATTCCCGGTCTCCTTTCCTCCTCCCCTGGTTTTCTCAAGCCGTGACCCCGGCCTCCTCACTTCTAATCGACCATGCCAACTCCTCTGATTCTGTCTTCTCTTCAGTCCATCAGCTGTTGAATCCATCCACTGTAACTTTTGTAGGCCGCCATTGGCCCAGTCACATCTGCAGCCCCATCATGCCACTGTTGTTGCACTCCTCCTTTACAGTCTCTCTGCTGTTTTTATGGAGGGCGGATTCTGCTCTCATGTCTATTGTGCCAAATCTCGCGGCGCAGTTTGGAACTTCATGTCCTGTTTGAGGGACCGATGAGAGTATCTCTCTGTATGTCAGCATGCTGGTTTGGTTCTGGATGCCACAGGTGGAGATAGTTCCGGCTGCAGTCTTGATGTAGTCTTGTTGTTGTTGTTGGTTCAGCTCTGGTTCTCTGTCTGTACGATGGAGAAGGAGGAGTCTCCTGTTGGGTTAGGTCTCGTTGTCTGCTTGGAGGGTCGGGATCAAAGCCTTTCTAACTCAGAGGGGGAGTCCAGGTCCCGGTACACATTACCTATAAGAAGTCTAGCACACTGATGTTAAATAAATCCAACCCTTTCCACTCTGTCTCTTTCTAATCATACTATCTGTCTTAGTTGTTAAATGCCATCTAAACAACATAATTAATGTCTACTTATGATATTACAAAACTCACTCCAAAAATTGTTTCATCCATTGTTACATATTTACCCAACACAACTCTGAAATACTTACATGTTTCCAGCATCACATATTCCACACACTATGAAAGAACATCTCCATATCTTCTCTCATTTTAAATCCCACTGTTACTTCGAACAATAGTAAACCTGCAGAGCACACCAATCGGATCACAGTAATGAAATTTGAATCAAGTGTAGGCCTATGTCTTCTTTCTGAACATTTATTTATATTGTCTACATTTGCAAACAGTTCGAGTGTAAAATGTGTTTTGCACAATGTATTTACACTCTACAGATTCTTGAGTTTACTCATCTCCTGGTGCTGTCGTTGTAAAAAATGTTCAATCCCTTATTGTTTTGTACCAGTTTACCAAACAATACCGGCCAGCAATGTAATGATTAAACTCTAAGCTCGCATAAGTTTCAAGGGTGTGATACCCCCTTTCAGCCACTAGATGGCAGCAGCAGAAGTTTCAAGGGTGTGATACCCCCTTTCATCCACTAGATGACAGCAGCAGAAGTTTCAAGGGTGTGATACCCCCTTTCAGCCACTAGATGGCAGCAGCAGAAGTTTCCAGACAAAGGGAAACGCTCTACCTTGGTTTAATATATAACAGACCTCTGGCTTTAAGCTTTTAGCATTGGTCTGTTATTTAAACCCCAGTTTTAAACGGCGACTCGATCTGATATATCGAGTTTTCAGGTTTTGCCGTGCAGGATTCAAACCTCGCATTCACACAAACTGCACCATTTCTACGCCACTCAGGAATAAACACCTGCAGATCCGCGCCAAACTGCTCTATTTTACGTCACGCAGGACTTTCGTCTACCTGTCGATCCACGTTTACGTTTTGTATATAACTTTCCTGACATAGTAAAATATGCATTGTATATTCCATTTAAACTATAAAAACACTGTGAAACGCCTACAGACAATCCTAAAGTTTTAGCGTATCCAATTACAGACAGGCGACTTTCATCGTCTGCTTACCTTATTTGCAAAGTTGCAGAGTCCTGCTGATTGTCTGAGATGTTTGAAAGCGTCTGAATTCTTCCTCAGCTTCGTTATCTCTAGACGTCGGGTCACCATTTTGTTAGGGATTTGGAGGGATAACTGGTCCGCTTTTCAAATCTCCGCGCGTTCCTATGAAGCTGGTTATAATACAGGAAGGAATCCATATCTACAAAGTAACCGTTAACAATAATCTACTTTAATGGCAATATGACAATGCAATACAATCATTACAATACAACATGATATATTACAGTTATATTGCAATGCTTAAGGAGTAATGCCGGCTTACTCCTGCTCTAGTCCGCATACTGCAGAGCTACTTTCACCCGAGCGCAGCATGTGAAGAAGAGGCCGAACGCCAGGGATCCACCGGATATATACCAGAGTAAGAACGAGGGGTTTGGTGTTAGGTCAGCTGGTCATCTTTTCAGGTCATCTCATTGGGAGACGCAACGCAGCAGGAAATGCAGCAGGAAACCAAACAGGCTCACTTTCCAACAAAAGGTCTCAAGGCCTGCATACCTACACCTCCCCCACAGAGCCATAAAACCCTGTTTACTCCAACCAGCCCAGAATGTTTATAGCCATTTGTAGTCCTTACATTTATGAAAGGATAAAACAGAGAAATCAATATAAAACACAAACACAGGTATTGTTTGAACAGTATTCACTTAACTGCTACTGTTGATAAGCACCAGAGAAACCCAAGGGACCTCTCTTAACATCACAAACACTGCAGCTAGATCTAAGTTGAATGCAAATCAGGACATGCTCTCACCTTCCCCCATCTTCCTTTGTCCTCAAAAACACATGTCAACAGGCCCCAAATGCAGCTCACAGTTTTACCCAAATTATTCTCATTTTAAGCTTATCCATAGTTTGCTAACATGAATAAATACAAATATAACTCTACACTACCCACTCGCATACATAAGCAGGATTGGCTGGGTAAGCTGCTAAATGTTGAACCGTTCCTGCATGTTGCTAACAGCATCTCCTCTGCCCCAGGAGCTTCTCCCTCAAATCTTCCCATACAATTTATTTCTTCTTTAATCCTTCATTCTCCATGTGGAGCATCCACTCCGGAAACTAAGGTTCGACTACACTAATTACTCGGGTTGTCACAATACCAGAGAAGTAATAGACCAGGGGTACTCAAATACAAATCTTAAAGGTCCACAAAGAAAATGTTCAATAAGACAAAGGTCCGTTTAATACGGTCATTCAAACTTTTAAACAATTGCAACTCATCCACAGCTAAGGAAATGCACTGTGCATTTTTTATTCCATCACAAACATGGTCTCCATCACTTCAGTCAAGCATTATTTTATTATTTCTGCAACAGAGAATGGCTTCTTTTGTTTAGCCAACACCCATGCCACTCTGAGTGAGGACTCAGTTGCCTTTTCTCGTTGTAACATAGATGTTACAAGGGTCCTGCTTGCAGCTTGATATGAGGATTTCATCCCATTTATTTTTGTGGTTCTTACCGCTGAATTTTGAGGAAAGGTCGCTTCAAAATAATTGTGTTTCGTTTCATAGTGCCGTTTCAAATTGCCACTCTTCACAAGAGCTACCGTTTCTTGGCATATTAGGCACATTGGTTTGGTGCTCGCTGGAGGGAGGATGAACGCATATTTTTCAGTCCATTCATCTTTGAATTGCCGGTTTTCACTGTCGACTTTTCTTTTACTGGTCATCTTTGAACATGCCATTTTCTTCTACTAGCTACAATAAGCTACAGCTGAAACTACTAGCTACATGCAACTAGATGCGCTGTTAACTCTCGATCTGACTTTATTTATTTTTTAAACTCCCGCGCTGACTCAGACAGGTTGAAAGAGACGACACACGCATTTTCCCCACCAGCATTCCGCAAAGACCCGACCTCCTTTGCCTCTGATTCGCAGACGGTTGGTGGGGGAAAAAACTCTGACGGGATGCTGAATGTGATTGGACCAAAGCGTTGACACACGCACGCACGCACACACACACACACACACACACACACACACACACACACACACACACACACACACACACACACACACACACACACACACACACACACACACACACACACACACACACACACACACAGACAGACAGTGGAACAGTCAGACATGCAGAGCGCTGTTTGCAGTGGACATAGCGGAGAATTTTGACTCGTTGCATTGTGGCGATGTCTCGCAGATAACACAGACAATACAGATAATACATATGAAAAGTATAAAATGCTCAGAGTCCAGAGACAGTGGTGGTTCGGTCCGGATCCGGACTTTGAGGACGATACCAATAGAGTGGTGCTGTGATGACGTGTCTTTGTAAGCAGACCCGGAAGTTAGCATCACAAGGGGTCTCTCAACAAAAAGCAATGGGATTTCCCAATTAGATGTTGGTATTTTGCAGAAAATCAGCTTTGTATTCACACACATTTATGATACTTAACACGTTTTGTTCAGCATTATAATTTCCACATAGTAATACCACTTTGAGATTTTCAAAGTGTAAATGCCATTGGCAGCAATAAAAAGCTAACGTAATGCTATAACAAGCTACATCACAATCACACAGCTGCGCAACACCACTGCAAAGCTTAAGGTAGACTCATGTCGGCGTGATGTTGATAAGTGGTGTATTTAGTCACTTGTTTGTAAGTGTTTTTTAGAACAAAACATGAAAATCTCCTCAGCCTGTTTTAATTAACCCCCGTCCTTATGTCAGGCCTCTTACCTACAGTATGGGGGTTATTCCCTATCTTTATTCAAGAGCGTGGTATTTAAATTTGAGAGCATACTTTATGTATTTATTTCCCTCAAACCCTGTCCTCGCACTCAAATAGTGCCTGCTTGCACTTAGATTTGCTCTGCTTCTGCTCAAACTGTACGCTTGCACTCAGATATATTGCTGCTTACAGATTTGTTCTGCTCTCAGATTTATTCTGTGCGCGCTCGAAACTTTTGTGCAACAATGAACAATCCTGTCAAAATCCCTCAACCAATAGGAGGCCAGGTGTCCTTGCGGGTGCGTTCGCTTTACTTATTACAGCGTCCCGTAAGGGCGGTTACTCTTTGGTTTATAAGCTCCCGCCCTTCACGGCTTTATAACATAGCATGTACTGTAGTGATGGGAATTCCGGCTCTTCTTGGTGAGCCAGATCATTTGGCTCGGCTCACCAAGAAGAGCCGGCTCTTTCGGCTCCCAAACGGCTCTTCAGTTTACCACATATTATACCTGTTAATTCAATCAAATGTAGCCCTGTTTTGACTAATGATTATGTGTACACATATATCACTTAAATTATTCAATACATCCTTTGTACTGAAGTATTCAAAAATAAAAATTACATGTTTAATATAAATGATTTGCTGTGGCCAATTGTTTTCATTGCATTTACAGACCCGTGTTACTCTCTGATACCACCCAATGAATGCATTGACTTGTTTGTATAACCACGCTACACAAAACAGATAGCAACACCTATAACAACTATTTTTTTTAAAAGGGGGCTACTGTATCGACCTATATAAAGTATATAAATATAGTTTGTTTTTTTCAAAATACCAAAAAGATCCTGCATTTTAGCCATGCCTCATTTCGCTCTATTTGCTCTTGCCAGCGCTGTTTTTGCAGGGGGCTGATTCTGTGAGCTGCAGCTGACCACCCCCCCTGCAGGAGAGGGGAGCGTGCTCTGAGATCAGCTGCTGGGCTGTCAGAAGAGGGGGAGAAAAAGAGATCTCCGGCCTCCGTGTTTTATTCTTATAGAAGTAAGAAGATAAGTAATGGGGCAGAAACCCTCCTTTTTACGCAGCGGTCCAGACATAGACATCAAACGGCGACACATATTCAGTTGCCAGTTACTTTTGCATTAGGGCAGGGATATCTAGATACTTTCCAAGGTTTGACATAATGAATTGTGCTACTTTTAAAGCAAGCAACGATGTTTTCAAATCTGTAATCAAAAAGCTCCTCAAAAACACTATCGAAGCAGTTCCTGCCGTTGCTACGTTAGTTCAAACAGTAACAACGGACTATTTGTCAATTTAAATCAATACATAAAACTATTTTTTAAATCAATAAAATCATTTTCTAAATCCATAAAAGCATTTAAATTAATATTGGGAGTCATGTCGTTACTTTTTTGAGAATGTGGCCATGTAATAAGCGGGGAAATGTGCACATTGCACAATGTGCCTTCATGCCGATCTAGATCCCTCCGCAAAAAAACCTGGCTCGTTCGCGGGCGAGAGCCGGCTCCCGTCGTTCACTTAAAAGAGCCGGCTCTTTGTTAAGCACAGTTAGTATGTGTTTCAGGGTTCGTATGGTCATTGAACACCTGGAAAAGTCATGGAAATTCAAAATGCAAATTCCAGGCCCTGGAAAAGTTATGGAAAATAATATTTTTTCCAAAGTTTTGGAAAAGTCATGGAAATGTAACTAAAGTTGCGTCAAATATAATTTACATTTTATCTAATCACTGAAATAATCTGCGGTTGCGAGCTGTTATGTGCCATCATGACGCGCATGGTGTTATTTTGTAATATATGAAGCGCGAGCTGTGTGCTCGAGTCTTCCTGGATGAGGGTCAGCTACATTATCTACGGTGCGTTCGTTAACTGTCCGGAGTCACTGTGGCACCGCTGGTGAACAGCTGTTAGAACGTTCAGAGCAGAGCGGCAGAGCGTGATGTGTTCTGAAACGTTTTTCTGTCGCAATATTATTTAAAGAGCCTGTGACAGCATCCCAACAACTGTTGTGCAATGAAATATTGGGCTACTAGTAATCTCGAACCGTCAGTTTAAAAAAGAAAAAGCGATACCGTTCCGTTAAATATCAATCATTTCGAACATCGCGGGGAAATTCCTTCGACTCATTTTGAAGTTTTGGGGGAAGCCGGAAGTGACGTCAATGCGGGAACGCTTCACTGTGCGGCGAGAGAGCCAAACACGGACAAAGTGTGTTGTCATGCGTAGAAATGGTGAATTACTGAGTTTAGGCATGTTAATAACGTTTTAATGAAGTTGACTACAGTATATTCATATTTGTCAGTGCTTTCATGTCAATTCGGCGAACATAAACATAAATGATCGTGGTGAAGATGATGATTACATTAGGATTAAAAATCGGTAGTGAGAGCTGCTGAATTTCCTCCCGTCGGATGTGATATAAAAACAAATCGATTATTTTTGTAGTTGTAAACTCAAGTGGATGAAACTACATTTATTAGTGCTTTCGTGTCAATTCGGCGAACATATGATAGATTAAATGATCGTGAGAATGATGATTAAAAATCGTTTGTTTGAGCCGGTCTGCATTTCCTGATGAGAAAACAAACCGATGCTTTTTGTAGTTGTAGTACACCAACATGGATTAAACGTGTGGTTTTTTCACCACAATGTTGGGGAAATTAATGGATAAAATGCACGGATTATTATTATTATTATTCCCACTCCGATCGGGACACTAGGTCCACCGTTTCCCCGCAGCGAGGCTCCCCCCGTTGACAGTTTACGTGGGCTGGGTGCAGTGGCGGACTGGCCATCGGGACGAATCCCGATGGGCCGGTACCGAAGTGGGCCGGTCGGATAAGTCACTAGCACATCCCCCATAGGCGGCGCGTGAGGCTCAGATTTGGGAAGGCTAAATAACTTTGTTTACGCCTCTGGCGTCTATAGAAAAGAGATCAACTCAGTGTGCGGAGTTTAAATCTCTCAAGTCATATTACAAGATAAAGGAAATACAGTTTAAACTGCCGTATGCAGAGAAGACACCGACGTGTCGCACTTATCATTCATCTTACATCATCAATCAGATCATCGATCATATAATATCATAATATATCTAGGGCCGGGACTCGATTAAAAAAATTAATCTAATTAATTAGAGGCTTTGTAATTAATTAATCGAAATTAATCGCATTTTTAATCACATATAAATATTTGACCTGAGAACAGTGAGAAGCAATTTTTTTCACATGGATTTTAGTATACCATTAGGCGCATTCACACCGCAGTACTTTTCCCACAAAGGTTCATGAGAATTTGGTTCATGAGAACTCTTTGAACCTGGGGGAGGATTAGGCAAATGAAGCCGCTGACGTCACTTCTTCTTCTTCTGCTTTGGGTTTACTGGCAGGCCGCAAACCACCCAAAGTCCCCGGCCGGAAGTCCCC
This sequence comes from Gymnodraco acuticeps, assembly GCF_902827175.1. Lineage (NCBI taxonomy): Eukaryota > Metazoa > Chordata > Actinopteri > Perciformes > Bathydraconidae > Gymnodraco > Gymnodraco acuticeps. The sequence goes on from NW_022989810.1 coordinate 3,508,177, forward strand.
GGAGTTGGGGACTGGCTTCAGTAGAAGCTGCTGGGACTCCCAGCAGCTTCTACTGAAGCCTTCCGAGTAAATCGCCAGAACGCCGACACCTCCTCATCTCCACCGCTCCCATGTTTTATTTTGTGTTGCCATAAGTTAGTCTCTCTGCGTTTCTGCGCTGGGCTAATGCTAATGCTAATACGAGGATAATAAAATGGCGGCTTCACAAAACTTTTTGGGAGTTTTACGGGGCGTGGTTTGCAATCCGCCCAGCCAATCAGAAATATAGCTCTTTTCTCACAAGAGAGCCGTACGAAAGTCCCTTCTCTCTAGCAGCTCTCTAGCAGGGACTTTCGTGGGGGTAAAAAGGTTCTCATGAACACATTTTAGTACCGGCTCTTTTTGGTGTGAACGCGATAAAAGAGGCTAACGTCCACGCTAGCTGCTATATGTTTTTGCATTGAGGTGATACTTGAGGCTTGATGTGCTGCGGTGATATGCGAATTTCTTTTTGCATAATTTGCACACAACCGTGCTCTTATCGACGCTTCCATCCGTCCGTTTTTTAAAACAACATTTCCCACTGTTGTTCACTGTGGTTTGTTGTTGTCTGAAGTCATGAACGTTAGTTGGTGCTCCAGTATAATCGGTACGCCTGAAACTCATCCAGTGAGAAACGTTCCGCGGTGCAAAAATAAGTGCGATTAAAATGCGTTAATTTTTGTGTAATTAATTAATCTTAATTAACGCGTTAAAGTCCCGGCCCTAAATATATCATATATTTCCTTATCTCAGTCAGCTTCTCCAGCCGTATCTGGCCGTGCAACACTTACAGTGTCACAGACTGTATGCAGAAGTATTATTTTAAGCAACACATTATGTTGACGAAACACTCGAGTCAAATGTAATTAAAGTCAGATCCACTCGTGTCTTAGACGGGAACGCGCTCTCAGCTGGTGAGAGAAACCCTGGCTTGATTTACCGAGTTGATAACCAGCGTCGTAGGACCGCTTAGCGATATCTCGTTTGTTAGTTTGTTGTTGTTAGTTTGTTTGTTACTCAAACATATCCAGGGTCTGTTGAACTGGCTTCGTAGTACAGGGCACAGGTGGCTAGCAGCGCTAATGTCAAAGACACAGACATTATACATTATATTTGTATTTTACCAGGATGCAGTGACACAAATATTTACATATTTACATTTACTATCTACAGCACCCGCCACCCCTGACATCCCCCACTCCCCCCGTTGACAATTTACTAGCGGTACCGAAGTGGGCCGGTCGAGAGTCCCGGGATGATCTTTAGTCCCAGTCCACCACTGGCTACATGACCGTATGATCGCCCATATTGACGCACCTAATTCCTAAACTTCTAACAGATACAACATAAAGCGATCCTTCAGCCTCATATGAGCTCTCAGACACGTTCAAAATTAAATTGTCTGAGCTGTCTGAGCTTGCTGCTGTGTGCACCATCGTGCGTTTACATGCAGATGCTGGGATCCTGAACCGTGCAGCTGGAGCGCTGTGCCCGCAATGACGTCACACATAATTTGGCGGGACTTGAAGAATCCCCGAGAAGATCCAGAAAATGGTCAACATTGAAGGGCAGATTAATGGTTATCAAAGTACAAATATCCAAAATCAGTTCAGTAACGGTTTTCAAGGGGACAATATTTACTCAAATTGATGGGTTTGGATGATGGGGGAAACTCGTGTCACAGGCTATTTAAGGAATCGTTGAGCTAGCTAGCTAGCATACATTGTCACTATCTGCTAACGTTAGCTTTAGCCTTCGTTTTCTAATAGTTTTTTTCATAGGCTATAAACAGACGTGGTATAAGTATAGATATTGTACTAGAGTAAAAGTAGAAGTACTCAGATCTTATACTTTAGTAGAAGTAGGCTTCTCAGATCTTGTACTTAATAAAAGTAGAAGTACTCAGGTCTTGTACTTCAGTAAAAGTAGAAGTACCAGAGTGTAGGAATACTCTGTTACAGTAAAAGTCCTGCATTCAAAATGTTCCTCAAGTAAAAGTAGAAAAGTATTCTCATCAAAATATAGTGAAAGTAGCGACAGTAAAAGTAGTCGTTGTGCAGATTGGTCCATTTCAGAATAATATATATGATATGTTTTATAATGATTGATCATCAAAGTGTTCTCAAAGCTGGTAAAGGTGCAGCTAGTTTGAATGACTTTGTATACTGCAGGCTAGCTTGTGGATTTACTCCAGGTGGAACTAAAGATTTAACACTTGATTAGATTTCACATCATTCATCCAGATCTGTAAAGTAACTAAAGGGATTAAATACATGTAGTGGAGTAAAAGTACACCTTTTACCTCTGAATTGTGGAGGAGTAGAAGTACAAAGTAGCAAAACATTGAAATACTTAATAAAGTACAAGTATCTCAAAACTGTACCCCCGTATAGTACTTGTTGAGTTTATGAACTTGGTTACTTTACACCAGATGCCATAAAGATAGAAAGACTAAGCCTTGCACAGAGGCATGAAAATACATTTTCAAAATGCTCAACAGTGCTGCCAAAATGATAAACTGACTGCTACACAATTAAAATAAATGCTTTTATATATTTATATTAGATGTGACTCTTTAGCGTTTCTGTTATTATTACCACTGCTGCTTTAGTTGTTCTGACTGCTAAAATCCTGTTATTCCTCATTTTAAAGCCGATATTCCGTGGGGTCGGGGGGCTCGGATTCTTGTCACCTTTTTCATACCTGATGAGTTTGCATCCCTGACTACAGTTGCTTCAGCGTGTAGAAGCTAGTAAGCCTACTATTTGATTTGTTTTAGATAGGCACTACATGTTTCATATGCAGACCTTATTTTCCTGTTCCATGTTCAAATAAACCATTTTCAGTGGTAATTTTTTTTTGGTCATGGAAAATGAGGTAAAGGTAATTGAGAAGTCATGGAAAAGTCATTGAAAATCATTGGTGAAAAAGTGTATGAACCCTGTCAAATCAAGCAATCTGATGTTTCTTAGCCGTGATATAATGATCCAGGGAATAGTTGTTGTTACTTTTCACAAATCAGTATCCCTCCGCGTCTGAGAACCGTTACAACTGTTACATTACGTCCGTCACGAAACTAACCAACTAACTAACAAAGCTTAAGATGGAAACATTTAAGGTTAACTTCGACCTCCGGGGTGGCCTTACTATGGAGGAGTGGATTGAGAAGTGCCTATCTCCAGAAAAAAAAAGCACCTAAACGACGACATTCGCTATCTGTTATTGTTGTTGCATAGCAACCACCTCGCACTATGTTCTGTGCAGAAGGCAACGGAGGGACGATTTCATTTTATTCCCAGGCTGATTTTTTGTCCCAGCCCGCCACTGAACGTTATGTAAGGTAGTTGTAAATCAAACAAGTGCAGTACATGCTATGTTATAAAGCCGTGGAGGGCGGGAGTTTATAAACCAAAGAGTAACCGCCCTTACGGGACGCTGTAATAAGTAAAGCGAACGCACCCGCAAGGATTGTTGCACAAAAGTTTCGAGCGCGCACAGAATAAATCTGAGAGCAGAAAAAAATCTGTAAGCAGCAATATATCTGAGTGCAAGCTTACAGTTTGAGCAGAAGCAGAGCAAATCTAAGTGCAAGCTAGTGATGGGAATTCCGGCTCTTCTTGGTGAGCCGGATCATTTGGCTCGGCTCACCAAGAAGAGCCGGCTCTTTCGGCTCCCAAACGGCTCTTCAGTTTACCACATATTATACCTTTTAATTAAATCAAATGTAGCCCTGTTTTGACTAATTATATGTGTACACATATATCACTTAAATTATTCAATACAACCTTTGTACTGAAGTATTCAAAAGTAAAAATTACATGTTTAATATAAATGATTTGCTGTGGCCAATTGTTTTCATTGCATTTACAGACACGTGCAACACTCCGATACCACCCAATGAATGCATTGACTTGCTTCTGGAACCACGCTACACAAAACAGATAGCAACACCTATAAAAACTATTTTAAAAAAGGGGCTACTGTATCGACCTATATAAAAGATCCTGCATTTTAGCCATGCCTCATTTCGCTCTATTTGCTCTTTCCAGCGCTGTTTTTGCAGGGGGCTGATTCTGTGAGCTGCAGCTGACCACGCCCCCCTGTAGGAGAGGGGAGCGTGCTTTGAGATCAGCTGCTGGGCTGTCAGAAGAGGGGGAGAAAAAGAGATCTCCGTCCTCCGTGTTTTATTCTTATCGAAGTAAGAAGAGAAGTAATGGGGCAGAAACCCTCCTTTTTACGCAGCGGCCCACACATAGACATCAAACGGCGACACATATTCAGTTGCCAGTTACTTTGGCATTAGGGCAGGGATATCTAGATACTTTCCAAGGTTTGACATCATGAATTGTGCTACTTTTAAAGCAAGCAACGATGTTTTCAAATCTGTAATAAAAAAGCTCCTCAAAAACACTATCGAAGCAGTTCCTGCCGTTGCTACGTTAGTTCAAACAGTAACAACGGACTACTTTTCTTAGCGGATGCATGTCAATTTAAATCAATACATAAAACTATTTTTTAAATCAATAAAATCATTTTCTAAATCCATAAAAGCATTTAAATTAATATTGGGAGTCATGTCATTACTTTGTTGAGAATGTGGCCATGTAATAAGCGGGATAATGTGCACAGTGCACATTGCATAATGTGCCTTCAAGCCGATCTAGATCCCTCCGCAAAAAAAAAAAAAAAACCGACTCGTTCGCGGGCAAGAGCCGGCTCCCGTCGTTCACTTAAAAGAGCCGGCTCTTTGAGCCGGCTCGTTCGCGACCGACACATCACTAGTGCAAGCAGGTACTATTTGAGTGCGAGGACAGGGTTTGAGGGAAAGAAATCAATAAAGTATGCTCTCAAATTTAAATACCACGCTCTTGAATAAAGATAGGGAATAACCCCCATACTTACCAGAAACACGTTAAAAAAACTGTTGACTTACAGACGAGAGTGCCAGAAGCGGTAAAATGCAAAGCCTTTTCCGAGTTTAAGAACTCATTACTGCACCACTCTATTGCAGGGATGGGAACGATTAATCGAATATTGGAATATTCTAAATTATTCAGGTATGAGAATATGAGTTATGAATATTTTTTATTGTAATTTTTTTTGGGCGGGGTGCCTAAGTTGATTACATATTATCAAATGGAATAATTCAATGTATACGACAGTGCCATAGCTAAATGTGTCTAAAGGTGTGTTTTGCTCAACCTCACCTTATTTTTTAAATGTTGGCATCTACTTGGTACCAAAGTATCAAATATCATGACATCCCAATTCTTGTTAGGGTTAGGGTTGCTGCTCCTTTGGTAATTACTCTCACTGCCTTTTAATGTTTTGTCATGCTATGACAAGTCAAAAGGTAAATGCACTGTATATATTTACCACATCTTTAGTCTTTGCGACCCCTCATAGTGCTTTCACATGTCTGCTATGAAGATGAATTGTACCAAAGCCTTTGAACTGATTCTTCTTTTTGGGAATGCAGCCATTATTGTTGTCAATTGCACCTGTGCTTTGATGTCTGCTTGCTGTGTGAAATGTTGTGACAACTTCAACAGCTGCAGTATACTGTTTCCTAGGCAAAAAAATGACGTCCGATTCCATGATAAATTAAAGTTATAAATAAAGTTATATCCATTCATACTCTGTTCAAATGTACATACTGTATGAACCCAATCTGTGTCACAACTTTTACAATAAAAGATTGCTTACACTTTTTATCAGCACAAACAATAAGTACCCAGCCCAACCTTATGGGGGTTATTCCCTATCTTTATTCAAGAGCGTGGGATTTAAATTTGAGAGCATACTTTATGTATTTATTTCCCTCAAACCCTGTCCTCGCACTCAAATAGTACCTGCTTGCACTTAGATTTGCTCTGCTTGTGCTCAAACTATACGCTTGCACGCAGATATATTGCTGCTTACAGATTTGTTCTGCTCTCAGATTTATTCTGTGCGCGCTCCAAACTTTTGTGCAACAATCCTGTCAAAATCCCTCAACCAATAGGAGGCCTGGTGTCCTTGCGGGTGCGTTCGCTTGACTTATTACAGCGTCCCGTAAGGGCGGTTACTCTTTGGTTTCTAAAGCTTACTCTTTGGTTTATAAACTCCCGCCCTCCACGGCTTTATAACATAACATGTACTTCACTTCGCTGTACAACTTTTTTTGGGGGGGGGGGGGGGTAAGCACAGTTAGTATATGTTTATAAAACGGACAAGTCAAATCAAGCAATCTGAAGTTTCTTAGCGGTGATATAATGAGCGTATATCCCGGGTATAATTGTAGTTACTTTTCACAAATCAGTATCCCTCCGCGTCTGAGAATCGTTACAACTGTTACATTACGTCCGTTACGAAACTAACTAACTAGGCTAACTAACAAAGCTTAAGATGGAAACATTTAAGGTTAACTTCGACCTCCGGGGTGGCCTTACTATGGAGGAGTGGATGCCTATCTCCAGAAAAAAAAAGCACCTAAACGACGACAATGCTGTCTGTCTAATATGTTCTCTAGCTGTTATTGTTGTTGCATAGCAACCACCTCGCACTATGTTTTGTGCAGAAGGCAACGGAGGGACTATTTTATTTTGAACATCATTATTTAATAATAAAAACTGTTTAAATTGGAGTGTGTATTTTTCTTTCACATTGCCAGCCACACGTGGTAACCGTTTTATAAATGCAATAGCTCACTTCAGGCCGTGATATACGAATATCTATACAATATGGGGTTGTCGACACTCCGCTTCGCGTCGGGCCGAACCAAGCCGTAGCACAACAGTGCTGGAGCAGAACAACAGTCTGGAGGAAGAAGTGGGCCGGTCGGGAAATTCACTAGCAATCCCCCCTCCCCCCGTTGACAATTTACTAGCGATAACGAGGGCCGGTCGAGATTCCCGGGCTGATTTTTAGTCCCAGAACGCCACTGAACGTAGCTATTATGTAAGGTGCTGGTATACTAACTGTGCTTCCCCCCCCAAAAAAAACGTGTAAATCAAACAAGTGAAGTACATGCTATGTTATAAAGCCGTGGAGGGCGGGAGTTTATAAACCAAAGAGTAACCGTCCTTACGGGACGCTGTAATAAGTCAAGCGAACGCACCCGCAAGGACACCAGGCCTCCTATTGGTTGAGGGATTTTGACAGGATTGTTGCACAAAAGTTTCGAGCGCGCACAGAATAAATCTGAGAGCAGAAAAAATCTGTAAGCAGCAATATATCTGAGTGCAAGCGTACAGTTTGAGCAGAAGCAGAGCTAATCTAAGTGCAAGCAGGCACTATTTGAGTGCGAGGACAGGGTTTGAGGGAAATAAATACATAAAGTATGCTCTCAAATTTAAATACCACGCTCTTGAATAAAGATAGGGAATAACCCCCATACAACCCAGCCCTAACCCAAAGTTTAGAGGTAACTCTTTGAATTGTGTGTGTGTGCATATGTGTGTGTTCTTTGGACAATTTTATCCCTGAGAGTAGATCAAAGCCTGCACCCTAACCCAGCCTGTTATTATTCAGCATGAGGAATGTGTACTGTTGTCTGGGCTGCTGTTGTTCCCCGCCCTCGTCCCTGGGCCTGCTTGTGTAATGGGGTGTAAAGTGGCTCAAGCTTCGAGTGTCACTTTTTAGCCGGCGAACCGACAACAACACCTCCCTCCTCCTCTCCCCCTTCCTCATTAATCTCCTCCTGACTCCCACAGAGTCGGCATGTAGGTTAGACAGAAACAGATCCCAAAACTGCTCCTGCGTTTTACAAGAAGAACTGAGATGTATCGATTCAACGGCGCCTCAGTCTTTCTGCTGTCCGCACAGCTTCCCACCTAGAGCTGTTGCAATTTGTCCAAATAAATTACTAAAGACTTAATAATAATAATAAATAATTAAATGAATTAATACTGCAACTGCATTGATTGTGTATGGGATACCCTGAAATGTTGGTATGATATTTGTACTAGATGTCGATTAATGTCTAAAGCAGTTGTTACCAGCCTTTTTTGCCTGTGTAACCCTACATCTCTGTGCAATGAGCTCAAGTAACCCTTCATTGACACCATCCAACCCCAGCAACAAACTGTTCTGTCTGCTGCCGTCTGGTACCACAGCATCGTGACTAAAACCACCAGACTCAGAGACAGGCCATAAGACTGCTTAATGAGCTTGCACTATTTTTATTGTTGTTGTTTTTTGTTACGTCTTGTAATTGCATTGTTAAGAAACCCATATCCCAAGTTTTGGGGTTATGGGTTGAATGAACCTTTTGAATCTTTGAATCCATCAGGTTCAAATGATGTTTGTTTCAGTTGCTTTAGAGATGTATTTGACTGAATCTGTTTATCTACTAATAACTGTTTAAACTCTAATTATATCAACGGTTTCGCCTACTTCTTAACTCTTTCTGTACTGCTTTTAGCCAACTTATTTTAACTCATAACTTCCTGATAACTATTTGAACTCTTTATCTTATTAATTCAACAGAACACAAATAACTTTAAGCTAATCTTCTTGTCATCTTTTTCTCCTAAGCTAATTATTTCATCTGTACTTACTTATTATGCTTAGCTATTTCAACCGTATCTCTTTAGTTTATTTTCCAACAGTTTACGTATTCATGTTTTGAGTTATTTATTCCAACTGTTTCTCATAAGCTTACTTTTGTACTGCTTTTGCATTACTTTCAACACATGTTATTACTTCTTTGCTAGCTTGAGAATGAGTTTATCACATTGGTGACACGTCTTTAAGTTGTGACTTGGGTAAGAGGAATTTGTCTCCTGTGCAATCATCCTATTGGTACCTTACACTTTATTGTGACAATAAAGTTACTACAGATCAGCTTAACAATAATTGCTAATTGGGGATTGTAATTATCCTTCTAAACACAATTACGTGAATAAAATCATTATTGCTTTTGTTTCAAATAAGTTGAGCTTGGGGCCGGATTCTGTCCTAAGGGTGCAGTAAACAAATGTGAGGAGGTGCATATTGTTAGAATGAGTTCTAGTTTTTGTTCCCTCCCTCCTCTCCTAATTAGCCACATTAGAATATGTTGTATGGCAGCTAAAAGAAAGCTGCTCATTATTCACTCAACAGGTCATCATTAAGCTAATAATTATAAGGTGATGACTGCTGCACTACTGACTTCTCGAGGTAAACTGAAGCGGTAGCAGAAAGTGTTGAATCCTCAAAAGGCAGTAATTAGTCTGTGTGTCCCTGACCTGGGAGAAGTTGTTATGGTTCTTTTGTTTTGAATTTGGACCATGTCCTTAGGGTGGGGTGGAGACACGTAAGGATCATAAAGATGTAAATGCTTCATTATATGGGTCAGTTGCTTTGTTCACTTTGCCAGGAATTTATCGCGGTCTGTCCCTGCTTAAACCGCCAGACTTTTCCTGAAGGTAGTACTACGGCACCACAGCAGCAGCGACTTATTTCTTTTGTCAGGTTTTCACACCTCTTGCTGTCGGTCTAACTATCTCCATGCTGCTTGCCAAGTTTAAAGTATTATGATGACAGTTCCTGTCACGGAGCATCAAAGACTGTTGTTTAAAAGACTTTCTCATGTCTTCTCTTCCTCTTGCCATTGTCTCAGAACCTGTTCTGTTAAGCCCCTCTCTTCTTTGACTAAAGAGCTATTGTGTATAGATGGAAAATAAAATCAAAGGTTATATCTTGCTACAGCTAAATTACCTTTAAGTGTTTTTAGATGTCACTGTGCTAAAGCTCAAATGAATTTAAATGAGATCAAAGAACACCCTTAAGCATATTAGCGTCAAGTTCCTACCAGTTTAAAGACCTTCATGTCATTCTAACATGGTTAAACACTAACTACCTGAGAACCTTTTTGTGCAGTTTCAGATCATATAAACAGTTCATTCCTAAAAAGTCAAATGTACTCACCAGGAGCACATTAGAAGAAGTCTTCTGATCCTGTTGCTTGCTATGGGTCTTTGAGTCAGGCTCTTGCCAGCTGGTGTGCCTCTTGGACTTTACATTTAACGTTGTAGACATACTGTACATAGGTACAGTGTCCTGAACATACCACCACTTGCTAAATATAATATATCAAAGGTCTTTAAAACACATTTCCTCAATCAGAAATCCTACAAGTTCACCTAAAACTCCCAAACTGGAAGTCTTGTCTCTCTCTGCTACTGTTTTTTGTATTTTTACATGGAGCCCATCGTTAACTGGCTGTCATATATTAGCTACCGTCAGAGCCGGTTCTAGACATTTTGGTGCCCTAGGTGAGGTTAGGATTTGGTGCCCCCCCCTCCAAGCAATACACAATAGAATATATAAATAATAAATGAAACATCTCTACAAAAGACCAATACACTATATATACATAAAGAAGGTTTCAAATGTATTCATTATTGTATGAACATGTTTTAATTGGGGGTGAACGTCACATCCTCTATGGGGTTCCGGGGGTATGCCCCCCCGGAAAGATTTGCTTTAACATTTTAAAGTAAAATGCTTCAATCTGGTGAACTTTGAGCAGAATTACTAGAGACTAGATCTAAGGGGTACAACTTTAAACACCCATATGAAAAAGATCGGTTTACATTTTAATAATCAAATAAGTATGTGAACATAACCAATAACCTTCCATAGCCAATAACAAATAAATGTAACGTATTTTAGTTGTTCATTTATACCTTATTTTACCTAGTTAACATTTTTTTAATATCTCCAGTTTTAAAGGACATGTTTGGTTTACTGTCCTATAGTATACAATGGAATGATTTCACACCTGTTTTTATTAATCCTAATAATTATAAAGGTGTGCCTTGGAAATATTTGTTTACATAAATTGTGACCAAACCGTTTGAGACCCACTGAGGTAACTTAGACTAGAGTGAACTATCTAAACACTCAGTCCTTTAGCTCACTGAGCTGTAGTTATCAGCCTCAATCCAACAACAATCCGCGGCACCGATGCGCGCCCTCTCTCTCTCTCTCTTGCTCACTCGGAGGCTCGCCCGCACTTTGGCTGTGAGCTGCGGGTGCCTGATAAGTCAACATCCCCCACGTTCATCACTTACAGCGCCCATCGTACAGGGCAAATGAAAAGTGTAACCGGGGTGAAAAGGGTGTTACCTTGACTTAATTATAAATGTTGTTACATCAAGGCTGAAAATTAGGATGAGACAAACAGTCAAAAATGTTGTTCTCCCTCCCAGAACTACCAGCGCAGCGCCCCCCCCCAGATCTGGCGCCCTAGGCGACCGCCTATGTCGCCTATGCCAAAAACTGGCCCTGGCTACCGTTAGCAGTTGTTTCAGCGGACCCCTCCCAGATCAGCAAAGGTCATAAAAGTTCACGTTTACCTAGCCCAATTTTCTGACAAAACAACCACAAAGGGAACAGACTTAACCTATTTGCAGTGTTTGAGTTTCAGGTGAACCTTCGGTAGACATTGCCGTGGGTGTGTGGTCATGCCTGGATGCTTTGTTATATTATTTTTCCAGAAGAGTGACTTTGTGTCCTTAGGATACAGATTGTATGTAAATCACAGTCTCTTTGCTCCCTTCGATCTAACCTCTCCCCTTCACAACAAAACAGTAACTGATATTTGAAACTGACAAACAGCATCACTTAAAAAGACACTGAAGAAAAAATTAACATTGCCTTAGAAAATCACATTAAAAAAATAAAACTAATATAACATTTTTGTATTGCCTCTGTTTCATTTTCTGTGGAACTTTTCATCAGTGCCAATACTTATTTTTCACAAAACCAAGTGTTGCTAATGCTCCTTTTTTCATTTTCTGGTTTTATTTGTATTGCCAATATACAGTATACAATAGTCCACTTTTTTATTCACAATGTTGGGCTCCCCAGTGCAGCCACAGCTATAGTTTTAGTAAAGGTTCAGCTCCAAACCCAATTTCCCCAGCTCCATTCTCCCATCTTCAGTCAAGCGATCGTCCAATCACAAGCCAGTTTATCTCCTCCATCTACTCACTCATTGCTCTCGGTCCTTATCTCACTTTGTCTTGTTATGGGACTCAGAGTTCACCTCTAGTTGCCGTTTGTTATCATTTGTATGAATTACCATTGATGCGCTTGAGTGGTGAGACGACATTGGCACGGGGAAGGAGGATTCGGGGCCCTAAGTGAAGCAAATGCCCTCATCCATCATCCCAATATAGAGCTCTCAGTGGAGCGCAACCATTGTCTGCAGCAGGCAAGTGTCCAGGAATAGCAGATGGAGGGAAAGAGAGAGATGGAGGGTAGGGCTGAGCTTATTTGTTTTCTGAGCTTTGTTTATCTGCATCCGTGTTTTTGAAATTGATTAGATCTCTACCACCTGTGGTGTTCAGTTGTTTGAAGACAGTAATTGCAGATAATGTGTTTCTGGGCAGATACAGTGCGTAGACCGTAGAGACCCAGTACATCTGTGCTTTGGGGAACGAAAATCCTAATTTTGCAGCACAAACTGGAGGTTTTTGCTAAAGTTAATCTATTTTTATTTGATTCTCAATTATAACATGCAGTTTTGGGTAACATTAATTTTTAAGTGTTACATTACAGTGCTACTGCAATTATACACCAACTTGTTACCCACTGAAAGGTCGGTAGAGTACAAAGACTATACCACTCTGTAGGCACAATGACAGATTAAATGTTTTTTTTGCTGCTAGAACGACCAGTTAGTTTTAGCTTTCCTCCCTTTTAAGGGCACAGCAAGTGGAAGAGCAAACTGTTTTTTGACCGCCGTAAAATGGTTGATTTTGAAAGGCCAAATCCCAACAATTATTGATAGAATGCTCATAAGTCAAAAGCAAGCTGTGATATTTGACATTGATAGCATTTATCTTAAATCAATAAACTTGAAAATATTGGACTGAGGACTGAGACATTACAAAGATGAGGAGCGTTGTGGAAGAGGAAGATGTAGCATTAAATCCAATGTTATCTTTAGAAACAAGTATTCAAACTAATTAGAACAGTTCATAAATGCATAGGGTTTTATTGATGAGCTTACGAATGAATAGAGACACAACAGTTGATAGTGGTAACATCTCTTCCGATCACATAAACCTCTTTTAGCTTCTTCCCTTGGACAGCCATCTGAAAGCTAGCCATTGCTGTTTTGCAGCTGTAGCAGCGACTTTGAAATCCGATGTCCAAATGCAAGTAATGCAGTTTATACGTAGATGCTTATTCACAAGGCACATCATCATCTCATCATCTTTATTTAAAGAGACTCTTGGTCCATTATTACAAAAACATACAACACTCAAATATAAATAAAAAAAGGCAGTTATACCAATGTTTCCACAGAGGTGACTGGTATCGTACAGCACTGAAACACGGATTTGACAGCAGCATAATGACAGAGTTATGAGAAACATTCAATCGACAGATGAATTTGTACTTTCGATTTCTCAAAAGAGCATGGAACGTGTTGACTCGTGCGTTACAGAACATTTCACTTGCACTGCACCACCTTGGTTTTCTAAGCAGTATACGCAAACAGTCATTATATGCAACCTGGAGCTTCCGGAGGCTCGCCTTCTTATACTTGACCCACAAGGGGGCAGTATAGAGAGGAGTGCAATAAGCTCTAAAGAGGTTCACCTTAACCTCATCTGAACACCAAGAGAGTTTTCTAGCCAACATGTTGGCTTGCATATATAAGACACGCCGCTGTCTATACATGTCATCATCATCAGCCATTTCATCTGTGATGATGTGTCCCAGATACTTAGTGTTACAGCAAACAGACAGCACCTGTCCCTGACAGGTAGAATGTTGGAAAACAAAGGTTCTTATCCCCTTTTGCTCTGCAGATCATTACAGCGCTCTTCTTAGCATTGTATTTAACGTCAAATTTGACTCCGTAATCAGAACAAACATTTAGCAACTGTTGAAAACCAGCACTGCTAGGAGAAACAATAGCCAGATCATCGGCATACATAAGATGGTTTACAATCACATTACCAATCACACACCCTGTTTTACAGACACTTAAATCATCTGATAGATCATTCATATAGATATTAAAAAGGCATGGTGAGAGGAGCCCCCCCTGGCGGACTCCATTACCAACACCAAATGGCGCAGAGACTGCATTCCCCCATTTGATCCGCATGCTCTGGTTGGCATACCAATAAGCCAGGATCCTAATTATACTGTTAGGCACACCCCTTTGTCTCAATTTTAAAAACAGTTTATGGTGGTTAACTCGGTCAAAAGCCTTAGAGGCATCAATGAAACCAATCAGAACAGTGGAATTCTGTCTTCTATATGTTTCTACCATTTCTTTCAAAGCATAGATGCATAGCTCAGTACCATGCTTAGCCTTGAAGCCAAACTGGTTATCTGAGGTACATAAATAGGAACATAGTCTATCTAACAAAATTCTTTGTTTTTACTTTGCTTTCCACTCGGATTCCCTTTTAACTAAATAAAGTATTACATATGCACTTTGTGTTACTTTCCTCGTTGCAACAAGATAAATACGGGTATCCAAACCCATTACTTTTATCCACATGTTTTTTTTTTTTTAACCTTTCCTGCCTCTTTTTTTGTCTTTTACTTAGGTGGCATACCTGAGACTGTGATGTCAAAGGGCAAATGACAGGAGGTCAAGAATCTACTCCTCACTCTTGGAGACTTCAAAAGGACTTTGAAGGCAGCTGAGAGAGGAACTTCTGTGAACATGTACTGTAATGTCTGCATATGTCAAAGTGACATTCTGCACAGCTTTCCAGAAAGTATGAGAAAACGATTACTACAGAAGTACATGCAGCGAGAGTAGCTTGTGTAGTCAAGTCAAGCTGTGGTTTCTGGCTGCTTCCATCAACATGGTAGTGTGTCATCAACTGCAAACGGATTCATGTTGAAACAGGCTTCTTAATGTTCACCCATATCCAGTAATTGCTAAACCAGCAGGGAATTACATCATCAAAATAGTTTTCCATAGAATATATAATTATATCTCTGTGTAGTTTATAATGTTTATTCCGGATGTATCATAGTGGCTGTATGTGTTTGTCCATTCATAAGCTTTTTTCTTTTTTTTCTTACCATTCTCAACTAAACAGATTAAACTGTATTTTCTTTAAAATAATCGACTGTTGTTTTCTTTTTTTCATCTGCCGTAGAGCACTCTTGGTTGATATGTGGAACATTGTTCTTAAGTTGGCTCTTGATGAAAGCTTTTTTTAGAGGTACTTCAGCCCCAGGGCACAGCAGTCCATCCTCCACTTGAGTGTAATTACAGCTTTTGTAGCTAGGTGATGTTTGTCTAGTTGTGGGTTTATTTGTGTGTGCCAACAATTGATGGTATTTATGTAACATGCGTGGTAGCAACAATCATTGCGAAAATGTATGGTTACATTCTACATTTCACCATGATACGGCTGGTCAAGTAGCTCTCGCAGTGTCAAAGTACTTCTTACACATTAGTGGTTTGAATTGGTTGGCCATCTCGGTCTTGTTTGGTTTTGAACTAAAATATCTCAACAACTATTCAATGTACTGCCACATTTAACACAGACATTCATGGTTCCCAGAAGATGAATCATATTGACTTTTGTGATCCCCTGATATATCCAATAGCGCCACCACAACGTTGATATTTTTTGTTCTGAGTGAAATGCCTCCAAAATTACCAAATGGACTTCATTGAATTTGCAACACATGGTCATGGTCCTCAGAGGTTGAACTATATTTTTTAGCTCCGGGGTTCCCAAACTCTTCCAGCTCGGAAAACAAAAAATATATTTGTGTATCCTTTGGGTCCAAACATACAAAAAGGGATCAGCTGAACTGACCAGTGTAGCAAAAGCATACACATATATTTTCTTTTAATAAGAAGACATTAATTCACATATTAAATGTTATGGATTTTTACTCTGCCACTTGGCTACTCAATTGAAGCAGGTACACAACCGATTTTGGATTATAACCCTAACTTTTGGAGGCAGGTACTTTTTGTCATTTGCTAGGTCAAAGCTCTTTAAATTATCTGGGGACTTACAGTGCATCCGGGAGGTATTCATAACCCTTCACTTTTTACAGCCATATTTCAAAATGGATTAAATTCATTTTTTTTTAATAAACATTCGAGACACAATACCCCATAATGACCAAGTGGAAAAGGTTTTAAAATATTTGTTGTAAATTAATTTTTTTTAAAAGTATTCACACCCTTTACTCAATACTTTGTTGAAGCACATTTGGCAGCAATTACAGCCTCAAGTCTTCTTGAGTATGATGCTACGAGCTTGGCACACCTTTCTTTGGGCAGTTTCTCCCATTCTTTGTTGCAGATTGTCTCAAGCTCCATCAGGTTGGATGGGGAGCGTCGGTGCACAGCCATTTTCCGATTTCTCCAGAGACGTTCAATCGGGGTAAAGTCTGGGCTCTGGCTGGGCCACTCGAGGACATTCACAGACTTGTCCTGAAGCCACTCCTTTGTTATTGTGGCTGTGTGCTTTGGGTCGTTGTCCTGTTGAAAGGTGAACCTTTGCCCCAGTCTGAGGTCCAGAGCGCTCTGGAGCAGGTATACTTACAGTGGGGCAAAAAAGTATTTAGTCAGCCACCAATTGTGCAAGTTCTCCCACTTAAAAAGATGAGAGGCCTGTAATTTTCATCCTAGGTACACTTCAACTATGAGAGACAGAATGGGGGGAAAGAATCCAGGAAATCAGATTGTAGGATTTTTAATGAATTAATTGGTAAATTCCTCGGTAAAATAAGTATGTGGTCACCTACAAACAAACAAGATTTCTGGCTCTCACAGACCTGTAACTTCTTCTTTAAGAGCCTCCTCTGTCCTCCACTTGTTAACTGTATTAATGGCACTTGTTTGAACTCATCAGTATAAAAGACACCTGTCCACAACCTCAAACAGTCACACTCCAAACTCCACTATGGCCAAGACCAAAGAGCTGTCAAAGGACACCAGAAACAAAATTGTAGACCTGCACCAGGCTGGGAAGACTGAATCTGCAATAGGTAAGCAGCTTGGTGTGAAGAAATCAACTGTGGGAGCAATTATTAGAAAATGGAAGACATACAAGACCACTGATAATCTCCCTCGATCTGGGGCTCCACGCAAGATCTCACCCCGTGGGGTCAAAATGATCACAAGAACGGTGAGCAAAAATCCCAGAACCACACGGGGGGACCTAGTCAATGACCTGCAGAGAGCTGGGACCAAAGTAACAAAGGCTACCATCAGTAACACACTACGCCGCCAGGGACTCAAATCCTGCAGTGCCAGACGTGCCCCCTGCTTAAGCCAGTACATGTCCAGGCCCGTCTGAAGTTTGATAGAGCATTTAGATGATCCAGAAGAGGATTGGGAGAATGTCATATGGTCAGATGAAACCAAAATAGAACTTTTTGGTAAAAACTCAACTAGACATGTTTGGAAGAGAAAGAATGCTGAGTTGCATCCAAAGAACACCATACCTACTGTGAAACATGGGGGTGGAAACATCATGCTTTGGGGCTGTTTTTCTGCAAAGGGACCAGGACGACTGATCCGTGTAAAGGAAAGAATGAATGGGGCCATGTATCGTGAGATTTTGAGTGACAACCTCCTTCCATCAGCAAGGGCATTGAAGATGAAACGTGGCTGGGTCTTTCAGCATGGCAATGATCCCAAACACACTGCCCGGGCAACGAAGGAGCATTTCAAGGTCCTGGAGTGGCCTAGCCAGTCTCCAGATCTCAAGCCCATAGAAAATCTTTGGAGGGAGTTGAAAGTCTGTGTTGCCCAGCGACAGCCCCAAAACATCACTGCTCTAGAGGAGATCTGCATGGAGGAATGGGCCAAAATACCAGCAACAGTGTGTGAAAACCTTGTGAAGACTTACAGAAAACGTTTGACCTCTGTCATTGCCAACAAAGGGTATATAACAAAGTATTGAGATGAACTTTTGTTATTGACCAAATACTTATTTTCCACCATAATTTGCAAATAAATTCTTTAAAAATCAGACAATGTGATTTCCTGGATTATTTCCCCCCATTCTGTCTCTCATAGTTGAAGTGTACCTAGGATGACAATTACAGGCCTCTCTCATCTTTTTAAGTGGGAGAACTTGCACAATTGGTGGCTGACTAAATACTTTTTTGCCCCACTGTATGTACATGTGATATTTCATTTAATTATTTTTAACACGTTTGCAAACAATTATTTAACAACGTTTTCGCTTTGTCATTATGGGGTATTGTTTGTGGGATATTGAGAACAAAAAGGAATTTAATCCATTTAGAAATAAAGCTGTAACATAACAAAATGTGAAAAAAGTTCAGGGTGAGTGAACAAGTAAAGGAGTTTTTATGTAAAAATAATATCCTGTCTAAACATCAGTCAGGCTTCAGAAAGCAACATAGCATCATCACTGCCACAATGAAAGTGGTGAATGACATTACGAGTATTTTAGATAATAAGCAGAGTTGTGCAGCTCTATTTATTGACCTTTCCAAAGCGTTTGATACCGTCGGTCATCGCATCTTACTGCAGAGGCTACTCAGTATTGGCATATCCAGCCATGCAGTGGGGTGGTTTGTGAATTACCTCTCTGAAAGGTCCCAATGTGTTCACTTTGATGGGCTGTCTTCTGAGTGGTTAAACATTGCTAATGGTGTTCCTCAAGGTTCTGTTTTAGGTCCACTTTTATTCTCCATATATATCAACAGTTTAGGTGAAAATGTGGATGAAGCTACTTTATATTTCTATGCGGACGATACCGTTATGTACTGTGCAGGTCCCTCCATTAAGGAGGCGGTTGTTGAATTACAGGCTGTTTTTAACATTATTCAGACTCAGCTCGCTGAACTTAAGCTTATTTTAAATGTTGATAAAACCAAGGTAATGCTATTTTCAAAAGCTAAAAAGACACCAGAGCCTGTTTTGGATATTGTTACTATGCAAGGACAAGTACTAGAAGTGGTTGCCTGTTATAAATAGGTATCTGGCTTGATGATTGTCTTACTTTTAAACTTCATGTCAATAACCTGCTTAAAAAGCTGAGGCCCTAACGACTAGGTTTCTTTTTCAGAAACAAGTCCTGTTTCTCGCTTGAGGCCAAGAAAAGGCTAGTCACTGTGACCTTTTTACCTGTGCTGGACTATAGTGATTTGTTGTATATGAATGCACCTGCCCATTGCCTGAACAAGTTAGATGCCGCCTATCACAGCGCACTGAGATTTGTCACAAATTGTAAAGCACTTACTCATCACTGTACCCTGTATGCCAAGGCAGGTCTGCCATCACTTACTGTAAAGAGGCTCAGTCATTGGTACACGTTTATTTATAAAGCTTTGTTGGGTAAACTCCCGTATTATATCTGCTCTCTGATAACACAGAGAATTGCAAGCAGCTATTGTCTGAGATCGCATGATGTAGTATTGTTAGATGTGCCAAGAGCAAGGACTGTCTTAGGTAAGACAGCTTTTATGTGTGCAGCTCCACTTGCTTGGAACAATCTTCAGCAAGAATTGAAACTGAGCAATCTCATTCCTCTGCATGTTTTTAAAGCTAGGCTAAATGAAATGCTCGTTGATACTATGGGCACTTGTAAATGTATCCTGTCAACACATCCTCACTCCCAGGTCGGCTTATGTTGACGTTATGTCAAGTCCTGTGTCGGCTTTTTCCAACGCAAGGGGGGGCCTTAGCGTCCATTTTCAACGCAAGGGGGGGTCCCTTAGCGTCCATTTTCAGCTTTCCAGGATGTCCATATGCTTCTATGGACGCTCATGGAAGCACGGCATTCGTTTGTGTCGGCTGCCCTTAAAGGCAATGTGAGCGTCCATTCTCATTGGATAACGGAGAATTGTACACCCGGAAGTAAGTATTCCCCTTACTGTCGATTGAGTTTACAGTGATATCTGCACTACTCATCGACTAAAAAACACCAGATTATCCTTGTTAATTACACAACATTGATTGGTTTAAATTGTGTGCAATACTTTTGTATTTTTCCCCTTCGATTCGGAGAAACTAATATTTTTTCGGAGTAAAGGATGGCAGAAGACACTACACTACCCAGAATCCCCAGCTATCGTTTGGACTACACCATGTGCTCTGTTTGACAAACCCCGTGATAGTCCTCAAGCTCTGTGATTGGAGAGTGTGCTCCGAGGGTTACGCCGAGCCTCGAACGGCAGAATGTCCAAAACTGGATTTGAACGGGTCCACCGCGTCCCCCCCCTCCCCCACCCCGTCCCCAGAACTACACATGCTGGCTATTCTGTTTCGCAACATGTTCTGTATCTATGGCACGTCTCTACTGGGAGTTGTAGTTTTAAAAGACGTTTTCGTATTTCCCATAATAAGAAGTTGCCAGTATTAAACTGTGTACATCCCTGGAGGTTAGGGGATAGGAAACACTCACATTTAAAACATATAATTAATAAATGGGTGAAAATTGCTTGTGCCCATAATGGGCAGCATTAATATATATACACACATGCCAGCTAAGGTCAGAAGAGCTTTATTTAACAGCTGGTCTTATGTTTGTGACCCCTGTTGTTAATTGATAACATTACATTACATTAATTGATAAGCCTGAAACATGCACTTGTCAAGGTTCAGAGGCACATTTTGAAAAATATGGCAGTAGCCATCGATCAGCTTAAGATAAGATATACTTTATTGATCCCAAGTTGGAACATTTGCGTTACATCAGCATGTGTAACAGTTAAATATGCAGTGGTGTTCATTTGTAAATCATTTTGTATAATCACACAAATTCTGTGTTTTATATTCAACAATTCTGTGTTCTTTATTTATTGATTATTCAATACCTGACAAGGTCGGAGATGAAATATCTACATACATCTTATAAGAGTAAAATACATTATGTATAATATCAGTTAAAATAAGTGCTTCAACATAGTTAACATTGCTGGAGGTATGCACAAATATTGATAGATGTCTTGTAATGCACTATTGAGGAACCTGCGACCCAAGTTTTTCATTCAATGCAGAACTATAGTTGTGTAGGCCTATATGATATGTCAATAAACCTTAGAAAATCTTGAAATCTTGAAAGGGATGTGCAAAATAGTCATTATATACAGTCTTTAATTAACTATTAGTAGAGAATAACGAGTAATTAATATACTTTATAGGGATCCTATTAATATCTAATAATAAAAATAATGAAATTCAATAACATGCTTTAACCACTAGGTGTCCCTTTATATCAGCTGTGCACCTTTATGGTGTAAATACAGCATATCTACCAATTGGATCAAATATAAAAGTCAGCCGAATTAGTGTTGATACTGCAACGAGACGTATTGTGTGAAAAGAAATGTAAGATGTTGTTTAACTGCTGATATATTTATGATCCACGTCACGTTTTCAGTTCCTCATATTTGTCTAGAAGTCTTCTCATCAGGGCTCTATAAATACAGAACTACGGCAGATATGTAATATTTAATGCAGCCGAACCGTGTATTACAATGCCGTTATGTGATGACTTTCAAAGAGAAAAGCAAGCACACTCGGAATAAAGTATTATTTTATTTTTTTTAAATGTTTTCGGTCTGTTTCCGGTATTTGTTAATGACGATGTGCTCTGAGATGTTAGACTGGAATTGCACAGGGGAAAATAACGTATCTTTAGATGCGGAGTTTGTTAAACTAATACGTTTGCGCTGTGGACCAACACTATACATTGACGGGGAAGGGGGTAGGAATAAAGATAACACCATTAAACAGTTACACAACATAACAGAATTAATATCGATAGCAGCGTCCCTAGCAACCACCTTGGTAACAATGAAAACTTCCTGAAGTAATCTTCGTAATAACTAGCAAACTAAAGATCATGTACATCCACTGCACACATAATCTGAAATAACAACTCATATTTCTCGCATCAAATGACATCAAAATGCATTTTAATGGCCAAACTAACTTTAAAATAGGCATTTTCCATCGAGAATAAAACGAAGTTCGGCCATGTTTTTTTTTCTGCAGGGAGAAATTTGAAGATCACGTGACGTCAAACAGAGCACATGGTGTAGTCCAAATGATAGCTGGGGATTCTGGGTAGTGTAGTGTCTTCTGCCATCCTTTACTCCGAAAAAATATTTGTTTCTCCGAATCGAAGGGGAAAAATACAAAAGCATTGCACACAATTTAAACCAATCAATGTTGTGTAATTAACAAGGATAATCTTGTGTTTTTTAGTCGATGAGTAGTGCAGATATCACTGTAAACTCAATCGACAGTAAGGGGAATACTTACTTCCGGGTGTACAATTCTCCGTTATCCAATGAGAATGGACGCTCACATTGCCTTTAAGGGCAGCCGACACAAACGAAGGCCGTGCTTCCATGAGCGTCCATAGAAGCATATGGACATCCCGGAAAGCTGAAAATGGACGCTAAGGGCCCCCTCTTGCGTTGAAAATGGACGCTAAGGCCCCCCCCTTGCGTTGGAAAAAGCCGACACAGGACTTGACATAACGTCAACATAGGCCGACCTGGGAGTGAGGATGTGTTGATCCTGTAAATATAATGTATGATGTCCTTTATTGTTTTATGTTTCATGTGGAACCTATATGCTGCAGGTCTCCCTTGAAAAAGAGATCTATGATCTCAATGGGACCAATCTGGTTAAATAAATGTTTGAAATGAAATGAAATGAAGGGGTATGAATCCGGATGCACTGTATCTTAATATCTATGTGCATTGGCAGAACATTCAAGATTCCCAGATGATGTATCCTGATGACTTTAGTAATACTCTGTCTTTTCCTCGAGTGCCACAAAATAACCAACCGTTGAACATTCCCATTGAATATTGTATATAACACCTTCATGTTTCTCTAAAGATGAATTTGAGCAACATTTTTTTTCGCTGCCCCCACCCTCTGGAACTCAGTCCCACAAATCAGAGACTGTACTGACCTCCCCACCTTCAAAACACTGACCAAAACTCACCTTTTTAGACTAGCATTTACTGTGTGATGCCATGTCCTTGTGATACACGTGGTTTTATTGCTTGATTTTAATTAGACTTTTTATCATATCTTATTTTCTTTACCTCTGTAACGGGTCTTTGAGCACCTGATAAAGCGCTTCATAAATAAAATGTATTATTATATACATTTTACTGAAAATATTGTTAATGTGTAAATTACTGTGACTTATTTCAGCTTTAGCTTTTCCTGGAAATCGAGAGGAGACCATTCTGCTGCCCACATCCCTGCTTAATGGTTTGTGAATCTGGCATCCAGTGCCCATAGGTTATCTCTGACCAGCATTGCAGCATAATAATGTGCCTGCATTTCTATTTTTACAATCTCTTAATAGAAACATAGGGACAATTTCTTTCTGCTCCTGACTGCATGCCTGAATCGGCTGAACGCTGATGCTGCAAGTGACAATTACTTTTAAAAATACAAAGAAGTATTGTGCCCACTGAGGCAGCAAAGCAGAGAGTAAATTGCCTAATTAAATACATCCAACGCTGAACCGTCAAGGGGTTCTCATTTCCTTTCTGCCCTTTCGCCACAAGTGCAAATGAAGTATAGGCTCTAAATAACCCATTTGTTTCAAGCCCGCTGAGCAGAAGGAGATACTACACATTACTGGCTGCTGTTTTAAACACAGACAGACGCAGACACCCAGCAGCCTTGAGAAATTGCAGGCACTCTTTGTCTTTCTACCCTTAATGGACAAAGGAAGTATCAATTTAAAAGTTTTTTGGACAGTACACTGCTTTCTGTTGACACTGTGCAGCACATTCGCTTTTTCAGACGACTATCTTAAGAAAATATCAGTCTAAACAAAGGTCTAATCCATATTCAGCCTTAGTAATGACTTTTCCATGGTTGGAGGGCAGTTCTGCTTGCTTTTCTTTCGTAAATGTATATACAGGAAAAAAAGGGAAAGGATATCCAATTGCAGCCACTTTGAAAGTCATAGCATGATAATGATTACATTGCTTACTACATTTTTAGTTTGGCCTGTCATTGTTTGGCCTGTATTTGGTCATAAACCAAAACACTTTGTAAATAAAAAAGTTGACCCGATGGTGGCATTAGATAAAAACGACAGCAAAACCAAGATCAATTGAGTTGCCAGTTGAGTAGCACTTGAAATGTTTTGGCTCTATGAAACCTGATGTACTTATATGATTCTGTTTTCTTCAAGTTTGTATCTTCTTGGTCGAATGCACTTATTGTAAGTCGCTTTGGATAAAAGCGTCAGCTAAATGCAATGTAATGTAATCAATTATTGTTTCACAGCAACTAATACAATAGGTTGCATGACATTTCTCACAAAACCACATATATGAGCCTAAAAATGGTATGATAAAATGTCTGGGGATCTCTGAAACTATTGCGCTATCTGGGAACCATGCATCCATCTTGAAGATCTGATATTTTACTAGATAGGTGAAAACTTTGAACTGCTGGTCGCAGTAGTTTAAACGTATTTGGGTAACCAATAACTCATCTTCGTGGCACCAAGAATATCTGCACTATCTGATAAATGAGGATCCATTTTTCCCAGAATTTAAATGTCAACGTCGTAGTGGTCAGTAGGAAACATCAGCCATTGTCATCTTTTTGGAACCATGAATGTCCATTTGAAATAAACATGGCATCCATCCAATACTTGTTGAGGTATTTCAATCTTGAACAAAATGATGGTCCCAGTAAAAAATTAAACGGGTACCAAAACGGGTAAATATATCAAGAAAACATATTTAAGTTATTAAAAAGACTTCAACCGAGAGTCAATATTTTTTCTTGGCAAGGCTGGAGTAGAATCTGAGAAAAAACATTATCCTCGAGAACTTGGACTAGTACTAAAATAATTGCCACTCTCCACTTCCTCGATGATATTGTTCTCATTTGAGATAAATGTCTATTAAAACAGCATATAACATCACGCATATGGAGTGATCAGGTCTACGAGCGCCACAGTATGAATTTCAAATTGGATTTTCCAGGCCTTTGCCTATGCTAATGTATTTGATATTATTTTCGGATTAAGCGAGACAGTGATGTGTGAGATTACAACGTTGTCCGTGGCCACTGTAGAAAGAAAGAGATCCTATTGGCAGAGGTCAAGCCATAAAGCTTGTCTCATCTCTGAGAGGAAATGAGGCATTAGATTGACTTCCCGTTTTAGTCACCCAATCCTAATGGGTCATCTATCCTGAGAATCTTGGAGTCAGTCGGCAAAAACAGGAATCACAGAAACTATGCTCTTTTCTTATTTTCGGAGTCGCTATGGCGGTTAAAATAAAGACAAAAACATAGTATGGAAGTCAACTTTGTAATTTGTTAAAGTGTTGAAAAGGTGTAATGGTATACAGTATCCCTTGATTTGAGAATACTGCATGACCTTACCCTGCTATCTGGATCCTCCCATTTATCTTTTTACTGTACTCGTTCGCGTCTTTATTATGCAATTGAGAAGCCAAATACCTCCAATAAAAGCTGATTTGATATTCATTGAATGTATATTGCATTCTAAGATATCCCTGTTTTATTAACCATCATAAAACGTTTATGTACAAGCCATTGTTATCAGGTATGAAATGACTTGTGTTAAAGTTACCGCACATGCACATTTCAATCGTTACAAATGACCGTCAAGCAGTTTTACTCTTAGATGAGATGAGAAGAAGGGTTTTAGTAATCAGAAGTTTGGATGTTAAGTTTTCAGAAACAAGCTGAGCAAACTTAGCCATTAGACCCCTGCACATCATTTGGCTCCTGGGAAAAAGATCCTGAATGCTGAACAATGAAACAATCCTTATCAGGAGAAATACAAGACCTTCATGATCGGCTAGTGATGCAGTGGCAGAAAATGACATATTGTACATTTAATTTTATCGTCATTCTGTCTTCCCCTCTAGCGTCCCCAATCGTCCCATAACTTTAACAAGCACCCACAGCTCAGCCTTTCTCTCCCATATTGGCTTTCTAACAAGGCCATGGGGCATATCATGGGGGCCTTCAGGGTCTCATTAGTTTCTCCAGTGGTCTCAACAAGCTGCAGTGGCAAACTTTGAGTAAACCCCTGCCAAGCCTTCGAGCAGGCCAGAAAGTCCACCTGCTTTAGGGGAAGATTGACACAGCTGCCTCAGCTAGCATAAGGCAAATAAAACTACTCAAAATAGCCTATCCAGAAAGCACTTTTGGAACTTATAATGCTTATGACAGCTTAATGATGAACAGAAAACGTACTGTCATGAGTGGCTGGTCCAACGTGAGAAGACTGTGTGAGAATGAAACTTGCCAAATGCATCAGCAACATCTCTGCTGTTTGCGTTGCAGGATACACAAACATGATGCAAAAGCTCAATTCTAACTTTGCGGGGGGGGGCGGGAAAGTGCAATGTTAGTTGGGCAGACAGACTGAGTGGAAAGCTGTGCTGACAGACAGCAGACATATTGAGCTGACAGCTGACAGAGGAGATGGAGGCCCTGCTGGATGTGGGGTGTTAGAAGGCTGCTGCAGCTTGATATCTCCTCCAGCACCAAGGAAGATGAATCGACTGCTGAGTCTGGAGACAAAGGAGCTTTTTCATCACTGTCGGGGGGGACAAAATGCTTATCAGCAGTTGTGTTCGGGTTTTATTATGGAAAAATAAGCAGTTAAGTTTCCTGTAGCTGTTAATCGGCCTTCCTGCGGCAGAGTGTGAGATTGCCCTCTCTAAAAAACTTGACTCAAAATGCTTTTAACAGAAGCTGAGTGTAAAACAAAAATATTTTACTAGAGGTAGCCTGGTTGATGAAAGACTTAGGATATAGATATTTTTATTATTTAGCAAAGATAGATCATTCAGAAGTGAGTGAGATGAGATCTACTGCGTATGGACCTCTGTGCTGCTGCTGCTGCTGCTGCTGCTTCAGGGAGGTTTTAAGTGAGGGATGGATAGAATTGGGAACAGGAAGAGACGGAAAGGGGGATGGTAAAGACAGGGCAATCTGTCAGCACTCACGGCTAAGACAAATGATCCAATCTGCACAGAGTCATGTCTCTTGCATGCCTCAATGGTGCACCCAGTGCAGCTGTGGTACGGCCGTAGCCGTTTTGGATCTAGAATGAAGAGCAAAGTAAAAACGATCTATACAAAAAGTGGATTCTTCAATGACTTTGACTTGCACGCTGCTTCATCCGCAGCCACAGGAGACTTGATGATTATAACTATGTGCTGTGAAATACGCTAATGATATGAGAAACATATAAGAGAAACAGCCTATTAAAATTTGACCTGCATCAGTTCCGCATGGATATCACTTGTAGAAGACAAGAAAACCAGTTGCTAATTAAGACATGAGTGAACTTTAAAGTAACATTTGGTATAAGAAAAAATATATCCCACTTCAAGTTAGTAAAATGAATTTTACCATAAATAAAAATACAATTAAGAAATGTATTTGAGCGTAAGAGGGATATGACATGCGACAAAGGCCCCGAGGCCGGAATACAACTCGGGACGTTACCGCTGAAAGGCTAGTATTGTCTGTAGATTTCCATTGTAAAGGGAGAGGTTACATACAGTGGGGCAAAAAAGTATTTAGTCAGCCACCAATTGTGCAAGTTCTCCCACTTAAAAAGATGAGAGAGGCCTGTAATTTCCATCCTAGGTACACTTCAACTATGAGAGACAGAATGAGAAAAAAAAAATCCAGAAAATCACATTGTCTGATATTTAAAGAATTTATTTGCAAATGATGGTGGAAAATAACAAAAGTTCATCTCAATACTTTGTTATATACCCTTTGTTGGCAATGACAGAGGTCAAACGTTTTCTGTAAGTCTTCACAAGGTTTTCACACACTGTTGCTGGTATTTTGGCCCATTCCTCCATGCAGATCTCCTCTAGAGCAGTGATGTTTTGGGGCTGTCGCTGGGCAACACAGACTTTCAACTCCTTCCAAAGATTTTCTATGGGGTTGAGATCTGGAGACTGGCTAGGCCACTCCAGGACCTTGAATGCTTCTTACGAAGCCACTCCTTCGTTGCCCGGGCGGTGTGTTTGGGATCATTGTCATGCTGAAAGACCCAGCCACGTTTCATCTTCAATGCCCTTGCTGATGGAAGGAGGTTGTCACTCAAAATCTCACGATACATGGCCCCATTTATTCTTTCCTTTACACGGATCAGTCGTCCTGGTCCCTTTGCAGAAAAACAGCCCCAAAGCATGATGTTTCCACCCCCATGTTTCACAGTAGGTATGGTGTTCTTTGGATGCAACTCAGCATTATTTCTCCTCCAAACACGTCTAGTTGAGTTTTTACCAAAAAGTTCTATTTTGGTTTCATCTGACCATATGACATTCTCCCAATCCTCTTCTGGATCATCTAAATGCTCTCTAGCAAACTTCGGGCCTGGACATGTACTGGCTTAAGCAGGGGGACACGTCTGGCACTGCAGGATTTGAGTCCCTGGCGGCGTAGTGTGTTACTGATGGTAGCCTTTGTTACTTTGGTCCCAGCTCTCTGCAGGTCATTGACTAGGTCCCCCCGTGTGGTTCTGGGATTTTTGCTCACCGTTCTTGTGATCATTTTGACCCCACGGGGTGAGATCTTGCGTGGAGCCCCAGATCGAGGGAGATTATCAGTGGTCTTGTATGTCTTCCATTTTCTAATAATTGCTCCCACGGTTGATTTCTTCACACCAAGCTGCTTACCTATTGCAGATTCAGTCTTCCCAGCCTGGTGCAGGTCTACATTTTTGTTTCTGGTGTCCTTTGACAGCTCTTTGGTCTTGGCCATAGTGGAGTTTGGAGTGTGACTGTTTGAGGTTGTGGACAGGTGTCTTTTATACTGATAACAAGTTCAAACAAGTGCCATTAATACAGTTAACGAGTGGAGGACAGAGGAGGCTCTTAAAGAAGAAGTTATAGGTCTGTGAGAGCCAGAAATCTTGTTTGTTTGTAGGTGACCAAATACTTATTTTACCGAGGAATTTACCAATTCATTCATTAAAAATCCTACAATGTGATTTCCTGGATTCTTTCCCCCCATTCTGTCTCTCATAGTTGAAGTGTACCTAGGATGAAAATGACAGGCCTCTCTCATCTTTTTAAGTGGGAGAACTTGCACAATTGGTGGCTGACTAAATACTTTTTTGCCCCACTGTATATCTGGTTTAATTGTCAGAAATTGTCCTTTTGGACACTGGAGGTGGACAGAAGAATGATGGCCAAGTGTCATCTCTTTTAGACACATGTGTCAACCCCCCCTCCAGCAAACTTTGTCTGCACTGAGCAGCTCAGATCAAATCACTGTAGTGTGAACAAAGATAGTATACTGATTATTTTCCTGTGTTAAACGGTCCAAAACAGCAAAAGAACAGTTGTTAGCTTAAAGCTAGCGAGATGAACCAACCATGTGCTACTCAAGTCGCTGTTCAATTTATTTTTATAAAACAGGTTCACCCCTATGTACATATTTACTTTATTTGTATGTGAATGTACCTATTACATATGCATTGTTGTAGTTCTGAATGCACTAAGATTCTTGCAGCCATGCTGATGGCTTTTTGCGGCTGTACTTCAACACAGTGTTCTTGTCATTCCAGAATTGGAGGACATTTCATGTCCCACATATAAAAAATCTAATAATCCATGCCCAAAAAGCAAAAACATGCACTTGTTGTGTTAAACATACTTGTCTTGAGACAAGATGCATATAGATTTGTAGAAAAAGTGGTTTCAAAATATTATTTAAAATATCAAATAGCTCTCGAACATCCCCTAAAATGGCCTTTTTCTCTTGTCCCAGCTTCTTGGTGACCAACTTGCATGTCAAATATAACATTTAAAATAGGGTTTTTATTTACCTTTTTTGGTATTATTCTATTGATATATGTCTCTTGTAATGGTAAATCAATTTGTTAAATCATAAACACATTTTAAATAACAGTAATTTTGCACAGAAGGTGTGTCCCACAACATGCGTGCAACCCTGTTACCCAAACCTTTTTAGCTTGGCAGAGGAAGTGAAAAAACTGTTTGTCACATGACACAGTGGAAAGGACACCAGCAAGCCATCTGCTACTACCATGGGTAGACCAAAAGTAAGTCCTCTCTTTTATTTGTTATATATTTCCAATCTTGTCACTCTTGAAGGAGTGTGGCACTCATACAAACGCAACCCTGTTATTCACATTATGAGACTAAAACAAATTAATTTCAAATGTATCATTCTTTAGTTCAATATCTAAGTGTCCATTCCTTGACAATGGCATTACATTGTGCAGCTAGCATTCATTCCTGAGGTAAAAGCTCAAATTAACATTGATTTGCAACCCTGTTACTATAATTAGAGTAACAGGGTTAATTCTTCATTGGAAAATATATATAAAATATTATCAAACAACATTTCTGTTGTCCTGAGTATTTATTTGTCACATTTATGTCATGATCTACAATCAAAAGTAATAGTAGTAGCCATTTAACCCTGTTACCTTACGCAACCCTGTTACTCTAATTTCAACCCTGTTACTATATCATTTTCTATTAAAATAATACAATTAAATCAGTTTTATCCAAAAACTACATGAGTATTTAATGTAAATGTGACTTTCTTTACTTAATAATAAAGAATGTATTGAAGAATACTTTTGAAAATACTTTTTCTGCTTAATGAGTATTTGTAACAGGGTTGCACAAAGCATGGCACACAACAAATAAAACATCTAATACAAAGTGTACATTTGATGCCTTAGCTGGGCAAATCACTTTTTTTGATGGTTTATTATCTGTTTTTCCTAAATACATAACGAAAAATAATAAAATAAAAGGTTCATTTTTCAAAAATGTTGGTGTCTAAATTGTCCTCCAATTCTGGAATGACCCAAAATTAAGCTACACGCTAACATCAGATCGCTAACCAGCTATTGAGAAAACTACCAGGTACATTTTAAGTACGTATAATATTTTCATGTTCAGCAGTGCTAACTTACACTAAAATAAATGCCTGTTTCGCAGGTATTTGGTTATAAACCAAAGTACTGGATAAGTTATATCCAGGAACACCACATTTATTTTTAATTAATATATGTAGGCTAGGTCTATTTAATAACAACCCTTTTTTTCTTAGATATTGAATCTGAACCAGACAACTGCTAGCTTTGCTGCTAGTATAAATACAATACATTGCCAAACTTTTCTTTCTCTCAAATGTAAACGGATAAAACAATATCCTTTATCTTCTCAGCTTTTGTAGATCACAAAAAGAAACTGTAGCCAGGGAGAGAAAAAGCGACTAAGGCACAAAATTGCTCAGCACATTTCTCTCCTGTCCTCCCCCTCTCTGTTCTCCAGGAGTCTCATCTGATTGTAGCTCCAGGATAAAGAGGCCTTCTGTTTGTGTAGCAGACCTGACCCCTTAACCCTACGGCATCACATCCTTCTCATGATAGACCCAAGAAAAGCGGAAACCTGGAACTAAAACGAATAATAGGCAGAGACATATTCCTACTGGCCAACATAGGAACGGTTTCCACGGTTTCTGTATGTGCATGCGCACCAGTTTCCGTGTTACCCATTGTCTCTTGCCAAAGAGAGGCCTTTTGTCTGTTCCAATATATTTCCATGAATCTATCTTTAGATGATGAGACTGAGTCCAGTTTTCTGAATGGTTCCAGGACTGTGCGCATTGTGAGTCTCTGAGGCATTCATGTTTTGAGGAGTTCCTGGATGTCCTCCTAAATTATAGTTCCCTCCACGCACAGTTCTCCTAGGCAGCCCGTCCTATCAGACAGAAGCCTTTATTCAGCGGAAGGTTTGTCGCTGAGACAGAACAAAGCCCCCCGCCATCCCGCAGAGGGGACAGGTGGAGGGGAGGACGTTTTTGACAAGATGAGTGCATCATCTCATCTACTTTCTTGTCAAAGTGCCTCTTCCTTTTCTTGCTAAAATGTCTACCTACATCTCAAGGGGAGAAAAAAATACAATAATTGTCTTCACATGCATTTCCTTGTCTTCTCTCCATATTTCTCATCTTAATTGTTCACGGGTGGTGCGACGGGAGCGTCATGATGGATATTTCAAAACTTAGGAAAATCAAACCAAAACTAATGAAAAAGCTAGAAACCATTGGGGGTAAATGGGAAAAAGTCCTTTAAAATTGTTCTGTTGATGTCCTTTGCTAACACATTTGGAAATGCTCTAATGCTTATATTCACACATTTTCAAAGAAACAAAACAGATAAAGGGTCTCCTTATTGTTTGTGAGCAAAACTAAAGCGCTTCATCTAAAAACCCTAACCCAAAATAAATAAGAAGTCCATTTATTTGCGAGTGCCGGGGTCTTGTATCTTTTATCCCTGCCAATATCTGGGTGTGACCCTAGATAACAACCTGTCCTTCACTGCAAACATCGCTGCTCCAACCCGCTGCTGCAGATACACGCTTTACAACATCAGGAGGATACGTCCCCAGCTGACCCAGAAAGCGACTCAGGTTCTGGTCCAGGCTCTCGTCATCTCACGCCTAGACTACTGTAACTCCCTCCTGGCTGGTCTACCTGCATGTGACATCCGACCTCTGCAGCTCATCCAGAATGCAGCGGCTCGCCTGGTCTTCAACCTTCCTAAATTCTCCCACACCACGCCGCTCCTCCGCTCCCTTCACTGGCTTCCGATAACTGCTAGAATCCACTTCAAGACAATGGTACTTGCGTACCATGCTGCGAATGGATCTGGCCCTTCCTACATCCAGGACATGGTTAAACCGTACACCCCAGCAAGTGCACTCCGCTCTGCATCAACCAAACGGCTCGCTGCACCCTCGCTGCGAAGGGGACCCAAGTTCCCATCAGCAAAAACACGTGGGTTTGCTATCCTGGCTCCAAAATGGTGGAATGAGCTCCCCATTGACATCAGGACAGCAGATAGCTTACACACCTTCCGGCGCAGACTGAAAACTCATCTCTTTCGACTCCACTTCGAGCGATAGAACTATTAACAAAGCACTTATATACTAATAAAGGGCTGGCTTATTTAAAGCCAGTTGAGTAGCACTTGAAATGTTTTTGCTCTATGAAGCCTGATGTACTTATATGATTCTGTTTTTTTCAAGTTTGTATTTTGTTGGTCGAACGCACTTATTGTAAGTCGCTTTGGATAAAAGCGTCAGCTAAATGCAATGTAATGTAATGTAATATCATGCACTTGATGCATTATAAAGATTTGGAGCTGTGCACACTGATACTTTTCATTATCTAGTGACATTTTCAGCCTTCACAGAACTAAATGATAGTTTCACCTCCTTCAAGTAATCTTACATTTTTATAAACCTAAATGTTGGACCTGTCTGTCTCCACTGCCTCTTACGACAATTCAATCCTCATGATGCCTCCGGCTGCGGATCTCATTGTTTTGACTTTAATAGCTTCTGTAACAAAGTTAAGAAATGAATCACTTGAAAATTCTGAAAGCTTCTTGCAGTACCCTTTGCAGAGAATGAATCACGGTCACGATATGAAGCGTAAATGTAATTTTGCAAAGGAAATAGGGAGGGAGAGACAAGCAGTTTTTTTTTTTTTTACTCAGCTTTAATTGCAGTGCATGTTATTGTCTGCGGGAGTATCACAGACATTTTTACCATTCCGTGGATGTCTTTATAATTAAACTACACTAGTTCTAACCCTCACTCTTAGTACTTGTGGCTTCTACAATAATTTTAACACAAAGGAACCAAACCAAGAAAGGGGGAGAAATGTTTTTCCCCAAACGCAAACACCTTTTGTGATATGTCAATATGGCAATAGTAAAGTGAAGGTATTTCACTTAACATCAAAACCATCTTCACCACTTGTACATGTTAATTTCAATGTACTAGTTATGGAAAATACTGTTCAAACTAAATTGTGTGGCTATACAAATGATTGTTATGATGCTGCTAAATGTTTATAATGTTTTTTACTGTTGTAGTCATCACTGATTGACACATAATTCACTCATGGAACTACAGGTTGGGGGTATTGTTCCACACGGACACATTTGTTGACGGTACCTCCTGTGTACTTACTGTGTGCCCTCCTTTTTTCTCACTCTTCTCTTCCCGGGCTCCGACCCAACAACATGTGCATTTCTGCTGCTCAATAAAGCCAGCTTTGTACCTTCATTGCACCGCCTCCGACTCCCTTCTCTCGGCACTACATTGGTGTCCGGGACACCAATGTAGTGCACCGTGTCCCTGACATAAGTCTCGCAGAAGTTTCTGAGACTGAACCGAACCGAACATGGCTAGAAACGCCGTTTTTCTTCAACTGCCGGAGATTTTTGGGGACGTCTGCGGCTGCAGCGTGCACACGGACTGATGGCTCGGTTCGCCCTCCGCGGAATGGCCGAGGACGACGCTCGCCATTTCCACATTGTTTCGGCACTGGGAGACAGCAAGCCTTCCGACCACATGGAGACGATACACGACCTGCTAGGTACGGAAGAACCCGACTTCTTGTTCATGGGACTGTTTCTTCGGGACATGCTAGTGTGGAGCCCCGCGCTTTAGCCGAAGGAGCTGACCGGTTCTTCCTGGCCGCCCGGCGATTTACCCCTGAGGTGCTGGCCCCTACACGCAGTGGCACCTTTCCTGGTAGAGGCACGCCACCTAGCAAAGGCTCCGGGGCCGACGACAACGTCTAACGGCTAATGGCTTACAGCTAATGGCCGTCGACAACTACTAGCGGCTAACGGCTAACAGCTACCGGCTAACGACGACAGCTAACGGCTAGCAGCTAACGACGACTGACAGCTGACGGCTAGCAGCTAACGGCTGACTTCATCCATCTGTTAACATCCAACTGTCCATCGACCTCGTGTGGACCCTCTCGCTGTTTCACCACCTCAACGGCGGTTTCGGACGTCCCTCACGCTTTCGACAGCGCCTGGGTGGCGCACTTCTGGACCCCGTCTCCCCTCGCCTCTAACCGCGGCTCACAGTTCACGATTCGGCTCACGGTTCGCCTCGACGGCGGCTTCGGACGTCGCCCACGCTTTCGACAGCGCCTGGGTAGCGCACTTCTGGACCCTGTCTCCCCTCGCCTCGGCAGTGGCTTCGGACGTCGCCCACGCTTTCGACAGCGCCTGGGTGGCGCACTTCTGGACCCTGCCTGGCCTCTCCTCTAACCGCGGCTCACGGTTCGCCTCAACGGCGGCTTCGGACGTCGCCCATGCTTTCGACAGCGCCTGGGTGGCGTACTTCTGGACCCCGTCTGGCCTCTCCCCTGTCCACGGCTCCTTCCTCCCGGGGATACTGCTCCAGCCCCCCAGGGATACCGCTCCATCCTTCCGAGGACTTCATGCCCGCCGCCACTGTGCCTTCACCTGCGGCCGGGCAGCGCTCCTCCCTGCTGGGGACCACCGGGATATTCACGCCTGTCCCCACGTCGCAGCACAGCGACCCAGCTTTCTACCGCTAGCGGATGTTGTCTTCATTCGCCACGACGCCTACCATGGCCCCCTGCGGCCCCCTTACGACGGCCCGTTCCATGGCCCGCCCCCCACCCCCCGGTGGGGATGCCCTCGCCGTCGTTGGGGCTCCTACCCTCTCCTGTGGCCCCCTTCCGACGGCCCGTTCTATGCCCCGGCCCTCGCCTGCGGCCCCACCCTCCTCTGCCCCTGTGGTGCTTCCTCCCGGAAGCGAGGATTGTGTCCATGGTTGAATTCTGGGGGGGCTTGTGTAGTGATCACTGATTGACACATAATTCACTCATGGAACTACAGGTTGGGGGTATTGTTCCGCACGGACACATTTGTTGACGGTACCTCCTGTGTACTTTAGGGCCGTTTCTCAATCTCGAGGATGCTGGCTTGGTAGTCGCGTACTTCCAAGTCACTTCCTTCAGAAACTAAGCAAGTATGCTTCCAAGCCACGGCTTCGGAAAACGAAGAAGAATGGAACAGGTTAACAAGTGTGCCACTCTCTCTAACGGTTTCAACATAAACTGTACCGAAAATAAATACCTCACGATGTCTATCTAATTATGAACTTGCTTTACTTTCACGGAACACATTTTTGGTGATAACAAATGTAACATATTTACCAACACATGTTCTACGCCACTACATACTTACATTTAAATGTGTGCTGCGTCGGTTCAGCCATTCTCCGCAAGGGTTTTTGAAATTGGTCCGTGCGCAAAGCATTGTGGGGATTTTAAGGACGCGAAGTCTACCCATGTACAGGCCGTTTCTCAATCTCGAGGATACTGGATTCCAAGCCAATATTTCAAGGATGCTACGTCATCAAGTGGCGCAGCAGGACCGTTGCAATGTCCAGCATATTTGGAATTCCACCGAGGCCGCGTCCTTGGTTTGGATTGGCCATGCCAGGATTTTACCTGACTTTTCCCCTTGATCAAAGATGGATTGTTTAAGCTTCAGTAAGTTAGCTGCTGCTTTAGAGGCTGCAATTTCATTATATTGTGCTCTTAATAGTAACAATTCTTGGTGTAATTTAGGACAGGGATTTCTAAAATAGGTGTTTTCCATGGCTTTAATTTTGGACTCTAATAATAGTATTTTTTGTTTGGCTTTTTTAGATTTGGAGCTCGTAAAGTTAATAATCTGACCCCTAATATAAGCCTTAAACTCAAATGTTCCTTTGTAATAGATATTTCAAAAGTTAGAAATGGTTGCTTAACGGTTTTCTTCACCCAACTTTGATGTTTTATTATGGTTACTTAAGCAACTGTAACAACTTAAAGTGGTGTTGGAGTAAAAAAGAGAGACATGATATGATAAACCAGTAGGATATCTTTTGGTGATAACAAATGTAACAAAGTAACATATTTACCAACACATGTTCTACGCCACTACATAATTACATTTAAATGTGTGCTTTGTCGGTTCAGCCATTCTCCGCAAGGGTTTTTTAAATTGATCCGTGCGCAAAGCATTGTGGGGATTTTAAGGACGCGAAGTCTACCCATGTACAGGCTGTTTCTCAATCTCGAGGATACTGGCTTCCAAGCCAATATTTCAAGGATGATACGTCATCAAGTGGCGCAGCAGGACCGTTCCAATGTCCAGCATACTTGGAATTCCACCGAGGCCGCGTCCTTGGTTTGGGGGAAATTTCGAGACTTTAAATATTTGCAACTCAGGAGCTTTGTAGGAGCGAACCAGGATCGACTCATGCTGGCCCCTCCTCTGTCCATATTGGAGAAAGTTTTAATTAAAAACCCCTTTGGGAAGGGCATCATATCTGAATTCTATGATCTCCTGCTGGCGTTCTCCTCAGAATCCTCGAACTCTAGACTCAATGCCTGGAAAAATGACTTACAGGAAAATCTAACATTGGAACAGTGGAGCACAGCTTGTAAGGCGGCCCAAACACAGACGGGTAATACGCGTCTAAAGCTTCTGCAATACAAGTGGCTAATGAGAGTGTATATTACACCAGAAAAACTGAATAAATGTAACGCTAATATCCCAGACACGTGCACCAGATGTGGGGAAGGAAAAGGCACACTGTTCCATTGTCTATGGTTATGTCCAAGAATAAAGGAATTCTGGCAAGAGGTTAGGGTAACAGTACAGAATATTTTAGTGATCAGCTTAAAGCTGGAACCAAAAATGTTCCTACTTGGCCTATATCCGGATGGACATAACATACAACGTTATAAACAAGTTTTTATAGATATATGTTTATTACAAGCAAAAAGAGTGATTGCCTTAACATGGAGGAAACTGGAGAGGGGACTCGAGAGGGAACTTGAGATGGGACTAGAGTAGAGACTAGAGGAGAGACTTGAGAAAGGACTTGAGAAAGGACTAGAGAAGGGACTAGAGAAGTGACCTGAGGAGGGACTAGAGGAGGAACTAGAGAAGGGAACTCGAGAGGGGACTCGAGAGGGGAACTAGAGAGGGGACTCGAGGAGGGACTAAAGGAGGGAACTGGAGAGGGGACTCGAGAGGGGACTTGAGAGGAGACTCGAGAGGGAACTTGAGATGGGACTGGAGAGGGCACTCGACAGGGGACTCGAGAGGGGACTCGAGAGGGAACTGGAGAGGGGACTGGAGAGGAGACTGGAGAGGGAACTCGAGAGGGAACTGGAGATGGGACTAGAGAAGTGACCTGAGGAAGGACTAGGGAAGGGACTAGAGAAGGGACTTGGGAAGGGACTAGAGGGGGGACCAGAGATGGGACTATGGCAGCTGGGGCAAGAGCTGGGTCTGGAACCATGGCTGCGGGGGCCGGAATTGAAGCCAGAATCATGGCTGTAAGGTCCGGTTCTGGAGCCGGAAACATGGCTGAATGGGCCGGCTCTGGAGCCGGAATTGAAGCCAGAATCATGGCTGTAAGGTCCGGTTCTGGAGCCGGAAACATGGCTGAATGGGCCGGCTCTGGAGCCGGAATTGAAGCCGGAAACATGGCTGTAAGGTCCGGTTCTGGAGCCGAATCCATGGCTGCTGGGGCCAGAACTGGGTCTGGAACCATGGCTGTGTGGGCCCGTTCTGGAGCCGGAAAACATGGCTGAATGGGCCGGCTCTGGAGTCGGAATTTAAGCCAGAATCATGGCTGTAAGGTCCGGTTCTGAAGCCGGAAACATGGCTGTAAGGTCCGGTTCTGGAGCCGGAAACATGGCTGTAAGGTCCGGTTCTGGAGCCGGAAACATGGCTGTAAGGTCCGGTTCTGGAGCCGGAATTGAAGCCAGAATCATGGCTGTAAGGTCCGGTTCTGAAGCTGGAAACATAGCTGCTGGGGCCAGAACTGGGTCTGGAACCATGGCTGTGTGGGCCGGTTCTGTAGCCGGAACCATGGCTGCTCGGGCTGCTAGCCTGGCCTTGCGACGACTCCTCTTAGCAGCCGCCTGAATACTCCGTGGACCTCCATAAGCCAGAGTTCCAGGAACTGGGGAAAAAGCAGAGGTTGACTCCAGACGGAACACACCGAGACGTATGGTGTCAGGTTGGAGTCCTCCAACCACTCGGGGAGCAACTCCCTCAACCAGGGCCTTGAGGTTACCTCCTGGCGTGCCGCAGAAATAACTGTCTGCCTCTCTTCAGTACTGGAGGCATATCTAAAGTCATTCCTCAAGCATGTTAAATTGTACTTCACCTCGTACTAACTGTCTGCTGGGTCCATTCTTGGTCGGTTCGTTCTGTCACAGTAGAGCGAAGGAAGCAGGACCCAAATGCAGATTAAACTGATATAGCCTACCTTTATTTCAAGGATAACGAAAATAGAACTTGGACAGACAGAACACTCACCGGTGAACACAGTCAACAACGAAAGACGAACCGACAAAGACAGACAGAAAACCAAAAACAGATCTAGACAAGACAAAACACCACAAAGACAGATCGTGACACATTGTCTGGTTTGGGTGTTGTCCTTGTTTTCTT
Source organism: Gymnodraco acuticeps (assembly GCF_902827175.1). Lineage (NCBI taxonomy): Eukaryota > Metazoa > Chordata > Actinopteri > Perciformes > Bathydraconidae > Gymnodraco > Gymnodraco acuticeps. The sequence continues at coordinate 3,547,515 of NW_022989810.1, forward strand.
CTTTCCCTTTCACAGTCTGTCTTCACTCACTAGTTGTACCTAACTCCACCCTCTTGAGTCACTTCTGCTTCCCAAAAACAAAGATGTCAATGGCCAAATGGCAAACTGGTCCAATCTCAGTCCATTTACCAATGAATGACATCACAGTGATTATATTTAGAAAGATTTTGCTATGTCATTACCAAGCCCATTTGCAAACTTGATTGTGCTTCTTCTTCAGTTCAACAGTTATCCCATAATTGCCACTTCCTGCTGCTCAGCGAACCGATCTGCCCACATATCAAAACACAACTTCAGAAAACAAAGCTAAGTTGGACACGATTTGATTCTGCGACATCTAATCTGTTGCTCGAAAGTTAAATTCCTCCAAACATTTCAGACGAGCAAGCTGAAATCTATCATAATGTGTAACCTTTTTTTTCTCTCCCTCTGTTGTTTTCATACTAGTAAATGATGCCTCTCTGGTTGTCAGAGTCTCAAGCAGGGGATGTTATTACAGCAGCTCTTTTCCTCTGATCTTCCTCTGTCTACTTGCTATCCCATAGCTCCTTTATCACTTGAGCGGCTCCATCATTACAGTACGGAGCTGCAGAAGAAAGCAGCAGGACATGAAGACAAGGGTATAATGTTATTGTTTGTTATGAGGGTTGTGGCGCTTATAGGGTGCAGTATGTACACTTCATCAGCTCTGATGGTGGTGAGAACTCCAAATAAGAGAGGGTGACTAACTGGCCAGATGATGTGATTACAGTGTGTGTGTGCATGCACAGCCGATCTGTTGTCATTAACATTTTACAGTCCTCTTTGTAACATCAGTGTAGCACAGTATCATTGCCTGTGGCCTTGGCCCCGCCTCCAACCCTGCCAGCCTTCTTCAGGATCACTGCCGCCGAAGTGGAGGATGTTTGAAAACTCTGCTAATGGGCACGTCGAGAAGGAAGCGTTTCAATTTTTCCACAGCAGCTGTCTGCCTGACTTCCTTACACACACACACACATTACACACACATATGCAGTCTCCCCCTCACTAATTAAAGTTGGCGTTTACCTGATGTCCTTGAAGGTAAATTAGCTCGCAATCTGTGGTTCTTGATTTTTTTTTTTTAAATGTTATGAAGCATATTTCAAAACAACCGGGGCTTGCACATCATCATTATAATAGTTTACATACACACTAAACACTTTATATGTTCACTATAGGTAATGAATGAGACATAAAGAGTGGATATATGTAGCAACTTAGGTATCTAACGAACAAAAATGGTTTTGTTGAGATATCCAGAAACGTTATTATTTGTCTTTTTCTGAAACATATAAAAGAAAATTACAAAGAAAGTTAGCTCAGGACAATGACTAAATAAAAGGGTTTTCTTATAAGTCACACATTATTGTGCCAATGTATTCGTATCATCCACAAATTACAAATAAAAGTCCTGTCATAAAAATGTAGCTTAAGTGAGAATTCATGAATAATATCAGCAACCTGTAATAAAGTTGTATAAGTAGTGGGTCCTGGTTTCCTAGTGGTTTGAATATATTTGTATACTACTAGGTACCCATCTTTTGCTCCTCAGCTACATCATTATTATGGATAGGAATATGCCCAAAATTATATATAAAATATTTTTGCTGCAAATTGTATCTTTTTGAATCGTGTTAATTATTGGTTTGATGATATGCACTGATCCATTAAAGGGGTCCTATTAAGCTTTTTTAAGTTTTCCCTTTCCTGTAGTGTGTAATATAGGATTTTGTGCATGTAAATGGTCTGCAAAGGCTAAAATCCAATAGTAACACTCCCCCCCTGCCTGAAACGCCTCCACTGGACTCTGTTTTTTATTTCCGTAACATAGTGACAGCCCTATTTAACACTCACCTGTTTGTAACAGCCAAACATTGTATGTGACAGGCTAAGGAACTGTAGCACAGGCAGTATTAGAAATAATAATGAAACCTGAAAATTAGCATAATAGGGCCCTTTAACGTTAAAGCAGCGTTAAAGTTGTTGTTTATCAAATATGAACTAGTTTTACCTTATCTATATCCTTTAGTATTCTCTGTAGCAATGGATCATATTTTACAAAATTGTCTTTTACCTAAAAACCACATGAAAGAATTGCAATCACATACAGTACCTAGATACATCATGATCTCCTCTCATTACAGTATATGAGAATGAAAAATGTAACCATGGTGATAAGGTGATGGTGATACTTGTAGAAGAGTATACTGGGACACATTAGTAACCAAGCTTGCTTTTACAGTAGCTTTATTGCATGCAAACACACAGGCCAAATAAAAAATGGTTTTGAGACTGCGCATCTAGCAGATCCCACCGGAATTAGGGATACTCATTAACAAAGAACTCACATCATTTCTTTAATCTTCATAAATCAAAGACATATTGGTGAAGTAACAATGCCCCACAGACATCATTTTATAGGATTCATTTAAAAATGAAATTGACAAATGGTGTCTCTCCGGGAAGAGAGAAGAAGATTGAAGTTGAGAAAAATATGAAAGGAGGGAGAAAGCAAAACACATTGACTTGACAACCATTTTGGCTGCCCTAAACCACATGACCAGTTGTCAGATCAAGTTTTCTGGTCATGTTTATCCCCACATTGTTTAAGGGATTTGCAGAAGAGCATGATAGATTAATCCCACTTGAGCTGCTCTTTTTCCAGTGAATTGCAAGAATTTGGTTTTATCAGTAGCTTTTTAACTCAAAATACCAAGTAGTGACAATATACTAATGAGAAAGGCCTTAACTTGATCTCACAAAGAAAATATGGAATATGTGGGCTGGTATGTAGGGTGGGCAGCCACTTACAAAAGCTAATTGAGTTTTTATCCTTCTCATCTGGCATTGGCTCATGTACAGGGTAACCGGAGAGATACTAATTGCCCAAAGCGTTGGCTTGTGGACGGTAATAGAGGTATCGTCAAGTACTATCTATTATCTACATATTGTGCTCATGTTACATACTGTAGCACTTGAAGAATATTGCATTTCATCTGTCCGGAGGCTGTCTGAGCTTGTACTGTATCTGAAGCCTATTTCATTATTCTCCAGAGCTACTGCCAGACTGTTTTGCTGGCATGGAAACTCGTCTCATTTCATACGGAGAATAGAAAATGACAAGACGGAGCGCAAAGGGGCGGAACAACGTACTTGACAACTGGGGGCCGAGATTGTAACTGGAGATATGTGAATGTAAGTATTGTCACATTCACTGAAGCTCCCAAGAGAGAGGGCTGTATTAGAGATCTTGGATATTATACACTAAGCTTACAAAGGTATAGAGGCCTAAAAGTGACCATTTGTAAAAGGTTATTAGAGAATTCGAGATAAACCTGTGCATCAATTAATAATTGTGTTGGATAAAACTTCAAATCAAATAATAATCCAGTACCAATTATAGCAAATGTTCTATTTTAACTCCCTAAGTTTGGCATTCTCCTATACATTCACATATTAACTCTTAATAATAGCTATCACATACAGCATAGCTAATAGTAGCTACAGTATATTATCCTGCAAGCTAACTCAAACAAAGCTAACTAGCTTACACTACTTAGCAGTTAACATACACTTTATTATCTGTGTTACTGTACATGGAACTTTAATTTACAAAATTAACATCCAGCTGTATTGAAGAAGGCTTGAAACTATTAAAAGACCATAAACTTATTAGGAAAATGTTTACTAAGGTAATAAATAATGTGAGAAGCATGGTCATTTTCTCATAGACATCTATAGAATCAGACTTCTTTTTGTAAGAAGAGAAGTCAGATCTAAACACATAAAAGGAACAATTGCTTTTTTTCTGAGGTTATAGGGAAAAGCAATTGGATTTATCTTCACACTCCATTTATTCATAGATTAAGTCAGAAATATAAAATAATACATTATGCAAGACATACTTAAATTGTTCAGAATGGGGCCCCATAACAAGCTGAGTAATGTTGTTTCAACAGGCTCCAGCTAAACCTTAACGTTGGATGGAAAAAATCAGGATAGATATTCTGCCGTATCAGCTATAACAAGGAGAGAAGTATAAATAGTTGTCCAACATTTAACTTTAACCAGAACAGAGATGTGTAAAGAGCCGTGAACAATTATTTCATTTTAGGCAAAATAACAACTTCCTATTTTCTCTGTAAGTGGTGTAGCTGGAGGAGTTTAACCAGTGTCTTGTACCAACAGATTAATGACGGGAACACAGCTTTCGTTTTCTGTGTGGACCATGTAACACCATTTCTTGAAGGCCTGCCGAGTGTTCTAATTTGAATACGTTTTCCCCACATGACCTTGTAATAGTGTTGCAGGAAGTCGTGATCAAGCTCCTCCTGGCTGTCTCCGCTCCCGGTGCTTTGCTGCTGATGCTGAGACCATTACTCACTGTGACACACTCTGCTGATCAACATCATATTACCCAGCGCTTAATGTTGTTCCCTGCTGACCGTCAGCCTTGCAAAACAACCACCAAGGCTGTACGAAACGCAGCATCATAATTGTTTAAAGTGCTTTCCTCACCAAATCCCCATTCACTGCTGTACTTCTTTTTGGAAAACTTTGTAATGTTTGCTATGCAACTTTGTTTGACATTCTGGTTGATTAGTTATTGATCATTTCCTCTGAACTACTGTGAGAAAATCCACACACTATGCAAGAGAAAATCTTTTTGTAGTTTACCTCCTGAGGCAAAAATTGCTCTGTGTGACAAACAATGCTGGGTACAGTAAAGACTTTAATTATTCTGTACACCTCATACTAGGAAATTGGACAAAGAACAAGAGTTATATTTGCCCCAACTCAATATCTTCTTAATATGACACATTAAGGAGACCTTTCAAAGCTTCTTTGTTCTCAGCAATGTAATTCTACGGTGGCCGACAGGTGCAAACACGTTACAACAGCCCAAAACATTTCCATTGGGAAAACGTGTGCAGTTAAAGAAATGATCCAAATAAAAAAACACAAATATGGCACACATGCAAATGAAGAAACATACATTTAACCAACTTGACAACACATGCACAGCATTTAGAAAACATTTACCAACTTGACGAAACAAGCCCAGCGTTTACTATAAGCGGTGCATTATACTCTTTGCTGCAAATACAATACTCTGCAAGAAGCTCAAAAAACAGTGCACTTGTTGGCTTTCAGGGATTATAATGTTGACCAACTGTGACTTGAAACTTACCAACAATGTTTTATTGACTTATATTTACAATGTGATCGCATGATTTGTTCCGATATTATTGCAGATCTTCTGTAAGCTGGCTAGCTAATGGAGCTTATATAGTCATTTCAAATAAAAGGACAAAACACTTACAATTATGAAACGGACTAACTCTTCCAACAGAGACAGTTGGTGTAGATTTTTCTTCATTTGCATGTGTTTTGGAACATTTTTGGAACGTTTTTTGAAAGTGAAGCACATCCCTCGGAATGGAAGTGTTTTGGGCTGTTGTAGCACATTTGCAACTGTCATCCACCACATTATTCCCTAAGTGAATAAATGTTTCTCAAAAGCAATGTGTTTCAATCTCTATGGTTTATGATCTACCCTGGAATATAGGCAATTCATTTTTTCTTAACCATAGACACTGATATTTTTAGATGAAATTGACTTTTAATCACTGAAACTGCAATTAAAGTGTCCATCTCTGTTCATTCCATTAACTGTGAAGGTAGCCCTTTCCAATCTCTTACAATAAGACCCTGCGAAAATAGGGATGACCCTGCACCAAAAACAGAAAACAACTAAGGTTTGATTGATTGGTTTTCCGTACATATCTGAAGGTACTGTACTTTCCTAGTTGTTATTTTCTCTATCTGTTTCATTTCTCCCTCTGAGGTACAACATACACACTTCAGAATAAATAAATAGTATCTCTATCTTTACCATACAGTGTACACAAATAAATCAAACCAGAAAAAGTAAATGTCAAATCATTTGTATTCTTAGAGACATTTATCACTTCAATCAAACGTTATTTCAGGTTATTTTACATCTCAATTAAATCATTTCATGAAAATATTCAATCGTATATTAAGATACAAAAAAACAGACAAGAAACTCATGCAGACTCCTTTATTGTATCGATTATACACCCATTACTTGCAAAGATAGTGAGTTCTCAGCTGAACACATTGAGTATAAAGGTGATTAAAGGTATTGAGACATTGTAAATAGCTGTTTACTCAGGTCTGATCATGACCCTGTGTAAACATAAAGATGGTGTCACTGAGCGGTAGAGTACCATGTTTCAATGAGCTCAGGGTTGAATGTGTTATCTGATCCAGATTAGGTTTCCAGACTACCAAATCCAGATAGTAGTAGATGGTCTCATAATTTAATCTGGGCTTCCTTTGTCTTCTAGCTCAGTGACTGTGCTTACACAAACACTGTTTCACCAGTTCTGATATAACAGAAATCGAAATTTGATACAGGTATATGCATTTCTCGCTTAGATATTCGCCTTTTTGTGAATGTAGCATGAATGAGCCTTTACCAACACCATCAGCAGCTTTGCAAGGATTGGGTAGAGAGATGCCTGCCATGAAAGCCCACATGTCTGGCTGTAAGGAGAAGACAAATGCTCTTAAACATCATGAAAGCCTTGGATATCAACAGTTTTTGGAAAGGCACGAATATTAAAACACCAACCTTTTCAATAAGGTTAAAGTCTGCCACCGGTGGAAATATTTGAAGAACATCTTGTTTAATTGCAGCATGCATAGCTGCGTTTTAGCATAAATCACATTTTAGGAATATTGTCTTTTCAGGAATAAGGGGCAAAACTACAGATAATTTAGGCATGCAAAATCACAGCCTCTTTAACACTCCTCATTGCACATCAGTCAAGGATACAAAAAACACCAGACACCAAGTTTTCTGTTATTTTATTGTATTGTTGCTGAATATTTTGTACATAAACCAGTCAGGCAAGGCAAAAAAAACGTACACAAAGCTGGCTTTCATTGGTGATGTTGTTTGTACCCAAAACATGACCAGTTTTAAAAGGCCAGCCATCCTCTCACCACATCTGTTAGGACATCAGCTTGTTAATGAAACAAATGAATGTAAAAAACACTTCTCCCCTTCTGTTAAGGGAAAACACAAGAGAACCCTTGATGGTTGAGCCCAGCACCAGAAATACATGTTCACACATTATTAGTGTCTGATTTAAAATGCATAGGAAAGACTGCTATGAAATCAACAAAAACCTACCATGTGTGCCAGATCTGTGGGTGTAGTGCTCAGAGGAAGTTTATCTTTACTACTTTAACATTTGCTATCCTGAGTGAAGGCCGACTTCTAGGGCATAAAAGGTTGTGGGAGATTTATTATACAGTCTGACATCTGGATTCATAAAACTGAAGAACTGAAATATTATCCAAATATCTATATCTGTGTTGGCTATATTTTATCGATTGACAGTGCTAATCTTTACTAATCTGTGGCCGAAATGAGTATTCAAATACTGATCATGAAACACTCAGGGGAAATACTTTTTTCCAGTTTTCACAGATAGAGTGAAATGATCATTTAAGGAATGTATTCATTTATTTGTACTGCTTCCTAATTCATACACACAGGAGAGAAAAACATTTAGATCTGACTTGGAAAATTGATCTTCACAATTTATTTTGTTCTAACTTTGCCTCTCACGGGTTCCATAGAGATATATTTTAGCTACATTTTATCCGGGACACATATTTTTCTTCAAGGGGAAATCTTGGAACTTTAAGAAAAGAACAATGATGTAAAATCTCTAAAGTCTTCTGAGAGTAAAGGTCACCCAGGAAAGGTCAGTATATTATTAACATTTTACATCCTTAGCTATCATGCAGTTAATCAACAGTTGGTAAAAAACAAACTAACAGCCTTACCTGACCCTCAGTGACGACAATACTACATATAAAAGGTCAGTTTTGGAGAATTTTGACATTTTACATGTACCAAGTAGAGTTCCATCTTTGAAAAAGCAAGCAAAAGCCAGCAGATACCTTATCCTGATCCACGATGCTGCACTCGCCTCCTTATCCCTCCCATCCCTGCATCTGTTCCTCGAGTACATGTGGCAGATGCTCGCTTGGAGAGGCCGCAGCGCTGTCAGTTCACATCCGTCTTCGTTTAGGAGGCGCATGTTCATTAAGTCCAACATGGCTCAACAGGAGGCAGGCTTCCACAACGGGCTCATGTACAGCATCATAAATCCACATTAGAGAAGCAGAGGCATCTCATGTGGTGGGAGGCTGCAGAGGTGATGTTGATGACAAGTAGTCAACGTCAGAAAGCATAAGCATTACTGCCTAAGATCAGCAGCAATGACGGCACTTCAGAGAAAAATCGTTGTCATAATTCCATTCTACAAAGCGTGTCCGTATGTCATTTACATAGGCTGATTTTTTTCCACGGGAAAGGTCAGTGGCCGGGGCAGCTCGCCAGGTGTTTGTGGAGCAGCCGACCAGTGCGGTGCGGTGAATGTAATTATGATACTCTGGCAATCTGATAACCTGCCAGTCTGTCTCTCCACGCTAGGAAAGTGCACTGGCATATTAAATGTGGCTCAACAAACACGGTTGTGAGCAGGGAACAGTGGCTGTGTGTGCAGTATTATGGGGCCAGTGTGGGTCGGACAGGGTCCCACTGATAATCAGGTTTTGAAGGCAGGTGTGCGATTATTTAGGTATCTTACTTAGTACTCTTGTAATACTTTATTTTATTTAGATTTATCTTGCATTAATGTTTTGGACACTTAATGGCGGTCATTAATATCCATTGTTACATAGGTGGAGAGTGTTCGTAAGCAGACACATAACAAATATTTTTCGGTCTATTGATGCAGTTTAGTTTGTGATCTACATCTACATTTTTACGATATCCAAGTTTCAAATCGCCAGTGTTGGTCGATTGAAACTCTGTAGTCTGTAGCTCTGTTAGCATCTGGGTTTGTAAGCATCTGGGTCTGTTAGCTTTGGTAGCTCTGTTGGTCTGTTAGCATCATGGTCTGTTTGCATTTAGCTCTGTAATGGCGCATTTCCACTACAGCGCGGTTTAAGCGTGCTGTGCCGTGCCCGGCCCGTTTTTGGTTGCGTTTCCACTAGGCGTAGTTCCAGCTAGCGGGTGCTTTTTCACAGTTTTTCTGGCTCTCCAAAATTGAGGTTCTTTCCGGGCCAAGTATGCTAAACTAGTGAGAGAATCGCTGGCAACTACAACAAAATGAACATATTTTACCGTGATTTAATTGTAATACACGTTTCAAAATGATGCCGAAGTAACAACATACTGATACCGGTTAGTTTTCTTTTCAAAATACCAAACAGACATGTTTTATATAGGTATGGCCCTTCAATATATTATTCAAATATAGCATGATAGGTCCACTTTAATATAATTAATATTATTAGCCACTACCTTGAAATAGCTATTTGCTGTGTTCATTCCTTCTGGTCATATTGATCGATTAAACTCCAAATATATTTTAATCTTGAGGTTTATTAATTAGCTTTTGCGTGTTTCATCATGTTTATGCTTAAGCTATACTCATCTATATCATACCCCTAAAAGAGCCTCCTCGGGTCAAGGAACAGCAGCAAATGGATGATACTTTTGTCCTTTTGTATTTATACTGAAGACAGCACTCCTCCCCAGGGTGGTACATAAACTGCTTGAAGGAAGCAACGTTTTAAAGTCCAAGGACAGGGGGACAAAAGTGTCCCAGTTAGAGCCACAGATAACATGAAAGATTTAAACATAATTGGCTGAAGATTTGCTCTGTGAGATGGACAGTGATATGTATTTAGCTAGAGGGAAAATGAGGCTTCAGAATTGTGAGTTTTCAGAAATAAAGTGAAGATCTTAGAAGGTCACTGGGGTTTTTTTCCACACAAAAATACCCTTTTTAGGGATATCTTTAGAGATAGTCACACAAGGACATTTTTTATTAAAGGCTCTAAATCTTGAAGATACAGAACTGATCTGTATCGTCTTTTCTTGACCCATCTCTTATTCATTGGAGTCACTCAGTTCACTGCCATTCATTGTAAATAGGCATTTGAGTATTGTTTTAGATAGAATTTAAAAAACTCTCAATCTGTCTTTAAACCCAGAGTATAAATAATAAAGCGCATTCACACACATTTGATTATTAATGCCTCCAATTGACCATCAGTATACTATATGCATTTCTTATCAAATCCAGTCAGTGCATAACTCCTATCTAAACTAGGGGTGTGCTGACCGGAATCTACTGTTGGTAGATAGCTGACACTGAATAGGTATTGTACAACCCCACTTAAAACATCTTGACTATCCCTTTCATAAAAGATGTTCAACAATGGGTAACCGTGAAATAAAACTATGTTTGTGTCTATAATCAAATCATAGTCCGGCCTCAGTGTAAGACATACAACAAACTTGAAGAGGACAAACATTGACAACTACAGTGTCTGCGACAAAGCCTGTTTGTGGCAAAACTAACAGCAGTTTTGATTCTGCCATAATAGACAGCAAAGATCCCAGGGAGCTGCCCGAGACACACCGCTGCCTTGCTGGCTGACACCACAAGTCAAAGACCGGCTATTTAGACGTCGAAGCTGTTTGGAGACGAGCACTAACAAGAACAAAGAGGCCACTGAGTGATCCAGGGAAGGTGTTTGAACACAGAGCACTCTCTAACACTCATTCTTCTTCCCCTTCAACCATTCACTCTCTAGCTTGCGTGCTTCCCTTTTTTTCTCACTCTAATTACACCTGCTCTGCCAAGCGTGGCCCGAGGCGTGGCTGGGCAAAATCATTCCTTAATATGAATCTGCAGAGTGTGTGAGGAGGACTCACTGACAGTCTCTGTGGATACATTAGGTTGTAAGCAGCCACCTGCACCTGTACACTCCTCCTGGGACAAAGAGGTAAGGAAGCCTTGCTTTGGGGAATAGTGTGTGAAGTGAGACCATCCATTTCCAAAATGAACCTGCAACTATTACAAAATCCCCACTCAGGAAACGACTGCTTGTAACCGATTAACAGGCTGAAATCTACCTGCAAAATCTAAATCTTACAAGGCTGTATGAAAGCCAGATATTAAGGTATGACTATCAAAAGTCTGAGAAACACACCTTAAAGAAAGGACAGTTCATCCCAAAATCAAAAATACTACATTTTATTTTTTCTGAATGCAAAAAATTGGCATAATGCAGCGCTCAAGAGTGCTGGACACTTTTAGCCCTCTCTTAGGCATCTTGGCTACATAATATCGGAATGCACAACCAACCGCAAATTCGGTGGCTCCGGTGAGAACAACACTAAACAAATATAAGTTATACTAATAAATGAATCACTAGCTAGTGTCGAAAAGAAGCCTCCATTCATTATTGGGTTAATTGAGCAGTCTGTAGTAATGTGTTACTGCTATAACAATAAAATGTCTTCTTGTGCCAACTTGCTGGATGTAATTTGGTGAAAAGTAAATAGCTCCTTCATGAAACTGCTCACAACAAGGACTGTGTATTAACTTGAGTAACCGGGTCATCATTCATGTTTCGTTTTTCAAATACATTATTTGTGTCACTTTGAGCTCCACAATCTATTTCCATTATATTAGAAAGAAGGCAGACATCTCTTTACCCCATATCCCCAACACTCACCAAAACAATCTAGATTGATAAGTAGCACTACGGGTAAAAGCAAAAGTATATATTTTTGATTAAGAGGGGAGCACTCGCTTTATTGCCAATACAAATAATGATCCTATTAAACACAAACCTTGCAGAATATAACAGACAACCACACACTCCTCCTATCCACACAGATTGGCAAATGCTGTTTCTGAAAATAAACGTCTCTAGACAAAGATATTTTCCAGGCGGGAAGTGTGAAGCTGAAGGTGTGACGGCACGTCTAGAGCCCACAGAGACAGTTGAGCGGCTGCTGTGTTTGCCGGGAGAAATGTGGGATTATTAAAACCAGCCAGAGCGGAAGACCAGACACAGAGTGTTACACAGCGCTTCTCTTCCGCACGTCGAACAACGTAATCAGACAGATCCGCTGATGAAAGATGAATGAAGGATTCTCATACTGAAATACAAAGGTATGCCATGTTACTGCACGCCTTTGAACCCTGCAGGAGACATGCTGCCGTACCACAAATGACAAGAAGCTGCAGGCTATGTGAGGCCAGTTTTAGAGATGATTGTGTGCAAAAGAGTGAGAACTAAAAGGAGATGGAAATCATTATCTTTCCAGGTGCTTTTCAAAAGGGCCAAGGAAGGTCATTGTGCAGACACAACAAATATCTTCATTAATTTAGACTGCTAGAGAGCAACATGCATGCTATACCCTTCAAAGAAATACCACACATTCATTATTCATCCATTCTATACTGGAAAATAGACATTGAATTGGTATAACCGCTAATAGAAAACACTTTTTTCCCCAAAGAATCAAATTCCTCTAAAACAGGGTAACATGAAAAGCTGCTTGAGCTCATTTCCATAATACTGGCGCGCCCCACGGGTTCACTTTGCCTTCATTTGCATGTGCCAAGAAATGGCATACACCATTTTTCTCCAAGTTTTTTTGCAGCTGGTTTTCATTGAAACTGCTCTATGCTGGAGTCTACTGGTAGAAGCTGCTGAATGTGAAACCTGCCCACTTATCGCAGCTCGCAATATTTGGGGGAATTAGCCGGGAGCCAAGGATTTTTGATCAGACTCACAGCAGGAAGCAAATTGGTTCGGAGATAAAAGTTTGCTACCCTCATCACCTATGGACCAACAGATGGAAGCTCATTTAAATGCAGACAGTATGCCCTCTATTCTAGTTCTTACATTTGACTTTCCTGCTGCAGGAAGTTGTAATGAATGACAAATTGCTTAATTGTTGCATTAGGGATACTACAGTATAAATGCCATTGACAACTGGAGTAAGATTTACTGTGAAATAATTGCTGTGCTGCGATACAAAACAAACACAAACAGCAGTATGAAACAAGGAGAAAATGTTATCAATATGCTGGTTCTGTTATTAAGTTGTAATGCGTGTATTTTGTCCAGTATATGCTGCAGTGACATGGAGGTGAAAATAAACACGGTTACTTCAACACAGAAGAAATATAAAATATCCCATTAATCTGAGACAATTTTTAACCAACAGATTGCTTTTTATATCTATATTTCTTAATATAAGGAAAATATGTCTGCCACATTGGGAGGTTACCTGAAGATCTTGCCTACCATTGCAAACATTTACCATGTGTTTCTTACAATTTCCTGCTTAAGACGGCTGATCAAAAAGGGCTTAATGTAAGAATATGTTTTTGTCACATTAACGCTGGTGTTTGTAAGGCAGGCAATGTTTCTTGGGTTAGGGAAGCAGGGGGTCAGTTTTAGTCCCCCCAGATGTTGACTCCACGGTTGGATCATGTCAGCTGTTGCACTGCCTCAGGATGGAATGAGTGTCTCTACAGTAAGTCAAAGCCCTTAGAAAAACACTCCTATCTTTTTTGATTGAAGGTCCTTAGTCGAGACAGATGCCAGCAATCCAGAGGCATTTTATTTATCCGAATATCTTCACAGAAAAAAAGAGCAATTATATCTACCTACTAAATCCAAAAACTATGCAATGTGCACTATAATCATTCAAAAAGTAGGCATACTGTATATCACAAAGTCACGTATTAAAAATAACAAACTCATAAACAAGCAGTAGAGCATTTCTCGGCAGCGAGAGAGGCATAATGAGAAAGGGATGCAATATGCGTTTTCTTCCACTTAAAAAAAGTACTGGATTTGTTTCTCCTTTAGGAAAAAGTTAAAATAACTCTGAAAAAAATGTTTTCGCCAGAATTCATTGTCCATGCAATGTTTACACAAGAGTAGACATCACAGCTGCCAGCTACTTGTTTTGGACATGCTGCAGTGGTAGAATGCAGGTTGAGATTGGGGTTAATTATCACAGATGTCAAATCTGAATAGCATCATGGGGGGAAAGGGGGGAAGGGGGGGAAGACTTTCATGCAAATTCATTCAATATCTCACTGAGGGCTCCCAGACAGTGTCCCGTCCTCGCTCACACATCCGAGTTGATGCTCAGGTTGGCCAACCGAGGGTCAGAGTTTATCTCATACCTGTAATGGTACCCCTCCATGTGGTCCCTACAAGCGTCCCGGATGTTGTACATCCAACGCTTGATGCCTTTTCTGTTCAGGTAGAGCACCAGCAGGAATATGACACCAATCAGGGCCAGCACCAGCCCCAAGAAGACATAAGAAGTCTCCAGCACGCCCTCCATGTCGCCCAAACACTTCAGCCGGGCCGGAACCAGCTGCAGGAGTGGCTGGCGCCTCAGGGCCTCAGGGTCGGAACAGGTCAGGTTGTGCACGTCAACGACCTGAGTGGAGTTCTTCAGCCACAGCAGCATGTCGTCGATGAAGCAGTCGCATCGCCACGGGTTCCCCGACAGACGGATGAGGAGAGCGGGCTTGAGGTCGAACTCCTCCATGGAGGTGGCGGGAAGATCCCTCAGGCTGTTGTCCCTCAGGTCAAGTTCAAGAAGCGGGGGCGCCCTCAGCGTCCCGTTCTGAATGGTGATGATGGAGCTGTTCTGCAGGCTGAGGGTCACCAGGCTGGAGAGGCTGTTGAAGATATCATCGGGAAGAATCACGAGGTCGTTGTTAGACAGGTCCAACGCCGTCAGCTGGACGAGGTTTCCACTCTGTAGGACACTTTGCAGCACATCCATGGAGGAGTGGTTGTGGACAGACCTGCTGAGGTTCAAGAGCTGCACTTTATTTTCAAGAAGGAAAGCTCTTCCACTGAAAGTCTGGATATCGTTGTTGCTCAGGTCCAACCGCACAAGGTTGGGCAAGTTGTCAAATACCATAGCATCCACAGTCTCCATCTGATTCCCACTGAGATAGAGATCTGTTAACATTTCGAGGCTCGTTGGGAAAGAGTCCACACCGATATGGGAAATGTTGTTTCCTGTGACGAACAGGAATTTGGTGTTGGCCGGTAAAGAATGCGGAATCGCGTCCAAGTCCTGGTTTTGGCACTTCACAGTTTGGGAAAAGCACAAGCATTTGTCAGGACAGCCGTGACAGGACAGCACGGCTGCGAGGAGGAAGAGAAAATGCATCATCACGGACATGTGTTTGCTTCCCTGGATTTCTCCGCGCTCACGTCCATACGTCGTGCTCAACAGGCGCATATTGGATTGCACAAATAAGTGTGCGCCGACCGTGCGTAAAAATTACTTTGCAACAATCCAACGCAGCCACCCCCTGGGAAAGTTTTTCGACTGTGTCTCCCGGCTCTATCCTTTCGAAAACGGCTCCCAGTTCCAACTCAGACTCCATATAACTACCCCCAAACCATCCTTGTGTGGGTTAAGTCTACGTTTCCATAAAGGTGATGTGGGCGAAGCTCGCAAACTTCGAGGCTTTCCCTCTTCCTGTGTATTTCAAAACCTTAAAGACAAGGTAATTTGTTCTAGTCCCGGCAAAAAACAAATCGTATCGACAAATAACTTACTCGGACAGCTGGTTCTGAAAAAGACAATCCTCCTCCTTGTCTCCCAAAGGTGCCTTGTATTACTACTTCCAGCTCGCGTCTCTCCTAAACGTCGGGAGTCTAGAGGGAAAGACCAAACACACACAGCAGCACAGTGCAAACCATTGGAAGGAGGGAGCATACCATTTTCCAGAAAAGGGGGGTGAACTGAACCCCTTACAAGTTTCGTTCTGACTTAGATTTAATTTTCCACTCACGATTATGCCACATAGGTTTTTTTTAAATATGTAAATTACTTTGGTAGTTTAAGATATAATTGTAAACATGGTAACTAATTCCCTCAAATGACCCGTAGCATTAGTTCTGCTGCTGCAGAAAGTGAGCCGGTGTCTTGGGGACCAGGGACCTCTAGGGGTCCCTGAGGGAGCTCCAGTGACGAACAATTCAACCTCACTATGTGCAGACTATAATATAATGAAAGAAAATATATGTGTTCTCATTAGACATTTACAAAACGTCATGATTTTTTGCAATCCAATATTAATCATTACCAAACATATACCAATGTTCAGAGGAAATAAGATGTGTTTACATAATGGTGTTTGCAGTGTGGGTATTTTTACTTTTAATAGATGACTAGCCTTTTATACATGTAACAAGTGACTAATTTAATCACTTCATCAATTTAATGTACGTTATTGGATTTAATACCTTACTGGTTGCAAGTGTTTAGTTAAAAATAAAACTTGGTTGTATATTTGGGATAATCCAAAACATATCAAGTAAAATCCAGTCTGTGAGTTAAACCAGCCAACATTGCTAAACACTGATTACTATCAAAAATAATTTATGGCATATTCTGCTTAAGAAGCTTTTTCGGAAAATAAATATTAGTATAGTAACTGTAATTGAAAAGTATATGCTTTTTGAGTAACTGTTTCAGAATCAAATGTATTGTGTAATTTAGTTAAATCCAACTACTCCCAACCACTGGTTGTTTGATATAAAGGATTATAAAGTTGTGTGATTCATGAGAGGACTGCAGTTTGATTATTTATGCCTATCATAAGATCTGATACGGGATCTAGTTGTACACAACACTTTGTGTAAACACATGGCCTAAAGGACTCAAGAAACCAAAAAGAAACTCAGAAGAATCACATTTATCATCTGATCCTTTGTTAATGTCACTTTGCTGGACCCATAATTTACTGCTGAAAGACAGAGTCCCTTTTGAGGATTATATGAATCTACACACTATACCCAATGAAAGGGGGGAAGGATTTTTAAAAATGTATCACATGTCAACTTGTATCTCCATATAACACAGAAACACAGACAGCAAGGCCAAAATCAGCAAAGGGAAAATAACTAACCCTAACCCTAATTTGGATAAAGGTGCTTATTCTCATTTTCAGATTTCATATTTGTATTTTGTAGTTCTACTGTGACATGCTCTGTTAGCTGCCTGGCTCTGTTGTGATTTGTAAACCGCTTAGAGATGTCCCGCCCCTTACCCTATACGTATAATGTGTTGGAGCGCTATAAAGCGAGAGTGTTACATAGTGATGTCGCTATGTTACAGAAGTACTCAAAATAATCCAATGGGGGCGTTTCAGCGAAGTGGGGAGTGTTTGGGAACTCGGGATTTCAGCCTTAGCCTGTCAGACCATTTACATGCACAACAACCTATAACACACTACAGGAAATGGACCCAACCCCCCCCCCCCCAAAAGCATAATAGGGCCCCTTAAACTTATTTTAACAACTTTCTCAAAGAGTCTAATGTGTTTTCTGCAAACAGCCATTTTGGTACATCATCTTTTCGGGTTTCTTCCTGAAAATTGACCTAATTATTTAAAGTCAGAATGAACATTTCTCCTGACTGTTGTATCAATGGATTATTACTTACGCAATAATGCAAAAGCAGAAAAAACAATTAACTCAACTCAACTCAACAATTCATTGAAAAATCATTTTTGTAAAGTTTGAATTGTATTTGTAGTATAAAGTGACATCAGAACAAAATACAAAACAATATTGTCATATGTGTAACTTTACTTTAGTAAATTTACTTAAATATGATAACATTTGTTTTAGTAAACCTTGAAGTGTCCTTTATCTCTTTAGGTAATTACTTGAGTGGCAGTGACCTTGTAGTTGTCTGCTGGATAAGAACTGTGGCTATGTTCATGCATGAATGGTGAGGGAGGACATGCTCATCAATATCTCATATTTGGAAGCCCCCCAGTGTAGATCCCAGTGTAACCCTAGCTTTACCCTCATTCGACCCCTTCCTATTCTTAGCAAGGGTGAATGAGACAATCATTAGAGTAATTCCATGAAACCTGGATCAAGGCTGTAAGTGATACTCCACCTGAAGTCTTTCTGTTGGAACTTTGATGACTGACGTGATGCTCTTGTAGAGAATCTGCAAACGTTTTACCTCCACTTTTGCTCATGAAATAGGTTTTATGGGGAATATCAAGTTATCTTTTTCTCTATAAAAGGAACACACAATTATTGTGTCTTTCTTGTGCAGACATTATTAAACAACTCTTACACTGTTTTGCAGCTAAGCAAGATTAATTAAAAAAGAGACTGTTTATTAATGAATGAATTTAATTGTAAAATTGTAAATTAATCCTAAGAAGTCTTGTCTTCTTGTACCATTTAATATTTAAGAAAAGGTATAGTATTTTTGATTAACATGTTTCGTTTCTAAGAATTGTATCACGTTCTTTTATTTGTATTTTCTTATATTTTTTATTGATTTCTCTTTTCAAACAATAAATGTAA
Organism: Gymnodraco acuticeps; assembly: GCF_902827175.1. NCBI lineage: Eukaryota > Metazoa > Chordata > Actinopteri > Perciformes > Bathydraconidae > Gymnodraco > Gymnodraco acuticeps. The sequence continues at coordinate 3,565,842 of NW_022989810.1, forward strand.
AGTATGAAAAACTTCAGCAACAAAATACAATTGAGGAAACCCACACACAAAAAATGAATAAATACGTACAAATAACTTTTCAAATATGTTTTGTCATTTTTCTTTTTATTATTAATCAATTTATATTACAAAAATACTAAATAAATATATCCCAGGACATCATGGCTACAGAAACAGCACACTGATCAGCTAATACCCTAAACATATCAACCAATAGAATACTGGGATGCACACTTCCCGACCAATCAGAAGTCTCGACATTAAAGAAGGTTTTTACCTAACCTGCAGGGATTCAGGCTAGTAGCAGTCAGTGCTGTCAGATATAGCATCAGTGGAAAAAAAAACCCGTTATCTTCTCCTATTCTTAGTAATGACACAGTGGATGGACGTCGTTGATGCAACTTTCTCCATGTCCTCTTTTTTCCGTAACTAGCGGAAGGTAAGACATGATACGACATTAGTTTTCCATAGCAAAACAGCTCGCTGACGCTAGCTTTCGGTGATGTGTCAGTCAAGCTAGCTGCCAAGCTATAACCAGCTAGCGATAGCTAACAACACTTGACAAACCTAACTTTACCTATTTATAGATGCTTTTGCCCATCTCAACTGTAGTAACTGGTCAGATATTGAAAGGTATTGCAACCTATTCTCTTTTAAGGTGATGCATATAGTTATCCAGCTTGGGCACTATGAGCTAATACTTGGCTGAAGTATTTAGCTGTCCGTGCCATAGCCTGCTTGCAGTTAAGTAATTTAAGTGGGAAATATAAGCGTTTGATCTTATTCTAATTGAGAAAAGGCGTCACAGTTTCTTAAATAGCACAGTTGTGTTACGCAGATACCATGGGGGTTGAATGCAGCCGACATGGAAACAAACCAGCTATTGCTAACTCGAATAACGTAGCCTGTTACATAATACTGCCCTTTAGGCAACATCAGGAGCCCCCTCTTATCAATGCTAATGCACATTCTTCACAATAAAATTACCAATGTGCAAAATAATTGCATATGGGTCCTTTTTGTCTATTTCGTCCCAATCGTATGTGCACAGCATTGTCAAATAGCTATCTAGCAAAATATGTCAACTTAGCTGATCTGTGCTTTGGTATACTACTCTGTAGGCTAAACTAGCTTTGACCTTTGCACTCGCAGTTTTGGATCATCTATTGTTTGCGCCCTGCACCCAAAGCTGCGCTTATTTAGCAGTTTGCTTGTGCGCAGTGTGAATGTATGCCATTGTTTCTCACTGATGACTCATATTTTCTTCTTCAGGTGCACTCTACAATTATGGAGTTTTGAAAAGGAAAGTGAGAATTTTGGGGGGAAAGGAGGCCTTTCCCCTCAAGTTTGATGGACTGCTGTAAGAGAAGGTCAGAGGGTTGTTTAAATTATTGCCTTTTGTAAATTATTAAGTATCTTTAGAGGAAAAAACTATTTTTGAAAACATTTTTGTATAAAAAGCACAAGAGTTTTTGTATTTATTGAATTCTCGATGCCATTGAATGCAGGAAGCACCTTAGTTTGTGTTCAACACTTGGTTGAGATGGTCGACTGAAACAAGTCGCAAGGGGGCTCTGGGGATCGCTAGGGTGCGGTGGAACCCCAACACAAGCACAATTCTAGCACTCCAAACCATTTCCACCTTTTGTTGACACGTATTTTTTTCTTATATATATTTTTTCTTCTTGGAGAGCAGCTATAGTTCACTTTTTTAGTGACAGTGTTTTTGATTTGTTACATCGCATGGTCTTGTTTTTAAAGTTGTTTTGCAATTGTGGGTGGTGGGCTGTCAAGGGGACTTTGTTAGACAGAAGAGAGTAGGGTTCACGGTGAGGATTTTGGTGGCAGTCATCATGAGTATGGCAGTGCAGGACTGCACCCCCAAATGCCGCTCACAGCAGCATGCGGAAGAGGTGGTAGCGGCTCTGACCGGCGGCTCTGAGGGGCAGCTGAGGGCGTTCTTGAGCTCACACTGCTACAATGCAGCCACCTTGCGGGATGCCTTTGGTCGCACAGCCCTGCACCTTGCATCCTCCCTGGGAAAGAAGATCCTGCTGGAGTGGCTGCTGGTGAGCAAGAGTGCTGACCCGATGGCGAAGGATAAGGAGTCTGGCTGGACAGCTGTGCATCGCAGCGCCTTCTACGGACATATCCACTGTCTCATATCTTTGGTCAAGGTATGTTATTAACGTGGATCACCAAAAAAATGGGCTCTCATCTGTGCAAGGTGCTCCAATTTAAGTAGTCCCATGTAGTAAACATTTATGTAACTCAACAATATGGGAAAGATGGAATGAAAAATGAAATAAGATTATTCCTTGCTCATTTAAGATTTTCGACTTAATTTCAATGATCTTCTTTTCTTTGCATTGCTCCAGCATGGAGGACTTTTATCCACACAGGACAAGGAGGGCCTCTCTGTTCTGGACCTTACAATGAAGGACCGTCCAGCACATGTAGTGTTCAAAAACACCGGTAAGAAAAGCTGATGACTTATTTTTTCTTTCTGTGACAATTTTGTTTTGCCTTTTCCCCTTTTTGAATTGCAAGTTACTGAAATATTGCATAACATATCAACAAGAAATCGGATAACATTTCATAAGGTTATCCGATTTCTATTATACATTTGCATATAATAAACATTCACATAGTAACACGGAATGAAAATTGAATAACATATATTGAGTGAATTAAAATAATAATAAAGTGTACCCAGGTGAAGATACAAATGTTGGTGTGCTGAGCCCTAAAGCCACATCCGATAAAATCACAGTTTTATTCATATTTTTTCCAACCTCAATATAAACCTATAATCCTCATTATACTTTTTTCTCCTGCCCTCCAATTTGTATATTTTAAGGTCACAGGGATAGTAAATTAAAGGGTATCAGAAAGTTGCTGACTCAAGTTGAAAAATAATATCTGGCACAACTTTTTCTATATCCAAGGTGCATAAAGTGAAGAAATGGAAACTACACTGTTTCAGTTGTTGAATACAGAACTCATTGGTTGTGAGACCAACACATTTGGGCTTGTGGTTGTTATCGTAGTCATTTACCTCATATCAAAGAAGCTTGTTTGTAGATGTTTTGGTTCAGAACGCCGCTGCTCGAGTCCTCACTAACACTAAGAAAGTGGATCACATCACTCCTGTTCTGAAGTCTTTACACTGGCTTCCTGTGTGTCAAAGAATAGATTTCAAAATACTGCTGCTGGTTTATAAAGCTTTGAATGGTTTAGGCCCAAAATACATTTCTGACCTCCTGCTAAATGATGAACCATCCAGATCTCTCAGGTCTTCAGGGACTGGTCAGCTTTCTGTCCCCAGAGTCAGAACTAAACACGGTAAAGCAGCGTTCAGTTATTATGCTCCAAATATCTGGAACAAACTCCCAGAAACCTGCAGGTCCGCTGCAACTCTGACTACTTTTAAATCCAGGCTGAAGACTTTTCTTTTTGTCGCTGCTTTTAATTGAACTATTCATATCTTAGACTGCACTGTAACTTTTATCCATGTACTTTTTCTTTTAATGTTTATTTTATTATCTTTTCTTTTTAATGACTGATTTTAAATGCCATTTTCTTAATGTCTTTCATTTTTTGTAAAGCACTTTGAATTGCCTTGTGTTGAAAAGTGCTATATAAATAAACTTGCCTTGCCTTGGTTCAATTTTCAGACATTGCTGATGAAACTATTAGTTAGTCAAGAGTCACCAGGCTCATTTAAACTGGCAGTCACTGTTAAATGCAAGGGATTTGATTCTCCCTGTGCTACATCACAAGTCTTTCTAGTTGCTATGATTTGGGTTTTTTCCGTTATAGAAAAGGATGAAGTACCCACTCCACTAAGGATTAACTGGACATCTTTCTATTTCATCAATTGTATTGTATTTTGTGTTTTTAATGCCTTCTATTTTATATTAACTTTGTACATTCCTATTTAAATGCCATATGTGTATTTCTTTCTTTTGTATGATATAAAGAGCACTTTTAGTTCCCTTGTTGTCAACAAAATAGCCATACTTTTTAATGGCAGAAAAGACCACTGGTTTAATCGAGCTGCATGTAGAGGCAATGTTGTGGCTGAGCCTGTAATTGTGTCTTTTCTTCCTAATTACAGATCCAACTGAGGTGTACACATGGGGAAACAATACTAACTTCAGTCTGGGCCATGGTAATCAGGAGAGCCGGCAGCACCCTGAGCTGGTGGATGTGTTTGCCCGGACTGGGGTTTACATCAAGCAGGTAGGCCTAACAACACACTGTTGTTGTCCTCCCTCTCAGGGGGTAAGAGAGTGTTTTCCTACAGCCAAGGGCTTCCCTACCCAGAGAACCCCACTCCCTTTGTGTCACATCAGTAATGGCCTCATGCTTTAACTCTGAGCCAACATGTGTTGCAAAAAAAAAAAGGCCAACTCACATGGTGCTCGAGATAAGGCACGCCACCTGGGTGAACCAGCAAAATACTCACTCCCCAGAGTCCTGTATTACACAACCTTCTTTTCAGGGTTAATCTGTATTTGTAACACAGATGTAGAAATATTGGTTACTTTCTTGGGATTTTTTACCGATAAGGCAGTATGGAAAATAACAATATCTGATTGGGTGGCTGTGAGTTAATGTTGTTGTCTACCAATCGGATGGTCGGTGGTTGGATTTTTAGCCACTGCATTCAACAATTAGACGTGTCCTCGGGCAAGATACTTAACCCAAACTGCTCCCGAAGGCATATGCAAGTGTCTGTGAGAGTGTGTGGATGTTAGACCCCATTTACACGGGAACGCAAACAAACCGAATACGATATCAAAAAAGTCTTCCGTTCACACGAGACCGCTCGAAAGCGCTGGAGACGCTGTAGTACATATGCCGGGCCTGTAAGTGGCGCTGTACTTCCGCCACAAAATACACCAAAAGCAGTGAAGAAGACCCCCAAGCATGGTTGTTATGGTTGCTCTTCTGTTTATTCTCCGTGGTGGATTTAGCAACATGTAGTTCTCCATGTCCACTTGTTGCTGATGGTTGTGGTAGAGGAGCTGTAGATTTTGCACTAACATCTGTAACATGGTCAGTAGCTACTGCTACTGACCATGTTACAGATGTTAGTGTTACATCTACAGCAGTGAGCAGCAGAGGTGGGGAGAGGCGGGGCTATGGCTTCATCGTTATCAGGAAATGATCGTATAGGACGTACACACGGAGACGTTAGGTCCCCCAGAGCATTCCATCCACAGATCTATCCACCTTGGGACCCGTTATCGTTTTAGGGGTCCGTTTCCGTTACGGCCTCGTGTGAACGAACGGGCTATACGAAAGAGAAAAGTAGCGGATACAATCGTTTTCGTTCCCGTGTAAACAGCACATTAGTCTCTCTGAGGCACCTTGTATGGCAGCCTCCGCCTCTGTGTAAATGTGTGAATTTGAATATGTAAAAAGGGCTTTGAGGTGTAGTAAAGATGGAGACGGCTCTTATAAGGCAGTCAATTTACCATTGAGTAATTCTTGATCAGGATAAGTATAGAAGTAAAAGTATGGAAAAGTGATTGATTACTGATTCTCTTTTTCTATCCATGTTCTGTTTTCAAAAAAATATAAAATTCAGACTTTCTAAAAATACCAGCAGTGTGTTTTTCATGTCGTATGGGACAGACTTCCAGCTCATCCAAAACGTTTACCACAGTTTGAGAAAGTGTGGGCAAGAGCAATCTTTTGCATTCATTTTGACAGTAGACATTTTTTGCGTTGGAATATGGAATAAACAGACACAATAGTTCAATGCTAGGGCTGCCTCGACAAACCCAAACATAAAGCCTGTTTGGCTAAGGAGTTCAACTGGAAAAAGAGAGCTGGATGCAAACTTTGTGTGAAGGTAGCAATTGTAATTTATATGCAACGTCAGAAACTCTGTAGTATCATCAGCACCTAGATTCACGTTGGCCCAACCACAACGAGAGACCAAAGCCGACCCAAGTCATAACTGTGTAAGCTTACAGTTGGATCTAAACAGGGCTGCACAGTTAATCACATAAACCTTTATTAGCATAAGAAACTTCTAGCTATATATACTCAAAAGTGAAATATGACCAGAATCATCAGCAGATATTTCTGGAAATCGGAGTGTGTGACATTATGGCGTTTTGAAATGGTAAATGGGTTTGAGCTCTGCTAAAGTTAGGAGTACCAGTCAAACTAAATTACTTTTTTTTCCCTGAGTCAAACAGAGTTCATATCTGGTGTGTCTCATGTGTAGTCTTCATTTGTGACTTTGTCGAGCTAGGCTATGCCAGCATGGCTACGATTACATGCGTTTTGTATGCTCTTAGTGTGATTAATAAAGCTAATGGCACCTGCTGTGACTCCCACCAGTAGTGTGCACAAACACCAGCTGCTCGTTAATGTCGATTAAGTAACAACTGTGTTAGATATGTTGCAATTTTAATCCATTCTTAGAGATTGTTTTTTGCATATATTTTGTATATTTAGTTAAGAAATGATTAAGCTTTGGTTCATGTCATTGTATTATTGGTATTTACAGAAGATGTCATTCAAGACTTGTCCTGCAGTGTAATTTCATAAAGCCTAGTGGGGGACAGATGGATCCGATTTCATGACCACACAATGACCCAGTGGCTCTGCGTTTAGTCTTTGTCTCCATATCCCAACCCAGCAGGTGCCAGAGGTTAAATATTAATTCCACAATGACATGTTTTTAATTAAATGAACTACACCGTAGTGTGTGTGAGTCAGAGTGTCCACATCAATGTCATACTTTGGGAAACATCCCTGCGCCCTATTGAAAGCTTGAGGGGTTGCAATGTATTAATAATGATGTTTGCTTTTCCACTTGGCCTTTATTGGCATAGTGTTTTACTATTGTTACAAGAGGGCTTGGCCAAAGGACATGGACAGAGATGCATCACAGCCTCTGCTCACTATCAGGTCAACACTATGAAGACAAGATCCTTAAACCGCACAAACTTCAGACTCTTTTTTTTTTTACCCTTAGAATAGGTGAGTTATTGGTATTAAATACAAAAGAGTGGTGCAGGAATGAGTCCTAAAACCCGGGTTTAGTTAGCATTTGACCACTTTCGGTTTCCTTCAGGTTATTTATTTGTTCCCGTAGATATATTTGATTTGCAGTTTAAATACAAGGTATCTGTTGTGCAATTAAAATAACTCTGAAAACAGACATATCTTTTAATTGAACAAAGTACCCAATACTCGATCCCATTAACAATCAAACAAATAAAACAAATAATAGTCGTTGCTTCCCTTGTCTAAAATTCAACAGTTTTTGAACGTGTTTTAGTTAACAGAAGCTTAAATGTTTTGTTCTATGAAATAAAATATATATATAAGGAAACACCCCACTGGGAAAAATTACATGTTTGCTGATGTTACCCTCCTCTCCTCCCTGCAGGTGGTCCTGTGTAAGTTCCACTCAGTGTTCCTGTCTCAGAAAGGTCAGGTGTTCACCTGTGGCCACGGGCTGGGAGGACGACTTGGACATGGAGATGAACAGACTTATCTGGTGAGACCTGTTGCAGCAAGGCTTTATGCTGGTATAGCAAGATCTGTCATGTATTTTAGCATACTGTTAATTAGTCCATATTTAAAATATATAATATTTAACCTCAACAAATGACATCTCTGAACATTTCTGCTTTACCCTGTTTTCTGTCTCTTGGATTCTCTTCATTCATTGTGACCAAATGTAGCTTTATATTTATTATCAAGCTTGTTCTCATATTTCTAATATTTAGGCCACCCCATTTAAAGGTCCCATGACATGGCCATTTCTACTGATCATAATTCCATTGTTGAGGTCTACTAGAATAGATTAGAATAAACTCACATTGGTTTCTCATACAGCATCTCTGTAAAGTATGTGTATTCACTCTCTGTCCTAAACGGCTTGTTGGAGCTCCTGCCCCCCCCCCCCCTCCCTGTGAGCCCACTGTGCTCTGATTGGTCAGCTCGCCCACTCTGTTCTGATGAGTCCACCACCGTTACAGCGGAACATCAGTGATTATGTGTTACAATGGCGTTTGTTAGCAACCAGAAAATGACACCAGTAATGACAAACAGATGAGAATGCTGCGTGGGGTCTGGGGGCCGTGTTGGCGGGACGTTGCGGGGCTCGTTGCTCCGCCCTTTGAGGCTCGAGGAGCGGACAGTGTGAGCTGGATTACTGGTGTCGTTTCCTGGTTGCTGCGTGGGGTTTGCGAGACAGCGAGACACAGAGACACCGCGGAACTCACTCAGTCTGGCTGTGAGTGTGTGTGTGTGTGTGTGTGTGTGTGTGTGTGTGTGTGTGCGGAGCACCGTGGCTGAGAAGAGGGGGGGGGGGTGCGCGAAAAAGAAAAAAAAAGTTTTAACAACATTATTTATTGACTTTTCATTCCGGGATAATCATTTTGCGCAAAGATGGCACTATTTGTCAGAGCACTTCATCCTTCTGGGATTTCATGAAGAACAGCTCCAACGCCTGTGTGTATGGGAATGCCTCTGGTGCTGGTCCATTAACTGCCAGTGTTTCCCACAGATCTGAAATATACTTTGGGGGGTGGTGGTAGCGGGGGGGGTTGAGGTGACGTGCAACAACATTAACCTTTCTGTTGGTCGCTTGTTAGCAGACCCTTCACGCGATGGCAGAGCGAACAGGTACAGGCAGGGCCCATAATGATAGCCCTATAGTTTAAATCTACCACCCACACATGAACATATGGAAATGGTTACTATTTAAAAAAATTAATGTATTTATTAATGTATTTAGGAACCTATCCATGTGATTTTTAGTGGGGGTCGACCTCAAATCCTCTAGGGGGGTCCGGGGGCATGCCCCCCCGGTAAGATTTTATTTTTTATTTTGGAGTTAAATGCATCAATCTGGTGCATTTTGAGGGGAAAATAAAGAGACTAGATCTATGGAAACACCTATATTAAACAGAACTGTATACATTTCAATAATCATAAAATCAAGGCCATAACCAACAACATCCCATTTCCAATATGAAAAAAACACTGAAACTTGTTTATTAATTTAGTTTTGGTTCATTTATAGTTGTGAGTGTGTCTGTGCTCCTGAATCAGCCTCTCCTGTCTCCCTCCTCTCCCCCCCTCCTCTTTGAGGCAGCAGCAAAGACTAGTTTTCTCTCAACAAGTTTTAAAAGTGTATCTTACCTTTTTTCACCTAGTTAACTTTTTATTTATTTATTCATGCATATTTTACTAATCACATTACATTTCATTTAGCTGACGCTTTTATCCAAAGCGACTTATAATGACTGATTACAGGGACATTCTCCCTGGAGTAACTAAGGGCTAAGTGCCTTACTCAAGGGCACACTAGTGGTGGTGTTCCTGGCGGGATTTGAACTCACAGCCTTCCGATCTTCAGCCCACCGCACTATTCATTAGATCAATCACTACCCTCTCAAATGGAAATATGTGTTTACATAAATGGTGACCACACCGTTTGAGACCCACTGAGAACTTAGACTAAGTTAACTATCTAAACACTCAGAGTGCTTTACCTCACCTGAGCTGAGGTTATCCCGAGCTTGAATGACACACAGAGACCAATCAAGGGCTTTGATTTATGATCTGTATGACAGTGGCCATGTCGGCAGGCCACATCATGTGGACAGCCAGTCACCCTGTGTGAGGCAGGCCACTTAACAGGCCAGAAGGAGGCGAGATCAGAGCGAGGGATCATTGTCGACAAGTTAATCGATCGCAGATGGCGTCGTGGTCACGGACGAATAAAAAAAAAAAATCTAAAAAAAAACAAAAAAAAAAAACTAAATGGATTGCGAAATATACTTGGGCGGCCGTTAATATACCTGGGCGGCCCGCCCAAGTATAGTCTATGTGTGGGAAACCCTGCATGTAGAAAAAGTTACATAACACACAAGGGGACGGGTAATAACCGGAAAAGCATGACCTGGGACCTTTAAGATGCAGGGGGTTGAACATTTGAATTATACTTTCTTAATATAATGCTGTTCAGTACAACACCATGACTAACAAGGACCTCAATAATAAACAAGTAGTTGTGTGGCACAGCTAAAAAAGATTTTGATATAGGTGTACCAAATAAAATGATCTTAGTCTTGCAGAGGAAACAATGATTATTAAGTGAAATTCATATTTACTCTTAGAACTTACATTCTAAAAGGTGTTTCTACATGTATTAGACATTTTTCAGGCATGGCATGCAGGGGTGGCTGGGATTTATGTGGAAATCTCTTAATCAGTTAAGATGGAGCACATGTGGTAATTTGTGAAAAGTGAACTACTGTGCCCATGTTAATGTAGGAGCATATCACCTGGTGTAAAGGGGAGCTCACTGATGTATTTTTATAGTTTCAATAACAATGGAGCTGCACTATGGTAGAAAGGAATTGAATAAACCAGGCTTTTATACAAAGGCAATTCTTGGTTACTTTGTAACAGTAAGAAAAATACAGACGTGTCCTATTATGTTAGCCTTTCCAGCTAAATACTTGAGCATAGCAGAACACAACAGAGCTCCTGCTGTCAGGGTGCCATTGGAGTGTTAGAATGAGCCACACATTGTTATTAATAAGGCAATGTTATACACAGGGAATTTCCCTGCTGCTAAAAGGTCAGGCATGTGATCATTTAAGTAAATGTAGAGGAAACTATGGAGGACGGAACATGACTTAAGTATAAATAAATAAATGTATGAAGAAATACAGGAATAAATAAATTACGTACATAAATACAGGAATAAATAAATAAATACGTAAATAAATAAATAAATACAGGAATAAATAAATGACGAAATAAATACAGAAATAAATAAATGTTGAAATGAATACACAAATAAATAAATAAAAGAATAAATGCATAAATAAATATGGAAATAAATACATCAATGTATAAATAAATAAATGTCGAAAATAAAACAGAACACACGTTATTATTATATATCTTTCATTTATTTCTACATTTACGCGACATACATTTATTTATTTATGTATTTATGTGTCCGTATGCTAATGAGGTGGGCGGTCCTAACCTCAGTCTGAAGCAGGATTCGCCAATTGTTGGAGCCAGGCAGAAGCAATAGATTTGTGGCAAGTCACATCATGTCGAGCTGAGCCAAGTCCTCTATACATCGTTCCACACGAAACTGGACATAGTCTTTTGGTTCTCCGTTCTCTAAATGGTCCGCTAATGATCGTAAATGATCTCCAATGGCTCTTAAATCAATATCCATAAATAAACCTTACAACTGTGGATAAACCATGGATGTATAAAGATAAGGGCTAAACAGTAAAGCTCCTGCATTCGAATCAGCGCGGTTATCCAGGCGTTAGTAGTAGAGCCCTCTGCCAGAAATGATCACACACTCCTGTAACCAATCCTGCTTCAGACTGAGGTTAGGACCGCCCACCTCATTAGCATACGGACACATAAATACATAAATAAATAAATGTATGTTGCGTAAATGTAGAAATAAATGAAAGATATATAATAACGTGTGTTCTGTTTTATTTTCGACTTTTATTTATTTATTTATACATTGATGTATTTATTTCCATATTTATTTATGCATTTATTTATGCATTTATTCTTTTATTTATTTATTTGTGTATTCATTTCAACATTTATTTATTTCTGTATTTATTTCGTCATTTATTTATTCCTGTATTTATTTATTCCTGTATTTATTTATTTATTTACGTATTTATTTATTTATTCCTGTATTTCTTCATACATTTATTTATTTATACTTAAGTCATGTTCCGTCCTCCATAGGAAACGCTGTGCTCCTCAATTATTCAACGCAAATGGAGCATTGAACATGGGCTGTTTTAGATTTATGTACACTTAGTTTTTTTCTTATATTTCTCATTATATTCTCCTTGTATCCTTTCCACAGATTCCTCGAATGGTGGAGGGTCTGATGTCCCACCACTGCTCCCAGGTGGCGGCAGCTAAAGACCACACGGTGGTTCTGACAGAGGAAGGCTACGTTTACACGTTTGGCCTCAACTCCTTCCACCAGCTGGGTCTGGCTCCCCCTCCTGCCTCAGCTCATGTCCCCAAACAGGTGAGAGGTTAAGGGTAACAGGGAGGGTAAGGAAGGGTGCGGAGGGAATTTTGGTGTGCATGTCACGTGCATTGTCTGTGATTGATGTATGAGAACTTCTTCGGTATGCTCTCTGTTTTATATTATGCAGGTTTCTTTTTGAAATGATAAGGCCAAAACACAATGGCTTATTAATAATATTATGATATTTTTAGGCTATGCCACAGTACACAACATACCTATTGAAAAGGATCTCTATCTCTTATACCTATTTCCTCTAAAATAAAAACTTTTTTTTCTTTACCTCATACCAGCATCCTCAATCTAAATGTGGGGAACCACAGCTCGTTTGTGCCCGGCCGACACCAAGCCGATTTCGGCCGTCGATGAGCGTCCTGTCGCCCTACTCAGATTGGTGTGTCTTTTCCGTGCCGACACCTTCCACTCCCGATTGAACATTGAATCGGGAGCGGAGGCTCTCGGCAAAAGAAATCACTCTGATTGGCTGTTCAGCTTCCGCCTCTTGCTATCTGCTTCCACAAGCAACAGTCCAAGGGCTGATACCGCCAGTACCGCACTAAACATGTTTTCGATTATAAGTTGTTATGTGAAACAGTCTGTGATGGACGAGAGTGAAAATGGAACGCACATGCTATTTGTTGTTTGTATATATCATGCTGTCTGTCTTCGGGTTGCCTCTTTTGAATGACGAATACACACTACCGCCGCCTGCTGGTAAGGAGAGTTATTGCCACTCACGCATGCGCAGTGTGTACGTGCTACTTGGCCGTCGGCTGAAGTCTTTGCGGTGTGTTCCAGTGCGACTTTTTGGCCAAGACGTAAGAGACGTGAGGCGACACAACAGTCGGGTCCGTCGGGACCAGTGCTTGAATTGGGCCGGTACTCACCGGTACGCAGTACCAGGACTTCTGATTTTTACCCATCTGGTACCGTTACTTCTTACTGAGTACCGGCACGGTGCCGGTACGGCGGTACTCAGTAGATGCGTCATGAGGTGCCGCCGCCGCTTTGCCCGCCTCGCCCCCGGAGCAGCAGTCTTCGTCGCCCCAAACACCGCCACCCCTCGGCGGCCCGCAAGTTCCAGAGGACCTCGGCAAAACAGAGCCTGCCCAGGTATATTCAAACAAGTTCCCAACTCGCCTGTACAGTGGGGCAAGGCGCTCATTTTGCAGCTCATGGTTTAAAAACAGAGATTGGCTGGAATATTCCTGTAAAAAAGATGCCATCTTCTGCTATGCCTGTAGACATTTCGGTTCAAATACATCTAACTCAGATGCCTTCACCACAATTGAACCAGAGTACCAAACGCTGTCTCCTGGTACTCATCTGAGTAACTCACTAAAAATGAAATACTATATGACAGTAAAACAAGAATAGAGTTTAAAAGGAGAGTGATTTGTAAAATATCTATAAAGAAATAGTAAATCTGTTTACAGTTCTGTTCCATATGGATGTTGAGAGATGTATCCACAGATCTCTTAATGTTGCTCTCAAAGTGCACCAGATTGATGCTTTTAACTTCAACATTTAAAAATAAATCTTGTGTCAGGTCCACTCCCCACTTATAAAAATAGCACTTTACCCCTGCACCCCCTCTAATCTCAGATGCACCCTGAGTCATTTTGTTGAAGTACAGTGAGCCTTTCTAAAATATACAGTAAAGAGAAAAACCCACCAGCATTATAGGATGTAGCCTACTATATGACTTTGAGCCAAATTCTTGTTTTTGGGCTGTATAAATAAATGTACTTGAAACAGTTGCTGATTTAGAGTACTGGCACCTTTTTTATTCCAATTCAAGCACTGCTCGGGACGTGTTCTTTGGTGGCAGTTTGGTGTGTCCGGACCCTTAGAGGGCTTTCACTTTGAGATTCCATATGAGAATGTCCTGATATTGTATAAGTGATTAGTTTGTCTGCTGTCATCCCTTAGTCAAATTGATGTGTGAAAACGGGACGTTTTCTAATCACACTGGGAGATGGTGTTCTTTCATTTTGATCTTTTGAAATTGAGTCTTTGTTTTTCTTAAGTTTGACTAATTATTAGCAAAGAAGTAATCCAAATTATCTCTAAAATACAGTTTGCAGGATTGTGTCTTTTAAGTTATTTAATTGTTTTATTTTTGTATATTTTGTTTATTTATTATGTGATTTATTTTAAAATGTGAAATAGTAATCACTTTCACTAGAGAGTCACTTTTATTTTTAAGTCAGTGCTTACCCTCTCTTTTACCGTAAAGCTTACTATAGACACAAACTGCAAAACAACACATTTTCATGTCTTTTTCCAAGATGAGGCTAGCATCTTCCATTACTGGTACCATGATTAAACTCTTTGCCGCTTCACTTATTTTGCTCACTTCAATATCTCTGTTCCCGGCTTCCCTCAAGTTATTATAACACATATTGAGACGTGGAAATGTGGAATAACTTGCACTGAGTATTTACGATAAATCACCACCCTTTGAACTAGCACGTGATAGTTATCTAAATTGTGTATACTCTAGTTTAAATGTGCCTGTGATATGCTATGTATGTACATGTAGGTGTTCTCCAAGACGCTGAGAGGCAGGACCGTGATTGGAGTCGCAGCAGGAAGGTTCCACACAGTGCTGTGGACCAGGGAGGCTGTCTACACAATGGGACTCAATGGAGGCCAGCTGGGTAAGTCTCAACAGTGAAATGTCAGCAAAGCCAGTGTTTGCAGAGAAAATGGCACTGCCTGTCAGACACTGAATGTGACTGAAAAGGAAAATTGTGCAGATAAAGGCGAGACCCACATCCTCTGGCAGACTAAAGTCTAACATTGCCAGAGAAAAAAATAAAAAGATAATATCTTTTATTATACAATCATGTCTAAAGCAGTGTTTCCATTAGCCGGAATTTACCAGACTTTGACCAGAAAAGGCACATTTTAAATCATATTTCCTGGTAAAAATGTTTTCTGTAGGCACCAGCCGCTCTCATCAATGCCACAGCCTGCAAAGAGACCCCCTCGCTGTGAGAACAGCGCTCATAATGTGGCCCGAGCGCACCGGAACGGCACTCCAGGACTTTATATTTTGAGTGTGGGGGAAACTTCTGTGTAGCAATGCAGGAGGAGTCACCGACTCAAAATGAGACACGGGGAGAGCTGGAGCTTTGATGGCAAACACTAATGTTTTTTTTTAGGAGCTTCGGACGGAGGATTCACAAAACAAGTCAAGAGTCAGAGGTCTGATTGCACGGTAGAGTTGCCACATCAATTCTGAAGAGCCTCTCTCTCGATAGACCTTTTAACTAGTGCCGAGAGAGTAATCAACATATTTGGGGAGATAGACTAAACAGCTGGGAACACGGAATCACTTGCGTCTGACGCCTATGGCCTCGAAGATTTCACACCTTGGAGTCCAGTCCACAAACCCCAAGAAGGAAGTGTTCCAGTGTACCCACAACAATAAACCATTTGTGACCGAGAGTTGCCCGGTCATAAACTGGTAACGACAACAAATGGCTGAAGCAGCCCCTTCCTTAAGGGAGATAACAGACGTCAGGGTTCGTCATTCTATATAAAGCCTACATAAGTAACTAATATAATAATAAACTGTAATTTTCCCATTTGTCCGGTAAAGTTGCCTGCGAACAGAAACGCTTGTCTATAATAATAATAATAATAATAATCCTTATATTTATTATAGTTCTTTATCAATGACTCTCAAAGCGCTTTACAAAATACACATTACACATACAGATATGTAATGGTCATCTACTGTGGACAATACCCACAGGAGCAAATTCGGGTGAAGTGTCTTGCCCAAGGACACAACGGCCTGACGCAGTGGGGCGGGAGCGGGTTTCGAACTGGAGTTCCCCAACGCCCCCTTGATCTGATGATGAAATGCACAGACCACTGCGCCACCCGTCCCTATAGTTATTGTTACAAGGGAAAAATTGTGCAAATGTATAACTACTTTACAGAAAGATCCTCCATCATGTCAGAGGTGACTCGAAATGCTCTTCAGTGATTTTCTTCTTATTATATTATGGCCATTGTAGGTAAAAAAGGGACATTATATTCTTAGAAAAACAACAGATTTCCCAGATTAAAGTTGAAAAGAACGTTGATATTCTCTAAGATTTTAGTCATATATTTTTGAGATAAAATTCACAAACTTGTAAGAAAAAACCTCTGTAATGCTCTTACATAAAAGACACACAAAGCATTTTTTGTTAAGGAACAACATCCCTTAACTATCAGATCAGATTAACCTCGTCACGCTGCACACTTCACTTGCGTCTGTTATGCTCCCAGTGGACGACCATATCAAATACTATATTGTGCAATCCGATTAAGCAATTGGGAAATAATTATGATTTGAGAATAATTCAAGTTGTTTTTTCTCCCAAATGTGTAGCTATCATTTCTATTTAAGTGTCCCCCTAGTTAAAAGCCCTGTTTGAACACACACACGCACACCATATACATTTAGGACACCAAGAAATGATAAAGTCAAATATATATATATTTTTTGTATGTTGATCTCCAGGTTACTTGCTGGATCCTAACGGAGAGAAGTGTGTGACAGCCCCCCGGCAGGTATCAGCTCTGCATCACAAGGATGTCACCATAGCGATGGCAGCAGCCAGTGATGGAGCAACAGTAGTTGTGACTGAGAAGGGCGATGTCTACCTGTTGGCTGACTACCAGTGCAAGAAAATGGCTTCCAGGTATTCATTAAACAACCCTTTATTACACTGAGACTCAAGTGGCCTTGAAGATTGCATTTGCTTTAAAGGTTTTTAAATATTTTACAAATTGAATCCAAGCAAAAGATGGTTAAAACTGATCCAAATTAAACATACTTAATTGATGTTCAGTATTTATTCCTTACTTACAAAAGAGTGCATATTCTGTTTCCCTTGTTGTCAGCTCTCTTGTTGTCAGCTCTCTTTTTCCATGCTCAAAGATCTGATATGTGCAGCCTTTGTAAGCCACCGGAGGAACTGTCCTTTTCTGCATCACCCCCATTATTCTAATCAGATCTCGTTTGAATGGCAGCAGATGCTAAACTGGAAACTGTTATGTTATCTTTAACGTTGATTTGCATAGTGTTTGTTTAAGTGCATACAGGTCTGTTAAAGAATGATGACACAACATTGAATTGACCTAAAGGCAGATGTTTAGGAAATCAGCCCTTATAATTAAATAGGCATCTTCCAAAAAGAAAAGTAGATCTTGGTCCACAGAAAGACAAATCAATATATATATATACTATATTAAACATATGCTTCAAATGTGACACTTCTTTTTCTAATCATTGATTTCGGTGTGTCTCTTCAGACAGCTGAACATCAGGAAGGTTCTGGTCAGCGGCGGCAGTCTGGACCACCGTGTGGTTCCTCAGATCCTGAACGAGGGAGGGGGAGAGAAGGTGGTCATCTTGGCTTTAGATGAAGCTGGGAGGGTAAGAGCATTCAAATAGTAAAGGAGTGTGATTCATTTACTTATCTAGACTGAGAGGGAACAGAGTTCGTCTTTGACATTTAGAGGGCTTTCATTTTGAGATTCCACAACAGAAAATCCTGCTATTTTGGAGTGACATTTTGAGTTTGTCTGCTAACACCCTCACTTAATATTGGTGCGGGGCAACAGAAGCATTCTCAATGAAACTGTGAGATGGTGACAGATTAGTCTTTTGAAATGTAGTTTTAATAATAATATTAACTACAAATTAAAAAGAGATATATATTTTTCTAAATACAGTTTGCAGGCAGTAGTTATAAAACATAAAACATATTCTCTGTATTTAATTTATTATTATTGACATACTTTTTGAATTAATGTAAAAGATGCCTATTACATAACTTGAAGGTCACTTTTATAATGGGAAAATAAATCTTACTTCTCCCATGTGCTAACATTTAGAAACTGCAGCACGATGTATAACATTGTTATTTTTACCTTCCCCTGTTATCTAACCTATGGTGCATCATAGACAGTTATACAATCTCAAAGCAGCCTGGCCCATACAGGGTTCTATAGATTTCAATTGTGAGTAAGACTTGTCTGTGTACCTTCCTTAAATCCCTCCAATTCCCTTTCCCTCCCAGGTGTTCTGCTGGCGGTCGTCGGGCAGCTCGGTGAGACAGTGCCGGTGGGCGTACGGGCGTCAGGTCTTCATGTCGGACATTTCTCTCAGCAAGAACGGCATGATGTTTGTGACTCAGGAGGGGGAGGGCTTCAGTGGCGTGTGGGCTGGAGAATATAAAAAGTACGAGGAGAAAAAAGGTGAGGAATTTAGGAACAAAGTACGTTATATCATAAAGTTGGACAAAGTTTTGCAAATGTCAGTTTTAAATAGATAACGTTTTTCATTAGATGTGTATAGACTCCTTTAAAAAAGGGAATAGTTATAGGTCATCGTAAAACAAAAATTAGTTTAAAGTATTGTTAATTTAAAAATGTTATTTGTCATTTCTTGTGATCTCAGAGGGCAGTGTGGAGGTCTGTGGCTACTCTGATGCCGGGACATGGTTCGAGAGAATCCGCCTGGAGAAGCTCCCGTACGTCCACAGAGCTGTCAGCATCACCATGGACTCTAAGGGCCGCAACTTTGGAATGCTCCAGTCAGACCCAAAAACAAGGTGGGATATGTCCCTTGAATACTAATGTTGTCCTCATGTTCTGTCTGTAGATGTCTGTAGAAAATGTAAAAAATACACTTTGGGGACAGTTTTCCACTCCAGCAAAATCTTAAATACATTTTGTGTAAACATGGTGTTCTAACTCTAGTAACTAATTAAAAAAAAAAAAGAAAGATTGAAGTTATGAAATCTATAAAGTGGCTAAAAGTGGTGAAGTCATTCATGGAAAATGTGCTTTTTCTTCCTCCTCTTTGAACTTGTTGATTATTAAATAATTATTGATGATTATCTTTTAGCATTCCCCATGTGGTTCCTTATGTGCAATATCATTGCAACATGAAAAATGCTTTTTATTTTCCACAATGAGGGAAAAACCTTTTTAAGTTAAACGGTAATAATAATAATAATAATAATAGTAAATGGCTAAAGAGCATTTGGAGATAACTTATAATAATAATTACTAATAGATGCAATGCTTTTTAAAGCATTGTCTTCCCACAGACTAAGTAATGACTTACCACTCATTAAATGTAATGTTGCTAAATGTAGCCAGTTGGACATAATGCAAAAAAGGGTCTATAAATCTTATTTAGTGGATGCTAATTGTATTTATTTTTAGATATTTTCTATGCTTAAAGCACACACTGCTTTATTGGAACCAGTACAACAGCATGCCACTAAATTATTTATTATACTTTCTCTTAACGACTGTCCTCTCAACAAAGTATTGCTTGAATATCTTTAAGCATTTGCTGCCTGATTTTATTAGTTTAATCTTGTTTTTGAAAAGTTTTGTGCTCTATTTACATTTATTCCTCTTATTTAAATAGGCAAGATATTACAATTATCACTGAAAAAGTGTACCCTTTGTGATTTTGATGTAGATTTCTATCTTCCAAATAGTTATCTTCCAAGTGTTTGCTGTACACTGATGCCCCCCCTCTGTCTTTTATCCAGCTTGTACGAGATTCCCAGCGTCTCTCCGTCCTCCTTCTCCCAACACTTCCGGAGCCTCCTTGATGAGGCAGACGAAATGGACAGCATCCACGATGTGACGCTTCAGGCCGATGACCGCACCTTCGCCGCCCACAAGTACATCCTGTCCATGAGGTCAGAGTTCTTCCGGAAGCTGTTCATGTCCGAGAATTGCGATGAAGATGATGTGCTTGACGGAGAAGTGAGGAAGAGCGAAGATGCTGTGGGCTGTGATTTAATCATTTTGGAGAAGATCCCAGCGGACATGTTGGAGTACGTCCTGCACTTTATCTACATGGACTCCTGTGAGCTGCTGGTGCACGGGGCCCGGCCGAGGGTCTCAGGGGTCCTGATGGGACAACACCAAGTGAGGAAAAGAGAAAGAATACCTCTACATATGTGAATTGTTTAGATACTAAGATTATTCTTTTTTTAAATGAGGGAGGGTGCCGAGTAAGTGAGGAGAATGTAAGTTATCTTCCTGATGTTACTCAATTTTACTTGTGGGGAAAAGTTACTCATTAAAAACATTTACTCAAGAACGCCTTTTTGAATAGAATATTTTAATCTAATTCTGATTTATATATATTTTTTCATTATTATTTTATAACTTCTAATACAAATAAAATTCGACTTTTTACCCTACTAAATACATTTGACAGCTTAATAACTAGATGCCTTGCAGATTAACAATTACAAAACCAAAATTATTAATGAATAAGTAACGATTTGATCAATGTGATTTTTGTTCAAATAATTAAAAAATGTACAAACTACCCAGCAGTATATATATTTATTTATAAAAAATAAATGCATAAAACTAGCTTTGCATTTACCAGCCGTACCATTAAAGCAATAAAGTCATTAAGCATCAATAATCATCATCCTATAATATATATTACTATGCAATAAAATGCTTTTGTTTCTCAAAAAGATATTGTTTTTAAACTCAACAAAATTGTTTATTATCATATTTAATTAACAGAAAATTGTTTTTACAAACTTACTTTATTTTTGGTTTTATATCATGTCACCTTTTCACTACTTGAGTTTGTTGTGTATTACTTGAATCTGTAAAAAACATTTGCATTAGCCTTAAATAACTGAGCCTCTGACTCAGCTGTGTTTTTTCTCGCTGCCTGTCTGCGCAGGACTCGGAGCAGGAGAGGCTTATCAGCAGCCTGCAGGACCTGGGCCTGAGAGGTCGCGCTGCTCTCGACGTGTACCGCTCCCTCCCCCCCACAACCATTGGAGACGGAGACAAGGCCAAGAGCAAGTCGGCCAAGCCTGGCAAGAAGGGGAAAGGAGGCAAGGCCGGAGCCAACGAGGGAGGGGCCAACCCGGTGAAAACCTTACAGGGTGTTGCAAAAAAGCTTGGCCTGGGTAGCCTTTCTGCACGGTGAGCGACCCAACATGCACTAACCCTAAGGCTAAATCACATGTGCTGTCATTGTCCATTCAGAATAATAACTCTTTATTCCTCAACAGACTGGACGGAGTCAAGTACGAAAGTGGAAAGATCAAGATTACAAAGAAGAAAACTGCCAACAAACCTAAATTCTACCAGAAAAAGTGGTACGCATTTATATCTAACGGTTGAGCTATATAGATCAGATTGTATTGAATTTGACATGAAATGTAGATTTTCTGATATCTGTATTTCTGTGTCTGCACAGCTCCTATCTCTGTGATGTCACTCTGAAATCTGAAGATGGTAAAGAGTTTCCGTGCCACAAAAGTGTCCTCTGTGCAAGACTAGGTAAGGTCAACCATCAGAAGAAGGAACACAATGCACAGACGTTTTTATTCATTCGTTTTGATAAGGAGCGCACAGTTGTTATTTTGCACGAGTCCTAAATTGGGGCCTCTTAAATAAGAGCATCCTTTGTGTTAGAATGACGATAACTTTTTATAGCTGTAATTTGTGAGTGGCACATTTTCTTTTAACTGTTGTGTCCATCTTTTCTGCAGAGTACTTCAACAGTATGCTGGGAAACCCCTGGATTGAGGTATGCCATACTTGTATTTCATACTGCCTCATTCATTAACAAGTGGTCTTAATGCTTACGATGCACTTTCATAAGACATACTGGTACCAGTAATAATAGGCCAGTGTAGAAGTGGCTTAAATCTGCTTAAAGATCAAATGCAAAGATTTTTTTATAATTGCCAGTAAAATCGAAATCATATAGCTACAACACTATCTAAGATATTGCAGTATTAAAATCGGAGATAATATGCGTCTGGCAATGCGCAATATTTATTTTGTTCAACCCCCAACACCAAGTCCGACGATTTATTTCTCAGCCGCTCGTCTCCGCAAGATGGCGTCGCGTGACGTCAGAGTGGCCAAACATATTTCCACCTGGCTTATCGCTCACAGCTGCTTCCGCCGATAGTACAATTTAGTTTTGTTATCATGTCTGATTCTGAGTAGACTATAGACTAAAAGCTTTAGGAATCCAAACTATAACATATAATAAGTACCCTGTATCAAGATTGATGCAAAACAAGTGCAATTTGACCTTTTTAGAGAGATTTAGAAAAATAAAGTCCAGGCGACCTCTGGGTAATTTGGGAACCATCAGTTCCATTTGAACTTTTTCACTGTAAAAATCATTTTATTACTTTGAATTATCACTATAGGTATTCATTCCATCCAAATACAACTGTTGTGAAAAAAAAATAAAACATACTCTGTTATCCTCTTAGCCCCACGAACCCGAAATCGCGTCATTTGCAGGAAACGACGTCTAAGGAACCTTAATATTTAATAAACTATGAATATTTTATATCCATATAACGGGGAAAAACTAATTTAACTGATCTTTTTCATTTATTTAAAAAAACAAAAACACAATGCTAACAGTGAGCCTCTGAATTAGCCCCGAGCGAAAAATGCTAACCTATTACTGCACCGAAAATCACTCCTAGCTCCCTTATTACTTATCCTAGCTCCACATCCAACACATTGTTTATGATCGTAAAGACACAGAATCTAACGGTGACCACCTCAACACTGAAAGATACAAACTCGCGAGGTTATCAACAAAAACGTACATCAAAACAAGTGGCGCTAGGTACTAACATGAGCTAGGCTTACCTTCCTCTTTGTCCGGTCTAAAATGGCATTAAAACGATAAAAACGGTGATGTAGTTAATCCATAGGTTAATATCCAATGGGGCTGTGTCCCCTTTGAAATGTTCTGATAATCTATAAGCAATAAAACTGCAATTCCGTTATCTGCTGTCCGCTCTGTGCTCCGTGCGCTCTGAAATCAAATCAAAATTTGTTTACCTCAATTCTTTGGCATTTCTGCATTGCCCGGCTCTTTCGTTCTTTCGGTTGTTTTTTGTGCTCAAATATGGAGGGGACGGCTCCGGGTTTCAGCCTCCGATGTACTTTAAATGCTTCTCCACCAACAGACTTGACGATGGCAGGATCAACATCGTATGCATCAGACGCGAAGTGGTCAGAGCACAACTTGCTCCATTTTGTCGGCTGCCAGCCAACACGATTCACTAAAATAATCCAGTTTCGGCGGATGATTTTGTCTTGGGGAAATGAATGAAAAATTCTCCCAGATCCCGCACCGTTCGTACATCCGAAAGCACAACAATAACACATGTTTTGCGTGATTTCGCGGATATAATTCAGAGTTTTCTGCACCAGTCATGAGCGAAAAACACCGCTGACATGTGAACAGCGCACGAGACTGCCGAGTCGGGATATTTGGCCCAGAGACTGTTTGGCCACAATGACGTCACGCGCGCGGAGGCTGCTGGGAATGACATGTCAGAAATTCAGACGGCTTTGGGTCGAGTTTTGTATCAATAAAAAGCTTTTTTTCGGGTGTATTATCTCGATTTAAATTAAATAAAAAATACAGGCAGTCTTAAAAACAAAATTTCTATAAAAATGTAGCATATTTGGAAGCTTTGCATTTGACCTTTAACTGGTTACAAAGAAGTCAGATTGTATAGAAGTCTATACGAAAGTGTCCCCACTTCTCCCTTTATTTATTTTCTTAGTGTCCTAATTAATGTATGCTCTCGATCAGGCCTGCACAATATATATGTTTACCATTACCATCACAATGTGCCCGTGCACAGCAGTGACATTGCAGTCAATTAAGGCATATTTATTCAAACGTGATGCTTCAAGTTTTTAGCTGCTTGTCATTTTTCATGACTTACCTGCACGAGACGTCTGTCTGATTACATCATTCAGATCTTAGATACACAGAATGTGTTGATAGTGAGTAATATGCCAGCTCTGCTTGCATAGCCAACCACCAATCACAATCAACCACAGCAGGCTGATTTGGTTGAAAAAGAAACCCAACATCAATTTTATGTAAATATTTTAGCTACAGAAAAAATGATGCAGCATTGTATTTCTTCATAATGCAATACTGTATATTCCCAAAGGAAACAATATTTAAAGTGATAGTTTTATTAGAAGTCATGCAGCCGTAGTCTCATCACTTGTTTTAAGTCGTATAAAATACAGAAGGATTTGAAAACGTTGGTCACCTTTTATAGATAATTAGTTGGTAAAGCAGCGAACGCTTTAGGATGTGGCTACTTATGATTGACTGATCATAACCACTGAGGTGTGGATGTTGAAAGCGTTTTTCAACGTATAACTTTAATCATTTCTCAGTTATTTTAGAGTTTACAAAAGTGAATTCAAGCATGCCCTATTATAGTTAGCTTAACCTTCTTATCACTTCTGCTTCCTTAAATAACACAATGGCCAAAATGCTAAACAAACCGATGAATGACATCACAGTGACTTTGTCCACTTTTGTATACTTTCTATAATGATGTCCTGCCTCCCTCAGGCCACGTCCTGCACAGCACTGGAGTTGACTACCAGCTCTGAGATTCTGCAGGTCATTCTGGAGTATATCTACACAGACGAGTCTCCCACCATCAAAGGTAGCTTTACCATCATTTATTGTGACGGCACATTTCGAATTTTAATGATGTTGTTTTGCTATATATTCGCAGTAAAGACGCTCATATTAACAGGACCTCTCTTTGCTCGACAGAGGGTTTGAATGTAGAGTTTATCTGCAGTGTGCTGGTTGTGGCCGACCAGCTGCTCATCACACGACTGAAGGAGATGTGCGAGGTCGTCATCACCGAGAACTGTGAGTCGGTTTGTCTTTTCTTCTAGCGTCATTGCCCTTGCCTCTAGCTTTTTCCAGCTTCTTTTTATCATGTTGAAATAATCCAGTTTTAAAGTCTTATGAAATTAAAATATGATGGATGTTAAGTTCAGAAGCAACGATTAGTTGTTAGTTTCATCATCATGCATTCTTGGGGTTATTTCCTGACTGCTGACCCTTTTTTTATCTTATTCATTTCTGGAGATATTGGATCACATGTTCTCTTAAATGTCAACAATGTTGTGTTGGGCTCACAATAAGTTGTATATGATGTAAAAGCAGCACATGTTTACAAATGTGTGTTACGCAAACATTAAGGTCAGCAACTAACAATCATTCTATTACAGAATAATTTGCAGTGTTTTGCTAGATTAACCAATCATTGTTTGGTCAATAAAATGTTAGAAAAAAAGTGTTAAAAGTTCATCCCAGTTAATCAATGTGAAATGTCTTTCAGTTGGGTGAGTTTAAAAGCCAACAATATGTACTTTAATATTATAAAAACAGGGAAAATAGGACAGCCAAAGATATAAGAGGCTGACCGGCATTTTTTGCCCTTTGAGTGAAAAATGATTTATTGTTTGTCAAAATAGTTGCTGATCATTTTTCTTGATCAAAGGGTCCTATTTTAGTGTCCCTCCTGTGACATGACTCCATGCTTCTCATACTGCGTGTGCTGCAGCACCTCTTTTCACCCTCTGTCTGAAACCAGAGCCCAGTCTGCTCTGATTGGTTAGCTGGCCGGCTCTGTTGTGATTGGTCAACTGTTTAAAAATGTCCGACCCTTGATCATATCACGTACAATGTGTTGGAGGGCTAGCAAATAGAAGTGTGGGTAGGAGAAAAAAAAGCATAATAGGGTCTCTTATCTGTATCTACTTATATAAAAGTTGACTTGTAGTGGCAGCTTTTGAAAACATCACCAGACACAGTTTTTGAAGTGATTTCCTATGAATCGGATTGATGCTTTTTGCTTTTCTCTTCTTAGTGACTCTGAAGAATGGTGCGGAGCTGCTGGAGTTTGCCACCATGTACAACGCAGAGCAGCTCAAACTCTCCTGTCTTCAGTTCATTGTGCTCAACATGGCTGCCCTGCTGGAGGCACGGTGAGAATCACAAGAGAGAACCTCAATTAGACTTGAAGATGATTAGATTATGAACATTTCAGCATGTTATTTAGAACAATTAAAACACAGTGCTACAATTAATCTGAGTGGTGCAAACAAGATGATCCCTGTGTGTGTGTGTGTGTGTGTGTGTGTGTGTGTGTGTGTGTGTGTGTGTGTGTGTGTGTGTGTGTGTGTGTGTGTGTGTGTGTGTGTGTGTGTGTGTGTGTGTGTGTGTGTGTGTGTGTGTGTGTGTGTGTGTGTGTGTGTGTGTGTGTGTGTGTGTGTGTGTGTGTGTGTGTGTGTGTGTGTGTGTGTGTGTGTGTGTGTGTGTGTGTGTGTGTGTGTGTGTGTGTGTGTGTGTGTGTGTGTGTATGTGTGTGTGTGTGGTGTGTGTGTGTGTGTGTGTGTGTGTGTGTGTGTGTGTGTGTGTGTGTGTGTGTGTGTGTGTGTGTGTGTGTGTGTGTGTGTGTGTGTGTGTGTGTGTGTGTGTGTGTGTGTGTGTGTGTGTGTGTGTCAGAGCTCTGGATATTCTCAGTGATGAAGTGCTGTTGGAGCTTTCTGCAGCCTACAGGAGGATGGTGAGTCACGTCCACCCATAGAAACACCCCAAACTGCATCCTCTTTTACATTATTTCAATGTGTGCTTATAGTTTGTTTGTTGCCTTTTATTTAAGACATCGAGTTGAATCTTACAGTAGCAAGTGTCAAATGTTTGTCATCTTTTTGCTTTGACATATAAAAAAATCCAATTACCAATAGTGGTTCAGTTGTAGGGGAATTAGCAAAACTATCGGGACTGTTTCTGTATAACTCGCACCTGAATGCATCAACCTCTGGTGCTGTAAAGGGATGGCTCGCTCTAAAAATCAAATATTCATATTTCTCGAATATGATTTAACGAGATTGCACTCGTAGGTGCTTGTGATGGCGAGAGATGTTAACATCCTCCTCTGCTGAGCTGCAAAGTTAGCTAGCTCATGAGAACCTCTAGCCCATTTTCGTTGTGCTGTGATTTGGTCTGGGGCTGCACTCTGGTAGAACGAAAAAAACAATCGACAATCAACAAGTTTTGCCGATTATCTTCAGTAACTGGGTCATGAATTCTGAAAGGATATACAGTATTGCTGTTGAGTTTTTCAAATGTGTTTTTATGGCATTTGAAGCACCACAAGCGGACTTTGGGGGAATTTTCCCTTTTGAAACCTTTTTATGTCCTTGACGATGCAATATGGGATGTATTGTAAAATGTGTATATTTCAGTATATTCCCTTTTTTTCCAGAATGTGCAAAAGTAATTGTTCCCAATATCCTAAATGTAACTTTGTAATTAATGATCAATTGTTTGTATTTTTCTCTCCATTTCAGATCCCAGCCATGGAAAGAAGGGTTATCACTCCGTACCCTGACGCCCCGGACCTCAGTGTGTATGAGGCTGAGGATTTGGACTCAGCATTTAGCCCCAAACCAGAAGCAGAACTGGATCACTCGTGCAGGTAAACAAACAAAAACATATCTTTACTTTAACTATATATGCCCTTTGTCCCTTTTTTATTTTCACATCTGTTCAAAAAACACATCACCTCTCATCATGCTGTTGACTACCAGAAAAAACATTCCATTGTGAATACTTTAATGTATACACTAGGGCTGCACGATTTTAGGAAAAAATCTAATTGCGATTTTTCTGACAAATATTGCGATTCGAATTGCGATATTTGTTTTTAAGCGACCCAACGGAAGTTTATTGTAAAATGCGGCCATATCTCCGGCTAGGAAGGTCGTATCAACGTGCTCCCGTCTCTAGCACCCCCACAGCCCGAGCTACGAGTGAAAAAACTAAACTTAAATGAAACTTCCGTTGGGTTGCTTTAAAGTCAAGCTTCAGTTTAAGGTTCACCCTGTAATAGAAACACGTGATGGAGCATTACTGACCTGACTCAGAAACCATCTAGGAAAGCTCCATTGGAAGCACTTGGCAGGTGATTGGATCAATCTGTCTATCACCTTCTATCATGGGCTACTTCTGATTGATTAACAATGGCTGGTACATGTGGAGCACAGCACTTCTGATTGGTGTGGATGACTGACACACAATTAAAAAAAAAAAAAAAAAATTAAAAAATTTTTTTTTTTTTAAATCGCAGGCTTTGCGATTTGATAATCGCATCATTTAAAATCGCGATTTCGATTTAAAATCGATTAATCGTTCAGCCCTAGTATACACTTAAAGTTAAGTGAAGCAGGAGCTAACCAGTCTGTAAGCCCTTGCGATCCCCTTTAAACATCTTAAATGCACAGCCTCAAATAGCTAATTATTGTACTACTTTGTCCCCCCTGCAGGGAAATCCTGTTAAAGAAAGCCAAGATTAAGGCTAAAAAGAAACCAAGGAGACGCTCTGACAGCTCCGGAGGCTACACCCTCTCTAATATCATCCACAGCCCCCCCGCTGCAGGTAACTCCTTTGTAACGCATCAGGTAGTCTTTGTTAATAGTATTCATTTCTAACACCCTATTTCTCCTTTTTAGTGGTTTCCCCGTGCCCGGTGAAGTCAGGCACGGCCAACTCCACAGATTCCCTGCAGGAGATGCTCACATCCGACTCGGAGGGCAGCTACGTGGGGGTGGGCAGCCCCCGAGACATTCACTCACCGGTCTTCAGGGACAGAACTGAGGTTAATGTCCGACCACAAAAACAAACACAATAAGTCATTCTTTGGCAAACTTAATAAAACAGATGAGTTTTTTTTGTACATCTCTTAATACCACTAGTCATTTTGCAGCATACTGTGATGCTTCACAAACACACTACACATTGTTATAGCTAACTTCTAATCATTATGTATACATTATTCTTTATATAAATGAAGGAATGTGGCTTCATCACATGGAAAGGTGTATATAATACAAAAGATGACTTGATTGTCATTTGTTTTCTGCAGGATGATAAGGCTCTCAGGCTAAAGACCCCACCCAGCACCCCTACCTCCTTGATGGACGGCCTCCTAACTCCGCCACCCTCTGCTCCACAAACCATCCCTAAGGGCCTTCCATGGTAAGATGGATCCAATGATCCTGTATTCTTGAGGAATTGTTTTCATCCCTCGTCCGTTCCTAAGTGTTGAAGTGTGACTCTGCTTTTACAATCTGCAGTCCCACTCGTCCAGCCCCAGTCTTGGATCTGAGAACCATCATGGACATGCAGGCCAATTCTGTGCAGCCATCAGGAGCAACTCCGAAAAGCCCTGGAAGGTTCGGGACATCTGCTGTATTTATTCTGACTGAGGACATTATCTACAAGCACATATTAACAAATAATGACACATTTCCATTAGTACAGTACAGTTAACTGTTGATTTATCCATATATTCTTTTAGCAATTTTGAATGAAACTTTACAAGAACAAGGAGATACAAAAATCAAAAAAGGTACAGAATATGTCCACAAAGATACGCAAAACATCCACAAAAAGATTCAAAACTACCAACTACTGTCTCCGTTTAGTTTGTATACACTGTATAAAGACTAAACGGAGACACAAAAAAGAGAAATGAGGAGACGGAACGTAAGCTGCTAAGGGACAACAATATTCTCTTTGAATTTGTAGCTCTTGTTGTTAAGTCGGAGGATTGGGCGCCATTTATCTTCTCATCCGTCATTGCGGACCACCACAAGAGTAAACATTATTTCATGACTGTTATTCACTTCAGCTGACACATATTTTCCCTTCCCACAGCAGTGTCAGCTCCAGCCTTAAGCACTCTCCTGTTCCTGCTAAACTGTCCCAGAAGCAGAGGAAGATGTTAGCCATGGCCAACAAGGAGGCCAGTGTGGAGCCCACCACATCCCAACCCACCCCCACAGTCACCCCCCCCAAGAGCAGTGTGAAGGCCTGGTGAGTGAGCCTAAACATGAACACCACTTCCTGGTTACTTTTGATTAGTTTGTAAACCTGTACTGGTGTGATTTATCTTTTATAACCTAAATGCAGTTATCCCAAGGGTTTTAGAGTCTTTCAAAGCATTGTTTTTATTCTTAGTAATCACCATGTGAGAACACACTGAACGAACAGTAAGTAGACCCTCCAGAAAAACGCGGGCAAAAACCCTTGATTATGCGATTAAACATGCGGGGTTTTTATGTGATTCTATGTGGTGAAGTTGCGAAATATGCGGAAAGTTGCGAAATATGCTAAATATTTTTTTTTAAATATTGGGCTGTCTTATTTTATCTCTCTCACACACAACCTGCCACTAACGTTAAACCCCTTTACTATTCAATTAAACACATTCAATGTTTATTTATTGTAAAAGCAATTGGGCTATTTTAATCACACTCTCTCTCTCTCTCACACACACACACACACACACACACACACACACACACACACACACACACACACACACACACACACACACACACACACACACACACACACACACACACACACACACACACACACACACACACACACACACACACACACACACACACACACACACACACACACACACACACACTTCTCCGCCTCATTCTGTTTTCATTTACTTGTTCGTTATCTGACCAGCTTCAATCTTGTAGGCTTCTCACCTCGTTTCTTGTAACCCTCGAAAGGGTTTTGGAGGTTGATGCCTCGGTGAACGTGAGTTGTTTGGCTTTCTTGTCCGCAGCAGCAGAAAGCATTTTCGAATGTTTGAATGAATCAAAGTGGGTCGTCACCGTCGATGTTCTCTTATGCTCCAACACACAGTTGCACGGGGTGCAGAATAGTTTCCCCCCACTTCCGTGCAAGACATCGGGGTACTGCTTTGCCCGGTCTTTAGCAGAAATGTTCGTCGGTAAATGAGATGGATTTGATTTGTTCATCTTGGTGTTTTCTCTCTCGTGTGAGCTCCACACGTTCACTCTACGGTGTTGTTTACCTTCTGTGATGCGCGAGCTGATGACGTCGCGTTATCATCATCATCATCATCATCATCATCATCATCATCATCATCATCATCATCATCATCATCATCATCATCATCATCATCATCATCATCATCATCATCATCATCACTACTTCGCGTCAAGACGAGTTAACTTTTTTTTTTCTCAATTTTGTGTGGAAAAATGCGGGGATTATGCGGCCTTTTGATAAATATGCGGCCTTTTAAAAAATCTGTGCCATTTTGCTGATTATGCGGTAAATTCTGCGATCGCAGAATCGCGTTTTTCTGGAGGGTCTAAGGAAGACATTAAACATAACTCAATTACTTACAAATAGGAAGAAGAAGCAGGGCATGAGCTAAAATGTACATGTGTTGTGTTTTTAAGTGATTTGAGCCTTGATGTCACATCAACATTATTTGACATCACACAAACAGCAAACTGTTTTTAGATTGTTTACTCAGAGCAAACACTGCAACCAGGATGTCATCTGATCTGCAAAACCAGTAAGGGTTGGATTTCCTCAGGATTCCTAAGTCCATATATAATGTTTCTATTAGAGCCAAGGTGTACCATTTATAATGTTGTTGTCCGATACTGTCAATGTTGGTGTAAAAAGCTGCACCCTATAGAGTTATAAAACATCAAACCCCTCTTAAAAAGTCAGTCCTGGCTACAAAATATTACTTTTTGATGACGGATAATCTTCCCTACCCACATACCTGCTTATTACAGCTGATTTCTATTCCATATTTCATTCCTCTATTTAATTCCATTGCAATGTAAATACTGTTATATTTTACTATATATTTTAAAATATTTTTCTAGTTCTCTTCCTGTGTTTTTAATTCTTGTTTTTATGCACCACGATACCAAGTCAAATTCCTCGTACGTGTAAACCTACCTCGTAATAAACCTGTTTCTGATATTGATTCTGATTTAGGAATTCAAAACGGAGATCTTGATGCATCATGTTTTAAGAACATTGTTAATGATTTGTAGAGGTACAGCGTTTGGCAAATTCAAGCCTCAACAATCCTGAATTCATGTGTTTCATTTATTCCCATCTGCAGGGCAACAGCAGCCCAGTCTCCTCCCTCCTCGTGCTCATTTCGAGCGTTGCTGGAGGAAGAGCAGAACCGCTTGGTCAGAGTGGGTCAAACGGGAGCAAAGGGAGGCCAAGGGGCCCCCGTCTCCCCCATCTCCCCCGTCACCACTGCTCCGCCTGCCACCAGGAGAGTCACGTTCAAATGTGCCGACAGCAGCGAGCCGGAGCGCCCCACGCGGTGAGCATCCATACATTAACACTAGAGAGTAAACACACAGGAGAGAAATGTGTTTCTGTTATGTTCGGCAGTGTCCACTTGATGGCACTGTTGAAGTGTCTGCAGAAAACTGATATTAGTTTGTTTCTTTTTTTCAAGGGAAAAGCCCTGAAACTCAAGACACAGGATACCCTAGTACTTTAATACTTACAAACCTTTTAATAAAACCTAATCTAAGCTTTAATAAAACAAAACAAAAGTGATATTCAAACGATATCCATTCAGATTCTTTTCTCATAAGTATCATTTTTTATTTAAGTGTTTTATATCACTATGAACCAATTTAAAACATATGAAGAAATCAATTAAATAATCATAATATTTCAAATACAAATATATTAATAATAATTGTTATTATTTGATGTATTGTATTTATATATGTGACCCGCTCTATCGAAATCAGTTGGAAGTCGCAACGGCTCATTTCAAAAATAAATGTGGTTTTGCGTAAAAAAATAGTTGTTCGGGTGTTTTGTTTGATTTCAAATAAACAAAGTCTTGGCTTTCAGAATATGAAACTTGTTTCGGCAAATTCAGATGATAAATACAGCTTTGAAGCTTGTGACGGCATAATTACAAGCGGAGAACGGAGTAACTTGACGTCACAGCAGGCATAACAACAGCCGGTGTTTCTCGTGAGGGTTTTCCCCGGGAAACAAACACAATACACACAAACGCAAAAATACACAAACACGTATATACACACATACGCACACACACTCGCGAGCTTCCCCCAGACCAGTAATCCAAATGAAAATATCTTCACTCTGTACTACTTTGATTATTAGCGGAGCAAATGATCAATCAGATCGATGGATTCCAGAGAAGAGAACACTTTGAAGGCCTTTTTCTCAAAATGATGACTCGGTGACAGTCATTATATAATGTGACCTATTTTGCTTAATATAGTACAAAAACAATCCTGATATCATTAGAAAGCTAGGAATATCCTCTTTCCAACAGTTTAACTCAAAATGTGTCTTTGGGTCAATGTGACTGATTTCAATGGAGCAGGTCACATATATATTATTTTTTTTACAGTAAAATAAACATTTCAAAAATCTCCGCTCTAGCTGTTTATATTGTGCCATAGGGTTGCGGACGATCGAGATGACACAAAAACCCCAGCTTTGACTGAAAGAAATGAAAAGGGGAAGTGACGATGAGTGTTTTTCTAAGACTTAATGCCCGGGGGTGGGGGGGGGGGGGGGGACAGGATGTGAGTGTGAATGGAGAACTTGTTGAAGGATCGTGCTGACTGACAGGATGCCCTCTAGCTGGACCGACTGAGAGAGCGGCGTGATGCTCTGGTCTGAGCGAGGTGAACTGCTCTGAATGACCCGGTACGGCTGGGCTGACCTGCCTGCACACACCCAGTCACCCTGACCTTTGCAACAGCTGGACACACACACACACACACACACACACACACACACACACACACACACACACACACACACACACACAGGGTGCAGATCATATTCAAATAGCTTTACTGGCTTGACCGTAATGACATGCAGTGTTGCCCTCTCACAACACACATCTATGTACCGGTATATACATTTGGAAAATATATTTGTTTTTTATGCATTTTGAACAAAAGCAGAATTAACGTGTTCTTCTTTAAAAGGAAAACAATGTACTTTTTTGAACAAACGACTAAACAAACTCAACTAAAACCATTCCCCCCAATCTCCGTCCCATTGTTTAACGCCTCTAAGTGACATAAAGCAAAAGAACAACAGAAATCATAAGGAAACAGTGATTATAGTGCAAGATATTACTGATAATGACTCAGGGTTTGAGCCTTTGCAGAGCATAATAGGGGCCTCTTTAAAAGTGAACTTCCCTACCTTTCATAAGCGCGTCTCTCTTCATCTGATATCATACTTCCTTTGCTTAATCTTAGCAGCATGCAGCGTGGGGAATCTTTAAAGCAGACTTGCAGATATTGAACAGCTGTGCGAGTCACTCTGGGGAAACAACTGATGTTAATCATTTTTGATAAGGGCAGCCCCTCATATCACATCGCATCATACAGAACAGGGAGCAGCTCTCTAATTGGACCAGACGAGAGACTGAAGGCTTCAAGGATCAGGAAGCAACCTCGTAAACTCTCCTCACTGCCTTCTGGGACACTTTTTCCATATTACCAGTCAGAAGGATTAGAGATGCTTCTTCTTTCTATGAATATTTCCAGCGGTGTCTCTAGGCCAGATTAATAAGCACACAGACTTTCCATAGAGTGTGCATGTATCATATTGAGTGATAAGGAATGTTTGGCCACATTCATGACAAAGTATGAATGCAGTCGGTTTCAAAGCAACGCAAGGTGGATATGGAGTAAGAAATCATATAAAGCGCACACCAATCAGAGATACTGTCTTCTGTGACGTGTCACAGGGAAAAATAAGCCCGGTGTTGTACTCTCAAGAATATAGATAAGACAATAAATAATCAGGGTTCTTACGGTCATTAAAAACCTGGAAAAGTCATGGAAATTCAAAATGCTAATTCCAGGCCATGGAAAGGTTTTTGAAAACAATATTTTCCCCAAAAAATACTTCCCAAAGTTTTGGAAAAGTCATGGAAAGTTAACTAAAGTTGCATCAAATATAATTTATATTTTAGCTTATCGCCGAAATAGTAATACTATAATGATAATACATACTTTATCGTGTAGTAATGAAACGTAAAATGGCATTTAACTGTCGAGGTGTTTTGCTGGTGAGAGATTTTAGTTGCTTTAGCCTCTAGAAGCTAGTAAGCCTATTTGATTTGTTTTAGATAGGCACAACATGTTTCATATGCAGACCTTATTTTCCTGTTCCATGTTCAAATAAACCATTTCAGTGGTACCGCTGAGAAAGAGTCATTTCTTTGGTCATGGAAACTTAGGCCATTGAAAATCATTGGTGAAAAACTGTATGAACCCTGAATAGTATATTCTGCGAACGCAAACTTATTGGTAGATTCAAATTGCCTTTCAGCTTTGAAGGAAATGGCAACAACATTTAAGGTATAGGATTATAAAAACATGAGTGATTATACCATCTCCAACACAAACCTGTGGTTATAAAACCAAACAAAAGCTTTAAACACAACTTAAGGCAGCAGAACATTTTTGATTTGTTCCACATGCTTTGCACTGCTCCGATTTTTGTTCTATGCAAACAAGCAAATGTTTTGCAGAGGATCTGAGAGGCTGCTTCATATTGCAGGTCAGAAATAAATGACAGGGCTAAGATGTTTAGTGGAGAGCTGCAACGCAAAGTCGGCTGTTCTATGGAAAGACAATAATCATCAAAAATGTAGATATTGGATTACTGTCCCCTCTTTTATGGGCCGCTGTATGGGCTGTATAGCTCAGTTGGTGGAGCTATACAGCCCAGGGGCTGACGACCTGGATTCTAACCGGCCTGACCCTTTACCGCCTGTTGTCCCCTCCTGGTCGCCCAAATAAACCGATTTTAAAAAAGGAGTATCTTTTGTCTGACAAAATTAGAAAAAACATAAACCGTGGATGTAGAGAAACTGGCATGTACATTGTATCGACCTATTTAATCATCTACAAAATGATCAAGTAACTAATAGAGATGTAAAATCATTTGCAGCCCTATCTGTGGTATAAGGGATAGGGACTGCGGATGGAAATGAGCTCAAAGCTAAATCTGGCACTGTGACGCTTGACACATTTGAATGTTTCAAGTGTTCATTACTGTGCATTGTCCCTGCTAAATAAACGATTAAATAAAAAATAAATAAATAACACAAATATAATAAACCAATATTATATTTTTGACAAAACAATATTAAAAATAATAATAACAATAATAATGATGTGATTTATAACATATATATATATATAATACAAAAATAATACATTTGTTGTTTACCAGAACCAGTCTAGACTGATGCTGGACTGTATCAAATGCAACACAAGGTATAATAGAAGAAGAAGAATAAAGGGCTCATGCAAAAGTCATTTTAGACTTAGCCTCAGTTCTGTGATTCTTACCGAGCCGACTGTATGTGACAGATGTTTTTTTACTTCAGTCCCGTTCCACCGTCCTACTGGCGCTCAGTGAGAGCCAGGTGGACAGCTGGCCTTTCACACACTGGAGCTTGTCAACAGTGGTCAACTCCACCCGTGTCCGTGCTCTAAACTCCTGTTGCTCTCTCTTTATCTGTGTCACCCGTCTCTCCCTTCAGACCTTGGGTGCTCGGAGCAGTGGGCAGCCCCCCCCCTCTCCTCCCTGGTGACCTTTGCCACCATCGTGGAGGAGGAGAAGGAGCAGGAAGCCGCGCTGATCCGCAGCCGGGAGAAGCCGCTGGCGCTCATCCAGGTAACTAGGTCATGTCGTTGTGCATTAGTGCTCACACCCACACACACACACACAGGTAGTACACACTCTCTCACGATTGAAGGTGAAGCTTGTGTGTGTAGCAGAGATGGGGACTCAAGACGCACGTAAATAGCACAGAAGGTGAGGTGGGACTCGACGTGAGATCTAGGACTTGTGAACAATATTAAGGTGCATTTACAGCATCATCATTCCCTCCCTCATTATGTAACCATTATGCTATCAGACGCTGATCACAAATTCAAGTAAAAGATTAATACTTACGTACAGTGCATTTTTATTTCTCTTCCACTGATGAGGCTCGCCAATTTCCCAAACACGAACAAAAATGTAAAGAAAAACGCAGTGTTTTATTTTCCTTTTTTATTTGAAAAGCACATTGTCCCAGGTCGGATTCGAACCCTGGTCAACCGCTTGGGGACCAGGCAACAGTTCATGGGCCGACAGCTCTACGAACTGAGCTATACTGTATACAGATGGCCCCACGCAGAATGTTTGAACAATTACCTTATTTTGGGCTCTCTAATATTTTATATGATATTGAAGAAAAAGACTATTCTAAAAGGGGGTGGGAAAGGACTATTGTTTTCTTAATTTCTTTTTTTGTTGCATGATGGCAAAGACGTTAGGTTGGACTTCAGTCGTGAATAAGATTTGAATTATAACATGGACTCTAGGCATCCAAGAGGAAAACATTGTGGTGGTGTTTCAGGGTGGTATGACCAAAGCATGCGTTTCCTTTCTGACCATATCTGGCAGTCTATCTAATGAACTCCACCTTGTGATCAGTGCTGGTTAGAAATGAGGTGCCTCCAGTTTTACTGTATTTTTCGACAACCCTCCCTGCTTTTATTTATCTGCCAGCCTTCTGTCAGCGCCTCCAACAATTCATTTTTCCCCCCTATGGCTTTCTGGTTGCCATTATCTAAAACCCCCATTATTATTACTAAGCTCCCAGTGTCAGCCTTTTCTCTTTAAGCCTCAAATCAAGTGTGGTTTTGTTCCCTTTCAAAATCTCGGAAACTACCCTCTTTTCTTGTCTCTTTCTGTAATTTTAGATTGAAGAGCGGGCAATCCAAGACCTTCTGTTCCACTATAAAGCCAGTGACAACCCCGATGAGCTGATAGTGGTGGAGAGGTCTTCCAGAGGTCCCATGGCAATCCCGACCTGGAACAAACACTAATGTTTAACAGCACAGCCGCTACATACCGAGGAAGTGAGAACATCCCATGCAGTTTTCACCGATTCCTCCTCAGATCCATCGCTCCGTGTTGTACCTAGGACTCCAGCCCAGTGTGGTGATGGGTGTGATGCAAATGTCTGCTTGTCTCCGCAGTTAGACAGTTTTGCTGCTCAACGTTTATTTTGCATGAATGAGAGAGAATGTTTTTCATAACTGAATGTCGTCCCGAAGATGTCTTTAGACCTCATGCATGTTGTTTTTTCTTTCTTTTTTGAGGTTCTTTACCGGCAACCAATGATAAAATAAGTAAACGACTTCCCAAAATAAATATGTGAAGTCAAAGTTGCCAAAGAAAAGAAAATGGAGATGCTCAAGCCACGAAATGGGACCAAGCTTGAGAGTGTTGAGTGTTTCATTAAAAGCTCTCAATGAGTTTGAGAGTGCCAATTATCAGCCATGGCAGAGCATCATTTGTACTAAAGAGGAGGTCAAGGGAGCTATTTACCAAGGCAGTATGTTTAGTCTGTTTAAATAGTTCTTATTTCTTTGACTTCAGCTATATTGCAGTGACATGCTAATCTTGCTGGACCTGGTAAAATACATGATCTGATGCAGTTAGTGAATGGTGATCGTCTGAAACTGTCTTTCTAGCCTTTGAAGTTATCACTAGTTTTCTCTAGAGAAGATGGTGTGCCTTTTTATCAAATAAAAGATAATAATACAGCAGCTAAAACACCTCATTGTTTTCCTGCTTCAATAATTCAGCAGTTTTTTTTCTCCAGCTGGGTAGGTGCATCTGATCTGCACCATGTTATCTCGTCTTCAGATGCCATTTGTGTTTGTGAGACATACGGACGCAAAGAGAAAATGGCATGTAATAAAATAACTCAACTGTGCAATTATACCGTCTCCAGTCTCTATTTTAATTTATAAATTGCAGCGGACAGAATGATGGGCAAGATTACATTTTCTTGATTATTTTCTTTGCCTTTTCCTGTCTTCTAATATATCAGAAACTCGATCCTTAACTCATAAATATGGCTCTTACTGCATCTAATAAAGATGTAATGTGCCTGACACTTTAGCTGCCCTGCATGAGCAACCGAACATTATCAAGTCTCAGCCTGTGATTAACTGTGATGACCCTGATCTGAACAGCAAGTGTGGAGATTTAGGCGTGTTATTGGCTGTAATTACAGGTAGAGCATCACATCGGAAGTCAGAGAGAGACGGCTCATGGGAGAAATAGTAATTACACATTAGGATCTATTAGTCGGGGCAGAGATGACTCGTGTATCAAAACCTTGGAGGAAAAGACTGCCGCTTTACATCACTCCGAAATGAGCTGGGTTGATACAATGAGAGATAACCATTTCTTAGCTTCTTTTCCATTTATTCTTTTTTAAAATAATTATTTCAAACATATATCTGTAGGCTATAATTATGTATTTTAGCTATTTAACCACTAATCTGTTAAACATAGACCTACCCATTTAGTTATAACCATTTAGCCATTAGCTAACTGTTAGCTACAACAATTTAGCTATTAGCTATTTCACCCCTGTATCCACTTTTTAGAGCTACTTATTTCAACCATTCCTCAATTCCAGGGACTACAGACGAAAAATAGCCTCCTGGCTAACTCTGGCACATTTACAGCAATGTTAATTAATGTGCACTGTCCGTTAAATGGGGCAGCCCCATCTGCGAGGCTCCACTAGCACCCGCACCCCCACAGCGCGTCACATTTTCGCCGCTAAAAGTGTGTGTGTGTGGTGTGTGTGTGTGTGTGGTGTGTGTGGTGTGTGTGTGTGTGTGTGTGTGTGTGTGTGTGTGTGTGTGTGTGTGTGTGTGTGTGTGTGTGTGTGTGTGTGTGTGTGTGTGTGTGTGTGTGTGTGTGTGTGTGTGTGTGTGTGTGTGTGTGTGTGTGTGTGTGTGTGTGTGTGTGTGTGTGTGTGTGTGTGTGTGTGTGTGTGTGTGTGTGTGTGTGTGTGTGTGTGTGTGTGTGTGTGTGTGTGTGTGTGTGTGTGTGTGTGTGTGTGTGTGTAGCTCCACGGATTGGTCCATTCGGGTATGGGCACGTCATCATACACAGGAAGAAAACAATGGAAAAAGAGTCATCTCCAACGAGGCATTTTGGGGCAGCATAAACAGGTATTTTCTGTGCTTTACTCGCTGCAGGGTGTACTACTTTGAGGGTTTGTGACTCTGCAGACCGTTTACATGCATAAAAACCTTCATAACACACAAGGGGACGGGTAATAACCGGAAAAGCATGACATGGGACCTTTAACAGCTTGCTAGTTTTTATTAGGACACATATAGGTGTTAGCTAACTCAGTAGCCTATGTGGACTTTAAAAGGAAATAGTTATTGTAATTCACCTTTTTTTCACTATTGCAAAGCATATCATTTTGCAGAGAACCCGTGTCAGATCATATATTGTAGCATAGTGTTTGGGCCGGTTCACTCTTCATGTGGAGCGCTGGAGGAGGATAGGCCCTAGCCAAGAGTCTTCCTGCCAGGCAGATGGGAAAGCCATAGGGCCGCACTCCAGACAGCGAGGATACCTTCAGGATTAATTTGTTTATAGAGGAAAGCTAGGTTAGACACTCCATGGAATACTTCCTACATTCCCAACCTGCTTTGCCTGGATAATGCCAGATCTAAGTGAAGCGAGTGAGATACAAATCCACATGTATCTATGTCAACGTCATCAGTTTGGGTTGAGAATGACTCATAAGTAGTTTTCCAACTTCTTGTACGTTAGTTGACATTTGCTTTGCAAGGGATTTTCTTTAAGGTAACTTTTTTTAGGAAACAGAAAACACTGCACAATCACTTTTGTATATCTTAATAGGAAGTAAGTATAAAGTCAAGATAAAAAAAGAGGAAGTTGACGAAAGTAACAACACACATCTTTCAGCAACATGAGTGTGACCTTCCCTGCCCTGTAGTAAAATGCGAAATAACCAATGACAGATCAGTAAATGCAATTTGTGTGTTAGTGTTTTCAAGGACACATAAATATATGAAAATGAGTCTTTCTCTCATGCTGTGCAGCCACACTTGATTTAAAACCACACAGGCTGTCGGTTAAACGTTTTGAAAATGATGCACAACACGTTTTTCCTTTTGATGCACTGGCACCATACAAAGAAGAAAACAAAAATGAATTTGGTTTAAATATTGTCCTAAGTTAAACATCTTCAAGGATGTGCTTGAACAACATTATATGAATGTAACTGTATCTGTACTAAATATTCAAAGAGTTGATTGTAGGCTATGGAGTGTGGGAGATGTCATAGAGAAGAACACATATTGTTTTGCACAATTTAAAGTTCATTCTATACAAATTAATAAATTAGCAACTTAATTGTCTCCCTCTATGAAACCTCTCAGGTTCTGTAAGAATGAAATCATTAAAACTGTGACTCTAAAAATAAATGTAAAAAGTCCAAATTATTTGTATAATTCACAAAAGCATGAATAAATGATAAAACACAATTGTATTTTAAAGATGCAAGAAGCAATTAAACTCTCAATGTCAAATACTGTATGTTGAATAATATAATATGATGTAACATTATAAAAACTATACCTTTATAGTATATATATATATAGTATAGTATTTTGTTGACATTTCCCCAAATGTTTCCAACGTTTTTCTAACCAACAGAAATCTGTAATTTTAATCAAGACAAATACACAAGGTCTTTCATAAATAGTCCTTGTTATATCCAGTTGTATGCCTGCATTTTACATTACGCACCTTTATTATAATCAGATGTTTGAATCCCTCAGAAAATTGTTTTTTTGTTGTTGTTTTTTTTTTTAATGTGTTTTCAGCTGTAGTCTTGCTGTGATTTTCTCCATTAAATAAACATGTTTTACCCTGTTTCTCCAATGGACTATGCTGGGGGGCTGCGGCTTCAGCCACGAGACCGTTATCATTTTTTTTCGCAATTAGAAGAATTCTTAGTAAGAAAACTACATTTCTGTCCATATCACTGGGCAGCAGTATACTCAGTATATAAAGGGCTGGGTCCAAAGTAAAGGTAATGCCCAGCACCCGTTTAATCTCCTTTTGAACATCCTTCCAGAAGCCCTGAATGTTTGGACAGTCCCAAAATATATGTGTGAAGTCTCCCACCCGTCCACAGCCCCTCCTGCACAAATCAGAGGTATTGCTATATTTTGAAGTGATAGATGGGGTGTTCAAATATCTCATTTTCACCTTCCAATCAAATTCCCTCCGTATTGGACTGTTTATTATTGTACTGTATGTCCCACCTTGAATGTTTCTTCCCAATCCTCGTCACATATTATAATATTCGCTTCTAACTCCCATTTTTCTTTGACATCCTTATTGTTGCTGTTACATTCATAATGTAGTACCTTGTAAAGTATTGATATAGCCCCTTTTTTTGTCTCGTCCCCTGTATATGTCATTAACAGTTCCTCTAGTTTAGATGGGGCTTTGCGAATGTTTTCCCATTCCTTTTGCTTCCGAAAACCAGTCAGTATCTGGTGTGACCACCATTTGCCTCACGCAGTGCAACACATCTCCTTCACATAGAGTTGATCAGGTTGTTGATTGTGGCCTGTGGAATGTTGGTCCACTCCTCTTCAATGGCTGTGCCAAGTTGCTGGATATTGGCAGGAACTGGAACACGCTGTCGTATACGCCGATCCAGAGCATCCCAAACATGCTCAATGGGTGACATGTCCGGTGAGTATGCTGGCCATGCAAGAACTGGGATGTTTTCAGCCTCCAGGAATTGTGTACAGATCCTTGCAACATGGGGCCGTGCATTATCATGCTGCAACATGAGGTGATGGTCGTGGATGAATGGCACAACAATGGGCCTCAGGATCTCGTCACGGTATCTCTGTGCATTCACAATGCCATCAATAAAATGCACCTGTGTTCGTCGTCCATACCATACGCCTGCCCATACCATAACCCCACCACCACCATGGGCCACTCGATTCACAACATTGACATCAGAAAACCGCTCACCCACACAACGCCACACACGCTGTCTGCCATCTGCCCTGAACAGTGAAAATCGGGATTCATCCGTGAAGAGAACACCTCTCCAACGTGCCAGACGCCATCGAATGTGAGCATTTGCCCACTCAAGTCGGTTACGACGACGAACCGGAGTCAGGTCGAGACCCCGATGAGGACGACGAGCATGCAGATGAGCTTCCCTGAGACGGTTTCTGACAGTTTGTGCAGAAGTTCTTTGGTTATGCAAACCGATTGTTGCAGCAGCTGTCCGAGTGGCTGGTCTCAGACGATCTTGGAGGTGAACATGCTGGATGTGGAGGTCCTGGGCTGGTGTGGTTACACGTGGTCTGTGGTTGTGAGGCCGGTTGGATGTACTGTCAAATTCTCTGAAACGCCTTTGGAGACGGCTTATGGTAGAGAAATGAACATTCAATTCACGGGCAACAGCTCTGGTGGACATTCCTGCAGTCAGCATGCCAATTGCACGCTCCCTCAAAACTTGCGACATCTGTGGCATTGTGCTGTGTGATAAAACTGAACATTTTAGAGTGGCCTTTTATTGTGGCCAGCCTAAGGCACACCTGTGCAATAATCATGCTGTCTAATCAGCATCTTGATATGCCACACCTGTGAGGTGGGATGGATTATCTCGGCAAAGGAGAAGTGCTCACTATCACAGATTTTTTCAGATTTGTGAACAATATTTGAGAGAAATGGTTATTTTGTGTATATAGAAAACGTTTTAGATCTTTGAGTTCATCTCATGAAAAATGGGAGCAAAAACAAAAGTGTTGCATTTATATTTTTGTTCAGTGTAGATGGTAAAAAGTCTGGGTTTGTAGCTATTTTAGTGGCCCTGCTAATAGAGTTTTACAGTTTTGATTCCTTTCGTACCTCTGACCATATTTTCATCGTAGCCCTGATCCAGAAAGTCCCCAACCCTTTCTTTGCCTTTTCTGTCAAACATGGAAGTGCTCCCACATGTACATTATTACATGATTTTTGTTCCATATCATCCCAAATAGTTTCCGTGTCTTCAGTTATCCACATGATTATTGCTCTAATTTGTGCTGCTCAATAGTAATTATTTTAATTAGGTAGATTCAACCCTCCATTCTCTTTTGTACATAGAAGTGTCTTATATTTAATTCTCGGTTTTTTATTTTGCCACAGGAATTTTGATATTATTTTGTCCTGTAATTTAAAAATAGATTTAGGGATCACTATAGGTAATGACTTGAACATAGTTGTTTTTAGCAATTTCATTTAGCGGGTACATTTTGCAGAGTAGATATTCAGCGCCTGGTATAAAAATAAATCTGAAGGATGAAAACTCGATTTTGACAGGAAAGCTACTGGAGACTTCTAGAATTGTGTGAGTAACATTCTGTTTTTAGACTTCTCTGTTTCAGTGTGTGTACTCTGTATCAATGCTCTGTAGTTGATCTGACTGAAATTGTGATTTTAAATCTCAAAACCGCTACAGTATCTGTTAGGCAGAAACTTGGGACAAGTCATTTGACTGAAACCTTAAAACTGAACTAATTGACTGCTAGGGTTAACTTTGATTTAAACATTTGTAGAATACTAAGAGCTTTATTGAGTAGGTGTAACTGTATTAAGGGTTAAACTCATAACTTTATAACTTAGGGTTTAATGTAATTGTAAAACCATTGGGCCACTTAAAATACAATAACAAGTCAGGAGGGAGCCAGTCTAGATTTCCTTTTGAGGGCCACCAGCTGCAGAGAGTTAACTAATTAAAGGGACGTGGCCCCACATCTGTGAGAACTCAGCAATCAGGTGTCCATTTTAGGTAGCACTTTCCTGGAGCGTCAGACAGGCTAAGACGGACAAAGACATTGGAGTCCTGCGGGAGTCACGAGGGAGGCAAAGAGGAGGCAAATCCTACTTTGATTGAGCTAAAGTATCGCTGGTGTTTTATTTTATTTGGTTGTTTAGCCCCTCATGCTATAATCATGT
The DNA here is from genome assembly GCF_902827175.1 of Gymnodraco acuticeps. NCBI lineage: Eukaryota > Metazoa > Chordata > Actinopteri > Perciformes > Bathydraconidae > Gymnodraco > Gymnodraco acuticeps. Next base: position 3,610,611 of record NW_022989810.1, read on the forward strand.
GTATTTTCTCCATTCCTGTTCATGTGTCTTCTCGCAATTATCACTGGCCCCGTGTATCTCGTAATCGATATAACCGGCCTGCTCTCGTCTATCCCACATGCTCCACTGAGATCCAACATCTAGTTTCAGGTGGCCTGTGGAACTGCCAGTCAGCTGTTCCTAAGGCTGAATTCATCTCTGGCTACGCTTCCCTGCAGACCCTGGATTTCCTTGCTCTCACTGAGACCTGGATTACTCCATCCAACACATCCACCCCAGCAGCTCTCTCCACAGCATATTCCTTCTCCCATACACCCAGACCCACTGGCAGAGGAGGTGGCACTGGCCTCCTGCTCTCTCCCAAATTGAGCTTTTCCCTCTTCAAGCTACCTAACTTCACTCCTTCACCCTTTGAATTCCATGCCGTCACAGTAACCCATCCTATACAATTAACCATTGTTGTTCTCTACCGTCCACCAGGCGCCTTGGGGGACTTCTTGGAGGAATAAGATAATCTCCTCTCACACATCCCTGAAACTGGCCCTCCCGCTGTACTTCTCGGAGACTTCAACCTCCAGACAGGGAAGATAGACGAACTAACATCTCTGTTAACCGCCTTTGCTTTCTCACTGTCTCCGTCCCCACCAACTCATAAAGCTGGCAATGTCCTTGATCTCATATTCTCAAGGAACTGTACTACTTCTAACCAGTGTTGTGCTAGTTACTGAAAACCAGTAACTAGTTACCATTACTAGTTACTTCATTTCAAAAGTAACTCAGTTACTTTACTAGTTACTTACACAAAAAAGTAATGCGTTACTGTGAAAAGTAACGTTTCCGTTACTTACAAAAAAGGGCTCCCATTAATGCCCTTATAGCCTTCATTTCAGTACTGTTATTGCATTGGAGAATAATACAATCTGTTGATCAACTTGATTTCTTTGTGCTCGACAAAAGTGAAATAGTGAGAATATCTCCAGGTGGAGAAACTAGACTTGAGCTCCGCCGCCGCCATGATAGTCTTGTTAGTAAACAACACAAACACGCCCACAGCCCGTCTCCGCATGTGACACAGGAAGTATCTAAGTACATTTACTCAGTACTGTACTTAAGTACAGTTCTCATCTCTGTTCGCCTGGCTGTTGACTATATAAAAAAAACTAACGGAGTAACGCACCATGTAGTAACGGTAACGGAGTTACTGAATTTAAAAAGTAATGCGTTAGAGTACTAGTTACTGCCAATAATAACGGCGTTACAGTAACGCGTTACTTTGTAACGCGTTAGTCCCAACACTGCTTCTAACCTCTCTGGAAACCCGCTCCACACATCCGATCACTTCTTCATTTCATTCTCTCTACCCCTTTCCAAACATAACAAACTAATCTCTTCTCATCCTGCACCTGTCCGCCGTAACCTCTGTTCCCTCTCCCCCTCTACCTTTGCCTCATCGGTGCTCTCAGCCCTCCCTTCCTCGGACTCGTTCCAACTACTACCTCCAAACTCTGCTGCAGAAACTCTCCTCTCTACTCTCTCATCCTCTCTGGACTCTCTCTGTCCTCTCACATCTCGGCAGGCTCGTCAGTCCCCTCCTGCTCCCTGGCTAAATGATGCACTGCGTGCTAATAGAACCGTCCTTCGGGCAGCAGAGCGGAAATGGTGGAAATCCAAACACCGTGACGACCTCCTAACCTATCAGGCTCTCCTCTCCTCTTTCTCTGCTTCGATCTCTCAGGCAAAAAGCACTTTCTTTCAAGATAAGATCCAATCTTCCTATTCCAATCCCAAAAAACAATTTTCCATCTTCTCCTCCCTCCTGGACCCCCCAAAGCCCCTTCCCCCTCCTCCCTTCTGTCAAGCGACTTTGTTAACCACTTTGAAAAAAAGGTTGATGATATTCGCTCTTCTTTTTCTGACTCACCTCTACTCACCGCTGGGTCACCAGACCCTCCTTTCACCCACACACTGACCTCCTTTTCCCCTCTCTCTCCAAGTGAGGTTCTTACCCTCATTACCTCTGCCCGCCCTACCACCTGTCCTCTGGACCCTATCCCTTCAAACCTCCTTCAGACTATCGCTCCTGATATTCTACCGTTTCTCACCCATTTCATCAACACTTCTCTAACTTCTGGTCACTTTCCAAACAGTCTCAAGGAGGCAAGAGTAAACCCTCTCCTAAAGAAACCCACTCTCAACCCGTCTGATGTTATAAACTACAGGCCTGTCTCTCTCCTCCCGTTCCTGTCTAAAACACTTGAACGCGCTGTCTTTAAACAACTCTCCTGCTATCTCCATCAGAACAACCTTCTGGATCCGCACCAGTCTGGTTTCAAGGCAGGTCACTCCACAGAAACTGCCCTCCTTGCTGTCACTGAGGAACTGCACACTGCTAAAGCAGCCTCCCTCTCCTCTGTCATCATCCTTTTGGACCTGTCTGCTGCATTCGACACGGTGAATCATCAGATCCTCCTTCGCACTCTCCAAGAACTTGGAGTTTCAGGCTCTGCACTTTCCCTCCTCACCTCATACCTCAAAGACCGCACCTACAGGGTTACTTGGAGAGGGTCCGAGTCCGACCCTTGTCAATTAACTACAGGGGTCCCTCAGGGCTCTGTTCTTGGTCCCCTCCTCTTCTCCTTGTACACAAACTCGCTCGGATCAGTCATTAGCCCGCATGGTTTTTCATACCACTGCTACGCTGACGACACCCAATTAATTCTGTCCTTTCCCCGCTCAGAGACCCAGGTCGTCGCACGCATCTCTGCTTGTCTAGCTGACATCTCTCAGTGGATGTCTGATCATCACCTCAAGCTCAACCTTGACAAGACTGAACTGCTTTTCCTTCCGGGAAAAGATTGTCCCACTCTTGACCTAGCAATCAACATCGGCACCTCTGTTGTTTCCCCGACTCAGACTGCAAGGAATCTGGGTGTGACCCTAGATAACAACCTGTCCTTCACTGCAAACATCGCTGCTACAACCCGCTGCTGCAGATACACGCTTTACAACATCAGGAGGATGCGTCCCCAGCTGACCCAGAAAGCGACTCAGGTTCTGGTCCAGGCTCTCGTCATCTCACGCCTAGACTACTGCAACTCCCTCCTGGCTGGTCTACCTGCATGTGCCATCCGACCTCTGCAGCTCATCCAGAATGCAGCTGCTCGCCTGTTCTTCAACCTTCCTAAATTCTCCCACACCACGCCGCTCCTCCGCTCCCTTCACTGGCTTCCGATAACTGCTACAATCCACTTCAAGACAATGGTACTTGCGTACCATGCTGTGAATGGATCTGGCCCTTCCTACATCCAGGACATGGTTAAACCGTACACCCCAGCACTCCGCTCTGCATCAACCAAACGACTCGCTGCACCCTCGCTGCGAGGGGGACCCAAGTTCCCATCAGCAAAAACACGTGGGTTTGCTATCCTGGCTCCAAAATAGTGGAATGAGCTCCCCATTGACATCAGGACAGCAGATAGCTTACACACCTTCCGGCGCAGACTGAAAACTCATCTCTTTCGACTCCACTTCGAGCGATAGAACTATTAACGAAGCACTTATATACTAATAAAGGGCTGGCTTATCTAAAGCCAGTTGAGTAGCACTTGAAATGTTTTTGCTCTATGAAGCCTGATGTACTTATATGATTCTGTTTTCTTCAAGTTGTATTTTGTTGGTCGAACGCACTTATTGTAAGTCGCTTTGGATAAAAGCGTCAGCTAAATGCAATGTAATGTAATGTAATGAAAACTAAAGGAGCCCTAATTAGAAAAAGCTGACTGCAGCTTGGCCATGGTGGTGAAGACAATTACTCCCGTAATCCTAAAATATTTTGTTATTGTTTTGATTGAGAGTCCCATAATGGAAACCCTCATTTGCAATTGAAAACTTTGATTCCCCATTAAGTTGAGAAATGATTTGTTCCCCCACTAAATACAAAAGCACCACATGCAGCCATTTGTGGGGAAACATGACAATTTATTTCGTCAGATGCTTGAGAGGAATTAGCATGAAATACTTGCACTTCTTATAGTTTAAAATCAATACTTTTTAAAGATGCTTAGATGGCACCTAAAATAAGATATGGAAGAGGAAGTTCAGATCTGGAATAGTAGGTCATTAAGGAACCGTACTGCCTGTGCCCTTTAATACCTTCAGAGTTACTTAAGAGTTATTCATATTCCTCTTTTGGCTTGAATGCTGAGCTGTGGCTCAGAGAGGGGGTTTGACTAGCCCTTTCAATCCTATTTAGTTGACATGGAGCCAGTTAGCCCTGGATTACCTGTCCTCTCCACAGCCGTCACTCTGCTGGCAGCTTTACAGAGATCATCAGGGCCTCAGGAAGTGTTTCACTCTCAGTGTGACCAGAACGTGACCAACCACCTGCTGCCTTGGTGGTTGTCCAGGACTTCATACTACTCTCATGTCTGCACAGTGAAGCTACAGCTAGCAGCCACTTTAGTAGGCATACAGACGGGAAACAGGTTGAAAAAGTCTCAATGCTTAGTCATATTTATCTTTTTTACAAAGTCTGAAGTGTAAAAATATCAGTGGTTGTCGAAGCATTGCTGCTGCTTACTGCACAATGGAGACACAACGTTAACAACTTCCTAATCCTGCACCAAGATATATACCAGGACATTGCCCCCATATAACCTTTAGAAAGAGCCAGACTAACTGCTGTATTGTGTTGAAGTCCATATGCTAATTTTAGCTAACTGCTGTTGTGGAAACTTTCACTCGTCAACAATCTGGAGATGTACTAGTAGTAATAATAATAATAATAAAACTGGTCCGATGCAAACAGAGTTTACTTGTTGGTTCTTTATTTAAAGTGCTTCAAAGGTACATGTCATACAGTAGTCTGCAGGAGTGCACACAGAGGTGTGTTGTGTGTGTTGTGTGTGTGTGTGTGTGTGTGTGTGTGTGTGTGTGTGTGTGTGTGTGTGTGTGTGTGTGTGTGTGTGTGTGTGTGTGTGTGTGTGTGTGTGTGTGTGTGTGTGTGTGTGTGTGTGTGTGTGTGTGTGTGTGTGTGTGTGTGTGTGTGTGTGTGTGTGTGTGTGTGTGTGTGTGTGTGTGTGTGTGTGTGTGTGTGTGTGTGTGTGTGTGTGTGTGTGTGTGTGTGTGTGTGTGTGTGTGTGTGTGTGTGTGTGTGTGTGTGTGTGTGTGTGTGTGTGGACCTTGGCGGTTCTGCTGTAACTGTTGCTGTGCAGACAAAGAGAGATAACACTTTTTGCTGACTGTCATCTTGCAATGCTCTTTTGAGAAACAAGAACTGTATTGTTCGAGTGTGACCTTGGCAGGGAGCATCTGGGTGAACAACAAGTCGAGCAATGAAAACTTTACTGAGTTCACTTTTCATCATATAAGCGCTGCATTTGGTTTATACCATATAAAGTAATATAAGAAATTGCTACTACACTGCCTGCTAGCTGTAGCTTCATATCTGCTGCATGAGATGGTATCAATTGTTTTTACTCACTCTGTAGAAGGTGATCCTATATCTCAGAGAATATTTAAGAAGTGGACATAGTCACAGTAACCCATTGGTTTGTGGGCTATGGTTCTTGGTCGTTGCCAAATGTATGCGATCCAGAAGTTTGATTGTACTTACAAGTCTTAAAGGCAATTTGTGGCAATCAAAATAGAAATATTAACTTCCATGAACAGAAAACATAGTGATGTTTTGCGTTATTTAGGATAATTACTACACTGTGGTAGCCCTGTCAATCACAAGCTAGCCATGCCCTAAAGCAGCGGTTTCCAACCTGTGGGCCGCGGACCCCTAGTAGGACGTGAAGGCATTGCAAGTGGGCTGCCAAATAATTTGCAAAACATTATATTTGAACCTCCTTTCCTTTCTCTTTCTTGATTCTCTTTAGCAACGGTCATTACAGTCCTTGACAGCGGCCTGTACTACTGGATTAACAACCTGTCACTGAATTGACCAATCAGAACTTTATTTAGCATCCGTAATGTTTATGGTTGAATGTAGGCCTCGACCATTTTTTAGATTCTTAAGTGGGCCCTGAGTTGAAAAAGGTTGGGAACCGCTGCCCTAAAGCATACCTTGCTTTTCTGTGTATTCTCGAAATAGGACATTAGTTTACAAAATGAACAGTATTGAACCAGGACGGAGCTGCCATCCATGGAGGATCTCCACTCCCAGCGGCTCAGGAAGAAAGCCCTCAGGATTATCAAAGACCCCCATCACCCCAGCCACAAACTGTTCTGTCTGCTGCCGTCTGGCAGGCGGTGCCGCAGCATCAGGACTAAAACCACCAGACTCAGGGACAGTTTCATCCCACAGGCCAGAAGACTATTAAACACCTGAACTTTGAATCGACATCCATAACATTCATCTGGCTGCTACTTAGAAATATCAATATTCCAATTACTTAGACTATTCTGCACTATTTCTACTATATTCTTTTTTATTTGATTTACTTGCACTACTTTATCAGTTTTATTGTGTTGCAAACTGCTTTAACGGGATTATTTATTGTCAAGAAGAAGAGGAGAAATGTGCGTAAGAAAATCCACAAGATTCCTGAGAGGGGTTGATATCGACGGAGGGAGGATAGTGCCAAAGTGCGACTTGAGTTGCTGTGACCTCAGATTGTTATAACTACACTGTAGCTATGCACAAATGACAATACAAACCTTGAATCTTGAAACTAGCAATTGATTCATTAGAAAAATGTTTACTGAGGTAGTAACACATCAAGTAAGACTGAAAACAATTATTTCCATAGACTTCTATACAACTCGGGCTGTCGTCCCTTGCGGCTCATTGGAAAGCATTCACGTTTAAGGCTTTTACGCATTCGTCTCAATTTCTAAATTCTGAGTTTGACGGTTGTTATTTCCTCAGAATGTCAAACTATCCCTCCACTGAACAAAGATGAGCATGTTTGCTGATCGTCCTGTCTTTTGTTTCATTGCCAAAAATGCTTTTTGAAGTGTACACACGTGTGAAAGAAGTAGAGTGATCTTAAGCGTGCTGCTAAAATGACAAAGATTAGAAAACCATGCTTTCGTTAAAGGTGTAGCTGTTTGATGTGGATGTTTTCCAGCGTACTTTCAGCATCCAGTAGGCTGTCATACCATTAAGGTGAATTTACTGAAAGCCACCAGAGAGAGCACATACAGCACAGAGATCACAGCGTGTCTGTAGCATCTCTCTCAAGTGCTTCAGCAGCAGCATTCAGCTTCTTTTAAGCTGTTAGATCTCGAAGACATATAATAGAGCAGATTATAGAGATGGGTTGCTTTATCTCCCCGTGAAACAAGACCCCCTTTTGTAACCTTCAGCATTAATCTGCCAGGATCATTTGAAAGGAGGCTCACCACACACGCCAGCTCTTTGGGATCAAAAAGAAATAAAATAATCCTCTGTACAGAACCTGAATAACCCACGCTATTTTCTCTTGACCGCGGAGCGATTCTCCAGCTTTTTTTTGTCACTAGAGGTCAGAAGCATTTGGATTGAAAAGGATTGGAAATCCCACTTTCTGTCCTCGTGCCTCTGATCCACAACCAAAGCTAAGTCTGCCGTCAGCTCTGGGAATATCTCTGTGATGACAAACTAATGAGCCCCTGCTGGAAATCCAGTTATCCCTTTGAAAGATGGGCGAGGAGACACAGAGGGGATTTGCCAAATGACTGGGACTTTGTTTTCTACGTTATGTCATCGCTCACGTTTTCTCAAGGAACTTGCAAAGTGCTCGCCCATATGTGAAGCCATTGTCACGCCGCATAGTTTCTGAGGTCAAGTGTTTCGGATTGAATTTGACACTGTTATTCCATCTTTTTTATTCCTCTTGCGTGACACCAACAGAAAAAAAAAAGAGTTCTGTTGGAGTTCAAGAAAGAAAATATCTAATTTAACATTGGATTTAAAACCCTTGCTGTCATCACTACAGCTTGCACCTTGCATGCATTGTCTCATCGCTCGTCGCGGCTCATTAGCCTGTTTTTCCTCTGCTGAATGTGAGGTTGGTTTGAAAAAGGTCACGTTTTTCTGGATTGCTCCAAATGAGACAGCATTCTAATAATTACAGTGCAGGGACCTGAACGTCAGCATCTCTTTTTGCTGATTTTGGAAACAAACTAAATTCCACAAAAATCTTTCCTTTAGAATTATTGTAATTAGAATATAGGTATGACATGAAAGTGCGAGGAGATTTAAATAGCCCTTGTTGCAGGACCATAATATAATCCTTAGAATTTAGGGTTCTACCAATAGGCCCCTAAATCGTTTTATGTTTTTAGGCTATTGGTAGAATAATTCTTATTTAATTTGTCACACTGTTGCCGGAATTTAGTATTTCCTTCTCAATGTTCATCTTATGGAAGAAATACTTGGACAGTCCCTAGAATTTCCCCCACACATTTTAAACAGCAAAGAAACTCATAATAAAGGTGACAAATTATGCTAATGTTCAGGTTTCATATTTGTATGTAGTGTCTCTCCTGTGACATGTTTTTATGCTTTAATGTTCAAAAAGCTCTTTATTTGTCTCATACTGCCTGTGCTGCAGCGCGTCTTTTCACCCTCTGTCTGAAACCAGAGCCCAGTCCCAGCTCTGTTGTGATTGGTCAACCGCTTAGAGATGTATGGCCCTAAGCCTAGCACATACAATGTGTTGGAGCTAGCTAATATAAGTGCAAGTGTTACATATTGTCACTATGCTATATCAAACAAGTAGGTGGCTGCACCTTTTCGCTTTGATCTTAAGTATGCTTCTGTATACAGTCTATTTTACAGAAAAGCTTGTTCAAAAAAGGTTTTTATAATTTCACATTTTCTATTATTTAACTTTTATGTTTTTAAATATTAAAGACTTTGGGGCTCCATACCTTTAGAGGAATAAAATGATATGTAGATGTTTAATATCTGTACCCTACTAATGTGAGCACAATTCTTAGTTGAGAAGATCTAGCCATTATGTAACAAGAGTGCTTGATGTTACATTTTGGATCTGCTAACATTCCTGATCTGAAGGAAGATGCTCAAAGGCCACTGGGATGTAACATTAATGGTAAATAAATCCAACTCATGCAGGCAGAAATATGGCTCAGGAAAACAACAAAATCTCTATTTTTTTCTTTTATTGCGCTGAATTTGGCAGAAATGTGTTCATAGACGTCCAGAGAAAAACACTGCGCTTGTTAAACATTGATTTACGGGGAATAGCAAAAGAAGGAAACAACATTCTGTTTTGAGTTTTATTTTATTTTTACAATCCATATTTTACTGTTAGTTGCTGAATGTTTTTAAAAAGACGAGGAGACAGGAAGAGACATGGAAAACTACTTAAAGGTTGTGTTTTTGAATACTTGCTGCCTTTGAATTTTCTGACAGCATAATGTCATTCATGCCTTTCAATAACCTCCACCCCGTGAATCATCCATTTAAATTGAGTATTGACATGCCAGGTTGCATTAACACAAAGGGCTCTGGTTTGGAAGCGTATAGGCTGCTGTTAGCCTCTGACAGCGCCTTTGATTTAGCTTCGCACCGTGTACGGGCAAAAGAGACCGGGCCCGGTCCATAGCAACCATCCCTCTACACCTGGGAAACACATTGTCCATTGCAGTTCCACATACATTTCCAGATGTGGGATTCAATTTCAGAGACCTGCGATAAACCTGTCTGACATGTGCGAAAACAAAGCATGAAAATAAAACAAAATATATGTTTAGCAAATAAACCGGTGATCCAATCTTCAAGACTACTAATCCAAAAACCATCCTTACATTTTCCTTCTCAGCTCTTCATGTCATTTTGGTGATATATGAGCTTATGTTTGAGCTGTTTGCAATGAAAATCTGCACAATGTGATTGTAAGCTTGAATTAAACTGCCTGTGTGGGAGTGACACTGCGCAGAGGCAGAGCTCCTGTGTGGGCCGTGGCTTAAGAGAAAGTGCAATAGAGTAAATGGGATAATCAGGGTTTACAGGTCTTGGTGGCCGTGGTGACGCAGGGCTTTGCGCTGCCAAATGGAGCACCTGTGACAGAGGCTCCGCCCTCACATTGCCACTGCCTGTCCCTTAACCTTACTGACCCTGGGCCGCCACTTTCATCCGGCCCTTAGAAAATGCTCCAGAAAATGTGAGCTGTAAATAATAGGAGTGTATTTTATAAATATATTTACCTAAGAAGAACTGAACAAGATTCAATATAATAAAACAAATGCAATAAAGAAAAACAACCAATTTAAGGTATTGAAACAGGCCTCATTTAACACAGGTTGCATAATCATTCACAGTGTCAGTTTACTGCACATTATTTAAAAGCATTCTGGTGTGTGGATATGTGCAAATGTGTGTGTGTGTGTGTGTGTGTGTGTGTGTGTGTGTGTGTGTGTGTGTGTGTGTGTGTGTGTGCGCGTGTGTGTGTGTGTGTGTGTGTGTATTTATGTGGTACATTTATCAGTAGGTGCTTCACCACTCTGGTCTACTTAAAGTTGTTTGATTCTCAATGCTTTCCATATTTGTATTATTATTTTCTTTATATCTTTCTTTTACTATTTGTGTTCCCTTTTAAATGTACAAACATTGTCAAATTACTATGCACTAAATGTGAACAACGTCATATGTTAGCAAACATTAAATATCCTGCATTTAAAAAAGAAATTCAAATAAGAAAAAAGAAAAACTGATCCTAAACAAAAAAAAGCGTATTTTAATAGTGTATAGCAGGGGTGTCCAAACTACGGCCCAGGGGCCAACTGCGGCCCGTGGTCCATTTTTAATTGGCCTGCAGAAAATTCTAAAAGTATAATGGGGTATGGCCAACACATGAAGATAGTGCTTGTCTTATATTGTACTTCTTAAATATATATGTACAAATATATTACACAATATTCATTGTTGTTGTTTTGTCAGTGTTAATAATCCTAATTTTCAAATAGATTCAGTCAATTAAAGTTAAATTTTTATTCTGACAAACCTTGGTTGATAAAAAAGCTCTAACTGATTTGTATAACATCAATCAATCAAATAACCTTAACGACCCCTGAAATGGGTAATATATGGTAAAAAGCAAGATTCGTTTTTACTTGAATTTGTAATACTGTAACTTAATCCAATTCCTCAATCCACAAAGAAATGCACATATCCTTTACTCAGAAACGGTGTAGTATGACAGGTAGAAACAAGTCATTCCCCGGCTGCAATGATGCGCAGAGACGATGCTGAAGACGTGGGTGACCCGGAGAGACTGACCAATCAGAGCAGTATTTTTCAGGAAGGCGGTCTTAAAGACACAGGCGCTACAACGGAGCATTTCAGAAAGAGACTGAATATAGGTGAATTCAGATGGACAGTATTAGAAGAATAATGTATTTTACTAACATTAAAGCATGTAAACATGTTTGGGTAGAATCCCTAAAATACCAGTGTGAACTGGTAAGGAATATAATGTCTCCTTTAAGTATCTTGTTGTGTATTTTAAGATGTGTGCTACAGGTGACACACATCCTGCAGATTGTACATAATGGACTAATCTGAAGTCAATTTAAGAGTCTGCACAGCATGACCCAGCGGGCATTAATGGTCTGGGGGTAACTGGCTTATGGGATTACAGAGAAATATTTCCTGTCTGTTTTAAACAGCAAATTCATCAATGGCTATTAAGTACAAGTGTAATGTATACAGCTCAATAGTACTAAATCTTTCAGACCCTGTGTGCCAATTGCCAAAACCGAAATCAGCCCACAGAGGGCGACATGGCAACACCGAATAAGCATTATAGGCAGATCATAACCAGCTGAATTTTACATAGATTAAGAAACAACAACTTTATATTTCTTTGTTTTACTTTTACTAGGCCCTACTTACAATCTACATTTGTTTAAAATGATCATGACACCTGACCTGCCTCTAAATATCTTGTAATCTATGAATGAATCCAGGTGCATCAATTAGTAGAACATTTGTATGGAGTAATAATCTTGTTAATGAGCACTTAAATTACTTCAGATTAAAAGCATTGTAATAATATGATTAAAGTAGGCCTGGGGAGCAGGTTCCTTCAGAGGAGTTGTACAGTGCTCGTGCTGAGCAGCAGGGCTCGCGGAGAGCAGCAGGCTGTCAGAGGGGGGCGGGGTGACGCACAACTGACATCCCCACACTACGGAGCTGCTTGTTGCAGAAGGACGCAGCATGTCAAGCGGGCAGGTAACGGTTAACTTCTCCACAAGTGGGAGAAATATGTCGAACTAAAAAGAGTTGAGGAAAGAAATCTGGATTTCCTGAGCGCATTCAAACTGCTTTAACGGGATTATTTATTGGCAAGAAGAGGAGAAATGTGCAGGAGCTGTGCGTAAGAAATCCACAAGATTCCTGAGAGGGGTTGATATCGACGGAGGGAGGATAGTGCCAAAGTGCGACTTGAGTTGCTGCGTATTCATGCATATTCATACAATTATAGGCGTGCCTTTGGGCGATGGAGTCACGGCCGGAAAAAGCAAACCCCCTCCTGGATCACCAGCGACCTTCAAAGACTGATGCGCAGCGCTCGGACGCACTGACAGTGGCACCGGGGCAAATATTTTAAAAGCACAAGAGAAAGAGAGGAGAACGTTAGCACTCCTTTATCTCCACGCTTCTTGACTGGCTTCGTCAACACAACGACTGCTGCGCCACTGGATCTCCAACACGGGCTTATTGCACAAACTAAAACGCACCGCTGCACTATTTGCATTGGGTTTTTAATATTTTAGTTTATTTGTAAAATCAGAACGGACGACTTAAGATCCTGATGCGGATGAAGTTACAGCTACTTCATATAACTTGTGCGTAAATACGCATTAATTTGTCACATTTTGAAAAAACTATTTATATATTTTATTTTATATTGAGGACTTTTCCACGCTTCACCATGTCAGAGGACGATAGTAGCTCCACCACCAGCATTATGTCCGACACCGAAGGCAGCAACGTCAGCGTCCTCAACTGGGAGCAAGTGCAACGGCTGGACGCCATCCTGAGGGAGACCATCCCGATCCACGGCCGGGGGAACTTCCCCACTCTGGAGATGCAGCCGCGGCAGATAGTAAAAGTAGTGCGTAGTCGGATGGAGGAAAAGAAGATCCACGTCCGGGACGTTCGGTTAAATGGCTCTGCAGCCAGCCACATTCTGCACGGGGACAGCGGACTGGGCTTTAAGGATCTTGACCTCATATTTTGCGCAGATATGAAAGGGGAAAGTGATTTCCAGACTGTGAAGGACATAGTTTTGGACTGTCTCCTAGATTTTTTACCCGACTGTGTGAATAAGGAGAAAATAAGCCCATTAACGTTAAAGGTACATTAACCCTTTTAATTCCTCATTGTTTACTTTCGGATATGTGATAAGATGGGATTGCATTTGTGCCAATTCGGCTTAACGTCCATTACGCACAGTTTAACGTGCAATTAGATTAGTTTAGTGATAGTAACATATTCGTTTTCTTTAGTTAAGAGGATTGAGTTAAACCAATTTAGAATGGATCCTGAGCTCAGCCACATACATCCCATATACAAGTACATTATATGGTCTTATATATGTATGTCAATAGCTGCATGATTTAAAACACATGTGCGGCTATAACTTTTTCTTATAGATATTTTAACATGAATTCTATGCTAAATGTGCACGTTGAACTTTTGTTGTAATTTTAAGGCTGTTTACTTAATATAATGCTCCTTTTCTCTCCCTCACACAAACGCAGGAGGCCTATGTTCAGAAGATGGTGAAGGTGTGTAATGACTCAGACCGCTGGAGTCTTATCTCCCTCTCCAACAACCGAGGAAAGAATGTTGAGCTGAAGTTCGTGGACTCTCTCCGGCGGCAGTTTGAGTTCAGCGTGGACTCCTTCCAGATCAAACTGGACTCCCTGCTGCTTTTCTACGAGTGCTCAGAGAACCCCATGGCCGAAACCTTCCACCCCACCATCATGGGCGAGAGTGTGTACGGGGACTTTGGAGAGGCCCTGAATCACCTACGCCACAAGTTAATCTGCACCCGGAACCCCGAGGAGATCCGAGGCGGGGGTCTGCTGAAGTACTGTCACCTGCTGGTGAGGGGTTTCCGGGCCGCCTCAGAAACAGAGATGAAGTCCCAGCAGCGCTACATGTGCTCGCGTTTCTTCATCGACTTCTCTGATATATGTGAGCAGCAACGCAAGCTGGAGTCCTACCTTCAGAAACCACTTTGTGGGCCTGGAGGACCGCAAGTACGACTACCTGATGACCCTGCACGGGGTGGTCAACGAGAGCACGGTGTGCCTGATGGGACACGAGAGGCGGCAGACCTTGGGCCTCATAGCCATGCTGGCGGTGCGCGTTCTCGCCGAGCAGAACGTCATCCCCAACGTGGCCAACGTGACATGTTACTACCAACCTGCTCCTTACGTGGCAGATGGCAACTTCAGTAACTACTACATAGCGCAGGTTCAGCCGGTGTTTGCTTGCCAGCATCCTGCATACTCCACCTGGCTGCCCTGTAACTGAGTCAGCCCCAGGTGGAGGTGGAGGGAGAGATTTGTTTAAACAGGAGCGGAGCAGCAGACCTGCCCAGTGTTTGACAGAAAAAGGAGGCTTCTTTTTAATGTTTTGCATCAAAGCTTGTGTTTTGGCTTTCACTCCTATCTGATGTGAATATCTCACATTTCCTTGAAATGCCAACGTCATCTGATCCTGCCCAGGCCAAGCAGGTTGGGGAGAGACTCATTTGTGTAGCTTGGAAATAAAAGGCTATAAGTGCGACAGCCTCTCAGCAGAACTGTCATCAGAACTGATCGAATCTGTCAATAACTGATTAGTCAGCACGCTCCAACAGCAGACCACAAACGGCTGCATCAGTGCCCTGAAGCTGACAGTTTCTCCACACACACACACACACCCTCGCACACTCAAGGTGAAATCAGATGTGTGTGTGCAGGGATCCAAAACCTGCACCCTAGACTGAGCTTTACTAAAGCTTAAACTGAGGTGAGATGCTGGTTTAAGTGGTTTCGATAACAAACCGGCATCCTCGCCTCGCATTTGGATATAATTATGGTTGTTTACAGACCAAAGATTTTATTTTGATTGTTTCTAACATTAAAACCCCATTTTCATTGGGGGTTAACTAAACAAAATATGAAGCTATGTCTATTTGTATATGTGAACATAACGTGTTTTTAAGTGCCTACAAAAGAATGAGCAGTCCATATGATTTTTGTGAATTAGCCCCCACTCTGTTTATAGTCAGGCACACACAAGACAACAGCACCCCAGACTGGCTTGTGAATGTACATGTGAAACCATGCAGTCAGTGTTTATGTATGTTTGGACGAAACCATGCCTTAGTGGGGATTTTGCAGTAAAGTAGCAGTCATATGTCCGATCAATGGATTGTTGAAAAAGGTTCATATTTTTCATTTCATTTCTGGTGTTAAAACTACTCCAAACATGCTTTAACATTTCCCAAATGGATACAGGTGTTGCATATTCTACAAGTTTATTTGAAAAAACAGATACAAGTCATTCGTTTGAATCAAACATTTCTAGGTGATGCACAATAACTATAACAATTGAGAAAATAAAATCAGAAAAAACATTAAAACAACCCAACACTGGTTTGATTTACATGATCTGGATTGCTCACATAGTAAAAAAACAAAAAGGTTATAGAAAAAAACAAAAAAAACGATATCCGTTTTTGCAAGTGAACACTTCACTGTTCAGAACTTATGACACTTTTTATCCACATCAATGCAGCAAAAGGAAGGCCCACTCACACACAATGACCCTGTATATTAAGTACAGCGATGCTTCTCTTATTTATCACGTGAGGCAGAAACAGTTCACAAGTAAGAGACACAGAGCGAGGACAGGACTACATTGAGAAACGCTGCTGTCTGTCCCCTATGCTTCCTCCTATAGCAGATATTTGCAGAGACAGAGGATGAGACACTGTTTGCTGTAGCACCCTGGCAGGGAATTCCTCAGCTGCTGCTGAAGAGCTTGAACTATAAGCGTAGGGTTGTGTCTCCAGACGCTGTGTTCAGGGTTCAGGAAAACCTTTGACTGCCCCGCTGATAGCCCTGAAATTTAATGGGGAAATATGTTGATGTAGAAGAAGATATAAAAGACAGTGGAGGAAGAAAAAAGGGAGAATGTAGTGGTGAAAAGGCAGGAAGGAGAGATAGGTGCAGCTGGTGATGGGGTTTATATCTTGGCCTACCAATCGTTACTGTACTCTGTTAAGGTCAGACTATTGGGTGGTCCAAAGCATTCTGGTAAAACCATTTGCTCATCGTTAAAAAGTGGAAACTGAAGAAATATCGCCTGCATTTACACCAGCTTCAAAGTCTTTATGAATTGCAACCTAGTTTCACGATTTAACAATGCTTATTCATGTTTTTTATGCTTCATTCCACACCGTGTACATACATGATTACACGCTTAAGCTCACTTACTACTTATACGTATGTGCTATATAAATAAAACTTGATTTGATTTGATTTGATTTATACAGCAGCCTTTCTGGATTGCAGATTTACAATTACAAGCATAGAACTTAGAAGACCTGCATTAACTACATTTCTCTTGCTGGAAAAACTTTCACAGCTTCTGATTCTGATCATCCATAACTGCTCTGTTCATCTTCTTAATGGCTGTTTACATGGATGGCACCCTTTGGTTTGTGCAGGCAATGTATTTTCATTTTATTCTCAGTGAAGTCCGAACAGCTGACTAGCTAGCTAGCTCCTGTCGGTCAGTGATCGTCCTGTCAGTTAGAGATTGTGGGTTACTATATTGTCTTGTATCTCCAATATCTGTTTCCGTACATGCAGTCTTTTACAAATCACACTTTGAGAAAAAAAAACGACAGAAAAAATATCCTTGTCTTGTATGTATATTTTTTAATGATTGTTATTTTTACAAGTGTTTGAGACATGTATGTCGCAGTGCTTTTGAATCTGTGATCGGGCTTCAGAGGATATGTTCTCAATAGCTTTTTTTGCTATAATATGTTATATGTCCATTGGGTCAAAAGGTTAAATATGTTTTCATCAATAAAATATCGGAAATCAGGATTCTCACGTCTCTTTGTTATTGGTTTTGAATTGAGATAACTGCACCCAAATGAAAATGCAAAATGCTAATGCTAATTTGTCAATGAACTTCATATTTATTTTCAAGTAAAGGACAGTGAGAGTGTCTCTTTTCACTGACGTCAGCCTTTCAGTTGCTTTCAGACGGGTTCCCTGCCCACATACTCAGAGAGGAAAATCCCTGCCATGGCCCGCGGGGCCAGAGAGGCCCGGCCAGAAAAACATCCAGAACTTCCAGAAAGAGCTGTTGTTGAATGTGAGGGGATTTGCATCCGACCCAAAAAAGACTTCAACACTTTTGTGGAATGAATGTCTTTGCCAGCTCATCAAATTCTCTCTGTGACAGCAATGTAATGTCTCATGGTTGAAACGAAACTCTCCACCGCAGGCTGTCACACAGGTCACATGACACACTGTCCTAGATAGAGACATGCATGTCACACAGCGCTATATATAGCAGACATGAGAAGGATTTATTCACAGCTCATTAATCTGAGCCATTGAAGGATGATTGACAGGTTGTTTTGGTTAGCATATTTAACCTTAGTATTGAGATCCTTGACTGAAGTAAAAGCAGTAATATCACACTGTGAATATTCTCTGCTACAAGGGAAAGTCCTGCATTGAAAATCTTACGTAAGAGGATGTATGATGAGAAGAAATGGACAGTGAATCGACGGAAGAGGATTAGCGCCACATGTGAAATTGTTTTTGAGATCTGACCAAAGGTGAATTCTGAGTTTAAAGTCAGAATTATAAAAAAACACTTTCAGTCAGATCTCAATTTGTGGCTTCAGATGGCTTGTGTAGAAATGTTTCCTGTCAGTGTTTTACCATTATTATTTTGTGTATGCATGTATGTATCTACTGCTGTAGATGTTTAAGGTGGTGATTTTTTAACTCCTTTATATACTATTGGGCAGGCTACAGCAATGCATCATGTTCTTTAAGACCATCAAATTGTTTTAGGCTTTGTTGCGGACCTGTGAGAACCATATAGCTCTAAAAAGTCAACTTCAGATCCAAGAGGCTTTATAAATAGTTTAAGTATAAGATGTGTTCATTCACATCACATCTGGAGTTTGGAGGTTTTTACCGGACAGCAAGGGAAAAAGTAACTGAAGTTGTCAGATAATGGTAGTGGAGTAAAACGTACTAACAAACGGTGACATGCTTAAAGTAGCATCAAATGGAAATACCCAAGTAAAGTACAAGAACCTCCAATGGGTAAGAGGCTATTTGACTAAATGTAGTTACTTTCCATGGCTGCACAACACCATATTAGCACGCTTGTGTTACTGAGCTAGTGGAGATTTTGCCTGAAATACAATAACTTGGGAGGATAACCACTTGATTTGACTAACTGCTGAAGCACCTACATTATCTTCAGATTTGGAAGATAACAAGGGCCAGTATGGACAAGAGGAACAATGGCAGCAACAAAAATGTATATGTACATATTAAATGTACATATGTGTGACTGTGGCTCATTGATTGAATGGGTGTCTACCAATCGGAAGGGTCAGTGGTTCAATCCCCAGCCCCTGCAGTCAACAAAAGTGTCGAGGCAAAATACTAAACCCCAAATTGCTCCTCTGGTATAATAATAATAATAATAATAATAATAATAATAATAATAATGGTATAAGTGGGAACCTTTCCTTCAACAAATTCAAATGACTAACACTTGTGCTAATACCTGAGTCAGGCTACTATTTTTTATTTAAGATTTGTGCAAGATAAATCAAATCAAATCAAGTTTTATTTATATAGCACATTTATAAACGATTTTTGGTCGAGCCAAAGTGCTGTACATATAATAAAAATAGCCTACAGTAGAGACACTTTACAGCAAATACAACAGCACAGATTGTTCAGAATATCAGTATGAGAAAAACGACACCCTCTATCCTTAGACCCTCACATCGTACAAGGAAAAACTTCCAGAGAAAAACCCACAGTTTAAGGGGAAAAAATGGGAGAAACCTCAGGGAGAGCAACAAAAAAAAAATATTTTCTTTTATCTTTCATATTGCAAATAGGCATCATTATTCTTTCACTAAAGCATCCAGCGTTTAGTGGCAGCACTGAGCACACTTAAAGCAGTCAAGAACATTTCATGATTTATGTTGGATTGTACATGGACTCTTTTCAGTTTTAGTGAATTCAGCCCTTCTAAATCATGTCAGTCACTTTTGTTCATCTTAGGTGTATTTAAAAAAAAGTTGTTGTCTGATATAAAAGCTTTAAAACTGCAGCAATTACAAATGTAATAAAACCAATTACTTAATCTGATACCACAAAGGAACAAAATACACAAATAATTGCTAGAACCATTTAATACACTTCCGCATTAAAAGTACAGTACATGGATGGCTGGGACGGTAGTGTATATTCTAAAGTAAGGTTTTAGTGTAAGTCCATAGTGAGAATATGACTAGAAAATGAGACTTGAATAATACTGCATGATTTGTGTGAGAGTTGGTATTATCCTATTTTCTCCCGCATCTTCCATCTCCGCCAGTTTTGACACAATCATCAGCGGTTGACGTGCGCCCTCCGCGACCCCATCATCCTCTGTCTCCTCTGATAAGGTTGTGTGTGCACAAAATGCATAAATCTCCACTGATATAAGCTAAATCCAGGCTGCAAGGCTACTGGCACTCATGACAATTTGACCCTGTGTGTGTATAGCTTCCAATATTTCTGTCTTGATAGGTAATACAACTAGTATGATGAAATCTATTGAGAAACAGGAAGCACTTGGCTGATTCCTGCAAATGTATCAAATTCTGCATCAGCCACAGCACATTAACATGTGGGAAGATAATGCTTACAACACACTGACACTAGCTTAAAGTGGACCTATCATGCTATATTTGAAAACCTATATAAATGTCTGTGAAGTTTTTTTTTCAAAATACCAAACAGATCATACATTTTCTGTATCAGTCTGTATCAGATCCGTTGCAGCCCCGTTTTTAGAGATTTGGGTATGGAGGAAAAGAGAGAGGGTTGTGTTTTCTGACACTTGGTGAGTTCCCTGACACACCGGGGACACATATTCATGTATAAAAGACATACAAAAGTGCATTTTGCATGATAGGGCCCCTTTAATAAATGTGAGGTCATTGGCAGGAACAAGGTTTTGATTATCAAGCAAACTCTTGATTTGATGTTTTATGTGTTATGAATGAGGCTAGAGTGCAAAAGGAAGGGTTGCAAGTATGCTACAAATTCTCGTTAATGTCAGCAGATATCTCTTTTCTTTTTTTAATATTTGGCTCTAAGGACAAATTCCTCCTTCCGAGTCCCTAAATACCTACTCACCATGTCTCATTCCAGGTCCCTTTACTTCCTGCCTTGGTTCTTTTTCCCGCCATCGTCAGCGTCTGCCCCGCCCCTGATTGTTTCCACCTGTGCCCACTTGCCTCATGTATAATTGTCCTGTCTCCCCTTGTCAGTTGCCAGTTCGTCTTGTTCGTCGTTCCAAGACGCCAGATCCGAGCCATTGTTAAAGAGACTCAGTGGTTTGCCTTTTTATCCTCCATGTGAGCGCTTTACTTTTTTGACATTTTGTTACATCCTCTGAAAGAGGGATTTTCTTTCTTTAAGTAAAGATTATTTTCTTCACACCTTTTTTGTCTCTGGGTTGTGCATTTGATTCCTCATAATATTGAGTCAAGGTTCCTAACAGTGACAACATTTAGAAATTAGACAAGCAATCAGTGCGTCTTTATGAGTTGCAGGATATTTGCAGTTCCTACGTCCACACAAAATGAATTCAAGTAACATGATTATTATTAATTCATCCTTAGCCGATCTGGCATGTCCGTAACTTATCAAGTTTAAATTTCACCACAAATGACTCACAATATTTCCTATATAACAATTTATTTATAATTTAAATTTCATATAGTTACACTTCGACTTTCTATACTATGTCTATTCTTAAAATGTTTCGACATACTATACTATGAGGTTGTGAAAATTATTTTGAACATACTATACTCTTTTTTTAAATAGTTTTTATTTTTTCACATGTTCAACATACTTTGTCGTTTTACTGTGGGATTTCAAATATGTTACTTGGTCTTTTTTTTGGTCAGTGTTGTTTTAACTGTTGCATAGAGCCTGGAGATCATATCCGGGGGATAATTTCACGAAATCTCTGTCAAATTTAAACTTAAAATGCTTATTCAATGCAAGTGTGAACAAGGCTTATGTCTCATACCTGGTGGTGTTTCTAGTCTCAGTCTTAATTTCAAGCATGACTTTCCCTTAATCTCTTCCTAAGATCCCTTCTCATTTGTGGTTTTTCTGTAAAGAAGTCATGTCAAGTCGAAATTGATGTAACAACGGCGCCAAAGGGCCTAAATCCCAGGTCCTTAATTTGAGATGATGCATCAAACAAAATAGCCCTCTTAATTTAAGGGAGCTTTGATTTGAAAGTTTAAAGAGTTGTGAAAGTGTCTCCCCGCAGTAGCCAACTGGCAGAGGCTGATGATAGCTGACTACAGAGTGAACCCAAAAAGAAAGTACGGTGGCGGCTGGTGGAAAATATTTTTGGTGGGGCTATGGAAATGGTGACCAAACCATACTAGGGCGGTCCGGGGGATCGTCCCACGGAAGACATTTTTGAGAAATGAATTAAATTATGACTTCTGGTGATGTTAGAGGGGGGTGGGGGGAGGACAAATTGAGGCTTAAAAATATGAGATAATCCATAATCTTCAGTGTGGTTAGCTATGAATCTTCCAAAACTGTGCAACAGTACAGTATGCCCACACAAACTGCAGAACACTGGTGCTTTGGGAACACTCAAATGATTTAATTCCCATTTCAAATCAGGAGACTAAATATGAACATTATGTGTGTGTGTGTGTGTGTGTGTGTGTGTGTGTGTGTGTGTGTGTGTGTGTGTGTGTGTGTGTGTGTGTGTGTGTGTGTGTGTGTGTGTGTGTGGTGTGTGTTGTAGTGAAATATTTGTATTTATTCATGTTAGCAAACTATGGATAAGCTTAAAATGGGAATAATTTGGGTAAAACTGTGAGCTGGATTTGGGGCCTGTTGACATGTGTTTTTGAGGACAAAGGAAGATGGGGGGAGGTGAGAGCATGTCTTGAGTTGCATTCAACTTAGATCTAGCTACAGTGATTGGGGAAACCTAAGGTCTAAGGTGTTAGGGATATTTGGGGCTGCCAATCAAGGAGGTCCAAATGGGAGGATCTGATAACTCCTCCCATTGTCAAAGAGTATAAACACAGACACACACGCGGTGTTCAGCCTCTTTCCTCTGGCTGGCTCACGTGCAGGTAAATTCGGGATCCCAAAGATTAACTGTATTGAATTTGTACTGTATTGATTGTATTGTATTGTCATATTACCATTAAAGTAGATTAACGGTTACTTGGTAGCTCTGGATTCCTTCCTGTATTAACCAGCTTGATAGGGACGCGCGGAGATTTGAAAAGCGGACCAGATATCCCTTTAAATCTCTAAAAGCGTGTGTGTGTATGTGTGTGTGTGTGTGTGATACTTGCCAACCCTCCCGATTTTCGCGGGAAACTCCCGCATTTCTCCCGATTTCTGACACAATCAGATTTACTCACGACTGTTTCCACTCGGACTTTAATACAGCTACACCATTGTTTGGTTTCCATGGTAGCGCGTCTCTTTAGCAGCGCACGCAACTCAAAGTCTGAGAGGGTGAGGAAGATGAAAACTGAACAAGAATCGACAACTCGACCCTCTGCTCACTCCTTTCCTGTAAAATACAGGTCCAGCCCACACATATGCTCCATGGTGCCACAGGCATTGCCCTTACAACTACAATAAGCATGTAAATGTTAATCTACAGCTCCGTCGATCCACTAGCACCGGAGTCTCCAGCAGACGCAGCCATCCTCGACAACTACTGTAGCGTCACCTTGGATACGAGTCTAAACAACTCACAGACACACAGGCCAGGGCGCTGACAGGGCGCCCTTTGAGCATCAGATCTGACGACGCTGATTGGCTGAAATTATGTTTCGGCGGCATAGTTTACAGATAGCAACAGTCAGCTTGTTGGCTGCTGCTGCTCTGGCTGAGGGCTCTTTCTTACCGCCCGGACGAGAGAGGGTAATGATACACGCTGCGGCCAGGCAGGAAACATGTGACTTATCAGTAACTTTAGACATCGTAAAACAATTTTAAACGAGATTTTATTGTAGATTATACATTTTACTGATACCAACTATATAATATTTACCTTGTTCATTAAAAATAAAAAATATTATTTTTTTTAAATATATATTTTTATTTATTTTTAATTTTTAATGACAATCAAACATGTGGGAAGAGGAGGGGCGGCGCCCCTAGCGCCTCTATGGGCCGGCCGCCACTACCAGTGAATGTTTTCATATCAGTGGCGAATATCTCTGTGAGATATTCTAAAAAATAATATTTGAAAACATAAAACAAATATTTTTTTGTTGTTACATTTTTTCATTGGTTTTACCAAAATAACTTGATTTTAATTGTATTTAAAATAACATTTCCAAATAAATAAATCCTTCGAATCTGCCTGTTCAGTTTCTGTTGGAATGTGAAGGGTTAAATGCCGTCTCTGCGAGTTACTGTGAAGACGGGAGAGCTTGTTGGTCCCTCTCTACATTCACAGAGGGCCAGCTATAGTAACTCAACGAGAGAGTAATGTCAAATGACAGTACAATTGACCAATCATATCTTCCCTCTAAATGGGCGGGCTTTATTTTCACTGACTTTATGACAAGTTCCGCCCGCTGTGAAGTCTATGCAAGTGGTGCAGTGACGCGTCCTAAAACCCGGAAATAAGCTGCGCTCGGATTCCCTCGACAAAAATGTCTCCTAGGATTTTGGAAGATAGCTTGAAATAAGGTCTATGGAAACGAACCTGTTAGATAAATGCACGTTTTGTTATAGGTATAAAAGTAACGTTTCGCCACTGCTTCATAGTGACCTGTTTAGCTTTGAATAAAAGCTTAGACACTTGTCAATCATCCTCTCAGTCCCTCGCCCCATTCTGCTGCTGGTCTAAGTACAGCTCTCCAATGGCTTTTCCACAGGAGGGTTCGGAAATGTGTCTTCTTTTCGTGTCACTGTTAAGTTAAAAGCAAGGAGAAACTGATGGGGTCTATTCTGGTGCTAGCAAGCTAACACACTGTTTCAATGTATAATTTGGCCTGGTCTCAGTAATAAGAACATTTCATCGGTATAAAGCAGATTTGGAGCAAATATGCAACCTGGAAAAGTTTTTGAAGATGTTATGCAAGAAAATTGTGTGTCACACCAGGTTAGACAGAGTGACCCTGGAGAAAGAAGAAGGTTCTGGTAAAGGAGAAAACAATGAGCCGGAAATAGAAAAGAGATTTGTAGAGAGAGACAGAGTCTGAGGGGAGGAGAGGGAGGGCAGGGGGGAAGATGATCCTCTCTTCTCTGAGATTAGGGCCATGGAGGTTAGCAGGTATTAGTATAAGGAACTGCTTCCTCTGTTACTCAGGACTGGGGCAGAAAAACCGAGACAGTGAGGAGAGGGACAATCTCAAATACTTTATTCAGCATGATAAGGAAAATCCAACAACATTTGCTCTGATTGGTCTACAATCTTAGACTATGGTATAGCCATACTTTGAAAAATTAGTAATAATGCTGACATTGTTTTTTTGACACGGCATGTGTCATCAATTATTTCGTTTTTTTACTTAAATATAATGAAATATGTACAGCGCCGGACTGGGACAATAAGTCAGGCCGGGAATTATACACCCAGCCAGGCCACTACCAGTTTTTTTTTGTGCCATTTTGCTGGATTTATTTGTGAATATTTACAGCGTTGCTGCCCATAGTGATAGCCCTATTGTGACGTTTAGATACTACTGGGACCCCAAAGTAGAGACTGACAAAAATAAAGTTTCAATGAGTTTAATAAACAAAGGTAGTCCAAGGCAGGTACTGACGACAGGGAGCTTGGCTGGCCGTAGTAAATCCAAAAATAAAGCTGCGAGAAAACGTTCCCGACCAAAACTCAAAAAGAACTCCTTAACTAACTGCAAAGTGAACAACAACAGACTCCAGGCTGCAGAAAGGCACTCCGGACCGCGGGACAGCATGAAATACTCTGGCAGAGAAGTGAGGTGAGGGCCAGGCTCTTAAATAGCAGGTTAATCAAGTGAGTGGGGACAGGTGTGCCTCATCTGCAGCCAGGAGTAAACCAGCCACGCCCCCCCCGTCACACACCAGCCCTGCAGAGACGGAAAAACAGAGTAGTGAGGGGTAAAAGGAGCACACAACAAGTAAAACACAACAACAACAAAAACCCCATGCAAAACATAACAGTACCCCCCCCTCAACGGACGCCTCCTGGCGGCCTACCAGGTCTATCCGGGTAACGGACATGAAAGTCTCTCAAGAGTTTAGGGTCCAAAATGAGCGAGCGAGAAACCCATTGTCGCTCCTCTGGCCCATACCCCTCCCAATCCACTAAATACTGATATCCACGGCCCTGCCTTCGAACGTTCAGCAACCTCCGTACAGTGAAGGCCGGGTGGTTGTCGATGAGCCGGGGGGGTGGAGGGGGTTCGGTCGGAGGGCAAAGAGGGCTGCAGTAAACTCTCTTAAGGAGTGACACATGAAAAGTGGGGTGCACCTTCAAGGCAAGAGGCAACTTAAGCCTAACCACACTAGGATTGATGACCCGTTCTATCTCATAAGGTCCAATGTACCTGGGAGTGAGTTTTTCCGAGACACAGTCTGAAGAGGGATGTCACGGGAGGAAAGCCAAACCTTCTGGCCCGGTTGGTAATCCGGAGCTGGTCGTCGGTGACGATCCGCCAGCCTCTGGTTCCGGGCGGAGGTGCGGGTAAGAGCTGCCCGGGCTTCACGCCAGACTCTGCGGGCTCGCCGAAGATGCCCCTGTACCGAGGGAACCGCCACCTCTCTCTCTTGAACCGGGAAAAGGGGGGGGTTGGAAGCCGTTGGAAGCCATAAAGGGTGACATACCTGTGGCAGAGCACACCATGGAGTTGTGGGCGTACTCAACCCATGGCAGATGAAGAGACCATGAGGCTGGGTTTCGAGAGGCAACACAACGAAGAGCCGTTCCCAGGTCCTGATTTGCCCGCTCCGTCTGGCCATTGGTCTGGGGATGGTACCCAGAGGACAAACTGGCCGACGCCCCCAATGCCCGGCAAAAGGCCCTCCAAACTTGGGAGGAAAACTGCGGACCCCTGTCTGAAACAATATCCTGAGGGATACCATGCAGCCTAAAAACATGCTGGGTGAGAAGAGTGGCAGTCTCGAGGGCAGAAGGTAGTTTAGGCAGGGGGACAAAGTGCACAGCCTTAGAGAAACGGTCAACGATGGTCAGAATAGTGTCGTTCCCGTCTGATGGTGGGAGACCAGTCACAAAATCCACCGCAATGTGGGACCAGGGGCCGGTGGGGAATGGGAAAGGGGCGAAGAAGGCCAGCGGGGGCCTGATGTGAGGCCTTGCTGCGGGCACAGACGGAACAGGCTTCGTGTCTGCGGACATAGTGGGCCACCAGAAGCGTTGTTGAATTAGGGCCAGGGTCCGATGAAAACCTGCATGGCAGGCAACTTTGGACACGTGTCCCCACTGGAGCACTGGAGATCTAGCATCGGGGGAAACGAACAGCCGGTCTGGTGGACAATCCTGAGCCGCTGGATGGTCCTCCTGGGCCTCCTGGACCACCCTTTCAATCTCCCATCTAGCTGCTCCCACGACACAGGAAGATGGCAGAATGGTTACATCTCTTGAATCCTCCACTGGGGAGGCGAACTGCCGGGACAAGGCGTTGGCCTTCACATTCCTGGAGCCAGGCCGGTAGGTCAAGGTAAAGTTGAACCGTCCCAGGAAGAGAGGCCACCGAGCCTGGCGCGAGTTGAGCCTGCGTGCAGAGCGAAGGTAAGCCAAATTCTTATGGTCCGTCCATACTATAAAAGGATGGGTGGCTCCCTCCAGCCAGTGCCTCCATTCTTGAAGGGCCAGAACCACTGCCAGCAACTCCCGATTACCAACGTCGTAATTCCTCTCAGCAGGGGTCAGCCGGCGAGAGAAGAACGCACAAGGGTGGAGCTTCTGATCTGAGGGGGAACGCTGGGATAATACTGCCCCCACTCAAGAATCAGAGGCATCCACCACCACCACAAACTGGACCCCTGGATCAGAATGAGAGAGCACAGGAGCAGTGGAAAACAAACATTTCAGTTTTACAAAAGCTCCCTCAGCTGCAGGAGACCACTCATAAGGCAACTTGACAGAGGTGAGTTTAGTCAGAGGCACTGCTACCCTACTATAGTCCCGAATAAACCTCCTATACAAGTTAGCAAAGCCCAGAAACCTTTGCAACTGCTTCATGTTAGAAGGAGTGGGCCACTCGGTCACTGCTTGGACCTTGGCGGGGTCAGTCCTTAATTGTCCCTTGTCGACGATAAAACCCAGGAAACTCACAGAAGAGGCATGAAACTCGCACTTCTCAGCCTTAACGTACAGTCTGTTCTCAAGAAGTCTCTGCAGTACCAGCCTAACATGCTGGACATGCTCCTGAAGAGTGCGAGAGAAGATTAGGATGTCATCAAGGTACACAAAAACAAGCCTGTTTAACATGTCACGCAAGACATAATTAATCATAGCTTGAAAAACCCCAGGTGCGTTCGTTAACCCAAAAGGCATTACTAAATACTCAAAATGTCCCCTGGGAGTATTGAATGCAGTCTTCCACTCATCCCCCTCCTTTATTCTCACCAGGTGGTACGCATTGCGAAGATCCAACTTAGTGAAGATGGTGGCTTCATGAAGGGGAACAAAGGCTGAGTCTATGAGTGGAAGGGGGTACTTATTCTTGACTGTGATCTCATTAAGCCCTCTGTAGTCTATGCAAGGGCGTAGGGTCTTATCCTTTTTGTCCACAAAAAAGAAACCTGCGCCCATAGGCGATGAAGAGGGGCGAATAAGCCCAGCAGCGAGTGAGTCAGAGATGTAACTCTCCATGGCCTCCTTCTCTGGCCTGGAGATATTGTACAGTTTACTAGATGGAAAGGGGGTGCCAGGGAGCAAATCGATGGCACAATCGTAAGGCCGGTGAGGCGGCAAGGATAGAGCGTGGTCCTTGCTGAAAACCTCCTTGACGCTGTGATATTCAGGGGGTACAGAGGTGAGATCAATGGGTTTGGAGGGATCTGGTGCTCTAGTAATTGTGGGGGGTACAGCAGAGTGTAAGCAATGTGAGTGACAGAATAGACTCCAGTTAACGATAGACGAGTTGGCCCAATCTATGAGGGGGTTATGGAGCTTCAAACTGGAGCAGTACGGTGAGTGACTTGGGCTAGGAGTCTCCCATCTAAGGCAAACACATCCTTAGGTTCTGGAAGAGGCTCAAAAGGGAGTTTAGACTGCATCACAAAGTCAGAGTCAATGAAATTGTCATCCGCATCAAAATCAATCAAGACCTGCAGTGGAACAGAGTTCTGAGACCAGGAAATAGTACCTTTGACTGGGATGCGGTTGGAGGAGGCTGAGTTGATAGATGTGGGCTCATCAGTGCTCCCCCTGTCGCTGATGAGCCAGGTATTTTGGCAGAGAGGGACAACCGGCGCTGACGTGACCAGCCTGGCCACAGTAGAAGCAGAGTCTCTGACGAAGACAGCGTTGACGTTCTGATGGAGTAAGCGTCATCCTTCCCAGCTGCATGGGCTCCTCCATAAAGAAGGGAGAGACCTGGGTAGCTGGAGAAGGTCTGGGAGGCCCGGAGTCAGGAGGATGGCGAGAAGGTCCAGAGAATGCCGGCCGACTAGGAAACTTGGACGGAGGGGGAAAGGAGGTGGAGCTATGTTTTCCTGATCTCTCCCTACGCCTCTCGCGGAGGCGGTTATCTAGTCGTATCGCTAGAGAAATCAACTCCTCTAAGGAGGAGGTTTCATCCCTAGCAGCTAGTTCATCCTTTAACTCATCATTAAGCCCCTTATAAAAAATTCCCAGCAAAGCCATGTCTCCCCAACCGCTCTCAGCTGCAAGAATGCGGAAATCAATAGCAAAATCAGCAACAGAGCCTGAACCCTGGTGGAGTGAAAGGAGTCTTTTACCAGCCTCCTTCCCCCTCACTGGATGATCAAACACTCTACGTATCTCTGCAGTAAAAGACGACAGAGACTGACTAATAGGCGAGTTGCTGTTAGATATGGCAAGGGCCCATGCTGCTGCTTTATCACTCAGTAGGCTCATGATGAAAGCAACCCTAGTTCTATCAGTGGAATAAGTGAAAGGCTGTTGCTCAAACACAAGACTACACTGGTGTAAGAACTGACTACAAGACCCTAAATCTCCTGAATACCTGACGGGTGTGGGGATAAAGGGCTCACGAGGATTGCCGGGCTGTCGTTCCGGATCAGCCTGAGGTGGAGGAGCAGGGTCTGTAGCTTGAGCATCGGCAGTCAACGGGAGTGTGGAGAGATGTGCTGCGACCTGTTCCATACGGCCTCCGATGTTGGTCACACCGGCGGTTAAATCCCGAATCGCTTCCATAACTTTCTGCAGAGCTCTGTCATGTTGCCCTATCATTACCCTTGAGCAGCAAGCGCTTCCCTGAGTCTCTCATTCTCTTCCTGCGGGTCCAGAGTATTCTGTGACGTTTAGATACTACTGGGACCCCAAAGCAGAGACTGACAAAAATAAAGTTTCAATGAGTTTAATAAACAAAGGTAGTCCAAGGCAGGTACTGACGACAGGGAGCTTGGCTGGCCGTAGTAAATCCAAAAATAAAGCTGCGGGAAAACGTTCCCGACCAAAACTCAAAAAGAACTCCTTAACTAACTGCAAAGTGAACAACAACAGACTCCAGGCTGCAGAAAGGCACTCCGGACCACGGGACAGCATGAAATACTCTGGCAGAGGAGTGAGGTGAGGGCCAGGCTCTTAAAGAGCAGGTTAATCAAGTGAGTGGGGACAGGTGTGCCTCATCTGCAGCCAGGAGTAAACCAGCCACGCCCCCCCGTCACACACCAGCCCTGCAGAGACGGAAAAACAGAGTAGTGAGGGGTAAAAGGAGCACACAACAAGTAAAACACAACAACAACAACAACAAAAACCCCATGCAAAACATAACACCTATAGTTTAAATCTACTACCCAATAATAAACATATGGACAGGAGTTACTATTTAAAAAAAAGTGCAAATGTATTTGGGAACCTATCCATGTGAACATATTTTAAGTGGAGGTGGACCTCAAATCCTCTAGGGGGGTCCGGGGGCATCCCCCCCGGTAAGATTTATTTTAAAATGTTGGAGTTAAATGCATCAATCTGGTGCATTTTGAGGGGAAATTAAAGAGACTAGATCTATGGAAACACCCATACAGTATGAAACAGAACTGTATACATTTAAATGATCATAAAATCATAAGAACATGGCTGTGACAACCCTGTGGTTGTCCACCAGGTGGTGCTGTTGTAACCTGTGTGTTTCCTTGTAATCAGCAGTGATGAGACCCACCTGTGGCACTTGGTTCCAGTATTTAAGAGGGCTGCAGAACAGGCTCTCGCTCTCTCTCAGCTGCCCTGCTCGGTGCACCAGGACACCGCTCCTGTGTTTGTTTTATTGTTGGTTGTAACCACTGTGTTGGTAAATAAATACTTGTTTTGGGCAACTCCTGTGTGGAACTGTTGACCTTATGTTGCAAGCAGAGCCAGCTTGTAAAATATGGGGGCTCATCCGGGATAAAGAACCAGGTGATATGTGTATGATATGATATATGTATATGTGAACTTGATTTGTCTGCCTTGATTGTTAGACAGTTCTCATTCATAACACTCCGTTCGATGTCTCACTATGGGATGCGCCTCAATGCGTATGCAAACAGAAGCATCAATCTCATTACGCCAATCCTGATTGGCTAGTGATCTTGACGTCAACGTCAGGGAATCCACCCACCCTTTAAGTAGCTTGCGCTACGACGCAGCGTCATTCAAACACCTCTTCTCGCTTCAGAGCACATCTCGATTTATCAGTGACCGGGCTAGCTTAATGGTCCACAGACTGAACCCAAAGCTAACATTCGGTCGACGGGCGCTTGCCGGTTACTTTTTTGCTTTGCAAGAAGACTGAGCAATATTAACACACCAGTTAATATTGTAATCTGCCTCGCCGTTCTTTCTGTCGAAATAACGGTAAGGTTTGATTTTTTCTTCAAGCTAGTAACATACCTGTTGCTAGTTTGTTCTTCCCTCCACACCGACACCACGGTAAAGAGGACGTTCTCTTAAAAATGTACCTGTAGAAAACGTCTTACAATAGGATAGCAACAAGTAGTCAAGATAGTCAGTTTAGCTTCGGTTGCTACAGATGTAGCACCTCATTTCAGACAGTTTGAAACGCGAGGGCCGTGGTCGGCACGGGGTCTGCCCTCGCTCAAAGGAAAACCTCCAGCGTGACTTGAGACCCGCCCCCTTGATAAATAAATGTAATTATAATGAAGCCAGCTGCAATGGATCATTGATCCACCAGGGGGTGCAGTGGGGTTCCACACTGGAGCTCATGTGAAATAAACTCTGATACAGTACGGTAGATTTATGTCTGGTAGGCTACTACTGTATAGCGGATCTTTGTTAAGATCCATATGTCACGGATAGGATCATACTCTGTGCTAAATATGAGACATGTAATAATTTAGGCTACAAAACATCACCATGTTTTTATTTAACAAATAATGTTGGTTAGTCCACAACTACTGTACAAAAAACATCAGGAAGCCCGCCGGCTCCAAAAACGAACGGGAGGAAATGCTCTTAATTTTGAATTCTAATTTAATCATCATCTTCACCACAATCATTTATGTTTATGTTTGCCGAATTTACATGAAAGCACTGAAAAATATGAATATACCTTAGTCAACTTCATTAAAACGTTATTAACGTGCCTAAATTCAGTAATTCACTAAAAATATTTATAATTTAATGGAGCCTCGTCAGGCAGATCAGGGTCCCGACGCGTTAAACATTGACATACCGTTCACCAGCCCCCACCCCCCTATGCCTATGTATGTTGTGAACTCTTTGTTTAAAACTAATTGGCCATCGAATGTGGAATGTGTGTGTCCCACTCCCCCCCCTGTGATCTCTCTTCTCCAGCAGTCGCAGTTCCTGTTGTTTCTATCACGCATTGCCGGGTCTGTGCCGGAAATATCAAACATTTAATAAAAGTGAAAAACAATGAACAAGACTTAACGTATTCATAATAATTAATTATATTTATTCAGTTTGGATGTACGATTTTTGACTTTGTTTAGAGCAGTGATCTTCTCTTCCTCTCTGCAGCAGAGAGCTAAGCGCTGTCAGACCGGACCCTAACCCTGAAAAGTATTATCATCTGAAAGTAAAATTAATCATTATGTTATTAGTATTAAATACATATAAGTATTTTTACAACTTGTATTTAGAAATACTCTGTTGTAATTATTGATGCATAAATGTGTTCATCCATTCAATGTGGCATCTGCTATAATTGGGTTAATGTATGATATTACTTTATAATACAATATATTATAATATATGATATGATAATTACATTTTAGTTTTATTAATTTCTTATTTCATAGAAATGTATCAATCAAGTAATTAAAGAATGGTGATATCAGGGCCGCCCCTCCCTACAGGCCAATCACGCAGGCTGCATGGGGCCCCGCCTTGCGCAGGGGGCCCCGCCCAGAGGGCCTCAGCTGCTGTGCTCAGTTCTCCGCGCACCCCCCGCGAGAGTGAGAGGTGACAAGGGGAGCACGTCTGTAACCCGACACCGTTGCAATGAATCGACATCTGACCAATAACGGCTTTGATACGGCCACTAGTGCAGGTGAAGAGATGTCGGTGAAAAGACAGTTTCAGTCCGGCTCAAGCAAGAGGGAAACAAAACAAAACATGAAGAAACTAGAGCATCAATCGAAGGTGGGTTATTGTATGAGTCAAATGTACAACTTGCGAATGTTGTATAAGTCAAATTGCCAATTGTCATATTAAAACATCTGCTGCAATTCACGACATGAAGAAGGCAGTCTCTGCATAGCATGTAGGCTAATGGAGATGCAGTTATTTCCAGCATTCTTTATTTACCATTAATTCAAGTCTTATGCCTTGTATCTGCTAATGTACAGGAGGAAGAGTGATACACTGTCTGTCTAGTTGGCTTACATAACAGTTCAAGTTTACAGCCTAAAAAACATGGAGCATTGTTCCCCCTTTTATTCATTTTTATGTCAATTTGCACATTTCATGGTGATGCTCAGCCTCTCCCCTTAACTCCTGACAGCCATCATCATGGTGATGCTCAGCCTCTCCCCTTAACTCCTAACAGTCATCATCATGTCAACCACAACACAGAGAAATACTGATAGAAATGTGTGTGTAGTTGTTGATACATTGCTGACAGAGGGAACTACATTTGAATACAGATTTAAGAAATATCAGTTTTTGAGTATGTAATAAGCATGTTTTGTCTTGACTATATTACATTTACAACTATATTATAATAAAATAATATAGTATTTATATTATTGAATTTATTATGATTATTATTATTAGTAGAAGTAGTTTATTTGCATTAATTATATTTTAAACTTTTTGAGGCTAGTATTTGGCAGGAAATGCAGACGTATTCACCTGTAAACCCATACTGAACGACATACATGCACATTTACCATTTACCTCACTGTATAAAAAAGTAACTGTGTTGATAATAATAATAATAAACAGGAATTATATTTGCAAAGTACTTTGTTTCCAAAACATTTTTTTTCACTCCTGTCGGTTGGGGGAGGGCCTCATCTCACAATGTCGCTTGGGGCACCAAGTTGGCCAGGGGCGGCCCTGGGTGATATAGACAGTGATAGATGTTAAGGACTAACGTTTATAATAAATAGCCTAGTATTTATCCATATTCAACAACCATTTTTAATGTAAAAGGTTCATAAAATAAAAACACAACACTGTCATTGCAAGTCACACTCAGTTGACTTTTATGTTCAACTGCTAAATTCGTTACTGATCAAAAAGGGCTTCTATTACCTTAAATAAACTCACTAATCACGTAAAATGATAAAATACGGCGAAGATATTAAAATATATGTGCTTCCATTTTTCATACTTTTGAAATATATTTGTATTAACTTTATATCATCGTATCTCTCTTTTTGCATGAAACAAAGACTGGCATATAGTTTCAAGCCAGTACTTGTCCGGACTGTTGTTTTTATGCGGCACCGGCTTGAACAGGTCATGTGATCTGATCACGCCGGCACTTTATGAGCGCAGTAGCCTAATGGTAAGGTAGTCTAATTACTTATTTATAAAGTGGAGACAAGGCAGAAATCCTACAATGAAGTGGGACGTGAGATCCAGAAACTAAAACTAAATTCTATTCAAATGTCAATTCTTGACGGGAAGATCGGTGTAAATGGGTGGCATATATGCATTTGAAAAGAAATAGCAGGCTAATCACACAGTTATCATACAATAGGCTTAAACAAATATAGCTCTACACCCCTGGCCGAAATGTCCTTAAAATGAAGTCCGAGTTCGACATTTTAATTCATGTGCCAACACTGGCAGGACAGAAGGCGACACGCCCGTTCTAAGCCGTGTCCCTCACTCCTCACATCCCAAGCTGCATCCCGAAAAAGTGTATTATGTTGTTACATCGTTTCAGATGTTATGTTTCAGTTTTGCTCTTTATAAGCCATTAAAACAGTAAAAACACGTTCAGTTTCCTTTTGCTTTTTGTGTCTCTTGTTCACCAAAACATACTCATCTGTGATGGGTATGTTTTGGTGTACAGGAGACAGGAGTTTTACTGTATTCAGTAATCAGTAACTGATTACATTTACAAAGTAACCCTCCCAACCCTACACTACACATTTTTCTTGGATTTTTTAACACCATAGTCCCTAATATATTTGTAGAAAGGCAGGAAATCGGAAAAATGTTTAATTGTGTTTCGTGTTATAGTCACGACATTTAATCTATTGATTTGTGTTCACCAACACGATTTCCCCCTTTTTTTTGTGTCACACAGAACGATTTTAAAAGCAATGTATTTATATTGGTAGTATGTTTCGTGCCTGCACCACGTCTTTTTGTCCGGTCGGGTCTTGGAAGACTGGAAGCTGTGTAGTTCATAAAAACATGTTCTTACTCAATATCAATCCACGATTATTGTTTTTATTTTAAATCGTATAATGTCAGACTTTTTTTGTCGTTCGTGAGCAAAATAGATGGGACTCAGAGCCTCAGAATACTGAAATCTGTATTTTTTCAATCTTTTTTCCTAAATAACACACTGTTATTACTCAACAATAACACACAATTATCCTTGTTTTTATTTATTTGTTTATTTCTATAATCTCGGGCTTTTTTGGCGTCCGTCAGGAACTGAATTTCAAAGTAAAGTAACAGAAAACAGACGTAGGCCTATAAGGGACATTTCGAGCATCATTGCGATACACAGCCACTGAACTGATTACCCAAGATCCTCAGCTGTGGTTTAAGCTCGGTGATTGGATGTTTTAGCCGCAATGCACGTTGGGATATGGTGTTAATGCAATATGAAATCCGAAAAGTATTTCGGAGTTTAGGATGGCCGAAGACACTACACTACCCATAATCCTCAGCTATCGTTTGGGACTACAGTCCCTTTGCTTGAAAAACACTGTGATTAATCTTCAAGATCTGGGATTGGATGTTGGAGTGATAGTGTGCCAAGTTTACACCGAGCGTCAAACAGCTCTTTGAAATGAAACGAAACCACGGCAGACTATCCAAAACTGAACTCGAACGGGACCAGATCCCTATAAAGTATATTCATTATTCGTTATTCTCTACTAATAGTTAATTAAAGACTGTATATAATGGCTATTTTGCACATCCCTTTCAAGATTTCAAGATTTTCTAAGGTTTATTGACATATCATATACACAACTACGTTGAAGTTATGCAATGAATGAAAAACTTGGGTCGCAGGTTCCTCAACAGTGTGTGTATACCTCCAGCATTAAACTGTCATATTCTGCACATTTCTTATACTCTACATCTACATACATCTATTAAGAGTATAATTCATATGTATAATATCAGTTAAAATAAGTGCTTCAACATAGTTAACATTGCAGGAAAGCAATATATTAGACGTTAAGTACTTTGTCAGGCTTAATATCTTTCTGTAGATAGATACCCCCAAAGCTTTTTACTTATTTAAAAGAAGACCTTACCGAATACAAATATTCTTTGATGTTTAAATAAAGGTTAATTCATTTTTCTGTTTTGCACATCCTCCTATTAATATCTTTGTACATCTGGTACTAAACTGTTTTATTGTAGAGATCACTTACAGTATCTTCTTGATTTTTTATATTCCATATTTCTATCATTGGCCTTCTACTTTCCCCCTATTTTGTATGTACTCTTAATATTTTTTTCATCAAAAATAATTAAATGACGCGCTTTAACCACAAGGTGGTGTATTACAATGCAGTTATGTGATGACTTTCAAAGAGAAAAGCAAGCACACTCGGATTCAAGTATTCTTTTAAAAAAAAAATGTGTTTCAGATTTCATATCGCATTGACACCATATCCTAACGTGCATTGCGACTAAACAATCCAATCACCGAGCTTAAACCATAGCTAAGGATCTTGGGTAATCAGTTCAGTGGGTGTGTATCATGGATGTATAATAAGAACTGGATACAGCGTGGGAGGCGGGGCCTCATTCATTCCTATGAGAGTTGCTCATTAGCGCATGATGATAAAATGGCCCAACTCTTGAGAGAGTGAAACGTCACAGATGACCTGGCATGCCTGAGAAGTACCCGTATGTGCGCTCATAGCGCATGCGCAGCTTTAACCAAAATGCTCGTTCACATCAAGCACGTAAATGTGCGTACACGTAACAGCACCGTGCGTTCATGACACCATGGTAATGGATGTTATTATGATGGATTTGATATTAACGAGGCGGCAGTTAGCAGCTAGCGGCTAGCTAGTAATTATGCTAATGTGTACATCAATTGTTATGTACTTATATTACGCTGTAACAGGATCTAGTGATATCCAACAGCTTCATTTAGCATGAAAGAGTTATTGCACCGTATATATATATATATATACACAGTGCAATATGCTTCTTAGTGCAATAATAAGCTACAGCGACGTTAATCTAACGTCGGTAATATTAACTTATAACATTTACGGTACAAGATTTAATCATACAGCCCATGTAGTATAATATTTTACAAATGATGAATTACAGCAAACATGTGCAATATATCCATTATTACAGCTCCGTGGGCAGTAAGGCAATATGGGTCCGTTTTTATTGTGCATCCATGGGTAAAGAGAAACTCATGTAGTGCTGAACACGTAACTTGAACGTGCCGGGCGGCGCGGTCCCGTGGGTTAGATGCGCGTTCATAATGCAGAGGGAAATAACTCTCAGAATAACGTTATTAGCACATTTTTACAACTTGAGGAACGAATGTTTTTAATAAGGGCTATACAAGTGTTCATACTGGGTTGTATATTTAGTTTTTTTTAAATTATCCAACGAGTTACAAACCACTCTTTCCCCATGTAAGTCAATGGGAAAAAGTGTTTCCGGGCCCAGCAACCTAAAGGAAGTGTAGTACCGCCGTTTGGCCACCACGAATATTCTCATCAGACTCCGGCGCACTTACTGGGGGCTTGGTGTGTATCTGTTTCCGGTTATTTCAATTTGAAATTCAGTTCCTGACGGACGCCAAAAAAGCCAGAGATTGTAGAAATAAACAAATAAATAAAAACAAGGATAATTGTGTGTTATTGTCGAGTAAATAACAGTGTGTTATTTAGAAAAGAATAACAAATTAGAAAGAAAAAAAGATTGAAAAAATACAGATTTCAGTATTCTGAGGCTCTGAGCCCCATTTATTTTCCTCACGGATGGCAAAAAAAGTCAGACATTATACGATTTTAAATACAAACAATAATTGTGGATTGATAATGAGTAAGAACATGTTTTTATGAACCACACAGCTTCCGGTCTTCCAAGACCCGACCGGACAAAAAGACGTGGTGCAGGCACGAAACAAACTACCAATAGAAATACATTGCTTTTAAAATCGTTGTGTGACACGAAAAAAAGGGGAATATCGTGTCGGTGAACACAAATCAATAGATGAAATGTCGTGACTATAACACAACATGTCGTGAGACTGGGTTGTGTGAGCAGCAGTTGAAATGTTTGTAGAATTTATGCTAACAGGTAGGCCTACTCTGCTGTTTAGAATGTTTGTTTAGTCTTGTTTATTTGTATTTAGTGCTTAATGTGACAACGCCTCATGACTGCGTGTTTTGTTTGTATTTCAGTTTTACAAAATGAAAATGGAAATTAATCAGTAAACATCCGAAACTGACCT
Organism: Gymnodraco acuticeps; assembly: GCF_902827175.1. Taxonomy (NCBI): domain Eukaryota; kingdom Metazoa; phylum Chordata; class Actinopteri; order Perciformes; family Bathydraconidae; genus Gymnodraco; species Gymnodraco acuticeps. The sequence continues at coordinate 3,649,154 of NW_022989810.1, forward strand.
GCTGTCTCCTGGGCCCAGGAGTTCAACACAGGATTGGGATCCGTTTGATCCCAAAAAACTGGATTATCCTGATCCCACCAGAGGGGTGGATTTCCAGTGGATTACCAGAGCAAAATGTACTGTCCAATTTATTTTAAAATATGTTTCAATTTAAATTAGATGGCAAAGTTTGTGAACTGAAATAATACACCATTTTTAGCCTTCATGGGAAATACATTGTATTTTTTCCATTTTTGCTCACGTTTGTGGTGGCCTATTTTCTTTTCAACCAAATGTCGATGACATAAATGTTTATGCTCATAAAAGTATCACAGCAAAGATTGTCAATCACAAATGTAATTTAGATTAAAGTAAAAATATCTTCAACAAAAAAAAGTCCATCATCTGTCATCACCTTTCAAATAAAAAAATATAATTAGACATTATAGATGTCTCTGCAATGTGGTCTCTTGTCTTCCTTGTAGTATTTTTCATATCCACTAGATGGCGCTCGGTAGGATTAAAGCACTGATATTCAGGATCTAGTCATCTTGAAAAGTCATAATCTGGATCAGGGTGATCCTATCCTGAATTGCTTTGAACTCCAGGGACAACATTTGGCCGATTTGTCTGATCCTGGATCACAAAAAATGGGATTTCAAAATCTGATCGGATCTGATTGAGATTAAAAGTTTTGAACTCCTGGGCCCTGGGTGTTTAATCCTGATCTTGTTAAATTATCTGGCAAACCTGCCATTTTAGATTATTTTTGTTAGAGCAGAATAATTGTATACATCCTGTTTATATGCAAATTCTTGTATCTGAGGATATCCAACCCAGTCTCACATCTAAACGTGTAATAACTACTTTGGTCCACAACTTGGGACGTTGAAATTGTAGGATCCCTAAGTTTTGTTCACCATTAATTTCCAATGGCTAGCGTCTATGTCACGTGATCTTCAAATGTCTCCCTGCAGAAAAAAAAAACATGGCCGACCTTCATTTTTCATTTTTAGTGTTGGTCCACAGCGCAAACGTATTAGTTTAACAAAATCCGCATCTAAAATTGTAGCACAGATACGTTATTTTCCCCTGTGCAATTCTCCAACCCAGTCTCACATCTCACATCACATCGTCATAAACAAATACCGGAAACAGACGTAGGCAAGATCCTTAGCTCGGTGATTGGATGGTTTAGCACGTTGGGAAATGGTGTTTACGCGAAATGTGAAATCCAAAAACAGTTTTTTAAAAATAAAATAATACTTTATTGCGTGTGTGCTTGCTTTTCTCTTTGAAAGTCATCACATAACGGCATTGTAATACACGGTTCGGCTGCATTGAATATTACATATCTGCCGTAGATCTCTATCTATAGAGCCCTGATGAGAAGACTTCTAGACAAACAGGAATAACTGCCGCCAAAACTGAATATGTAACGTGGATCATAAATATATCAGCAATTAAACAACATCTTACATTTATTTTCACACAATACGTCTCCTTGCAGTATCAACACTAATTCGGCTGACTTTTATATTTGATCCAATTGGTAGATAGGCTGTATTTACACCATAAAGGTGCACAGCTGATATAAAGGGACACCTAGTGGTTAAAGCATGTTATTGAATTTCATTATTAGATATTAATAGGATCCCTATAAAGTATATTCATTACTCGTTATTCTCTACTAATAGTTAATTAAAGACTGTATGTAATGACTATTTTGCACATCCCTTTCAAGATTTCAAGATTTTCTAAGGTTTATTGACATATCATATTACACACAACTACGGTGTAGTTATGCAATGAATGCAAAACTTGGGTCGCAGGTTCCTCAACAGTGCATTACAAGACATCCATCAATATGTGTGTATACCTGGGTTGAGACTGGGTTGGGATATCACCTGTCTAGGAAAAGTGGGAATCTGATACTGTAGCAGAGAAAATCATTTTCTATGAGGGGCCGTACAGGCCGTAATTCATACTGGTCCTCTCACGCACATACATTCTCCTTATACATACATACATTTTCACTCTTACACACATATATTCTCCTTTTACATACATACATTTTCACTCTTACACACATATATTCTCCTTTTACATACATACATTTTCACTCTTACACACATATATCCTTTTTTACATACATACATTTTCACTCTTACACACATACATTCTCAGACATGCATATATTATTTATAATATTAAATGTAAACATTGAATGAATGTGCATGAGAGCAAAATGTATAAATATGAGAATTAAAATATATGAATATGAGAACAAAATGCATGAATTTGTGAGTGACAATATATGAATGTGTGCATTGAAATATGATAATATGAGAGCAACATGTATGAATGTGTGAGTGTAAATATGTGTGAGAATGAAAATGTATGTATGTAAAAGGAGAATATATGTGTGTAAGAGTGAACATATATGTATGTATAAGGAGAATATATGTGCGTGAGAGGACCAGTATGAATTACGGCCTGTACGGCCCCTCATAATTTGATGATGACAGAAAGATTGACAGTCATATAAAACTGTTTTTATAAGAGTTCTCTGAAATGGATCTATCAGGAAACAAATATGTAGGACTCAATTTTGTGAATAGAAATTAGGCTAAGTTTAAAAACATTCTACCATGATAATGAGACTATCATTACGAGCTAAAAAAAAATATATATATATGTATATTTAATGTTTTTGTTTTCGATTTGCCTAAAACAATTTTTTTAATGGCTTTTTTTTAATCTCCATATAACTAAACCATGTTTTCTAACTGTATTATGCAACTTAGTTTATTAAAATATACAGATAATACACTTTATATTAGCATATAATAACATATTTTAAAAATACATATCCCAAAAAGTACTGTATTATTATATTTTCTATTGTAGCATTGCTGGTCGTGTGAGGTGTTAGTGTATAATCAGACCACATGTTTCTAGTGTATGTTGTGCGTGTTGTGTTTTACAGGCAGTTGCCACTACACAGGTCCTCCATATGATGACTGCATGTTTGGTCTATTTTAACCACTGTTGACAGGAGAGTATAAAATGACTCCCTGTCATGCAGACAGAGTAAACGACATTACACTCACATCAGCATAATACATAGTAGGGATGCATGAAGTGTGTTTCCGTTCATAATCTGTATGTTTATGTGGAAGATATTTAGGGATAGAGAGAAAGGGGGTAAACATGTTTTAGTTTGCGGTAAAACATGATGCATGATCAGATTTATTTTACATACTGCAACTTAATGAATTATTTATCCTGGTCATATTGCATATTTAAAGCCAGTCAGAGAATACGTCAATGATGAGATAAACTAAAGTGACACAGAAGGATCCTTCTTTGAGGTTGTAAGAAAACTCTCTGCTGGCTTGAAGCCATCTCTCTTTGGATACTCTAATGGAAGGTGTTTACTGCCCCAACACTTACTCTTAACCCTACCGTAACGTCACTCGCCATGGTTTATAATAATTTAATCCAACAATAAATCATTTAAAAGTGACCATTCTGCATCCAATCCACCAGTCTCAAGAACCACAATGGATTTTTGGACTGTTGAGTATGTCCAGTGAGCTCACCTCTCATACAACAGTGCATTTCACACACAAATCCACATACTCACATTTGGAACATACTTCATACTCAATATAACGTCATACTTAAAATGATATGTGAGTATGCGATAACACAGCCCGAGTTAACTATCTAGTTAAGCTACCATGCAAACATTAGCTATTTAGAATTAAACATGTTTTCAGTTTAGATCTATTTAAGAATTTAAGTAATTCTTGTTTTTAGTCAAGCTGATATTAAAGGGCCCATGTCATGCTTTTCCGGTTATTACCCGTCCCCTTGTGTGTTATGTAGCTTTTTATGCATGTAAACGGTCTGCAGAGTCAAACCCTCAAAGTACACCCTGTAACGAGTACAACTCTAACACAGAGAAGACCTGTCTATGCTGCCCCAGAACGCCTCTTTGGAGATTACTCATTTTCCATTGTTTACTTCCTGGGTACTGTGACGTGTGAATGCCCAGAGGCCACACCCTCTGCCAGCATTTCACGAAACAAAGCTTCACAAACCTTTCAGCGATTCATGCCGGATATGTACAGTGTAGGGCACTGAAGAACGATGCTGTTCCTACTTTGTTTGGACCAGCAGGAGATTCGGGTACACAACCTGTAAGTATTCATTGTTGTTTGTGTATTTATGATGTTTAAATCAAACAAGGTAGGCCTATCTACCACGACTGTTTAAATGGGTAAACGTTTTTCGGGCTGCTAAGTTGGGATCGTGGAGAAATGCTCTCCGCAGACCCATTCTCACAGCGTTATAAACCTTTTTCTTACTCAATATCAAGCCACACTTATTGTTTTTACTTTTGCTGTGAGTGTTTGTGTGTGCTAAGGATGAGTTTCGCTTGTTCTCGCTGTATCACCGACCCGGAAGCCTGTCCGCTCTTCGCAGCAACGAGCCTCTCAACGTCCCGACCAATCAGAGCACACTGGGCTCACAGGAAGGGGGGGGCAGGATCTCCAACAAGCCGTGTAGGACAGAGAGTTAATACACATACTTTACAGGGATGCTGTATGAGAAACCAATGTGAGTTTGGAAAATTGCACGGTATACATTTATTTTAGTAGACCTCAACAATGGAATTATGATCAGAAGAAATGGCCATGAAATGGGACCTTTAAATTAAAAAACTTCTCCATCCAACTCGTCCTGAGTTTTCCCTTGTTGCAATATCTGAAATAAAGAGCTGATGCAATCAGTCAAATTTAACCGGCAATGAAGCAATGATTAATAATCTGTCCGAAACTGCTACACAAAACACACTATGCAACAAAAAATGTATTACCTTTCCTAAAGTCTCAGAATTACAAATTCCAACACATTTTCAGCCTCCACTTTAACATGCCATTGTAGACAAAATAACAGTGGCTGAGGACAAAGCCAACCTGTGGGTGCTAGAGGATAAGTAAAGGATCAACAAGGTCACCAAGGTTCATCCTCTGGAGACCATGAATGTCTCAAACGGTCATGAGAATCCATTCAATAGTTGCCTGAATATTTCAACCAGGACCAAATTGGTGGACCAGCAGAAAGCCTTTGGTTTGAACTAAAATCGCTCTTCAGATAATTGTAATGGTCTTGCAAAAGCCAACAGAACTGAGATATGAAATGTTTATCTTCAGTTATTTTATTCTATGTTACTGGAATAATGCAGACATAGTGGGCATCAAGCCAAGAAAAGTCATTGTGACTGGCTGTCATGTATCTTCCTGGTTGTTCCTCTGGCCCTTTGACCCCCCTTTTGTCAATGTCTTTCCCCGAAACAGATCCATTTCTTGGCCCTAACGCAAGACATGGCTTTCAAAAACCAGCTGCTTGATATACATATCCTTTCTGAACACCACTAATAGCAGCCTTAGAGCTTTTTATTTATATACTCGACTGCAAATTCTCAAACTGATGAAATATACGATAATCTCCATGTTCAGGAAGACATTACCATTTAAAGTGTTTTACTTTTATCCAGCCCCTAATCCTACGTGAATCACTAGGATGTAATACATAGTATACAATTATTTTCTTTTTATCTAAATCATCATAGGTATTTAATTAGCCTTACATTTACAACTTGGACAAAATAAGAATAAATGGGATCCAACCATTTTGGAGAGTGGTTGTTATGATCTCTGTAAGATCGCGGAAAAAGGTAGGACCCAAATGCAGACTATAAGGTTTGGAAACAAAAATCAAGCTTTATTGCAAAGCTGATAACAAAACATGGCATGAAATCAAAACGGTAGCACAGGAAAACAATAACACAAAACTGACCGTGAAAAACATGGAGGAAGACCGGAGAGACAAACATGAAGCGTGACGTGAAGGGAAGACAAACAAACAATGAACCAACAGGGGAACACAGGAAGAGACAAGACTAAATACAGGGAGGGGTAATCAAGGAACAAGAAACAGCTGGGTAAAGGAGGGAGAAACACAAGGGCAACAGGTGAACACAATCAGACAATTAGACACACCAGGGAAAAACACAGGAAGGCAGACAAGAGACCTGGGCCCTTTCTCATTTAATCAAATCCCCCTCCTCGACTCCTCGGTCCTCCGGTAGTGACCCGGAAATGAATTTTAGCGCGCCATGTTGAAGGACATCTCATTTCTCTAAATGCACTTCGAGGACCGAGGATCGAGCGTCGAGGAGGCTCTCTGGAGGAGCTATGACCGAGGATACACTGATGGGTCCTCCACGGCTCCTCCACGGCTCCTTCGTGGATGCATTTCAGGGAACAGAGATATTTCAAAGAGTCGTGACGCACGACCGGACTTATCTCAGCCAATGACAGCTCTGCATGCATCCCCTGGATATTATTTTATTAACTGCTCTCATCGCAACGCGATGTTTACAGAGAGAACAGCTGTGAGGTCCGTGCAGAAAGCAGAGCAGTGTGTATAATATATATCACTCAGTATAACAGGCCTACATTACTCTCTGTATTTGCTGTAGTTTAGTAGATATCTACAAACAAAGAGTCGATATTTTTCTAAAACCATTTAGTGCTTCACATAATAAAATACACAACGGCTGTAGCCTGATTATATGCTTTAGGAGCTGTAGGTGCGTGTGGTACAGTGTGTGGTGTGTGTGTGTGTGTGTGTGTGTGTGTGTGTGTGTGTGTGTGTGTGTGTGTGTGTGTGTGTGTGTGTGTGTGTGTGTGTGTGTGGTGTGTGTGTGTGTGTGTGTGTGTGTGTGTGTGTGTGTGTGTGTGTGTGTGTGTGTGTGTGTGTGTGTGTGTTGTGTGTGTGTGTGTGTGTGTGTGGTACAGTGTGTAGGTGTATGTGTTGTACAGTGCGTTGATGCAGCCCACAGACAGGTCTCAGTTGGTTTGGTGTCCTCTGCTTACTTTTAATACTTGTAAATAAAACTTTTGGCCCGTAATTTATTTCCCTCATTGTAGCGACCAGAGAGGGGGGGGGGGGTATATCCAGTCTCTGATAGTGTTATGTTATTATGAGAGTGCTCTGTTTGATTCTGAAATAGTATATTTCTATAAATATATTCAAAGTAAATATATAAGTGGTCATGAACACATCTGTCCATCCAACCCAGTCTCATGGCATTTCGTGTTCACCAACACCATTTTTAATCTATTGATTCGTGTTCACCAACACCATTTTCCCCTTTTTTTTCGTGTTGCACAGCACGATTTTAAAAGCAATGTATTTCTACTGGTAATGTGTTTCGTGCCTGCAGCACTTACTTTTCTCCGGTCGGGTCGTGGAAGACCGGAAGCTGTGTGGTTCATAAAAACATGTTCTTACTCAATATCAAGCCACAATTATTGCTTTTATTTTAAATCGTATAATTTCGGACTTTTGTTTCCGTCTGTGAGGAAAATAAATGGGGCTCAGAGCCTCAGAATACTGAAATCTGTATTTTTTAAATCTTTTTTTCCTTCTAATTTGTTATTCTTTTCAAAATAACACACTGTTATTTACTCACCAATAACACACAATTATCCTTGCTTTTATTTATTGGTTTAATTCCATAATCTCTGGCTTTTTTGGCGTCCGTCAGGAACTGAATTTCAAAATAAAAATAACCGGAAACAGACGTAGGCATTTCGAGCGATTACCCAAGATCCTCAGCTATGGTTTAAGCTCGCTTATTGGATGTTTTAGCCGCAATGCATGCTGGGATTTGGTGTTTATATGATATGAAATCCGGAAAACATTAAAAAAGATTAAAATAATACTTAATTCCGAGTGTTCTTGCTTTTCTCTTTGAAAGTCATCACATAACGGCATTGTAATACACGGTTCGGCTGCATTACATATTACAGATCTGCCGTAGTTATTTATTTATAGAGCCCTGATGAGAAGACCTTTGGAAAAACTGAAGAAATGCCGCCGAAACTGAATACTTGATCATAAATATATCAACAATTAAACAACATCTTCAATTTCTCTTCACACAATACGTCTCCTTGCAGTATCAACACTAATTCGGCTGACTTTTACATTTGATCTAATTCATAGATAGGTTATATTTACACCATAACGGTGCACAGCTGATATAAAAGGACTCAGTAAATACTGAGTCTGAAATAGTATAGCAATATGCTGTAAAATGATGTGAAAGCATGAATAAAACTACACATCTTCAGATGTTGTACATACATAAGTGTCCTACACTAATAATACAAAGTTATTATGGCTGTGTGTACCTTGTGTGCACCGCCTAGTGGTTAAAGCACGTTATTGAATTATTGTTTTTATGTGTTATATTTGATAAAAAAATATTAAGAGTACATACTTTCATAGGGGGAAAGTAGAAGGTCTGTGATAGAAATATAGAATATAAAAAATCAAGAAGATACTATAAGTGATCTCTACAATAAAACAGTTTAGTGCAGGATGTACAAAGGTATTAATAGGAGGATGTGCAAAAGAGAAAAACGAATTAACCTTTATTTAAACATTAAATAATACTTTAGATTAAGGTATTCTTTTAAATAAGAAAAACACTTTGGGGGTATCTATCTACAGATAAATATTAAGCCTGACAAAGTACTTAACATAATTGCTTTCCTGCAATGTTAACTATGTTGAAGCACTTATTTTAACTGATATTATACATATGAATTATACTCTTATGTATGTAGATAGTATAAGAAATGTGCAGAATATGACAGTTTAATGGTGGAGGTACACACATATTGATAGATGTCTTGTAATGCACTGTTGAGGAACCTGTGACCTAAGATTTTCATTCATTGCATACACCGTAGTTGTGTATGATTATGTCATATTTATATTTCACATCATTAATCAGAATCTGCAAAGTAACTAAAATAAGTGTAGTGGAGTAAAAATACCAGGTTAACCTCTGAATTGTAGTTGAGTAGAATTACAAAGTAACAATGAGCTGCGTGGGTATATATTAATGCTGCGCATTATGGACACAAGCGATTTTCACCCATTTATTAATTATATGTTTTACATTTGATAACACCAATGTGTTTAATACTGGCAACTTCTAATTGTGGGAAAAACGAAAACGTTCAGTAGAGACGTCCCATAGAACATTTTGCGAAACACAATAGCCAGCGTGTAGTTCTGGGGGGGCGTTCGATTCCAGTTTTGGATAGTCTGGCGTGGTTTCGTTCCATTTCACACAGCTGTTTGACGCTCGTTGAAACCTTGGCGCACTGCCACTCCAACATCCAATCCCAGAGTTTGAAGATTAATCACTGGGACTGTAGTCCTAAACGATAGCTGGGGATTATGGGTAGTGTAGTGTCATCGGCCATCCTAAACTCAGAAATGTTGACAATCGCAATGATGCTCGAAATGTCCCTTACAGGCCTACGTCTGTTTCCGGTTATTTTTATTTTGAAATTCAGTTCCTGACGGACGCCAAAAAAGCCCGAGATTATGGAATTAAACCAATAAATAAAAGCAAGGATAATTGTGTGTTATTGGTGAGTAAATAACAGTGTGTTATTTTGAAAAGAATAACAAATTAGAAGGAAATTTTTTTTTTAAAAATACAGATTTCAGTATTCTGAGGCTCTGAGCCCCATTTTTTTTTTTTTATTTAACAACAAAAGTCCAAAATTATACGATTTAAAATAAAAGCAGTAATTGTGGCTTGATATTGAGGAAGAACATGTTTTTATGAACCACACAGCTTCCGGTCTTCCACGACCCGACCTGAGAAAAAGAAGTGCTGCAGGCACGAAACACATTACCAGTAGAAATACATTGCTTTTAAAATCGTGCTGTGCAACACGAAAAAAAGGGGGAAATCGTGTTGGTGAACACGAATCAATAGATTAAAAATCGTGTTGGTGAACACGAAATGCCATGAGACTGGGTTGGTCCATCAGACAAAGGGCTGCTGTACCTCCTGTCATCATTAATGGACGTCTCTTTAAAATGACCGCTCAGAGGAGAGGAGTTCTCATTTCTCTAACCGCCTGCTGCTTCCCCTCCTCTCTCCTCGGTTCCCCTCCTCGGCTCGCATCTCCTGTGGGCGGGACTAAGTCTTGAGGATAGGAGTCGAGGAGGGGAGTTAGAGATATGAGAAAGGGCCAAGGAGAACAGAACCACCAAACAACACCCATAACAAGACATACAAAACTAAACACATGACAAAACATTAGGATTGTGACAGTGGTTCAGCTGCTACCCCCACATGACGTCTGTTGGGTAAACTGCAATATTCTTCTCTAAGAGACAATTGAAACCATTTTAGGCTATCTCATCAGTTGCCGAGGTATTAGGACCCAGATGGTAGAGCAGATATAAAAGCAAGGTAATTTCATACAAGGGGATTGTGAAAGGAATAGACACCTCTCCTAAAATCAAACCGATATAAGGCTATCCTCTTTCTCCCCAATGAGATGATCCTCGTAAACTTGTATCATTTCCCTAAAAGCAAATTTCATTACTTTCCAATCAAATATGATTGGTAGGAGGAGAGTCTCGCAAGCGGGGAGAAATGTATGTGCAGGAAAGATTGATTTTCTTTTGTAAGCTGCAATGCAACTAAATGAGGTTCCCTGAGATTGAGTGCAGATTTGATTACTACTGTTTAATACAATTCTTACACACAGACACACAAAATGTATAGAACGTACACATAGACAGGTGTCATACCTTATACTCAAGATGCAGGTTTTGAGGAGTTTAATAAACAAGCAAACACTACTACACCTTTTAATTCTTAAGTCATTTTCTTTCTATCATGCCATCAATTTACAAAACACTCAAAGGGAGACTTTTGTAATGCTCTTTGTCAAGGCCCATATGCTGACCCCTGTTGTGAATTGAATGGGCTTTTTCAATGGTTATCAGCCTCATAAAAATGGTCAGAATGGGCCTACTACACAATACTAGTAGGTGGAGAAGGCAGTTATCATCTATTCATATTGCTGATCATGGATATGATCACAAGACAATGGTTGGGCCATTTGGGTTTAAATTCATTACCCAAGAACACTTGGAAAACTCTAACCTACATCGATTACATTTTTTAAATATCTCCTGACCTATCATGCTATTTTTAGGCATATTATGGGTCTCAGACCTATACAAATATATAAAAAACATGTCTATGATGTGTGCTCAAAATACCAAACAGATCATGCATTTTAGACATCCCTCATATCCCTCTGTGTCAGCCCTGTTAGAGAAGTGCTGATTCTGGGTCCTTAGCTTGAAAAAAATAGGATAGGAGACATTTAAGTATGCAAATAAAGTGGCTTTCATTTAAAGTGGTTGTCAACAATGTGTGTTTAGAGGTAAACTAATTTTCAGGAAATCTGATTTGTTATAAATATTAAAACATGAACACAATACTGAGCACTCTTTGGAATACAATGCAGTTACTGTTGATGGAAGCTTTTGCATCAGGGTGACTACTGCTTCAAATTGGTATCAATTGGTATCGTATGTTGGCTTTGCATTTGTAATGGTATTTAAAGATTCTGAAATGTTCCAACGGAGAAGCTAGTATTGTATATAGTAGTTTTATAGTAAACACGTAAACTTCGAACTGCATGATACCCAGATCTGGCTGACTATTATGCCCTTATTCCTGCAGTCTGTTTAACCCCACAATACACACACATGTACTACACTTTGAGCCTTGGACTGCTCTCAGAGCCTCCTCTGTGCCGTGAGACCGTTGAGCCCCTCACAGTCATGTGTGAGACTGAGGCGGCATTGAGCTCCTCAGGCTCTGAGGTGGTTGTGTGGAGCTGGGTTCACAGGGGTCAGTCTGAGGATGTGAGCTGTTGGTATTGCAAAGCCGCGCTGCTGCCAAAGTGAGACGATAGACTTTTAAGAAGTCTAGAAAAACTAAAAAATGTTTTGAAAGTCAGACATCTTTTTCTTTCTCTCTTCAGGATCTAACTGTAGCATAAAACATTTTGATGTATATATCCAGTAGGAGATTCTGTCGAGTTTATGTTGGCTCAGTAGAATATTTGACACTGAAATATGAAAATATGAAATATTGCAGGTATGACAGAATTTATTCCAAGCAGGAAAAGAAGGTGCAACTCGTAAATTAGTTTATCTATGTGTGTAGCCTCATGATTACATTACATTACATTACATTGCATTTAGCTGACGCTTTTATCCAAAGCGACTTACAATAAGTACATTCGACCAGGAAGACACAACCTTGAAGAAAACAGAATCATATAAGTACATCAGGTTTCATAGAGCCAAACATTTCAAGTGCTACTCAACTGGCTTTAGGTAAGCCAGTCCTTTATTAGTATAAAAGTGCTTCGTTAATAGATCGTTGTGATATAAGTGCAAAACATGCATACAATGTGAGTGAATATATGCACTTGAGAGAGTGTGTGTATGTGGGATTCTGGATGTGTCCCAACCTCCTCATCCACTCCTCAGGACTTGTCTGGTCACAGAACAGTGATTCATTGTCTGACAGCTGTTTTATTTTCTGTGTGCCGGCCAGAGATGGGGTCGTTACTAAAAAAAAGTAATATATTACATATTACATATTACTTTTTAAAAAAGTAATATATTACACTACTTCGTTACTCTCTACATAAAGTAACTCGTTACTTTACTCGTTACTTTACTCGCAGGGCCGGCACGCCCCTACAGGCAGATCACGCAGACTGCGGCGCACCTACAGTGTAAGCGCGCCACAGTTTTGCCTCTGCGAGACTCCACTTGCACCCCCAATTACTATTGCATTAAGGAAGACATAACACAAGTCTTTCTTTTTATATCATGGACATCCGGTTTCACTATGAGTGGTAGCATTTTCGAGAGCTCCCGCTTTGGAGGTTATTCCTCACGATTTTTTACATATTTCATCCTCCTGATAATATGGATTATGGACTCCTACCTCAACTCATCAATGAGGCAACATCACTTAGAGAAGGAGAGTAATGAAAGCAGGGATAAAATGAACCACAATGACTTTTACCTTCTCAACGGCTGGGAAAGGAAACACCTCGCTTTTGGAAGTGCAAGCATTCATGCATTATTAACTGCAAACCCGACGCGAAAGTACTTACCCCCGTCAGGCAAACTAGACCGAAGAAGTATGATCGTCTTGATCTTATTGTTAGCGGGAGATATCCATCTGAATCCGGGCCCGGTGCAGACAAGAAGCCAGTCCTGCAGGCTCGTGGAGCTATCATCACAACTAGCACCTCTTCCGCTGCAACAACAACTACGCGACGACAACAGAAACCGTGGAGACAGCGGAGACCGAGGAATTAACGGAGACTTCGTCATTCCCCCGGGGACGCCTCTGCAGACAGACACGCATGAGGCAGTGACAAGAGGCAGTGACGAGAGGAAGAGACCCGAGATACTCAATGATTTGGCCCCCCTAAGAACAACCAGGGTAAAAAATCGCGCTGAGCCGTGGATGCACTCCGGCATACTGACCGCCATGAAAACCAGAGACAAAAAATGCTCTGAGTTTCATAAAAGTCAGTCAATGCTTTCCAAAAGCACGAGCAGTGAACTCCAGGCCCACGTGACTGAACTCAAAATTGAAAGAAACAGACTAAGAAATGACGTAAGCTCCATGATCAAAACTGCCAAAAAGAATTTCATCAATGTCAAAACTGAGGAAAACAAAAATAAACCCCGTGAACTTTGGAAATTACTCAATAACCAGCTTGGCTGCAGTAAAAAACTCAAAACGAGATTTTCTAACTTAAACATGAAGACAGATAACAGGCTCATCACAGACAAACTGGATGTGGCCAAGTACTTGAACATTTTTTTCACAAACATAGCCACAACTCTTGTAAATAAATTACCCTCCCACTCAGGGCTTTTTGGAGTAGATCACATCATGACCTACTACAAAAACCTAGGGGTACGCAAAGATGATTTCAGTCTAGCAAGGGTAACAACAGCAGAGGTACTCATTAAACTGAGCGCCCTCCAACCTAACAAGGCCACTGGCCACGACAATATCCCCTCCAAATTCCTCAGAGACTCAGCAACCGCCATCTCACCAGTCATAGCTCACATAATTAACCTCTCCATAAAACAGGGAAAAGTACCCAAAGACTTCAAAATTGCAAGAGTAACCCCCCTGCACAAAAAGGGCAGCAAATTGGACCCAGGCAACTATCGCCCTGTTTCTATACTTACCTCCATCTCGAAAGTCAAAAATAGTATCGGTAAACTATCGGTGAGCTGGATGCAATCCTACCTGGAGGGGAGAGAACAGATGGTGGAGGTAAACGGTACTCTGTCCCCCCCCTCCCAGTGAGCTGTGGTGTTCCACAAGGAAGCATATTAGGTCCGTTACTGTTCCTAATTTATGTAAATGACATGTCATCAGCCTGTGACTGCAACTTGTTCCTGTTCGCGGACGACTCAGCCCTGCTGGTCTCTGACAGGAGCAGGTTGCAGGTTGAAAAAACCCTCAGCTCCGAGCTCGGCAGAATCTGCACCTGGCTCGCCGATAATACATTATCATTACACCTGGGTAAAACAGAATCCATTCTCTTCGGTTCGAAACATAATCTCAGCAAATCCGACGACTTCTCAGTTGCAGTGGGCGACATTATTGTCACAAGTAAGAAGGAAATTACATACCTAGGATCTATTCTTGAGGCAAACCTCTCCTGTGACAAAATGGCATCCAATGTAATAAAAAAAGTCAATCAAAGAACTAAATTCCTATACCGGATCTCCTCTCTGGTAAACAAAAACACCCTGAAAACTCTGGCAGGAGCACTCATTCAAGGGTACTATGACTATGCTTGCACGTCATGGTACCATAGCACCTCCAAGGTGCTAAAAATAAAACTTCAAACATCGCAAAATAAACTGGTCAGACTACTGCTTGACCTCTCATCTAGAACCCACCTCACCTCTGCCCACTTTGACAACCTAGGATGGCTTAGAGTAGACGACAGAGTACAGCTACTTGCAATGGGCCTGGTCTACAAGATCCACTACACCTCTATGGTACCCATGTACATGTCAAAATTCTTCCCAAAGGTCAAGGAATACCATGATCATAACACCAGAGGGAGCTCCACAAATCATGTGAAACCCAGATTTGGCACAAAAAAGGGGGAATACACGTTTCGCAATTATGCCACATCAAGGTGGAACGCTCTTCCCACAACTGTAAAGGAAAGTAAAACTATACTTACCTTCAAAACCTCTCTTAAAGAGCACCTTCGGGGGAGAGCATTGCAAAACTGGCCCCGGTAATGGTACAAATCTCAACCTGTCGTTCAATGGACAGCTTCCCCCCCCATCTATGTATATACTCGCATTTTAGACTCTGTTACTAACTGTATATCTGTAGACTTGGTATGTCTTAAATGTCCGGTTAGGATGTATTAGAACAAAATCTAAAATGAAAATTGTAAATAAGCAATCTGTATGTAAAAAACCACCTGTATGTAAATTGTAAATAAGCCATCTGTATGTCTTATATGTCTTATATGTCTTATATGTCTTAAATGATATGATGAATTGGAAATGGGGGACCCTGATGTAAACAAGACGAAAGTATTTCTCTGGTCTGCATCCCCTTAACAATTGTATGTTTTGAGCTGTACTCTACTGTACCCAATATACAAGCTGTTAATAAACTTTTCAATCAATCAATCAATGCTCTAAAATAGGCTACCAGCCTACCACAACAAGCTAACAGTCTGTGAAACGTAAATACACTAATTAATGAAACCAGTTCAAGACGCATTATTCTTATCATTCTTTATGAGCGCATAACGGTAAGGTATCTAATTACTTATTTATTTAGTATTCCATAACTTAGTAACAGAGATGGTCAAACTAAAGTGGTAGAGACACGGCAGAATTCCTACAATGAAGCGGGACATTGAACTGTTCACCCGTGAGAGGGCGATCAACAAAAGAGAGCGAGCGGCCACATGGAGCGGCCCCGTTGAGGGAGTTTACCATGGATGTATAATAAGAACTGGATACAGCGTGGGAGGCGGGGCCTCATTCATTCCTATGAGAGCTGCTCATTAGCGCATGATGATAAAATGGCCCAACTTTTGAGAGAGTGAAACGTCACAGATTACCCAGCATGCCTGAGAAGTACCCGTATGTGCGCTCATAGAGCATGCGCAACTTTAACCAAAATGCTCATTCACATCAAGCGCGTCAATTTGCGTACACGTAACAGCACCGCGCGTTCATGACAGCATGGTAATAGTTTGTTGTTATCATGGATTTGATATGAACGAGGCGGCAGTTAGCAGCTAGCTAGTAATGATGCTAATGTACACATCAATCGTTATGTACTTATATTACGCTGTAACAGGATCTAGTGATATCCAACAGAGCTTCATTTAGAATGAAATAATTATTGCACTGTATATATATATATATTTATAGACAGTGCAATAAGCTTCTAAGTGCAATACGAAGCTACAGGGACGTTAATAATGTCGGTAACATTAACTTTATTTAATACAACATTTACGGTACAAGATTTAATCATACAGCCCATGTAGTATGATAATGAATTACAGCAAACATGTGCAATATATCCATTATTACAGCTCCGTGGGATGGCAGTAAGACGATATGGATCCGTTCTTATTGTGCATCCATGGGTAAAGATAAACGCAACTCACATTGGTTTCTCATACAGCATCTCTGTAAACTAGGCTACGTGTATTCACTGAATTTCACTCTCTGAATTTCACTCTCTGCCTTTAACGGCTCGTTGTAGCTCCAATAGCTCCAGCCCCACCCTCCCTGTGAGCACAGTGTGCTCTGATTGGTCGGGACACGTAACGTGAACGTGCCGGGCGGCGCGGTCCCGTGGGTTAGATGCGCGTTCATAATGCAGAGGGAAATAACTCTCAGAATAACGTTATTAGCGCATTTTTACAACTTGAGGAACAAATGTTTTTAATAAGGGCTATACAAGTGTTCATACTGGGTAGTTTATTTAGTTTTAAAAAAATTATCCAACGAGTTACAGACCACTCTTTCCCCATGTAAGTCAATGGGAAAAAGTATTTCCGGGCCTGGCAACCAAACGGAAGTGTAGTACCGCCGTTTGGCCAGCACGAATATTTTCATCTGAGTCCGGCGCACTTCCTGGGGGCTTGGAGTTTACAGATGAAAAGACTCAGCCATGTTTATGCAGCACTGCATGTGGAGATGTGGTCTCGCAAATCGCGCAGATTACATAGGCCTACATGTATATAAACCTGCGGCGGAAACCCCTCTTGTCTGTCAGTGAGTGTGATTATTTTATAAAAGTTACTTTGTAACGCGTTACACCCAACTCTGGTGCCGGCCCTGCTTGGATGTGTAATTCCACACACAAAGCCAGCTGGAAGTTTTCCTGAAAAAAAAGAAGAGAGGAAAAGGCCAAGAGCCCAGTGCTGACACATACGCCAGCAAATAGAACCAATAAAGCATCAATTGGCCAGAATTCAACACATGTCTCCTCCAGTTAGTTTGTATCCACCTGTTTCAAGCTTAGGCAGACTTATAATTGACTTCAACATTTAAAACAGGTTTTTGGACATCTTAATGAACATGTGAATTTTTGTTTAGTTTTAAATCCAAAGTAATAGGGAAACTAGGGTTCAATTGGGGCCTTATTGATATATATTTCAGTATTGATCTGTACAAGCTCTATGCATTTTACACATTGAGACAAAGATATTTTGTACAAGCATGAATCAAAATCAAAATTGTCATCCATCAATTGAGTCGGTATTGGCCACCAGAATTTCATTTAAGACATGTTGAAATCAAACAGGTAGAATCTGGAATGTTTCACTAACCTTTTAGCATCTAAGCTAACATCTGCTAATTCTTTCAAAAATAAACTATCCACGTAAAGAAAAACTAATTAGGTTCGGGCAACAGGGTAAGGCTTTGGAAAAGTCTATCGTTTTGGATAAAAATAATGTTTCTTACACATTACTGTGTACTTACTTATTGTTCTAACTTGTTTTAGGTAAGGTAACTAAATTAATGGAAAAAAAGTAAACGTCAACTTTTGTTTGGCACTGGACACATTTTTTTTGCCCCAGCCTTACTCCAACTCTGACTAGCTTTGAGGTGAAATATATTGGTGTTTATGAATATCCATTGATCTGACCATCTAGTAATGTTGTGTATGGGTATCCATTGGGGTTAATTGAAAGCTTACATCTCATAAAGATGCTAAAGGGTGGCTTGTTCTCTCACGGCGAGGGGCGCTAACCAAGCTTCACCATTTGATCCCTTGTGAGACCGCATTTAAATGTTTTATTTTTTTATGTTCCAAACCTACCTCATTAAGTGAGCGGTGGCTCATCTGTACGCCTCTGCAATACACGGTTACTCATCAAAATATTCCAATGGGTTTGAGTCCATCTTTGGAGAACCACAACCCGTAATACCCATGATATTATCCTGTATTGTCAAACCCAACTTAGAATTTGAAGCTTATTAAAAGCAGACCTTTGACATTTTTTACAACAAATGTATTTTCAATATGTGACTGGATTAAGGTAATGGCATTACAACACAGTCCAGGTCAGAACAAGCTCACGGACAAGCTCCAGACTGCTCCTCTGTGTGTGCCAGGTCTCCTGATGAGTCATGTGCACAACCCGTTTTACAACAGTTTTCCACTTCATTTCCTGTCTTGATGACCCAAAACCTCTCTGGAGGGTAGCTTGTAACACAGCCCCAGTTTTGATTTGGACAACATCTCCGCCCATCGTTTGTAGACTGGATGTTCAACCAGACCGCCTGGAGAGGTTATCAGGGGCAAGCCATAGAGTGATTTTCCCCCAGATGGTGCAACATCATCGGTGAATTTGCTTCGGTGTTGACATGATAAAAACTGCTCACCATAATGCTTTTGTGATTTTCATGGCTTCACTGCAGCTGAAGGATTACATGTTCCTCTGTGGGTCAAGGGAATGCTCTGGCCTCTTAGCCCTATGGAAAAGTGATCTGACTCACTGGGGCAACATAAAACCATAAAAACTGTTTATATTAGCTGCTGTAGAAGATCCTATTTTAGAGATGCAAGGTTCCAGCCAACAGTTACAGTATATTATTCCATTGCTTCCGTAAAAGGAGAGGTTCCATGTTTTTGCTCTCATAAACCTTTACTATAAGAAAACTCGTCACAGTTGTTTCAAAGTTTCTTGACAGATTTGAAATAATATTTAGTATTTTGCACTGTAAATGCTCAGTAATGCCACAATACTTTTGCGGCCGACATTAAAGGAATTACAATTGAAAAGCCTATACAAGTTGAGCAATAACGGACACTTTAAGAGATAAAGGCTTCCAGGAGCACCGTTTTAATGTTTTATTGGCACAGAGTACCAATTTACAACATACCCCTCTCCTGAAGTACTCATTAAAGCTAAAATCAAACCAGTTAAAGGCTTATAAACTGCCGTATAGCAGTAGCTTGACAGTGAAAGCCATTCCTGTTTCCCTGGACAAGCCTCATTGCTCCGGTGATGGAGCAACACACAGATCTAGAAGTGCTGAGCCACAGCTATACTTACCAGGGATAAAGATGACAGTAATTATAAGGTTTTCCATCGTCATATAACTATGCTAGCGGAATCCCTGCCACACCGTACACACCTGCCCCAGCTCAGGTAAGTACATCCCTCCTGCAGTGCAACAGCTCTTAAATGACAGATGCTTTCATGCCATAGACAAGTTGTGGGTATTTGGTATATGTTAGGCCTATATTATTATATTTAAGTATAACTGTGTAGGTCAATATCATAAAATTAAACGATCAAATTGTGGACTATTCTTCTTTTTATGTTTAGGGAACATGGGCCATCCCCAAATTAAAACTCTTTTTCAACAATGCCTTGATGAGAACAGTTTACAACTGAGGGAGCAATGGAACCTTTTTTAAATTTGAATTTATTTTGAGGGAGCATAGGGCTGTTTCCAACAATGAGTAGGACATAGTGCTAAGGGAACATAAGGCTGAGGGAACAAAAGGTATTTTTCAAATTTGATCAAATATTTCAGGGAGCATATTGCTTTTTCCAACAATGAGGGAATGCAGAGGTATGGGAACATAAGGCTGAGGAAACAAAAGGCCTTTTTCAAATTTGATAGAATATTTGAGGGATCAAATCTTGTTTGGTATCAATCTTCTGATCTAACTCAAAAAGTCATTTGATCGAAAATGTCAAACTACCCCTTGATTTCTTGTTAACAGATAGAATTTACACATTAAGTCACAGCATCATGCAACCAGGATGCCATTTATACATTCAGTTTTGAGTGCATTTGAAACGCTTTCAGAGGATGCAGTGTATGCCTAGTGCTGTAAGTGGTTTGTTTTGACTGAGAACAGGCCTTCTCCCCTGTGCTTCATGAGGTCATTGTATCTGAGTTACAGTCCCCCTCAGGGTCAGGGGCCGGTTCAGTTCACGCTGAGGCCCTCATGTGACTGTTGTTCTGGGATCCAGCCGTGCCGGTCCTCAACTGCTCAAATGTTGACAGCTCCAGAGAAAAATCTGGAAATCAAAACACGAGGAGTGGGAGTGAGACAGAAAGAGATTACCGGACTCTACACAGAGAGAAAAAAGGGAGAGGACAGAAAAAGAAAAAGCCAGCGGCGTCTAAATACTGTCCGGCTGCGGTTGCCATGCCAAGAGCTAAACAAGCGTTTTTATCAGTTTATGGGGTTCAGATTTATTCTGGTGTCTGGTATTTCTGCCTCACAAATCAGAGCATGATACAGCCTGTGAGGTCGGCGAAAGTATATGGAGCATCTGCTGGCTAACAGGCCTATTGATTCAAGAAGGCCTAGAATAAAGGCCATGAAAAGTGTTTTTTATGTAAACAGAATTAGAGTGTACTTCCAAAGCTTGAGAATGTCATAGAAACTGAGCAAAAATAATGAAAAAAGACAATATTTGGCCTTTTGTTGAATATAACTTTTTCTTGGAATAGACTTTGCAACGTGCCTTGAATGCAAATAACCTCATATGTATTTTGAAAAGGTGCCGGTGGACACACATCAGTCCGGTTACTTTAACCACGATGGGGTGCAAACAGGCGTCAACTGACTGCTTCCTAGCGCAGTGATAATACCTGCAATAACCACAGGCACATACAACTGTCAAGAGGATGGATGCTGCACTGTACTCATCTCTCCTGACATGTGTAACCACGCATACAATTCTCACCTCTTTTATGATGTGGGGCCATAATTGTAGACACCTATCCCTACCACAGAGCTTTTGTCTAAATCTTCTTGGCTCGGACGTTCCTCAGCTGAAACAATAAAGGGATCAATGCATCCCTTTTCTTCTCTTCTTCATGCCAATATTTGTAGTTTTTTCTCACCCGTTCCTGTGTCGTTATCCTCCTCCCTATGTTGTGTGACTCCTTAATGCGCTACGTTTCCACACATGTGAGGGGTCTAATTCTGCTTCTTATTAGGCATAACATCAACAACCCTGCACTGTGATAGAGCCAGCATTTCCCTTCCAACCACAGGAAACGCCATCACCTACAATTAGCCAACCAATACAGAATCTCTGGCTCCCATCAAAACCTTCATCCCCACAGATATCACATTCTGTTAAAAATGGAAGCAGCCTTTGCGAATGGGCCCGTGGAGACGTAACGTAAGAACAGAGGGATTTCCCTATGATATTAAGAGTCTTGGTTTCTAAGTTTGTAACATTGTGTACCAATTGGCCAGAGAGATTGGACAGGGAGATCCAGCCAACAGGAGACATCCAAGCAGAGGAACATTAATACTCGCAATCAGCCAATCAAGACAGCTTCTTGGTTTTCCGTCAGGTACTTTCAGACTATAAAATGGTGCAATTCGAATCCTGGCACCAAAAACAGAAGCTTTCAAGTGGAACTTATCAGAGGGTAGGGAGTTAGGATTTCATGGGACAACAAACCATGTCTGTGTCCTTAAAGGCATAGTTTGGATTTTTTAAAATCTAGATAGTGGTTGGTACACCCAAGGCACAGAATCTATGCAAAGTACTGCTGTGGATGGGATAGGAGTAAAACGTATTTATTCTGTGACTCATCAGCATTATTCAGTGACCTACAAACTAACCATCTCGGCAGCAGTAGACCAGCACATGTTATATAACACTTTACTGTTGGCTTGTATATTTCCCCTTATGGACCAAAGAGGCCCTATTTATACAACAATATCCTCATTCATTTATAGTTTATATTCAGTGGTGGAATGTAGTGAAGTACATTTAGTCAAGTATTGTAGTGAAGTACCATTTTGAGGTACTTTAACTGAGTATTTTGATTTTATGCTACTTTGTACTTTATACTAACTTTTTAAGCAAATATTCAGTAGGTTTATCTGACAATTTAAGTTCCTCTACACATTCACATTATAAGCTAATATAAATGAAGAAGCATTTACAAATTATTTCAGGTTATCTTATCCAGCAGCTTTATATACAATTAGTAAAGCTGGTAACACTTTATATTAAAGGGGACCTATCATGCAAAATGCACTTTTGTACGTCTTTTATACATGAATATGTGTCCCCGGTGTGTCAGGGAACTCACCAAGTGTCAGAAAACACAACCCTCTCTCTTTTCCTCCATACCCAAATCTCTAAAAACGGGGCTGCAACGGATCTGATACAGACTGATACAGATTTTAAATTGTTCTGACGTCAGAAACGGGGTGCATATGGGCAACTATATGGGCAACTCTCCACCTATCAGGGGAATGGGTGGTTGCTGTGGCATGGTAACAGCATGGTAACATGACGCTCGTGCCTCACCCCCCTCCTTTGCAGGGGGGCGTGGTCAGCTGCAGCTCATTTGCCACAGAATCAGCCCCTGCAAAAACAGGGCTGGAATACAGCAAATAGAGCTAAATGAGGCATGGCTAAAATGCATGATCTGTTTGGTATTTTGAAAAAAAAACTTCACAGACATGTTTTATATAGGTATGGCCCTACAATATATTATTCAAATATAGCATGATAGGTCCACTTTAAGGTACACAAATTCACCATCAACTAGTTCCTGTTATCCTCAGATTTACTTTACACCCTTTATCCTCTGGGGTCAATTTGACCCCAGTAGTTTAAAACTCAAGACAATGATCATATTCCAAATTGTAACCAAAATGTATGTCTCTGGTGCTTTAGGTATCTTAGTTGACTACCTAAATAACCATTTAACCCTCCTGTAATCCTTAGGGTCAATTTGACCCAATTCAATGTTTAACGTATCTTTAAAAAAAAATGGTTCACATTATTTTTTTCGCTTAGTATTTCATGACTTTTCCTAATTTAGTGAGGACTAATGGGTAAACACAAAATGAACATGAAGATCTTTTTTAAATGTCCTGTACGCACTTTGTACGCACCAGTGTTCCTTGGAATCAATTTGACCCCAGGCTGTTTTAGTACTATAAAACATATACAAATGTCAATATTTTACACATATTGGTGTTGATTGTGTAGGATGATATTGAGGTGACTATTACATGCAAATGTATCTTTGTAAAAACTACCGTCTGCTTTTGGATCTACTAAGTCTGGATGACTTTTCGCAGCTTAATCAATCTATCCCACCTGGATTTGTTTACACCAGCAAATCCCGTCTCAGTTCCTGTGAATACTTCCTTTGAGTCTATTGCCCAAATCAATGGTCCAATTCCAACAATTCTTGCCACTGTCTATCGTCCAACCAAGGCCAATAAGAACTTTCTAAATTAACTCTCTGCTTTTTTTACTTCCCTATCTTCTCTCTCCCTTAATATAATAGTGCTGGGTGATTTTAATATTCACATGGACAATGTCAACAATAATCTCACAAAGGACTTTACATCATGCCTGGACAGGCTAAATCTTCCTGTTATGGATGGTTTGGCCCTGGAGAGGGCCGCCAGAGAGTACCTCAGCTTCTTAGCTGCGGCTCCACAGCTCCTTGCATGTCCCCTAAACACAGTTTTATGGGGAATGGAAGCTCAGTTGTGTACTGACAGAATGGGATTAATTTCTCTCCACAATCCCACATTTCCCGATAATGTCTCGTTGAATTCGGCTAGGCCGTTTCATACGATGTTAACTGGACACCCATTGTGAGACACTGTCCCACACTCGCCGCCCCGCTGTAACTCCAGTAAAGGAGGTAGCCGGTGAGCATGTGAGTGGGATAAACCGCAGAAAGTGCGGTCAAAGCACTGTGCGGGTGCAGGGACATTATGGCCGGCGTGTTGTTGTAGGAAAACACTCCTCGCCTAGTGTAATAGCTCAGATTAATGCATTTCACCGTCAGTGTGGTCACAGCATTATTACGGTGCGCGTGCCCCCGCGAGAGCTGGCCACGGTGCGTTCAAGGACCTCCACAGAAAGTCGGCCCTTTTAATGTTGGTTCCCCATAAGCCAATCTTCCTTTTATGGAAGGTTTGGCGGAGGAGAGGGCCACCAGAGAGTACCACAGCTTCTTAGCTGCGGGTCCACAGCTCCTTGCATGTCCCCTAAACATAGTTGTATGGGGAATGGAAGCCAGCTGTGTACTGACAGAGTGGGTGGACAGGATACTGCGACTGGGTTACTCACTCTGCAGCGTCCCTCCTCCATTCAGGGGTGTAAGAGAGGCAAATCTATCATCCCAGGAGGAGATAGGTTTCCTTTCAACAGAGATTCAGGCCCTGTTAAAAAAAAAGGATGTGTATGTTGTGCACTCTCAGGACAGAGAAAAGGGGCTTTACTCCATGTACTTCCTGGTTTCCAAGAAGACAGGAGAATTCAGACCCATTCTGGATCTTCGCAGCCGGAATCAGCACATTGCCTGCAAAAAGTTCCATATGTTAACCATAAAACAATTACTGGAACTAGTGCAGCCGGGCGATTGAAGCACGCTTACTTTCATGTCGAAATTGCTCCAAAGCACAGAAAGTATTTACGTTTTGACTTCCAGGGGATAGCCTACGAGTACAACAGGCTACCGTTCGGCTACTCCCTATCCCCACGCACGTTCAGCAAATGTGTGGCCACAGCACTTTAGCCGCTTCGCGACCATGGCACGAGGGTTTTATTTTATCTGGACGACCTCATAGTCATGGCCAGGTCAAGGGAGTTCCACACAGCCCAATTTATCCTACACCTAACCAAGTTGGGATATGCGGTCAATTGGAAGAAGAGCAGTCCCATACCTCACCAGCAGGGGGAGTATCTGGGGATTTTGCTCGATGCAGGCAGACTACGTGCCACCCTGTCAGAGAGCAGACAGGCATCCCTGCATCAGGCAGTTTGCAGACTGCGACAGGGGGCAACGGTGACAGCTTTGACCATCATGCAGACTCTGGCGGCTGCTCACCTCGTGGTACCGCTGGGGTTACTGCATATGTGTCGCCTGCAGAGGTGGTTTGCCGGACTTCGTTTAGATCCCAAGAGGTACAAACGACGTCTGGTGACCATCCCCCCCTCAGTGGTGGGCAACCTCCGATACTGAGTGACTTCCTACATCGCAGATGCATCCGTGACAGGATGGGGGGGGACCTGCCTAGAGAGACCTATAGGTGGTGGCTGGCCTCTGACAGAAACTCGGCACATCAACCTTCTAGAGCTACGGGCAGTAGTACTGGTCCTACAGCACTTAAATCCCTTACTACAGGGCAAACATGTACTGGTAAGGACTAGGAGCGACAACCGCACCACAGTGGCTTACATCACAGGCAGGTCGGAGTCCGCTCCGCCGTCTTGTTGAGCGCAGTGGAGAACCTGTGGTTGTGGGCCTCAGAAAATGTTTTTTTCTATAAAGGCCCCCCACATTCCGGCTATCCTATTTATATATAGAAATGTTTATTGATTGGGATAAACCCCTTGAGATGCACCATCTCGTTTTCAAGGGGGTCCCGACAATAGCAACAACTTACAGACATACATAAACAAAAAGACAAAATGCAAAACATGACACACAAGACTTACATGCTCTACGCCTTTCCACTGCTGCGTCTCATGCCCCACTCCTGGAGGGGGTGAGACGAGAACAGTTGTCGGTCATTCTGGTAGCCCCAGGTCGCCTCTCGGCGCCGTGGCACACAGAATTGACACAGATGATGGTGGGCCAGCCCTGGACAGTTCCTCAGTTCCGGGGGCGCTGTCTCAGGAAGCGGGTGCATTAGGGGCGTTACCCACTCTGGGCCAACCTCTCCAGGCTTGGCTCCTGAGAGGGACTGGCTGAGAAGGGGTGGACTGTCTGAGAAAGTTATACAGACTATCCAGGCAACAAGGGTGGGATCCGCCACAGCCTGTTACAGGACGAAGAGGTTGGGATTCCTACAGTCACTGGAACTGGTACAGCCGGGCGATTGGTACACAAACCATCGACCTGAGGGACGCTTACTTTCATGTCGAAATTGCTTGAAAGCCAAAACACAGGAAGTATTTGCGTTTTGCCTTCCAGGGGATAACCTACGAGTACAACAGACTACCGTTCGGCTACTCCCTGTCCCCATGTACGTTCAGCAAATGTGTGACCACAGCGCTTCAGCCGCTTCGCGGCCATGGCACGAGGGTTTTATTTTATCTCAACGACCTCATAGTCATGGCCAGGTCCAGGGAATGGGAAGATGTTCCACACAGCCCAGTTGATCTTACACGTAACCAAGTTGGGGGTTTGCGGTCAATTGGAAAAAGAGCAGTCCCATACCTCACCAGCAGGTGGGGTATCTGGGGATTTAGCTCAATGCAGCCCCCATCGAGAGCGAGGGGTACGCCCCCATCGAAAGCGAGGTGTACGCCCCATCGAGAAGGAGGGCAGGCTACGTGCCACTCTGTCAGAGGACAGACAGACGTGGTGCGAGAAAAGGAGTCTAGAGCCTCTGTCCGGTACATTGGGCTCTATTCTATCCTAGCTATAGCTACTGGTGGACAAGGGGCTTGCTCATGCCACAGTCAAGGTGTATGCAGCAGCCATCTCGTCCTGTCATGTGGGATTTGGTGGCAGACCAGTCTTTAGCCAACCGCTTATGAAGCGTTTTTTGCAGGGGATCAGGAGACAGCGTCCAGTGGTGCATGTCTCCACCCCGCAATGGGAACTGCCATTGGTGCTCGAGGCTTTGGTTACAGAACCATTTTAGCCTCTGACAAGAGTATGCAAACTGATCGCTCTATCGGTGCACCCGAGTTGCCTTCTGGTTCGTGGTGACCGTAGCAGGGCGACACTCAGGCCGAATCCCTCCTCTGTTCCCAAGAACCTAAGAAGTTTTTCCAGGTCGAGGGTTATACAGCTAGACGGCTTTAGTCGTCCACTGCACGGCGGCGTCTTGGTCTACGCCAGGCCCGTTCATAAAGTAAGTGGCTCCTTTTTCATCATCGGTGCTTGCTGGGTCAACACAGGACTGGTGAAAGGAGGAGGGCTGTGGGTCAGTAAGCTGTATCTGACCCATGCTCCTTAGGGACCTGGGAAACGTGGTGCGCAGTGTGTAGTCACTTGCGCTGGCACCTGCAGGGTGGAGCTATGGGCTTATTCAGACCAATTAGGCTCTACCCAGCCAAGTAAGCTGCTGCCCGACTTCTCCACGGTCACAACCAGGTGATAGGAAGTTGGGGTGTGATAGCTGTTAACCAAAGGCCGGTCATGGGCAGTGTGGTGGGCCGATGTTGTTGGACGACAGGGCGTTTATCCATCGGGCCTGTGTGAGATAGAACGGTGGGTTACGTATTGTAACCCTAGTTCTATAAGCACAGGCGGAGCCCTCTACCTAGGGGCCCTGTCTTTCCCATGCCGCTCGCTGAAGAGGGTGTAGGATGACAGTCAGCAGGTGTAGCTGCCTTATATACTGTGCGGCCTGCGCGCGCATTCAGGTAGGCTCGCCCTGATTGGCCGGCTACTTTATACAACTTCAGTGTATGAACGCTCGCGTATCATTGATGAGAGTAGTACCCATAGAGTCCAGTAGAGGGCTCCGCCTGTGCTTATAAAACTAGAGTTACAATACGTAACCCACCGTTTTGTATTATAGCCAGGGCTGCACATAACTGGTGCGCAGGTGCGCATGCGCATACCAACATTGAGAGAGAGAGAGAGAGAGAGAGAGAGAGAGAGAGAGAGAGAGAGAGAGAGAGAGAGAGAGAGAGAGAGAGAGAGAGAGAGAGAGAGAGAGAGAGAGAGAGAGAGAGAGAGAGAGAGAGAGAGAGAGTAGAGAGAGAGAGAGAGAGAGAGAGAGATTTGCTAGTTGCATATGAAGTCAGGGCCGGCCCGTAGCACTGGCGTAATCATGGGCGTAGGAAGCATCCTGAATGTGGGGGGGACATTTTCAACGGGGGGTGTGGGGGTCGTCCCCCACGGGGGAAAAAAATAGATTTCCTGTATTCTGGTGCATTTTAACAGGTGGTTTGATACTTTTATGTGGCTATACTAGCATGAGGAAAATGATGGGTACATTTTGTAATTTCATCCAGTAGTAAAGAAAAGAAACATATTTGATTATTAATTCAGAGCCGTCTTTGAATTAATAAAAAGCAGTTTAAATGCCCATTTTTTGTACATTTATATACAACAATAACAATATTGTGCATTGAGAGATATTGTTGTGGAGAGTCATTTATATATACATCGCAAAATACATTTGTGAATCCTTCTGTGAGCATTTATTAATATTGAGACTGATCTGACTCCATACAGATGTTAAGTTCACCTAGGAATGGTATCATTGACTTAAATGTTGAAATAAATGTTGCTCTTCTGTCTATATTGGTCATATGATGCCCCTTGCCTGAAATGTTTCCTGTTCAATATCCCCACTAATTTCCTTAAAATTCTGGGATGAGAGTCTACATCACAATTTACTCTAAACTGTCATTTCCCTTTCATCACTCACCTCAGCAATGGACCTCTCTCCACCGTCCCTGTGTTCTGCCTCTGACTCACTCTCAAGCGCCTAGATGCCAAGAGAGGTGGTGAAGTGATCATTATGTATTGAGCAGTATACTCTTTCACATTGAATCATAACAAGTCATAATGAATGTAAATACAACTGACTCTAAAGTAAGTCCCAGTCTGTGACATTGGACATTTTGAAGACTCAAAGTCTCAAGCAGTAGGTAGAATATTAGCTAGTCTATGTAATGTGCACAGAAAATAAATAGTTAACTGAATACTGGGATGGAAATGGCCTATAAGCACTCAGTAAAACATAAACACACACAAAAAGCTTCTGAATGATAAGAAGTATAATTAAAACATAATGCACATTACCATTTTGAGAGAGAGTACCGAAGTTAAAGAACTCAGAAAATTATCTCTCATCGAACTGAGGCTCCAGTAAAACACACTGACTGCGTCTCCACATGGACATCATGGTGTTTACATGAGCAGAGAGAGATCGGGTTATTCATGTTCCCTGTTTACATGATAAATACTAGTAACCTGGCATTTCGATGCCTTTTCTCATCTAAACTATTCAGTATTTGTATCTCTCTATCATGACATAAAGACGAAACTCCTCTCCAGAAGTGAGACGCCGCCGCCGCCATCACTGTTAACTGATTGACTGCTACCAGCTGATGACTTACTTTCCTCTTCTTTGAAAAAAAATGTCTTATGTCCATGTTGTCTGGGGGAGAAAACATATCAAACTAAGAGATCGTCAGCTTTGATTTTCACTGTATTAACCATTTCCTGAACACTTGGTGTGTGTGCCTTACCTCCGCTACCGGCATCGCTTCACAACAGATCTGAGCTGTCCAACTATGGCAACACTCCTTGAACATGCGCGCGCTATGTGAGAATCTGCCTTGGTACAAAGTAGCAGTGAAAACATGGTACGGAGTTTCATTGATTTGGGCATTCTCTCAATAAGCAAGTGGAATGGATTTGATAGTGAAGCACTGACACAGCGAGTGTATAGGCCGATTCACGGACTTTCCACATGGTAAAAGTGGGGGGGTCTAAACTAATCATTTGAAAAAGTGGGGGGGACTTGTCCCACCCTCATATAATGGCTGCGACGCCCATGGGCGTAATAGATGTTCGCCTAGGGCGCCAGATCTGGGGAGGCGCTGCGCTGGCAGTTCTGGGAGGGAAAAAAACATTTTTGACCGTTGGGGCTCATCCTAATTTTCGGCCTCGATGTAACAATATTCATAATTAAGTAAATGTAACACCCTTTTCACCCCAGTTACACGTTTCATTTGCCCTGTACGATGGGCGCTGTAAGTGATGAAAATGGGGGATGTTGGCTTATCTGGCACCCGCAGCTCACAGCCAAAGTGCGAGTGAGCGAGGGAGAGAGAAGGGCACACCGGTACCGGCGCTGTTGTTATTAGAATCTGGTGCTAGCTGCTCTAACGGATATAAGAAGAAGATGTTTCTACAATAATGTGGAGGGAGAGTCCTCTCCAGTCAGACAGTCCTCTACAGCTCAGTGAGGTAAAGGTCACGATTTATGTAAACACATAAGGCACTCCTTTATAATTATTGGTATAAACAGGTTTGAAATAATTCCAATGTATAGGACAATAACCAAAAATATCCTTTAAAACTGGAGAGATAAAAAAAAAATGCATAAATAAATGTTAAGGTAAAATAAGATATGAATGACCAACACAAATAAAATAAGTTACATTAATTTATTATTGGCTATGGTAGGTTATTGGTTATGTTCACATACTTATTTGATTACATCCACTTGATGACAACAGAGACTTTCGACCCAAAACCAGCTGTTGACTTGTGGATGCAAGCAGCTAATCGCAGACTCAACCAGAGAGAAAGTAGTAGGCCTACATCATCAGCTACCATGTCTGACAGAGAGGAAGACAGTGAGGAGAACAGTCAGGAGGGTAGTGATGACAGCTTGTAGGATTACAGGTCCTGCTAATGTTTTCTGAATTCACCTCTGCATGTGTGTTCTGTGTTCACCTCTGCATGTGTGTTCTGTGCCTAGTGTCTGGCAAATAAAGTCAAGACCCCCTCAAAAGTTACGGTTTATTTCATTTTAAGGATGAGCACCAAGCAACATCTCCAGGTGCTCCTTTGAGAACCAGGGCAAAAAAAGTTATGTGCACCCCTGATTATAGCAGCTATCCAGGGCCGGTTTTTGGCATAGGGGCGCTGGTAGCTCTGGGAGGGAAAAAAAAATGTTTTGACCGTTGGTGCTCATCCTAATTTTCGGCCTTGATGTAACAATATTCAGAATTAAGTAAATGTAACACCCTTTTCACCCCGGTTATACTTTTAATTTGCTCTGTATGGTGGGCGCTGTAAGTGATGAAACTGGGGGATGTTGGCTTATCAGGCACCCGCAGCTTACAGCCAAAGTGCGAGTGAGCGTGGGAGCGAGCGAGGGAGAGAGAGAGGGCGCACCGGTACCGGTGCTGTTGTTATTAGCATCTGGTGCTAGCTGCGCTAACGGATATAAGAAAAGGATGTTTCTACAACAAGGGTGGAGGAGAGCTCTCTCCTGTCAGACTGAGAGGCTCAGTGAGGTAAAGGACTCTGAGTGTTTAGATAGTTAACTTTAGTCTAAATTATCTCAGTGGGTCTCAAACGTTTTGATCACAATTTATGTAAACAACATTTTCAAGGCACTCCTTTATAATTATTGTGATAAACAGGTTTGAAATCATTTCAATGTATACTATAGGACAGTAAACCAAAAATATCGTTTAAAACTGGAGACATAAAAAGATATGCATAAATAAATAAATGTTAACTATTTAACTGATTATTGTTCAAGTGGATACCTGTCTGTCTTGGCTGTGGCCAACATATTGAATAACGGGACAGGCGGGAGGCTGTCAACAATGTTGTTGTTTTTTACCATGATCTGTGGGTTGGATTAAACTGATTGCATGCTCTGTGCAGAGATCCTTGGTGTATAGAGAATTTCAAGAGACATTTCAGAAAGGGAGTTATATCATCCCAGAGAAAATATGAGAATGTGACAAAGGATGGCAGGTAAAAGTAAAAAGGAGACAGATGTGTAGGTTTTCCGTAAACATTAGAGCTTGGTGAAAAACTCTTAGTTTTGCCTTCTTCCTCAGACAGTACTGACATCATACTGCACTCAATTTCTTTTTGGTGTTGACCATACACATCCATCCGTTGGCTACAATTCTCCTTAGGTGAACTTTAATTCCTTAAATAATAATGTGACATCTCCCTGTTGCACTGTTGAGATTAAACACAAGCTACTGGAGGATTCATCTTATTTATTCTGTAGGAAATTAAAATCAATGTTTAATGACGTAATTTAGTTTAAACATACAGTAAGCTTAAAACTGTTTTATTCTGAAAACATTTCCGGTTAGCATTCGTCTGTGGCTAATGTTGTTGCTAAAGTTTATTTTGAAAAGCTTTACCGGAAGAAGTCTCCGGATATCAACAGTGAGTTTAACTTCCGGTATTACGTTAACAACGATTACAGCCGTTAAAATGCATTAAATAAAAAGTCATGAACGAGTCCATGAGGAGAAAAGGCGTATGGAGTTATGCAATAAATACACAACGTCTAAATCCTCTGTTATGCGCGATATCGGACATAGAAGACCGAGGTGGGTGGACCCCCTGCGTCGTCAGCCGCCATTGAAGAGGAGGAGCCAAATGATGAGATATATAGATAGGTGACGGAGCTTTGTTCGCTCTCTTTCCACTGCCGCGACTGCGAGATAACAGCTGCAGCTGCTCTCTCCTCACTCCTTGTTTTTTTATCACTGCACTATTTAATTAAAGTACCCATTTGAACCTTTTCAGAGACTCCATTAGTCTCCCTATTTTAAGCTTCTCTCCTGGGACGCGAGAACAACGAATACTTTTAACACTTCCATAGTGTAATCCACACCACTTTACTGACATGATAGAGTAGGTGAGGGAATAAATACATGTACAAACTGTTAACTGTGATGGTTATTCTCGTGTCCAGGAAAGAGAAGCTTAAAAAGGAGACTAAATGGAGTCTCTGAGATGTTTTCAAATTGGTACTTTAATTAATAAAAAGCGTGGTAAAGTCACAAACAGGATATTGTCCGACAGAAAAGCAGCTGCCTCTGGCCCTCGCTAGCAGAGAAAAGAGGCCGAACCCCTCAGGTTTCGTTGTTTATATAGCCTCTCATGGCTCCTCCCTGGGGGCCGGCTCTCCGCGCATTTAATGTCCGTTGTTACACATATCACAGTATACCAGTGGCGAGCCGTCAGGGTCCTCTAGGCCCTCTGTGAGGGCCTAAGATATTCTAAAAAAGAATATTTGAAAACATTAAAAAAATAAAATAAAATAAAATATTCTTTTTTATATATATTTGTTGTTAAATGTTTCATTAGTTCAACCTAAATAACTTGATTTAATTGTATTTAAAATAACATTTCCAAAGAAATAAATCATTCGAAACTGCCTGTTCAGTTTCTGTTGCAATGTGAAGGGTTAAATGCCGTCTCTGCGAGTTATGTGAAGACGGGAGAGCTTGTTGGTCCCTCTCATAGACTGTATATATAAAGGTCCCTCTCTACATTCACAGAGGGCCAGCTATAGTAACTCAACGAGAGAGTAATGTCAAATGACAGTACAATTGACCAATCATATCTTCCCTCTAAATGGGTGGGCTTTATTTTTGCGGACTTTATGACAAGTTCCGCCCGCTGTGAGGTCTATGCAAGAGGTGCAGTGACGCGTCCTAAAACCCGGAAGTAAGCTGCGCTCGGATTCTCTCGACAGAAAGCAAATAGGATTTCTCCATAGGATTTTGGAAAATAGCTGGAAATAAGGTCTGTGGAAAACGAACCTGTTAGATAAATGCACGTTTTGTTCAGCCGGATAATATCCACATGTCTACCCTACTTTTATTATTTTCGAGTCATAAATCTAATCGATAGATTTATGATTAGCATAAATTCGTTCATGATGGCTCACGTCAGTAATAGTGATTACATCGTTGCGAAATTATTAACCGAGTCATTTTCAAGATTGAGTTACAATGATAAACTGGAGTGGCAAAGTATCAGCTGCATGACCCGCCATCAAGTGCTTCATCCAAAAGGACAGGAGGAGAGGATGGACTTTGTGTTTCAGTGATTTATCATCAAAGGTAGGCCTAAGTAATTTTCAATGTGGGCCGCCGTGCCGACTTAATTCATTTGTAATTGTTACTTGGCTGTGGGTGCTCTGTCATGATAGGTGTTTATATAAATGGTGTTGTTTCGTGTGGTAGAGGGTCGCTGTCATTGATGCGTTTTGCACCCCGGGCCGTTGTTTTGATATTCCGCTGAAGTCTACGCTGAGCCTTAATAACTCTTATTTATTTTTTCGAGGGAAGGGGGGTCAGAGGGCCTAGGTATAAAAGTCACGGCTCGCCACTGCAGTATACAGACATTGTACATTCAATATATATCTAAACACTCCTTTTCTACTCCTTAACTCTTTCATGACTTTCCATTCAACACATTCCAAACGCTGTAATCAACACTCCAAAAAATACAGGAAATCCTTCACAGCAATTCGATTTGTTGTGACATGCTACCCACATCTGTAAACGATAACGTACTCAAATAAACTGTACCTTCATTTAATATCCAACAATAATAATATCTCAACGTCTATAGTTGTAGTGTTGAAATCAGTAGGTTTCGGTGTGCAATATCATATCGCTGCTAAATTCACCTCTATAGGAAATGGTATATTAGCCTCATGCTAAATGCTAACCGGAGGTGAAGGATTTTCAGAATAAAAGTCTAACTGGTTGTGCACAAGAACTTCTGGTTTTTCAGTATAAAACAGCATTTAAACTAAAGGTACATTTAAGGTACATTATGCCATCAAAACATTGATTTTAATTTCTAACAAAACCCAGTGCCCAAGAGAACACAGCAACACGAATGCCAATTTACTAAAGGCACACCCCACGCTTAGGGAGGACTACAGATGCAGATTTCCATAGTGGCTGCTGCCAGACAGCAAGATGGATGAGGAAGGTTATTGTGGCCAAAGGTGTTCAACTATCAAAGCTCAACTGGGACACCAAAGGAAAAGCTTTCAATCACTTTCTTCCAAAACCTCACCTCAGACACAAAACCTTCCAGCTTATATGTCTTAATGAATACAAGTGATATTTGAGTTAAAATGAACAAGAATACGTTTCAGCCAAAGTTACATGCGCAAAATGTTCCACTTTCACAAGGGTAATGTAAACAGCATATTTCATGTGGATATTCCAAATTAGGATCTATTCTTAATGCAGCTTTTTTTAGATAAAGACACTTGGCTGAGGATTCATTTGTGGTTGGAGCATTCTTCTTCTGAGGACTTGTTTCTGCTAACTGTCCCTTATGTCCACACGAAGCTAAGGTAAAAGCGCATTCACTTATGCCAGAACCAGACAACTCTGTCTAGTGCTTTGTTATGATGATTTTCTGATTGTGAACATACATGTTCTCTGTTATTGTTTTACAAAATGTTTTCTTTAACTGTGCTGCTGCCTATCTTGGTCAGGACTCTGTTGCAAAAGAGATTTTTAATTTCAATCAGACTTTCCTGGTTAAATAAAATACTTTAATA
Source organism: Gymnodraco acuticeps (assembly GCF_902827175.1). Taxonomy (NCBI): domain Eukaryota; kingdom Metazoa; phylum Chordata; class Actinopteri; order Perciformes; family Bathydraconidae; genus Gymnodraco; species Gymnodraco acuticeps. Next base: position 3,684,702 of record NW_022989810.1, read on the forward strand.
TCAACAGGTTTTCTATAGGAATGGTTTGGTTTGTGATATTTCTGTATAATACATGAAATCTCCGATTCTAGATGGATTAATAATGTAAATAATTTATGTTTAGTGTCCATGCCCTTGTTCTAAAGCTTTGAAATAGCTCTACATTATGTCTTATGATCGTACTTTTATCATTGTAAATTTATTTTGACTTGTGAATAAATAAATTATGATAATGTTATGCACACATATTGCACTGCCAACTTTTAAAGAATGTTGTTGAAGAAATAAAAGAGGGAGGCTGTGTTCCCACAATTGAACACATGGAACACAACATGGTTGCGTGTAAACAGGAATATAAGTTAAAACATGTTTTAGCTATGTAAACAGCTCAGTAGGAATTTAAACTTTTTAGGAATAAGGGCACAAACAAAGGTATCTCATTGGAACTCAAAGTCATGGGAAACCCTGAAACAGAGAAAAAGATAGTGGAGTCAAAATTGTTAAATGAAGGGAGCACAGGGACTTAAAAAGGCCATCCTCATATTTCACTGTAAACCCTGAGGTGCTGGAGTGCAGCTGTCTGTCTGCAAAAGCAAGAAGAAAAATGGGAGACTGAGATAGTTTTCCATCAGGCAGTAAATACACAGGCAATCTATGCTGTATGTAGAGACAAGATAGAGGCTAAACTGTGAGGAAAAGAACAAATCCATGAGGAGAAAAAAGCCATTGATCACGTAGGTGATTTTGTCTGCACAAAACCTCTCATTTTCTTTTCTCTCTTGTCTTTGTACAATACTGAGCAACCTGTCTCCTGTCTACCATTTACATTGTTATCTTGAAAGGCTGCATCATTTACTGTAATATGGTATTGGGAAATCTTATGTTGTGCGATGTTTGCGCCGGAGCCGCTTCATCCAGAAACAGCACTCCATTTAGAGAGTTCACACGGAGACAAGGAATACAGTCTTTGGACTTTAATTAGCTTGAATGCTTCTTACAACAGCTATAGCAGTATTGAATCATGAATGCATGTAGAATGATTGCCTCATTTTCTTCACTGACGCACATGGTAAACAAACCGCTCGAGGACCCGCAGCTGCCCACTCCAGCTGTCCCCAAATGTGCCCGACCAAAAAACACAAACGATACAACGCAGACTAAACAAAACAAGGGGAATTTACAACATCCGCCCCCAGAGTAGCATAGCTATTATGTAAAACAGAATAAATTCCCTAAGGTGTAGCGGAAGTCCCTGGATCAGCATCGTCGTCCGATAAAGCGGGTAGCTGCACAAGGCGTGCCACGGGTCGCAGGATACGTCCCAGACTTGAACCTCAGCCGACCGGATGCATCCATCAGCACTGGCCTTCAGCTTGACGACCTTCCCCACTGGCCAGTGGGCACGTGGAAGCTGAGGATCAACTATCATCACGACAGTACCTTGAAGAAGACCATCAGTGTGCTGCCGCCACTTCTGGCGGACTTGAAGGGATGGCAAGTAGCTTCTGATGAACTGCACCCAGAAGTGGTCAACCATCATTTGACAATGACGCTACCGCCTCTTGCTAAGGGTGTCTGTAGCGTATGATACTTGTTGAAGGGAGGCATCCCGCCGCCCCATCAGCAACATGCTTGGCGTCACAGGATCTGGATCTGCGAGGTCTGATGACACATAGCCTAAGGGTTTGGCATTTAAGATACCTTCCACCTCAACTAACAAGGTAAGGAGGACTTCTCCCTGGAGAGACTGAGTGCCGATCACCACTTGTAGAGCCTTCTTGACTGATTGTATCTCGCGCTCCCACGCACCACCAAAGTGGGGAGATGCTGGAGGGTTAAAGCGAAACTTGATCTGTTTCTTGGCAAGTTCCTCTTGCAGTTGGGGCATCATTCCAGCAAACGCCTCCTCAAGTTCCCTAGCTGCTCCCCGGAAGTTTGTCCCCTGATCTGAGAGAATCTCGAAGGGGGTGCCGCGCCGAGCGATGAATCGCCTCAAGGCCAAGAGGAAAGCATCTGCATCGATGCTATTAAGCAGATCTAGGTGGACACAGCGAGTGGTGAGACATTTAAAGATGACTCCTCACCGTTTTTCACTGCGCCGCTCTACCTTGACGGTATACGGCCCAAAACAGTCGACCCCAGTAGAGAAGAATGGAGGCTTGAGGAGCCGCAGACGGGCAGAAGGCAAGTCGGCCATAATCGGTATCACTGGCTTCCCTTTCCACTTCCTGCATCCAGTGCAAGTCCTCTGATGATGCTTGACGGCCTGTCTTCCACGCAGGACCCAGTACTGGCGTCTAGTCTCAGCAAAGACCCTGTCGGGCCCTGGATGGAGCAAGCGCTCGTCCATGTCCTTAATGAGGAGTTTTGTGACTACATGACTGGGATCGAGAACAATGGGGTGAATTTCCATATCACAGGAAGTCTCCAGGTGGCGAAATCTTCCACCGACGCGGATCAGACCCATTGCAGGATCAATCTCCGGTGAAAGCATACTGAGCTTACTGCCAGGTTTTACTGGTTTTCCAGCCTTAAGACACTCAATCTCCTCTTGGAAGCATTCTGCTTGGCTGCGCTGCAACAGGAGGCTTTCAGCGTCACGCAGGTCAGACTGAGGCAAGGAAAGGTCAGTTGCCGCCCCGTGAAGTAACGTTGGGTTACATATTGTAACCCTTGTTATATATAAATATATATATAACACAGGCGGAGCCCTCTACTGGACTCTATGGGTACTACCTTACCCTGCGAGCATTCTCCCACTGAGACTTCTATAGACGTAGCCGGCCTTGGGTGGGCCTACCTGAATGCGCGCGCATCACACCGTATAAAAGGAGGCCTCGCCTCCTGACTATCATCCTACACCTCTCTTCAGCGAGCGGAATAGGACAGACAGTGCCCTGAGTAGAGGGCTCCGCCTGTGTTAATATAACAAGGGTTACAATACGTAACCCAACGTTATATCTCTCACAGGCTCCGCCCTCTACTGGACTCTATGGGTACAGTGGGTGGAGCCCCGATGTATACGCGCACTGTCGTCCAACGACATTCCACCCTACTCTCTCTGACCGGCTTTTCTGGTCAGCAGCTGCTGCCCCACATTCTCCTTTAACCCGGTTTTGACCGAGGAGAAATCTGGGCTGTGGCTGACAGAGCACACCCTGCTGCGCTTACCTCGCAGAAAGTGTGCTCAAAAAACAGTGCCGGGGGACCCCCACCCCCGCCCATAGACGGATGGGGAGAGCCGCCTCGGCCCCGAATGGCAGAGTGTGTGGACTAAAGTGTGGAGGGCTGCTCTCCTCCTGCCTCTCGGCAGGAGGAGAGCAGCCCTCTAGCCCTGTAAGGGCCCAACGCGCCCCTCGCCCATCCCGGGACCCTCAGAGGGCCCGAGAACAGCGAAGGCGCATTACGTCCGGGGAGGGGGTCAGATGCCAACTGACCCACAACCCCCCCCCCCCCCTATCAGTCCTGTGTTGCCCCCGCAAGCACAGACGAGGAGAAAGAGCCAGACATGTCCAAGAGATAAAAACCTTATGAAGGGGCCTGGCGTCGACCAAGACGCCGCTGTGCATATATCCTCCACACTCACACTGTTGAATAAGGCTGTTGACACAGCTACAGCCCGTGTGGAGTGTGCACGAGCCCCCGTGGGGCAGGCTCTCCCTGCCTGTCCGTAGGCATGTGCAATGCACTCGCAGAGCCAGCCTGTCAGGCGTTTCTTGGACAGAGCTTTCCCGATCACCCCGCCCCCGAAGCACACAAACAGCTGTTCGGTGCGTCTAAGAGCAGCCGTGCGCTCCACATAACATGCTAGCGCACGCACCGGGCAGAGGAGGTGCAGTTTAGCTTCCCTGTCCCCACCATGGGGGGAAGACTAAAACCCCCTAACTGAATAGCCCTTGACCTGAACGCACTCCTTAGGCTCTTGGGCACAAAGGAGGGGTTCGGTCTGAGTGTCGCGCCGCTCCGGTCACCCCGAATCCGTAAACAGCTCGGGTGCACCGACAGAGCGGTTAACTCGGACACTCTTTTGGCTGACGTTAAGGCAAGAAGCAAAGCTGTCTTCCACAACAGTGCTTTTAGGGAGGAGAGCTCCAGAGGCTCAAATGGTTCTAAGACCAGAGCTCCGAGCACTAGGGGCAGGTCCCACTGCGGGGTGGAGGCGTGCACTACTGGGCGCAGCCACCTGACCCCCTGTAAAAACCACAACATCAGTGGTTGACTAAAGGCTGACCTGCCGCCAAATCCCTCATGGCAGGACGAGATGGCTGCTGCATACACTTTCACTGTTAAATGCGCAAGCCCTCTGTCCACCAGTAACTGTAAGAAGGAAAAAATAGAGCCTAACTCACAAGATAGGGGCTCTATTCTCCTCTCCTCACACCCTCGCTGGAATCCTAGCCACCTTGGCCTGTAACAGGCTGTGGTGGATCCAGCTCTAGCTGCCTGGATAGACTGAATAACACTGTCAGACAATCCACCCTGTCTCAGCCTGTCCCTCTCAGGAGCCATTGGAGAGGTTGGCCGAGAGTGGGTAACGCCCCGATTGCACCTGCCTCTTGAGACATCGCCCCCCAGAACTGGGGAACCGCCCAGGGCTGGCCACCTTCATCTGTGTCATCTCTGAGTACCACGGCGCCCCGACGCGGTCCGGAGCCACTAGGATGACTGACAGACGTTCTCGCCTCACTCTCCCCAGGAGAGGGAGAATGAGACGCAGCGGTGGAAAGGCGTATAGCTGCTTCCTTGGCCATGGCTCGTGTGCAAACGCGTCCACCCCCAAGGGCGGGTCGTCGCCCAGGGCCATGGAGAACCACAGGGCACAGTGGTTGTTGCGCCGGCTGGCGAACAGATCCACTTCCGCTCTCCCGAACTGGGCCCAGATCTGCTTCACCACCTCCGGGTGAAGCGTCCATTCACCTTTCTCCAGTACAGCCCTGGGCGGTGGACTTCCATGGACACCAGACCCGGAAGGAATGGCGAACGTGAATGGCACCGCCTCGGCCATATCCTGGTCCCCCAAACACTCGAAGCAAAGGTGGTGGGGATCGGCGCCCGCTATTTCAGCCAGGGCACGAAGGACAGGGCCGGGTCTCTAGCAGTGGCGACTCCCTGGAGGTATGATAACTCTTTCTTCTTCTTTCAAACGTCTCTCAGTCTCTCGTGGAATCACTTCCGCTGCTGAAGAGAAAAGGATGATAGTCAGGAGGCGAGGCCTCCTTTTATACGGTGTGATGCGCGCGCATTCAGGTAGGCCCGCCCAAGGCCGGCTACGTCTATAGAAGTCTCAGTGGGAGAATGCTCGCAGGGTAAGGTAGTACCCATAGAGTCCATTAGAGGGCGGAGCCTGTGAGAGATATAACTGCTTGGTGGCCTCGACCAAGTCTGTCCATGTGTCAAACTGTGTGACATCTGGTGTTGGAGGTACTGAACTGGTTCGTGTTAGGCCGCAGAAGGTAGCTCGTTTGTGCTCGTCAGTATTTTCGGGCTCTGTGGGGGTAGGAAGCGACGGCCATTGGTCAGACTGGCCACGTAGGAATATTGGATCTTGAATCCACCGATTTAGTGCCGCCAGCTCAGCTACTGTCTTGCCACGGGTGAGGTCATAGGCTCGGTTATTGGCTGTGTCAACATACCGCCAGGTGTGCTCGGCTGTCAATTCCTGGATCTCAGATACCCTGGTTCCCACGAAGACTTTGAACCTACATGACTCTGACGTCAACCAAGTCAGGACTGTGGTGGAATCAGTCCAAAGATAAGTCTGGGTGATGTTTAAGGTGAGCTCTCGATGGAGGAGAGAGGATAGCTGAGCTCCTGTCAACGCTGCACAGAGTTCCAACCTTGGCATCGACTGCTGGCGCTTCGGGGCTACTCTAGACCTCCCCCGGCTGACACGCGAGAGTGAGAGGTGACAAGGGGAGCACGTCTGTAACCCGACACCGTTGCAATGATTTAACATCTGACCAATCACGGCTTTGATACGGCCACTAGTGCAGGTGAAGAGATGTCGGTGAAAAGACAGTTTCAGTCCAGCGCAAGCAAGAGCGGAAAAAAACAAAACATGAAGAAACTAGAGCATCACTCAAAGGTGGGTTATTGTATGAGTCAAATGTACAACTTGCGAATGTTGTATTCAAATTGCCAATTGCCATATTAAAACATCAGCTGCAATTCACGACATGAAGAAGGCAGTCTCTGCAGCATATAGGCTAATGGAGATGCATGTTATTTCCAGCATTTTTTATTTAACATTCATTTAAAGGTGGGCTAGGTAAGTTTCAGAAATCGGCTTGAGTGCACTAAAATTTGAAAGTACACAGTATAATCCGCCCCTTCCTTCAGACTTCCTTACAGAGCACCTCCTCCAACACACATGAACGCGCACATGACGTCAGCAGACTGGTGAAAGTGGCCGCCTGTTGCTGGCGAGTCATTGAAGTACTGCTGCAATGCACGCCCAATGAGGGCACGAGATACATTTGTGCGTGCACGAGATGGAAGGCTGACAGACAGGGCGGCAAGGTTGTACTTTTTACAGTATTACGGCTTCCACAGATGACATTTTTTTATGGATTTTTTGTCAAAGCACTTAAGATATTCATTGCTATCGAGATGTTAAGAGCATTCCATGGAATATAACAAAAAGTGTATCTCAAGCCGGTTTCTGAAACTTACCTACCCCACCTTTAAGTATGTTATGCCTTTTATCTGCTAATGTACAGGAGGAAGAGTGATACACTGTCTGTCTAGTTGGCTTACATAACAGTTAAAGTGTACAGCCTAAAACACATGGAGCATTTTTTCCCCTTTTATTCATTTTTATGTCAATTTGCACATTTCATGGTGATGCTCAGCCTCTCCCCTTAACTCCTAACAGTCATCACATAACTGTCAACCACAACACAGAGAAATACTGATAAAAATGTGTGAGTAGTTATTGATACATTGCTGACAGAGGGAACTACATTTGAATACAGATTTAAGAAATATCAGTTTTTGAGCATGTCATAAGTGTAAGGGTTTAGTGTTTTGTCTATCTGTCTGTTGATGTTAATTGCTCTACTCTCTCTCTCTCCAGGTGTCGGCACTTCCTGTCCGTGTGGCACCGGCTAGGCTGATTGTTATTCCCGCCCCTGATTGTGTCCACCTGTGTCCCATTACCTAAAGTGTATATTTAGTCCTCCTCTCCCTTTGTCTGGTGTTGGTTCGTCTTGTCTTTTCGTCATGCCTGTATACCATAGACCTGTTTTTGCACTACCTAGTAGAACCTAGAGATTCTTGGAGAGTCCTAGTAGATCCTAGAAGTTTATTGGAAAGCTTTGTATTCTTGAAAATAAAGAATATTACAAAGCAACGGAATCGAGCATCTGAGTTCTTACGAGCCCATCGTGTCAATAAGCATGTTTTGTCTTGACTATTACAACTATATTACAATACAATAATATAGTATTTATATTATTGAATTGATTATGATTATTAGTAGTAGAAGTAGTTTATTTGCATTCATTATATTGTAATCTTTTTGAGGCTAGTATTTGGCAGGAAATGCAGACGCACCTGTAAACGCATACTGAACGACATACATGCACATTTACCATTTACCTCACTGTATAAAAAAGTAACTGTGTTGATAATAATAATAAACAGGAATTATATTTGCAAAGTAGCCTACTTTGTTTCCAAAACCTTTTTTTTTTACTCCTGTCGGTGGGGGGGGGCCTCATCTCACAATGTCGCTTGGGGCCCCAAGTTGGCCAGAACCATATGCCTGTTCGGAGGCGTCACAGAAGACGTGCAGAGTGTAGTCGGTGGCTTCAGTTGCAGCCTCCAGTGGCGTGTAGGTTCGTGGCAGGGTGATGTCCGCCAGCCTGGGGAGTTCCCTCTCCCCGCTGGTCCAAGCCTGAACAATATCAAGAGGAAGGTTTGGGTCGTCCCAGCTCCTCTTCTTCACCCACAACTTCTGAACAAGCACTTTGGCCCTCGTAGTGTAAGGAATAATGGCTCCGAAAGGGTCATATTGCCGGGCAAGCACCTTATATATGTGGCGCATAGTGGGAGTCGCGCTCTCCATTGGCCTTGATCGGTAACCAAGTCGATCAGTTGGACAGTGCCACATCAAGCCCAGAGCTGGCTCTTGAGGGTCAGCGCTCTTCTCTGCTAGCCATAGCTCTGTACTCTCTGACCTGGCAGTGGATGGTAGATGGGAGATGACAGCAGTGATATTGCTTGCCCACTGCCGTATCTCAAAACCCCCTAAGGTTAGACATTGACGCATCTTGTCCACAAGGAGCTTGGCAGACTCAGGTGTTGAAAGGCTCTGAAGACAATTGTCCACATAGAACGACTGCTCCACTGACTGCAGTACGTTCTCATTTCCTTTTGCATGGTCTTTGACATGCTTTTGCAGCGCAAACGTTGCGCAGCAGAGGCTGCTTGTTGTGTCGAATGGCAAAACTTGCCATTGGTACACGTCAGGTTTCTCCTCCCTTTGCAGGTTTCTCCAGACAAACCTCAGCAGTGGCCGGTCCTCAGGCAGGAGACGAACCTGATGGAACATTGCTCGTATGTCCCCACTGATGGCGACAGCATACTGCCAGAACCGCAGGAGTACGCCGAGAAGGGATGGTCCAAGTGTTGGACCAGGAAGGAGTTGCTCATTAAGTGAGAGAGTAAAGGAACAGTCGAAGACTAGACGATCCTTGCCATTGTGATGGACGAGGTGATGGGGAATGAACCAGGATTCGTGGGACTCATCCACTTATTCGGTAGAAAGCTTAGTCACACACCCTCCATCGATGAGCTTTTGGATCTCTGCTTTGTGAACTTTGGCCTTAGCTGGATCTTTAATGAGTCTGCGCTCGGTGCTGCGAAGCATTGGCATAATTGCTTCAGGAGTGGCCATTAAGGGTGGAGCGTCCTTGACGCGGGGAAGAGGTGTAGCATACCTTAGTGTGTCGCCCACCTTCACCCTCTCAGTGCGGGTTTCCAGGATACTCACGGCTTCCTGGTCCAATCGGGACCGTACTACTAGCCTTTCACTCTTGAACGGGAGTACATCAAGCTGCCAGAGACGTTCAACATATTGGTAGAGGTCATCTGCTGCTGGCTTGACAGATGTGAAGTAGCATGAAGTCATCTGAGATGTTAGCCCATCTGGACCCTGAAGTGCCCAGCCGAGTGCTGTATTTATGGCTGTGGGTCCACCTTTGTAGCCGACCCTGACTGGCTCCGTTGCTGTGATCAAGTGGGTGCAATCCGAGCCAATTATCAGTAACGGCTGAACTTTACTAAAGTTCTTCAGTGGAAGCCCCTTCAGGTGGCGATAACGCTTCTGGAGTGCGGTCACAGGGTACTGCTCTGATAAGGCTATCTGACCCGCTGTAAAGGCACTCGTAATGAGATGCTGCTTAAGAGGCTGTGTCAGAGAGGCCACATGGAAGTCAACAGACTCACCAGTGAGGCTGGCCACATCTTGGCGGATGGTCTGCAGAAAGAGAGACTCAGCTTCCCTTTTGAGTCCCAGGTGTTGAACTGCAGCTGGCAGTATCATCGTTCGTTCAGCCCCATCGTCCAGGATCGCGTAGGTGTCAAGGGACTTGTGCCCATGGCTGATGATGACTGGCACCACCTTGAGGTAGACCTTCCCTCCTTGCTTGGAGTTGGAGAGCACAGCACGATTCTTTGGCGTGATGAGGTAGACGAGTGGACTTGGCTTAGTAACACAATGAAGAACTCTGATGTGTATTTCCTGGCACTCACTGCATGCTTTCTTTAAGTTACAAGCTTCTTGCTGGTGGTTGGTGCGACCGCAGTTACGACAACGTTTGCCGTCTACTATCCATTTTTCAACCTTCTCCTGAGAGCACTGGATGATGTTTGAACACTGTGACAGGTAATGCTCATCACTCTTACAGAAGAGACACATCCTCTTGAATTTCTGCTGCTTAGCCTCTGGCCGAGTCGTCTCTGAAGGATGACGGTTTTCAGCTTCAGACTTGTCAGAGCCATGGTAAACTGAGACCTGATGGTTGCGAGGCCTTGGTGCAGGAAATTGATTGTCTCTTTTAGGGGGATGTATACCTTCACTCCGATGGCGCTGTGCCAACCTTTCAGATAGTCGTTGAGCTTCGGCCTTCCCCTTAGCCAGTTGGAGAGGTCGCGGAGGTTGTACGGGTTTAGGCTGTTTGTGTTAAGGCGACCTTGAACCTGTAGATGCTCCACGAAGCCCTCCCTTGAATGGTTAGGGAGCTTGCCAAGGAGCCGATCGACATGGCCAGTCGACATCACTTCCATCCCGTTGGGTCCAGCCAGCGACGTCAGCATACCTACTAATAGGTCAACGCTTAGCGCGAAGCTCCTAAATGCTTTGGTATCTCCAGCTTTGAGGTCAGGAGAGTTCAGTATAGTTGCGATCTCGCTTTGTACGAGCTGGTGTGGCTGTCCATATTGCCGCTGTAAGGCCTGCATGGCGGCCGTGTAAGGCTGGGCGTAATGCCTGCAGGACTGGGCTATTAACTAGGCCTCATCCAGAACTAGTTGTTCCATGAGAACACGGTACTTGTAATGCTCAGACAGTTCAGTGTGGTCACTGAGTAAGTGGTCCAGCGCCATCTTTAGGTCAGTAAATTCTCTCTCGCTGTCACGCACCAATTTAGGCAGTTTAGGTACTGGGACTGGCTGTCTAGGAGGCAGGGGAGCACTTGACCCGTACAGTGACTGCTGTGGTTGAACGGAATACTGGACTGGCAGGGCTGGTACAGGCTGCGGCATTAATGGACCAGGGGTGGAAGGCACTAGTTGATAGGCTGGCTGAGCCGATGGGCCAGGCTGCAGTTGGTACGCCGATTTTAGATGACCCTGCTGGTACTGCGGCGGCTGGTACTGCGGCTGCTGGTACTGCGGCTGCTGGTACTGCGGCAGTTGGTACGCATACTGTGCCGGAAGGACAGGCAGAGACTGATACGCTGTCTGGTGGGGGACATCAGACTGTGTATAAGGTGAAGGCGCTCCAGACCAGTTGTGTGGCACGTAGGAAGATTGCTGAGGCATAACCACTGGATGTTGGGCCACTGGCTGTTGTGTAGTCACAACACACTAGTTGGTGAGCCGGGTACAGCGCTGGTGCGTACTGTGGTTGATATGGTGGTTGGACAGGTGCAGCCGGAACATATTGGTTTGCTGCGGATGTCGTCGTCATAAACTGATATGGGATTTGTGTTGCCGCCTGCATGCTGCCATACATGGTTGCCACAGGAGGAGGTACAGGCTGGTATGGCTGGTGAGCAGGCTGGTACCCTGTAGTTGTCAGCAGTTGTTGGCCAACGTGACCGGCTGCCTGCATCCCTTGGACGATAGGTGACGACATGACCGTGCTTCTAGCCAGAAGTGCTGTTGTCTTAGAAACAGCTCCCAACAACCGTGCAGATGTGACTGTTGGTGGTAGAGATTGAGTCAATATACTTCTCTCCTGATTCTGACTCGGCATGAAGGCTGGGAGGGCTTGAGACTGGAATGTCGCTGTAGTCGTGCACAGCAATGTTGTCGTTGGCAGCTTATCCTGATGATTGGTGAATAACGGCTGCTGCTGTAAGGTGCGGTTATCTGCTTGTGAGTCCAACCAGTGTGAGTGGGTTGGAGGTGGATGTGACGAGAGGGGGCCAGATCCGTTCTCACTGAGGCTGTATTCTGATGATTGGTGACTGTAGCAGCTCTGCTCTGAGGGAGATGGCAGTCGAGGCCTCACACACATATTCTGCAGGTTAGGCATGCTGCTAGCATAAGGTGCCATGTCCCACAAATTTGCCTTATTTGCTGCTCCTGGCAAGGAGTAAGAGGGAGGGCGTCCAATTGCAGTGTGTAGCTGGTCACTCTCAGCTGCTAACCCGGTTTGCAGGCTAAGTGACCGCAGCTGACGCGCACTGTCATATTGGAGGGGGGTAGGATTAGGCAAGAGGTTTTGGTAAGCTGACCTTATAGCCTTGCAGGTGTGTTGGAAGCTGTCGCTGTCTTCCTCTATGAGCTCCAATCGTAGCTGTTGCTGTTTCCTGTACATCCATGGCGCTGTCGTGGGTGAAGCTATCCGGCTCGAAGGACCAATATTGGGGAATCTTATGTTGTGCGATGTTTGTGTCGGAGCCGCTTCATCCAGAAACAGCACTCCGTTTAGAGAGTTCACACGGAGACAAGGAATACAGTCTTTGGACTTTAATTAACTTGAATGCTTCTTACAACAGCTATAGCAGTATTGAATCATGAATGCATGTAGAATGATTGCCTCCTTTTCTTCACTGACTCACATGGTAAACAAACCGCTCGAGGACCCGCAGCTGCCCACTCCAGCTATCCCCAAATGTGCCCGACCAAAAAACACAAACAATACAACGCAGACTAAAGAAAACAAGGGGAATTTACAACATATGGAGTTAATAAAAGTTCCCTCCATTAATTTGCACTCAGTGGAATAACAAATTCAATACCAGAATTAAATTGGCTGATTATTCATCTTTTTATAAAGGGACACAAGTCTTCCACTGTTTTATTTCTCAACTAATAAAACAAGACACAGCGCATCTTTGCCAAAAATGAAAATGTTGTTATAATATTACATTGTAGATGTCATTATAATGTTACGTGCTTTTTTGGTTAGGGGAACATGCTGCCCCTTTATTGCAAAAGGACCGAGCTAACAGTCTCCCATTCAAATTAGGAAAACAGACAGCACAGCAGGATCAAAGGTTTTCATAAGAGCAGAAATTACATGCTATTATACAAATAGCTGGCCCACAACAGTGAGAGAGAGCAGACCTGCTATGGAAGAGCTTTTTTGAATAAAAAGCAAGTGGCTATCCAAGAAAAAAGTTAACGAGACACATTTCTGAAAAAAGTGGATCATATTTAAAACTATAGGCTACTTGAAAATTGCTCAGAAAATAATGGTCAACATTTATATAAAAGATTCATATAGCAAAACAAAATTATATATTCAAATATTAAAATGTTACGACGGAATGTTGTTATTCAGTGGTTTCAGTATGACCTGATAATTTGAAAATGATGGCAATATAATCATATGGATGGGTATCGTTAGGTTTTAACGGTACTACTACTGGTTGTTGGTTCCTGCACGCGCCCAATTAGTAACGTGAGAGAGCTGCCTGCAAATGATGCTCTCATCTAGCAGCGATCCAGGGCCAGGCTCTCCGACTCCGGAGACTATACTGTTACGGCCCGTCCACACGGCGGCATGCGTTGAAGCTTCAACGCTTCTGCCCATTCACTTTGAATGGGGTGACATCACGCTTTGCCGAACTGCATTGTTGTTCCGTCGCTTCGCTTTGCTGGCTTCGACGGAAGCGTCAGCCAATCAAATAATATGCCAGTACAAGCTCTAGCCAATCAAACCGCGTGCTTGTGTGTCCGGGGCGGGATATTCATGTATTGGTTGTTGGTCGAGTTTCAGACATGCCCGCCGGCAAGCTTCAACGCACGCAGCCATGTGGACGCTGCTTTACGGCCGCTTGCTCCACGGCCGCTTGCTCCACGGCCGCTTGCTCCACGGCCGCTTGCTCCACGGCCGCTTGCTCCACGGTGCTAGCAGTGCTCCCTTCCGCTCCCGATCGCCAGCATGAAGCAGGTGTAGGCCTACCCGTTGATCTGTCTGCACTTGATGAACCGCCTTCACAGCCAAAACTGAAGAAGTTCCCCTACACTGTTAATCATGGAGAAGCAAGGTGCTTCTCATCGAGGTGGTATGAAGACATTTTCCCAGCCCAGGAGCTGAAGGTGCATTTACGAGGGATGGATATGTAGACTGGAAGCACCTGCGTAACTCGTTGGAAAGACATAAAAAAAGCGAGGACCACTGCAAGTCCATGAGCTGGTTTGAATGCTACAACATATTGTTGCTGTTACCTAGTGCAATAAAAGAGTTACCTAACTATTGTAAATAACCCAATTTGTGTTCTGTGAAACTGAAAAGGATATTACATTGTTTTTGTTACTTTTGTTGCCGTTGTATGTCTTAAATGTAATTTAGGTTAACTTCCTGTTTTATTTAGATGCCTTTATATTGAAGGCGAGTTTACGCTGTTGACAGGAAGTTGTTGTTGCTATGGAAACAACGTGACGGAGAAAAGGAGCGGAGATTAACGGAGAAAAGTAATATCTACATATAAAGACGGAGAAAGTAAAGGATAAAGTTTATGTTTAAGTTTAGCACCCCCCGAAGAGGCACAAGGTTGGTATTAACTATAATAAAAATGTGGGTTGTGTCCTAATTCGTTTGTAGGCTATGCTGTTTTGCAGTGGCGAGCCGTCAGGGCCCTCTAGGCTAGCCTAAGATATTCTACAAAATAATATTTAAAAACATTAAAAAAAAGTTCTATTTTTCATTAGTTTTTCCAAAATAACTTGATTTAATTGTATTTAAAATAAAATTTCCAAATAAATCCTTCGAATCTGCCTATTCAGTTTTTGTTTGAATGTGAAGTGTTAAATGAAAGAAGCTCCTTGAGCCGTCTCTGCGAGTTACTGTGAAGACAGTGGTGGTCCTGCTGTAAATTCACAGAGGGCCCGCTATAGTAACTGAACGAGAGAGTACAATTGACCAATCATATCTTCCCTCTAAATGGGTGGGTTTTATTAGCTTTTCTTGTTTCCATAGCAACAACAACTTATTGTCAACAGCGTAAACTCGCCTTCAAAATAAAAGCATGCCAAATTACACTGAAGACATACAACTGCAACGAACGTAGCAAACACAATGCAATATCCTTTTCCATTTCAAAGAACACAAATTGGGTTATTTACAGGTGTTGTTTTGTGTGGTAGAGGGTGGCATTCATTGATGCGTTTTGCACCCCGGGCCGTTGTTTTGATATTCTGCTGAAGTATACGCTGTGAAGTAATAACTCTTTTTTTTTTTTTCGAGGGAAGGGTTGGGGGTCAGAGGGCCTAGGTATACAAGTCACGGCTCGCCACTGCTTTCAAAATGTAATATATTACATATGACTTATTACTGTCTTTTTAAAGTAATAAGTTACATTACAATATTACTGTCTCTGAAATGTAATGAGTTACACTACTTTTATATTACTTTTGAGTTACTTTCACCAAAATAACCACAAAAGAATGGCTAGGTATTTTAAATGCTAAAATGTAGTTTGGTGCTGCTCATTATACATCCAGTGAAGGACAATGTGGTATAGCATAACAACTGTTATTACATGGCTTAGTGGAATACTCGATTCTGATTTTCAATTCTTAACATGTGACACGTTGTTAATACAGTAGTACAGACCACTGTCAAGGACTATAATGAAGGTTGCTAAGGAGGATCAAGAAAGAGAAAGGAAAATCGGTTAAAAGACGTAATGCTGGACATCAGATAAATCACCAGAAGAAGACAGAGAGGAAGTAAGCGGCCTCTTCCTCCTTGCTTGGTCGGGCCGCTCAATGGTCAGCTTCACAATTGGTGTCAGAAGTGGGATTTACCAAGTAAGGAGGTGAAAATGACGAGAGGAAAGAAGAGCGACCAAAGAGAGGAGCCAGATGACGGTGTGGCTAGGCCTGGAACTCACCAGGGGTCCACGGCTGGTAAACCATGGGGGCAAGTTGGAGGAACTGACTGAGATGATGAAGTCATTCATGTGGTTTCAGACAGCCAGTGACAAGCAGGAGGAGTGCCGTTTGAGAAGCATGGAGCAGCAGTTTGCACGGATACAGGAACAGGTATCCCTGATAAAAGAGGAACGGAGACTCCGGAGGCAAGACGGCAGATTGGCTGAAGAGCTCGACCGCATCAACTCCCGGTATGGGGACCATACCCAAAGAGAAAAGAAAGTGATGCAGCATATTAAGGAGTACCGCATGGAGCTTCGGGAGCAGGACCGTCAAAAGCAACAGAAGGAGGAGGCGAAGCGCATCATGGAGCGTCAGCTGCTGGAGGAGCTGGAGAGACAGAGACAGCGACAGGCAGAGCTCACGGCTCAGAAGGCCAGAAAGGAGGGAGAACAATCAAAGCGGGAGGAGCTGGTAAAAATCTGGAGGGGAATAACCGCAAGATGAAGAGCGAACTTGAGCGAGCGGCCGCCGAGAAGCTGGAGATGGTGAACAGCAGCCTGCAGCGTCACCTGCAGCGCAGCACGGAGGAGAAGGAGGAGCGCGAGAGGTTGTCACACTCCTAGGTTTATGTCACGGTTTTAGTGTTGTCTGTCTGGTTATGGGTTTTGTAAGTCTGTTCATTCGGTGTTTTGTCTTCCTCCTTGTGTTTTGTCTGGTCCGGTTGCCCTTGTGTTTCTCCCTCCCCTGCCCAGCTGTGTCTTGTCCTGTGATTACCCTTATGTGTATTTAGTCTTCCCCTGTGTTCCATGTCCTTCCATTGTTTTCCCTCCATGTTATTCCACAGTCCATGTTCCTTGTGCTGCTCTTTTATTTTTGGATATTTTGGACACTGCCTTTTGACACAGCTGTTATTATTTAATAAAGCTCGCTTTTTGTTAAATTCTGCATTCGGGTCCTACCTGTTCCACGCTTCCTGACAGAGGGAGCATGAAGAAGCAGTTATATTTCGTATAAGGCTTCGCCCTCTAAGGCTATCGCTATTGGGCTATTGGGTAATCCCACTGCACGTGTGCAGCACTGACAGACTTAATCCACGCCCACCTATGATGTGGGCCCCACCTCCGGCCTCACTTCCGTATAAATAGGAAGTAGGCCCGTCCAACTGCTCCCACTTTTCTTCAGTACTCCGTAGTAGCAGAAGCACTGTAGCAGGCACATTAGAAAACAAAGATTCCTCCCGGCAGGTAAGTCAGGGCTGCGTCCGGAATTGCCTTTCATGTGAGACGGGCTACATAATGAGCTTTGACAAACACTCACAGTGTGAGTCCTGCTTGGGGTTAAAGCATGCGAGAGCTGCTCTCTCCCCACAGGTGTCATGCTCGCTATGTGCCCGGCTCCTTCTACCCCTCAGACAGCAGAGAGCGGACGCTCTCGCTGCCGCTGAGGTCGGGGATGATTGGGCAGTCCAGGAGGCTTACTCCGTGGACGAGGCCCTGGATTTCCTGGGTCCGAGTGGAGGGCACGAGTCGGATGACTACGCCCCCTCCATTCACTCCGGACGGAGGAGGCAGAGCAGGGTCCCGGTCTAGGTCCGGCACACGGACCAATGGTCTCTCTCTCCGCCGTCACGGCTCTGCCGTCGATTGGCGGAATTCTCCAGGAGCTTCCGGAGATTATCGCTAAGGCGGCCGCCTGGCGAGATCTCCCCGTTCCCCCAGCTCAGGAGAGCGCGTATTCGGATGATATGTCCGGGGTGTTCTCCCAGGATCAGAGGGTCAAGAGTGATCCAATCTGGCCACGCTTCCCGCCCATCAGGAAATACCAGGAGGGAGCGGCAGCGAACCCCAGGACATTGAGGGCCCCTATATCCACCTACACTCCCCTTACAAGGGTAGAGGGATTTACGGATAAGGGTTTTCCGCCTGTGCCTCCTCTTGAGCCGAGTCTCACAATGTTTTTTGGAGCTAAGCAAGCCAACACGGTTGCCGGACGGCGACCCATGTTGACTGCCTCCAGGGATCAGTTTGTCGCCCGGCAGACCGACAGGATGCACCAGTGTGCTTACCAGGCGTCAGCGGCGGCAAACAACATTGCATTGCTGGTGAATTCCATGGTGCGTATAACTGATGTAACTAATGTAGCCTTTGTTTCTGCTAAAAGAGGTGTCGACCATCTGGGGCAACAAGAAAATCGCCGTAATCGAGTGTGACTATTAAAAAATAAATCATTACGTCGGGGTAGCATTTGCTTGGTATTTCCGGTTATTTCTCCACTGGTTAACATGGGTTAACAATACCGTGTTGCTGTCACGTTTGAAGGGGACGAAATCGTGACATCTTCACGTGTCCCAGCATGGTAAATCGTCACATGTTCACGTCTTGCCGTGATACCGGGTTGGTTAGGTATGATGGCAGCTGGTCACGCGGTGATCCCTCTGGGACTCCTTCACATGAGGAGACTCCAGAGGTGGTTTATTCGTCTGAGTATCGACCCCGTGCGTCAGAAGAGACGCATGGTGTACGCAGGGCCGCCTTAATGCACGGGCTGACCTGGGCTGAAGCCCAGGGGCCTACGGAGATCGGGGGCCTATCATGAGCCAATTTTTCGGGTGTTTTTTTTACATTTTAAATAAACAAAGTCTTGGCTTTCAGAATATGAAACTTTTATTTCCAAAATCACACGATAAATACATTTTTGAAGCTTATAAAGGGAAGATGACAGCTCTCACTCGCCACCCTGCACTACCACAGCGCCGTCCCCCCTCCCTCCGGCTGAAATTATGAATGTAAGGTGTATAGACAGTAATCATAGATAACACGGCAGGGTCCGTTACAGTTTGTTTTCATCTGATTTCAAATAAACAAAGTCTTGGCTTTCAGAATATTGAACTTGTTTCGGCAAATTCAGATGATAAATATAACGTTGAAGCTTGTGACGGCATAATTACAAGCGGAGAACGGAGTAACTTGACGTCACAGCAGGCACAACAACAGCCGGTGTTTCTCGCGAGTGTTTTCCCCAGGAAACAAACACAACAAACGCAAAAATACACAAACACACACACGTATACACACACACACACACGTACGTGAGCTTCCCCCAGACCGCTAATCAATCAGATCGATGGATTCCAGAGATTTTTCTCAAAAATGATGACTCCGAAACATTCAGTGGGCACCACTTAACAGCCAATCAGAATGAGAATATGTTTCACATGTGACGTATTCAAATTGCGAGTGATTGAGTGACAGATGAAGGTTGTTTAGGAGAAAATGTCGGAGAAGAAAAAGTTTCAGAGTGGCGCTCGGAAAAGGAAATTGTTGAGGGAAAAGGAGTTTCGAGACAAGCAGCTATTACAAAACATGCCGAAGCTTACAGGTTATTTTAAACCTGTAGGCCAGGATGAGGAGGAAGGACGGATGAGTTCTGTACCGAGCTGCAGCGGTGCCGGCCGCGGGGCCTCGGAGCCAAGTAGGCCGTCTGGTTCTGATAGCGATGGAGTAACGGGAGAGAAAAAACAGACAGGAGGGACATTATCTGTTGGAGGAGATGGGAGGACGACGAGGACTTGCTACGTGGAGGGGAGCCAACGGCAACCGGACAGATACATGAGGGAGGCCAGTGGCCGGCTCACATGTCTCTCCACATAAACGTGCTGGAATTCATCTCCGTATGGAGAGTAATACAACACTTCGCCCCGTTGCTGTTCAATCAGCATGTGTTGATTCGGACAAACAACAAAGCAGCGGCGGCATACATAAATCGCCAGGGAGGCGTACGATCAGCGCAGCTGCTGAACACAGCCAGACGGCTGCTGTGTTGGGCGCAAACACACGTACTCTCTATCAGAGCGGTGTATATTCCCGGCGTGTTGAACAGAGGGGCGGACCTAATGTCCAGAGGAGGTCCTTACCAAGGGGACTGGAGCCTCCACCCCGAACTGGTCTCCCAGGTATGGAGCAGGTTCAGGAGAGCGGAGGTGGATCTGTTCGCTGCACGTGAGAATGCGCAGTGTGCCCTCTGGTTCTCCCTGAGAACGCAGGACCACCCCCCCCTGGGCGTGGACGCGTTCGCACACAGGCCGTGGCCCAAGGGGTTGTTATACGCTTTCCTACCAGTCCCTCTGATCCCTCGGTTCCTGGACCGAGTGCAGGAGGAGAGATTGACAGCAATCTTAATAGCACCGGAACGCACGGGAGCGTCCTGGTTTCCATACCTACAGCGGATGCTGTCAGGGAGACCGTGGGAAATGCCGTGGCGCAGGGACGCTCTCTCCCAGGTGGAGGGAGCGATCAGCAGTCACC
The DNA here is from genome assembly GCF_902827175.1 of Gymnodraco acuticeps. NCBI lineage: Eukaryota > Metazoa > Chordata > Actinopteri > Perciformes > Bathydraconidae > Gymnodraco > Gymnodraco acuticeps. The sequence goes on from NW_022989810.1 coordinate 3,704,543, forward strand.
CAGTATTGGGCCAACGTTTGTGGGCATGGCCCCTGAACGGGAACATTTAGAAGGGCTGGGCCTCTCTAAAAAGGTTATCAGTACCATTCAGGGTTCAAGAGCGGCGTCCACCAGGGCATCCTACACAGCCAAATGGACAGCGTTCCAGCGCTGGTGTGTAGGGAAAAGCCTGGACCCCGTTAGGTGCCCCCTGCCTCAAGTACTGTCTTTCCTCCAGACATTACTGGACAGGAATTTGGCTTATAGCACAGTAATAACGTACGCTGCTGCCATTTCTTCTTGCCACGTAGGGTTTGGTGTCAGCACGGTGTTTAGTCACCCCCTGACAAAACGGTTTCTACGGGGAGTACAGAGACTCAGACCGGTGTCACGCGCTTTGGCGCCTCAATGGGATTTGGCATTGGTGTTATGCGCACTGAGTAAAGCTCCATTCGAACCTTTGGATCAGGTCCCCCTGAAGTTTCTGTCAGTCAAAGTAGCTCTGCTCTTGGCTCTGACATCAGCTAAAAGGGTGAGTGATTTGTCTGATCTCTCTGTGGCTCCTTCATGTCTCCAGATCCAAGGAGATGGCAGCTCAGCGGTTTTGCGCCCTAACCCGGCTTTTATGCCAAAGATGATTACAAGCTCTTTTAGATCGAGAGGGATCACTTTGGATGGTTTCTTCCCTCCTCCTCACACATCAGAGGAAGAAGCCACATCTCATCTCCTCTGTCCCGTACGTGCGCTGTCATGTTATATTTCACGCACAGCCACGTTGCGCAAGTCTCAGCGCCTGTTTGTGCATTACAGAGAGCACTCAATAGGGCAGCCTCTGTCTGCACAGCGGCTGTCACACTGGTTGTGTGAGGCTGTATCACAGGCGTATGTTTACTCTGGGGTGGATCCCCCAGAAAACATCAAAGCGCACGGCACCAGAGGAATTTCAACCTCTATGGCATTGCATGGAGGAATGACAGTGGAAGACATTTGCAATGCTGCATCTTGGTCTTCCCCCTGTTCTTTTATTCGTTTTTATTTGAGGGATGTCTCCCATTCCTCTCTTACACATTCAGTACTGAGTGTTCTGTCAGATTGAGTAATATCAGGGACTAAACGGCGTGCCCTCTCTCCTGCCTATCGGCATTCAGAGAGCTGCCCCTTTTGCCCCTCTTTTATAGGTTTAACAAGTGGGATTTGTTTATCTCTACTTTTTTTAAACGACGGGTATTCACCTTCATTCCCTTAAAGAGAATATTCATTTGGAATAATGCTATATTTCCAGGGACTGTGATGCTCCTTTCTTTTTCGCATAGGTTATTAATTGAGTAGATGGGTTTTTGTACTTCTGGTTACGGACGGACCAGTGGGGCGTGGACTACATCCTGCTTCACCCTTAACCCAATAGCGATAGCCTTAGAGGGCGAAGCCTTATACGAAATAGAACTGAGGTTACGTACTGTAACCCAGCTTCTATGAGTATAGGCGCAGCCCTCTAAGGTTCGGGTCCCACTGGCTCCGCGAATAGCTGAAGAAAAGCTGTTTGTTTGGGAGCAGTTGGACGGGCCTACTTCCTATTTATACGGAAGTGAGGCCGGAGGTGGGGCCCACGTCATAGGTGGGCGTGGATTAAGTCTGTCAGTGCTGCACACGTGCAGTGGGATTACCCAATATCCCAATAGCGATAGCCTTAGAGGGCTGTGCCTATACTCATAGAAGCTGGGTTACAGTACGTAACCTCAGATACCCAGATAGCAAAAGACATTGATTCAACATTGGATTTTGGTTAAATTGGTTATTTTTGGTTGAGGTTGAAAAATCAATGTTGATTCGATTTGTTATTACAGATACCATTTCAACGTTTGAAAATGTTTTGTTGAATCAATTAAATATAGTTTATTCTATTTTGTTTTTGGCCATCCTCACCGTCATTGAAGATGATGATGCCGCCATATCGCCAAATGTGCGAGACGTGGTTGTTGTGTTGGAAGGGACCATTGTACTGCATGACCTACCAGACCTCTCTACTGCCTTTGTATACCTCTTTGGCCTACTTTATGCAATGAACATGGATTATCCAAAGGAGATGTGGTATACCTTTGAAGCCATTCAGACTATCTTTTACGAGCTTGGCTCTCGATGCTCGCAACGCATAAGGTCTTGGAAAACAAAGCTTTTGCTGTCAATGTTAATGGGGAAGCCAGACATGACTTTAACCTATGTTTTGCCTGTTCTAGCATTGTGGTTAGTGCTCATGTAAAACCTCACAGCATTCATTTCATTTTAAGCATATAAGTTCTCTTCTGAAATAGAGAATCAAAGAATGTGGATGTGTAAGTTGCCAGTTCAAAAGAGGGGCATATCCAGTATTTATACTGTTCAAGTTAATTGTTAGTGAACAGGTAAAACTTCAATGTATGTACATGCTTGCACATGCAGTCATTTTAAGCATGAAGTCCCATTTGCCTGTGAAATTGAAATGTGTGGAATTGTGAGTTGCCAGTTGACAAGAGGCACTGGATTGTAATTGTTATATTTTTTATTCTTAAATTATTTGATTGTAATGTGCTGAAGAGGCTGAGGCCTGATATATCACAATGATGTCAGGTGTGTGAATCCTATTTTGACCTGATGGATGAAAGCAGAAGCATAAAGGATCCTCAGAATCTGTGTTCAAAGGCCATCATCATTTTCTGTTTAAAGCAGCTTTGCTAGATGTTTATTATGTCAAGAAATGTCCTTAACTTGTGTTATGTTGCAAAGCGTGCATTTTTTCAAATCCATATCTTCAGCATGTGAAGAATGCATGTTATCAACGTCTAGCAAAGCTGCTTTAAACAGAAAATGATGAAAAAAATTGAAAAAGAGAAATCCCCAACGAAGCGTTCTGGGGCAGCATAGACAGGTATTTTCTGTTTTAGAGTTTTACTCGCTACAGGGTGTACTTTGAGGGTTTGTGACTTTGCAGACCGTTTACATGCATAAAAACCTTCATAACACACAAGGAGACGGTTAATAACCGGAAAAGCATGACATGGGTCCTTTAACATCAATGTTGATTTGACATCCATAAATGTTGGCACAGTTTCCTTGAAGGTAAAGACAATCCTATCAGGGATTTCACATCCTTTTTTCTAACCATGCTTTGCGGAAGATAAGTTGATGGTTAGAGTGAGGACCCATTAGTGGCTCAGCAGCTGTCTTTCTTGAGCTCTGAGGACGAGGCATTAAGAGTCCAGCTGAGGACTGCAGACTGCTCCACTGACAGAGAGATGTTGCCTCTGCAAAGCCTTTCTCCAGGCCAAGGCTAGTTTAGACTGAATAGTCATATCCTTAGCAACAAACCTGGGAGTCATCCCCTGCCAGATAGATCTTGGCCATTTAAAGGCCATTGCTCAATAAATAGATGTTCATCATTTCTTTCTGAAGCTGTCAAAAATTAGATGTTCCAGTGACTGTTTTCTACCAATCCTGAGATCTGTGGCTTCACTGTAAAATGTTTGGCTGTAAAATTACAGTAAATTACTGGCTACTAGTTGCATGGATTTCACAGTAATTTACTGTCAATATTTCACAGTAATTGACTGTAAATATTTCACAGTAATTTACTGTAGATATTTTACAGCAATTTAGAATAAAAGTACAATTAAATACTGTGACTTTACGGTTGCCATGCCCATGGAATTACTGTGATATAGCAGTACATAGCTGTGGTATTATGGTACCTTGCTGTACATAAATTACAGTAATTACCTGTATTTTCACACTATTACTGTAGAAGTAATGCAACACAGTAGCCAGTAATTTACTGTAAATATAAAAATGTAAAAATACGACAATATATTGTAAATTTGACTAGTTAACTGGGATTTTACCATGAATCAGCTCAATCAACAAAGAAAAACAATGAAAATGCCCATTTTAACTTTGTATTACTCCATTGAAGTGCAAAGTACATTTCACAGTGTCTTGGACATGTTGTTACGGCCCCAACATCTACTCCGCGGTAGTGGCTCGTGCTGAGACCCGCAACATGAAAGAATACACGCAATAACCGGTACTTGGTAACCAGTGTTGGGACTAACGCGTTACAAGTAACGCGTTACTGTAACGCCGTTATTTTTGGCAGTAACTAGTACTCTAACGCATTACTTTTTAAATTCAGTAACTCAGTTACCGTTACTACATGGTGCGTTACTCCGTTACTGCCTTAGTTTTTTTTATATAGTCAACAGCCAGGCGAACAGAGATGAGAACTGTACTTAAGTACAGTACTTGAGTAAATGTACTTAGATACTTCCTGTGTCACATGCGGAGACGCGCTGTGGGCGTGTTTGTGTTGTTTACTAACAAGACTATCATGGCGGCGGCGGAGCTCAAGTCTAGTTTCTCCACCTGGAGATATTCTCACTATTTCACTTTTGTCGAGCACAAAGAAAAGAAAGTTTCTGTTAAATGTAAGTTGTGTCCTGGCGGGTCAAAGATCTTATCTACTGCCCAAACCAGTAATTCAAATCTCTTAAAACAAATGCAAAAACAACATGCTGGGACGAAGCTAGTAGCTAAGACCACAGAGACTCAGCCGACGCCACTCCACCTCCACCTAAGCAACAGCGGCTGGATTTTAACCAAGGGACTGCTAGCCAGGGAAAAGTCGATAAAGCCATTGCACGGTATGTTTTAGAACACATGCAGGCTATTGCTACAGTGGAGTCACCCGCTTTCAGGGAGCTAGTTAGCATGATACCATGTCCGGGCGGCACACGGCATATGGGACGGAAAACTTTTTCCAACTACCTGGAGAAAGAATATACAAAAATGGAAAGCCAGCTAATATAGATGCAATCCAGATTGCATATAATGCATGTCAAGTTGATCAACAGATTGTATTATTCTCCAATGCAATAACAGTACTGAAATGAAGGCTATAAGGGCATTAATGGGAGCCCTTTTTTAAAGTAACGAAAACGTTACTTTTCACAGTAACGCATTACTTTTGGGTTTAAGTAACTAGTAAAGTAACTGAGTTACTTTTGAAATGAAGTAACTAGTAATGGTAACTAGTTACTGGTTTTCAGTAACTAGCACAACACTGTTGGTAACAAGCATTTATTGATAATCAGCCGTTTGCTCACACAAGCAAAACGGGAAACAAGAAGAGGTCTGGAGGAGTGGCCAAAAGGAACAAACAGAAGGAGGGGCCGTAGGACCCAGAGCTCCCCCCCCCCAACCAGAATTCAATTATAAACCCTATGGGAAACAAAATAAAGCCGAAAACTGGACTACCAGGTCCTCCAGGCTAAACATAAACACATCTGCAAAAATATGGCCTACAGCTCAAAATGGCAAAGAGGTATTCTAAGGAGAGTGTCTCCGGCGTTAAGATAGGCGAGACATCCTTCTTCTCCAGCTTCTCTTTATATATACACGGCTGAGTGGCATTTGGAACACCTGGGCAGAGGCGGAGCCAGGGGCAGACCAGGTGCACCACTCTAAGTCAAGAATTTTTCTGAAGAATGTGCTGACATGGGGGTTTAAATTGCGATGCCTCTTTTTGGTTTTCGAGCCCGTCTCAGGATTAATGCCCAGGAATAAGCCAAGACAACAATTTCAATTTTACATAGATGTATATGTTGCATCGTTTATTGTAAGGCACATTCAGCGGTGAACCCTTTCAATTTAAGTGAAACCTGCACCAAAGAAAGAAATTAGTATTTAAAGCAAGAGCGATAAAAGCAAGAAAATCACTTAATTTGTTGTGTTATCACAGAGGATGGTCTGAATACAGTATTTTACTGTGGAATAATACAGTAACATGTTGTGAAATCCTGGTAATCATTGATCCTGTACATTTACAGTAATTAACTGTGCCTGCATTGATTTCACTGTGAAATTCAAAATTACAATATTATATTGTGAACATTACAGGTAAAGACTGTAAAGTGGTAAAACAGTAATTTATTGTAAAATATTACAGCTAAATATTGTGAAATCATGGTAATATTTTACAGTGTAGCTGTTGCGCAAAGCTTGATTCAACTAATTGATTTGGTTTTCATCTGCTCTTACGAAGTCTAGTGACCAAAACTCATTTAAAATCTGTATTGCATATTAGTTAAACCTTCAGAAAAAAAGAGGGAACTTTGAAAAATTATCTTGGTAAACCTATTTATTTTTATATAAAAAAACACTATATAAAAAGTACAGGTGTAGACCGCACTGTCCTCATATGATGTTCCATCACATCAACATGGAAACCCCTCTGGGCACTTAAGCCAGTCAACAGGAAGTGTTTCCCAGGACTCCTCACACTCTCCAAACTCTCTGTGTGTGTTTAGTCTGGGTGATGTGCGGAATAGGAATCACTCATGACTCATTGGTGAAGTTAAAAAGTTACCAACATCTGATGTGCCACATTTCATCCACTCTGAGGGTGTGATTCATCCGTCCCTCTGAGACTGCAAAAAGTACTCGGTTCTTAAAGCACGATTGATGGTAAACACATTAGACATGCCCTTCCCTGGACAGACCGAGGAAGTATGGGGAAGGTGCACTATTTACTTAATAGTGGAAGGGAAAGAAGGTTTTCATTCTCAGAGCGTCTGTCTGTTAGAGGTGTAAACATGCCTGACAGTAAATCTCTTAACTGTCACAAGACTGGGGATTTATTATGATGTAACAAGGGGTGACAAGTTGTGACAATTTGTCTCATTTATTTAATGTTGAATGGCAGCCACAAACACTGACACATAACATTAGGTTTTATCACATCTAATTGTGCATTTTATCAGATTCATGACATTTGTTTCAAAGCAATTAACTAAATTCACCCAGAATAAAACACGAGTTATTTTAGCTCAAGCACATGAGGTATGAAGCATTTCAGCCTCTTGTTGCCAAATTGAATAACATTAAACATAGTAACATCACTATGTAACACTTGTGTTTCATTTTGCTAGCACTCCAACACATTGTACATGTTATGCTGAGGGAAGGGACATCTCTAAACTGTTGACTAATCCCAACAGAGCCAGCCAGCTAACCAATCAGAGCTGATTTGGCTCTGGTTTCAGACAGAGGGTGAAAAGAGATGCTAGAGCACATGAGATGAGAACAATAAAGACATTTTTGAATATTAAAGCACAGTAGAGGAACAAAATACAAATATGAACCAACGGAGTACGTGAAAGGATGAACTCGTAGATGCATGCCCATACAGTACGTGGTCAAATATGGGGATTTTGTGCTTGTGCTTTTCAGGGCTTACTTAAAAACGAATAATAGCAACAGGTGATGCTCTATCTACCTTTCATTGCAACTTGCAGCTTCAAAAATGACTATGGTGTTAAATCAGCACCGATAGCAATCTTTAAAAAGTAAATATCATAAATGTCACTAACTTAGTATTTGCTCTGTATTGCATTGTAAAGTCTTTCTGGTATTTAATGTACCTTTAGTCACTTGACAATGTATGCATTTTGCAATATCCAACCAGTGATTTCACCTGAAGGAACAAACACCAACAAGAGAGCAGGATATAATATGACACCACAACAGTAGTACATTTTAAGGAAATAACGTAACAAAATCCACAGTGGCTTACCTGCCACCAAGCAAGTCATCAATAATGTAACACAGCAGAGGGTTTCAGCAGGAAAGGAAGAATTATCTCTCCTACTAATCAACAGACAAACAAAGCAGTGGCAGTAATACGATATTTACGACTGTGTGTCTGGCACTCCAGCGAAAGTGTGAAATATGACAGTGTGTAGCTTTGTGTTTCTAATTATGTCTGCTCGTATTTAGGAATCACTGTATCTCCCTACAAAGCTGGTGGTGGCCGACAGTGTGTGTTGTAGTCGGTTGGCATGTCGGCATGGCCTCGCACACACACGTTTTCCAGACTCGGGGGGGGGGGGGGCTCAGCCAGTACAGACACTTTACACAGCAGTAAACACATCTAGACCCAAGGTCGTCTGCTTGACGTCAGCCACTGCTTCAGTTCTCCGCTGCCTGGAAACACAGGCGCACACACTCATACAGACGGTCATAGATAGTTATCACGTGGTCATGTATGTGTACATACACGACACGCTGTAAATAAACACTGTGATGCTTCCTCCCTGTGATTTTCTATTTCTCGAGTTCACCCTCTCACATAAACACATTATCCGCCCGGCGTTATTCATGTGATGAATGGCATTGTTCTGTCTGTGGTCGATGGCTGATGTAAGCAAGCAGGTTGCCATAGAAATCAATGGACAGCTTTCGTAGATTAGGAGGAGTAACAAAGCAGAGATCAAAGCCATGCATTTCTGTGAAACAGAAAAAATAACTGATTCCAGTGATAAGATATTCTTATTGCTCTTGATTTGATTGATTTAAGTATTAGGAAGATGTCTCATTATATTTTAGATGTATTGGATATTACAGATGTTTCAAGTTTCAAGGCTTATATTGTCATGTGTGCATAGCTACAGTGTAGTTATGACAAGGAAAATCTGAGGTCACAGGCTCCTCCAACAGTGCAACACAATAACACAGATAAAATAGTGCAAGTAAATAAAATAAAATATAATATAATAGAAATAGTGCAGAATAGTCTATAACCAGTAATTGGAATATTGATAATATGAGTTGCAAACAGATGAATGTTATGGATGTTCTTTCAAAAGTTTAGGTGTTTAACAGACTGGCCTGTGGGGTTAAACTGTCCCTGAGTCTTGTGGTTTTAGTCCTGATGCTGCGGTACCGCCTGCAGACCCGGCGCAAGAACAAATCTACAGAGAGGGCATATGATGTTCATGGGAGGGCAGTCATGGCACACAAAATCGCCATGTGCCGCGGACAGTGGCGGCGCCAGAGATGCTCAAACATGTAGGGTTTCCCATTAATGTACCGGGCGCTGCAGTGGAATTTTCTACTGCAACACACACACACACACACACACACACACACACACACACACACACACACACACACACACACACACACACACACACACACACACACACACACACACACACACACACACACACACACACACACACACACAGCTCATGGCATATAGGTGTAAGCAGGGGTAAAGTGCAATTGTTTTTAAGTGGGGGGTGGACCTAACCTCCTCTAGGGGGGTCCGGGGGCATGCTCCCAAGGGAAGATTTTTTGTTTTATATTGAAGTTAAAATCATCAATCTGGTGCACTTTGAGAGCAAAATTAAGAGATCTATGGATACATCTCTCAACACCCATATGAAACAGGTTGACTTTTTCTTTATGGATATTTTACAAATCACAATTTAACTCTATTCTTGTTTTACTGTCATATAGTATGACAGTAAAACTTATTTCATAACTGTTTTTCATGTATTACTCTTATATTACTATCTGACATCACATACATCGTAGCATTAAAGTTTACAGTTTATTTATAATTAAAACATTTTTTATTGTATAAATAATTAAAAACGTGTTTATTGGGGGAGGGCAGGAATGTCAAATGGGAGGGCCCTCCCTGGCCCTCCCACGGCGCCGGGTCTGACTGCCTGCCAGACGGCAGCAGTCAGAACAGTTAGTGGCTAGGGTGATGGAGGTCTTTTGTAATCCTTAGGGCTTTCTTCCTGAGCCACTGGGAGTAAAGAGATGTAATTATTGATTGAGTCCAGATGTTGATGCTTTACACTGAGCAGACCGTTTTACCTTTTACTCTACTCCTAGTTATATCCTTTAGAGATCTTAGATCTGGCTCAAATGCTTTGCCCCAATAGCCATTGCCAATTGTTTCTGTGCATGCTCCCCTACCTTTTCAGTGCATTCTGATTTTGAAATGAAAGATAATGTTTATAAATATATAATTTAATTCACACCGCTCAGAGCCCGACTGGTGCTGCGTCATTGCGTCATCGTTTGCGTCATGTAGGCCTGTCACGATAATTAATTTTGTTGGACGATAAATGTTCCTGGAAATTATTGCGATAAACGATAATATTGTCGGCACTGTTGTAAGACCATTTTAGACCACTGACATAATGATAATATATAATAATAATTCAAGTACATCCTTTCAAACATAACTTTTGATTTAACATTCAACATTGCAAATGAAATGTGAAATAATATTAAAATACATAAATGATATATAATAAATAAAACAAATTAATTAAATTATAATAAATTAATGAAATCACACACAACCAAAACAATCAATTAAATAGACTCAGGCTGGAAAACAGAGCTCTCTCTCTATATATATCTATATATATAGATATATATATAAATAAATAAATAAATATGAGCACACATTGTCTCACAAGAAAAAAATACCCTCCTTAAAACAAGTCAAGTGTACAGTCCACTGTCCATACAAAGACCCAGATGCCTCAACAGGCCATATCCAAATCTGTTTTTCAAAGTTTTCGAGCAAGGAACACCAACATGTTTGCATTGTAGGGCAAATGCATCTTTGATTGTAAACTGTCGGGAAGGTGGGGGGGCTCTCCATCTCCAGATGCCGTGTTTGCTCCCAGCTGGGAAAACGGAATGGGGTGGTTGTGTTTCAGGTGTAGTTTAAAATGCGTGGTATTGCTAGCTTTTGTTGCTACCTTTTTTAAACAAATGCGACACACCGCCCGGCTCATTCAAGGCCGTAGGTTCGCCTCGTTGATTTGGCTTGAATCCGAAATACTGCCACACCGGAGAATCGAGATGTGTAGTTAGGTTTTGTTACCAATTCCATTTCAAACCGGAGAGATGTGATGTAAGAATTACATATTTATTGTTTACACGTCATATGAATGAAATGATTGCCACGATAATACAACAGGAGAATGTAATGGTGTTTGGCGATTAGGCCCCGGTTTGCAGGATAATCATTCAGGAGGGAAAGAACCGCTCCGATGAAATCCCCGGGGTCTAGACACTGGTGGTGGTGATGAGTAGGTGAGACCGGTCTGAAGGAGGAAGGTTTAGCTTTGTCCTGAAGGAGACGGGAGGCGAGAGGGGTGGAGGCGGGTTGCGTGTGATCATCTGCAATGACAACTGACAGGGAGGAAGAGCAGGCATTTAAGGAATTTAGCATGTGCAGCGATTGGCTGCTAAGGGGTGACGCCCTCATATTTAATGAGGGGGGAAGGGAGCCATAGAGTGACGTGTAAGTGACTCGTGTTAGGTCTTCCTCATTGAACTTGCGCTAAAGCTTTCATTTCAAACCAGAGAGACGTGATGTAAGAATTACATATTTATTGTTTACACGTCATATGAATGAAATGATTGCCACGATAATACAACAGGAGAATGTAATGGTGTTTGGCGATTAGGCCCCGGTTTGCAGGATAATCATTCAGGAGGGAAAGAACCGCTCCGATGAAATCCCCAAAACCAGTGAAGTATGAAATACTGAGATGAACTGAGTTGCTTACCTTGTGGGGTGACTGTGGTGATCTGGGAATGAAAGATAATAGATTAACATATGTAAGCGGCATTGGGCCGGAATCACTGCCGGAGCTTACAGGTCATGCTGAGACTCTGACTGCCGAAATCAGTGCCGGTCTTATCTGAAAACGACCTGCGGGTCGCCTGCCTGGCTAGCAGGGCTTGACTACGCCGCCCGAAGGTCAAACGGTTTTGTCTTGTAACTGACACCGAAGTGTACGGTGGACAACGTCCACGACACCGAAGTGTACGGTAGCCCGAAGCTACGACACCGAAGTGTACGGTGGCCCTCAGCCACGCCTGACTTCGCAGGATATCTTTTTTTCTTTTTCTTCTTTACTCTTTCTTTATTCTGTAACTGACACCGAAGTGTACGGTGGCCCGAAGCCACGACACCGAAGTGTACGGTGGCCCGAGTCCACGCCTGACTTCGCAGGATATATATTTTTCTTTTCCTTCTTTACTCTTTTCCTCTTTCTTTATTTCCTTTGTTTTGTAACTGACACCGAAGTGTACGGTGGCCCTCAGCCACGCCTGACTTCGCAGGATATATTTTTTTTTTCTTTTTCTTCTTTACTCTTTTTCTCTTTCTTTATTCTTTGTTTTGTAACTGACACCGAAGTGTACGGTGGCCCGAAGCCACGACACCGAAGTGTACGGTGGCCCGAGTACACGCCTGACTTCGCAGGATATATATTTTTCTTTTCCTTCTTTACTCTTTTCCTCTTTCTTTATTTCCTTTGTTTTGTAACTGACACCGAAGTGTACGGTGGCCCAACGTCCACGACACCGAAGTGTACGGTGGCCCGAAGCCACGACACCGAAGTGTATGGTGGCCCGAAGCCACGACACCGAAGTGTACGGTGGCCCGAGTCCACGCCTGACTTCGCAGGATATACATTTTACACTGACACATTTGAGCAAGGGCCTGGGATTTGGATACCTGCGTGCAGGAGATGAAGCCCGTTACGGGTAGGTGCAGTGTGAGACGAGACATTGTTCCCTGTGGGCGGGGGCCCACAGACTAGGACAGGAATGCAGTTTGAAATCCGATACCATGATGAGACATGTATACGTGTTATGAACCACCACCAGTTATATGCATAGATACCATAGTTAGGGTCTGAGAGATCTTTGGGAAGTCCGTACGGCGCTGATGTCCGGACGAATGAAGGTTGTGAAGGCGGAGGAGGACCACCGTCCTAGTTGTTGTAGGGATGAGGTAGAGAGACCTTGATTAGCAGCAGAGGTGGCTGCACCTATCCTGAAGGAATGCCCCGGGTATGATTTGGGTGATAGGCCGGATTTAATGAGAACTTGCTTGAGGTAGAAATTGACGGGGCCATGACCCTGCGAACCACTCTCCCTGGAAGACACCCCCAAAACCCATGGATGGGCGGCATCCGTGAAGAACCTCATTGAGTCAGAGGAACGCACGAGGCCATCGTAAAAGAAAGTAACTCCGTTTCAGTGGGCGAGCAGGAGGGACCAGAACCGTAGGTCTGAGCGGCAGCCTTCGTCTAAGAAAACGCAGTCATGGAGGTTGTCAACCGCTGATGCTGCGTCCAGGAGGCGGGAGATGAACGAGCGCCCCTGGGGGATGACGTGCATGGCGAAGTTGAGGTGTCCGAGAAGGGAGAGCAACTGTTGTTTTGTGATAACTTGTTGCTCGCAGTATGACTTGGTGATGTCCCGGATGCGCTGCAATTTGTCGGAGGGGAGAGACGCCTTCATGTCTATGGAGTCGAGGATGATGCCTAAGAACTCTAAGCGTGTGTCGGGACCTAACGTTTTCTCTTTGGAGAGAGGGACACCTCACTCCTGAAGCAGTGTTTAAGCTTGGCCAGTGAGATCCCTGAGCTGTCCTGTGGCGGGTCTATGGGGAGGAAGTCGTCCGGTAGGTGAAGGACGGAGGGGATTCTGACGATGTTCAGCAGGATCCAATAGAGCGCTTCAGAGAAGGAATTGAAGATGCGGGGGCTGCTTCTGCACCCGAAGGTCAGGCGAACGGCGAAGATAGAGTTTGGACTCCCACTTAATACCGAACAAGTTCCACTGAGACGGATGAATGGGGATGATTTGAAGGCATCGGTAATGTCCGCTTTGGAGAGCCGAGCTCCGTGCCCTGTGAACTTGATCATCTATATTGCATTATTCACTGAGGCATGGTGAAGGGAGAACTGATCTGGAGGGATGATGCTATTGACGCTGCAGAATGGGTCGGAGCAGGGAGTGGACAGATCGAAAATCAGCCTTTTATTTACGTGTGGCTATTCTGATGGGATTTGAACGGAACACTGAGAAGGGGGAGGAGCTAAAAGGACCGATTATATATCCTTTGAGAAGTTCTTTGTCGATGAGCTGGGAAACTATGTTGGGTTATTTAACGGCTGACTGTAAGTTTCTTGCTACGAAAGTCACTGTGGGAGATGGGAGGACCCCTACCCTGAAGCCTTGGGAGAGCCCTGACAGGAGATAGTCAACAAACACGGAATCTGGGTGAGTAGATAGCGCAGCTGCTAGCTGAGGGATGTTAATGGAAGTGGAGGGGTGATATTCCAGAATGTTTTTAGTTATTTATTTATTTTTTGATGTTTCTGGCGCAGAGCCACTGTGACGGCCCGTCCACACGGTGGCGTGCGTTACAGCTTCCAAACGCTTCTGCCCATTCACTTTGAATGGGGTGACGTCACTTTTAGAAGAACTGTATTTTGGGAAGCGACGTGGAGCGTTTGCTGGCGTTGCTCGCTTCAAAAAGTTGAGCAACGTTCAACTTTTGGCGCCTCGGCAGAAGCGTCAGCCAATGAAATCCCATTTATGCAAATCTTCCAGTACAAGCGCTAGCCAATCAGACCGCGTGTATGCTGGGAGAGACTACGCAGGTAATTCCTCATATTCCAAAAATTTGAGGGAAAATTCATTATAGCGGTAGTGAATCACCCGGTGCTGTATGATCAGTCTCTGTTCATCTACCGGGATACAAACCAGAGGAGCGAGGCATGGAGGGAGGTGGCAGAGACAGTGGGTGAAACTGGTAGGTTTTCGCCTGTTGGGGATTTTTTTCCAGTTTACTTCGTTTTAACATTGCTATTGCTTTGTGTGTCGGGGGCAAGAGATTCATGTGATTGATTGTTGCTGCTGTGCGGACCAGTAGCGTAGGCAGAAATGTACTTTAGCCTGTAAAAATATAGGGTGGGCCAGATTTTTCTTCTGCGCATCAGAAACTAACCACAATCCCGCCGGTACCGGTGGCAGATTACTTTTAGAATACTTCCTTTCTTCTCTTTTTTTTTTTCTTTTTCTTTCCTCTTCTTTTTATATTTTCTTTTTTCTTCTTTCCTCTTCTTTTTATCTTTTCTTTCTTCTTTCTCTTTAGAATACTTTCTTTTCCATAACAGATGGGTATGTTTTGGTGAACGGGAGACACGTATTTTACTGTTTTAATGGCTTATGAAGAGCACAAACACAACATTTTAGTGTCATTCTGGACAGCTCTCTCTTCTGCACCGCACATAAAAAGAAAAACTCACCCAGACTGCATTCTTTGTACTGTCTTAAAACCTTTCCTTGGAATAGTTTATGCATTGTAAGGTGTCCTTGGGTGCTTTGAAAGGCGCCCCTAAATAGAATGCATTATCATTATTATTTATTATCTGAAACGATGTAATAACTTTTAAAACTTTTCCCAGTTACTTACCCCATGCATTCGGCAGCAGCAGGCTATTCAGTTAGATTTGATCCCATTATAAATGTCATCATTTCGACAATAAATAAATGCTACATAAACGTTATCTTCCACGTTTTATCTAAACATCTCCGTTTATACCTTCCAATATGTTTTGAAAGAGAACTCTCTCTCTCTCATCTGCGTGCGGGGCGGGGCCTCACGGACACGCTGCATCTCTCGCTCACAGATACGCTGCAGCGCTGTGCACACGGTTCTGCCGGTAATGAATATTACATATTGTGAGGAAACTTTCCACCAATAATTCCAATAAGTATTTACTTCAGGTTTACGAAAGTAACTGCACTCAGATTACTCGTTTTTCAAATGTAACACCAGCTGAATATACTGATTTTTTTTTTTTTCTGAATACGTAACACCGTTACATGTATTCCGTTACAACCTAACCCTGTGTAAGTGTGAGTGCAAACATTTTCGTTAAAACTAGTACCTGAGTGCAACGGAAGTTGAAGCTCCTGTGGCGGAGTCTTCCAGAGCCTGGAGGTGAGCATCGATAGCTATCATGGAGCTAGCCAGGGATTGCAGGGAGCCGGCCGCGCTACTCTCCATAAGGGGTGTGACACTCCCTGCCTGGCGAGCCTGAGAAGGGGTGTATTTTTGGAGGGGAACGGGATCCTGGAGGGCTCGACTTCCTGCCCTTTTTTACCTCCGCGGCTTCGGCTTCGTCCTCGCCCTGCTCTCTGGAGAGCTGACTGGAGTTGCTGCCCCGGACTGGGGAGCTACGCTGGAGACCTGGTCCGCGAGCTCTCGCAGCTGAGAGAGAGTGAGGCCTGTGGTGGGAAAGCCCTGCTGCAGGAGCCGGGCGATGAGGAAGTCTGCCTCTGTTGATAAGCCGCTGTGGGGAGCCGAACCGGGATCGGAGACTTCCAGAGAAGGTTCGTGTTCCGAATTGTCCGAGTTGGACATCTTGAGCTAGTTGTTTCTTACGGTTTTTCTCACGAGAAGGAGTATTGTAGTACTACCATTGCGTGTGATCATCTGCAATGACAACTGACAGGGAGGAAGAGCAGGCATTTAAGGAATTTAGCATGTGCAGCGATTGGCTGCTGAGGGGTGACGCCCTCGTATTTAATGAGGGGGGAAGGGAGCCATAGAGTGACGTGTAAGTGACCCGTGTTAGGTCTTCCTTATTGAACTTGCGCTAAAGCTTTCATTTCACTTTAAATTCCCCGCGAGTAAGTCACACGTTGTCTCCCGCTTGTCGCTATATTATTCATTTGGCTGCTACACTGCTGCACGTGCACACGGAGCGTCCTGACCTGGCTGTGTGTCAGCCCCGCCCCTCACAGCGCGCGTGGCCGGCAGCCACAGCGCGCGCCTGGCAGCCACAGCGCGCCTGGCAGCCACAGCGCGCCTGGCAGCCACAGCGCGCCTGGCAGCCACAGCGCGCCTGTCTAAAATGCTCGTCACATCCTTATGTAAACGGCAATTTATCGAGCTCAGCAAAGTTATCGAGTCCATTTTTATTTATCGTACGATAAGTCAATTTAACGATTATCGCGACAGGCCTAGCGTCATGACGTAACCGTTTGCGTGCCTGCCTCATAAAGCCAAACCGCGCGGAACCCCCTCACATCGACAACAATGGCCGATTGTATTGAAGCGCTACTCGTTTTGGTTTTGCTCTGTCAAAACAAAATGGAAGAAATGGGACGACTTTACTACCAACTTTACAGTCATTACATGCTACATTCAAAAGTTTTTTACAATCATCATCAACTTCAACGACGATTCCGTAGGAGAAAGAAGGTAAATATAGGTTACGTCCTATTCGATGGCGTTAGAGCTAGCTGTTGTTAGCCTTTGCATGCGCCAAGCTCAAAATACCCAGCTTTGCAGCATTAATTACTATGGTATATCATTAAAACTGATTCTCAATGTTATTTCCACAGATCATGTTGAAGCTGGCGGAAAGGCGGATGTCGCGTGTCATTTGGACATAGCCCAGATCCGACGTCATCGTGACGTATGCGGTGCTTGCTTTCTAGACCGACAGCTTTTTGGTGATTGAAACGAACCGGATTCCGGAGCTTAGAGGCGGCTCCAGTGCGGTGTGAACAGGAAAAAACGGTGCTTTTCAAGCTCCAGCTCCAAACAGG
Source organism: Gymnodraco acuticeps (assembly GCF_902827175.1). Lineage (NCBI taxonomy): Eukaryota > Metazoa > Chordata > Actinopteri > Perciformes > Bathydraconidae > Gymnodraco > Gymnodraco acuticeps. Next base: position 3,721,793 of record NW_022989810.1, read on the forward strand.
CTCTGGAACCGCGTTGGTGTGAAAGGGGTACTAGTCTCCCACCAACATTTAGCCATGATTTAAATTGTATCATGTCGACAGCATAAAGAGGTGCATTAATGACATAATTGTGTAGGCAGACTCAGATGTTAGCATTGCAGAGTAACTGCTGCACCACTCTATCGATGTATTTACCCGTAAATAGGCTGCGCATGGGTTCCCTCGACAAAAAAGCAATGGGATTTCTCCATAGGATTTTGGAAGATAGCTCGAAATAAGGTCTGTGGAAAACAAACCTGTTAGACGAACTACAGCAGGGTCGCAAGACTTCAACGTCACGCCAACTTAAGATCAATATTCAAAAATACAGATTCAAAATGGTACAAGTTGAAGCGTTTGTTTGAACAGTTTGCAGGAGGCAGGTACTTTCTTTCAAGCAGAACAGGACAAACAAACTTAGAGGAGTGTTTACGTGTTCGGCATAATGACATAAAACGGCCTCGACAACTTCTGTAGTCCTATTCAGCCACTTGTTAACAACCATCGTTTTTCAGACACGTAAACTCTTCAAAAATCACCAGTGGGGTCACTGCTGATGTATTTAATGTCGTAGAACAAAACGTGATCCGTCTCTTCAATTTGTGTCAAACACAGACCTTATTTGGAGCTATTTTCCAAAATCCTATGGAGAAATTCCATTGACTCTGAGACGAGGGAACCGGTAGTGTTAAAATGCTAACTCACTTCCGGGTTTTAGGACTCATCACTGCACCACTCTATTGTCGATAACCTTTAGTCTTCTTTTGTCTCAGAGTTACTCTTCTTCTGTGTCTCTGACAACTACACAAAATATGTGTGTTGCCCCTTGTGGTTGATACGCAGATCATTTCATCAAAACTCTGTGACCTTAATTACTACAATGAACAGAAGGGTTTTTAAATCCAAAAGGACTGAAATTCAGAGGATTATAACTTTAAAGTATGAATAAATAAGCCCTGTGTAGACTTGAAAGGTGTCTTTGAAATGTTTATGTGGGAGAGCTTGGGCTGTGTCAGCTTGGATTCAAACTAGTAACAATTGATTGACCCAGTTTTATGCTGAACAATTGGCATACTAACATCCATAGAAGCTTCTCAAAACCTTTCATTAAGCATAATACACTTCACCTCTGTCCATCGAAATGCTGAGTATGTTCCAGACACTCATTCATTGCTTATAATTCAATCCTTTTGCACAACCCTTGGGTTGACTAACACAATACAATGCAAGAAATATGTTGAAGATTGCATATAAAAAAACAACTTTGAGACAAAGAATACTCAAAGAAATGGCAGAGTTGAATGACACCTATTAAATCCTACTTTTTGCAGACGGGAAGCTATTATTAAAATCCACAGATGTATATGTATATTGTATGCTCTATGTATCTACAGATTACAGCCCCACTGCATCACAGAAGCTTTTTTAGAGTGTGCAGTTCAAATCTAGTTAAACAAAATTATCGGAGCTTGCTGGAAACACTTTTCAGTTTCATGAAAACCGGGCCAGTAGTTTCTACGTAATCCTACTTACAAACAGACAAACAAAGCAATAAAACAAACAAATCAACAAATCAATCAAATGTTTTTGGCGGAGGTCATAAACGCTGGCGAAAGCTATGATTATTTCCTTTATCATCTGGCTTTACATCACCATCATCTGCTTACCAGAACTGATAACTTTTTAATATGCCAATTTACTTAATGCATGAATTTCCTCGAAATACTTCTGATAATGGGCCAAGTCATTGGTGGCAATTACTGGGTAAATAAAACAAGATTTAGGAATGCAAGCTTGCTGAGCCTCTTAATACATTTCAGACTTTGTCAGATGTTTTGTAAATGACGCAGCACAATCATTCAGTAATCATTTATCCTCTTCCTGAGGTCTGTTGATCTGACCATTTAGCTGATTTGGTGTGGATAACATTGAAATTGGTAATAGGCAACAATAAAATGTGTAATGGCAAATAACTTCATCCAAATCCAGAGCAGTTATTTGCGGAGACAGTTCAAAGTCATTGTGCTTTCTGACAAATGTGTTCCTTTTCTGACTCTTAAATATACATGAGAACCAGATGAGTGGCTGCTCTGTTGCCATTTCATCCCAGAATTCATCTGTGCAGCATCCATGCCCACTGATTCACCCCTGCTGTACCGCCGATCAGGGAGTGAATCAGACAGCTTATGTTCATAATGTAGACACTCTAGTCAGCATTTATCAGCGTTACAGTGTCATATTTGCTCGTCCTCTAATCAGAGTGTGTATTACTTTCACAATTTTCAATGCTTACGAAATGCAAGCATTTGTTGAGCGAGAATACGATCCCACGGCTCATTGGTGTTACTTTCATGCTGAGAGTATTGATGAGATCTAGCAACGTCCAACCCAACAATGCACAAACAGTTTTTCCTTTTGGCTTTACCGAATAAAGCAGTTATAAACAAAGTCCCGGCTCTCCCACCATTCCAGGATGCCAGAGTAAAACAAGATGCTCAAGCTGCAGAAAACACTTCCCAGATGTTTCTCATGAAGTATAAAGGACCGGCTATATGGTACAATTGCTTTACTGATGAGAACAAGGACCTTAAAACCTTAAGCTTCTAATGACTCATGAATAAGAATTACTCATGCATGAAACAAAAATAATTACATACTAATAATGGAATCTAATAAGTTCCACTGTTGTTAGTGCGTGCAAAGAGTAACACATTCTGAAATATGTATCCATTAGAATGTGAAAACAATTGACACTTTCAGGAAACACTTTTTCATGTTTCAATATTTGTGTTTATGCATATTTTTGGGGTAATAGTTCGCATATTATTTTAAGGTTTGTTAAATAAAAATGTGTTGTGCAACCATGACAGATGGAGTGTTTTTGTATGTATGTGTGTCTTGTAACATGCTGTCCAGGAACCTAGAACGAGTACGGGGAGTATGGTTTCCAGTGTGCAAGGACCCCATAATCATTTCTGAAAAAAGGAGAAAATGACAGGATGTACCACACATCCTGTAAAGCTGTTCCATAGGGAATGTTCAGGCTGTTGTTCCCTCAAGGCCATTTGCTGAAGCTCAACAGGGTCTCTGGACGTCATGAGGTATCTACAACCCTTAGGGGATTCACACTGGCCTCCCTGCTGTGTGCTGGCTGTGCAGTAAGGAACCGAATCCTCTGAGGCAAATGAATACAGCACTCAGGGTGTGAGGACAGAGCTGGAAAGCCACTTTTACTTACAGGCCTACCAAAGAAAAGAAAACAACACAATGCACTGTCCCATATGTAAGAAGAGTGAAGTCAGATGTTGCTCTTGTGAAATATGATCTTCTGAACATCATCTATTTTTCTATTGATGCCATGTGGTTTAGGAAAATAAAGAACGTTAAGTTTCCTGTTGAAGCTGTGGTCAAAGCTACATGAATCATAGTTTAGGATTGTGATTCCTAACCTGTCTGATGTTATGTTAATATAGCAGGAAACTGTGTCTTAATGTCTTACTAAACAGAGAATGAAGTCACTCCCACTCTGTGTGCGTTCAGAACATACAACCAACTAGGATTAGTGATGGTTGTTCAATATTTACATTCACCCGTTCTAATGTTGATTTGTGAACTGATTGCTTGTGAGCACACTGACTGAACACCATCAGTACAGAGAGCACAACTACTGACAAGTATTGCCAACTCCCTTTAAGAGAAGGAGGCTTAGGTCTGCCCAACAGTGCCAAGCCCAACAAGTGCGCTTGGCACTTTTTGAAGAAAGAATGGGGAATCAAAAGTCGCCAAATGCCTTCCAGAGTAGAGGATGAAGACACACCTTTACCTTTGTGTGAGTTGTCATCAGAATATAGGACCAACAATATGGATTAGTGATTGGTTGATACACACAGTCATAGTTCATGCACCCATCTGGATGATGATTGGTCGACTGAACAGGCTGATGCTCCTGAGCTCCTGCTACTATCAGTCCAGAGAGCACCTTCACAGACAAATAGTGGATAATCTCTTCAAGAGAAAGGAGGCTAAGGTCTGCCAAAAGTCTCTCTGCGCTTTTTGGCAAAAACTGAAAAAAGGGGTATTAAAAGTCGCCAAATTTAGTTTTAAATAAACAAAAAAAAAATGGGTTATAAAAAGTTGCCAGATCTACCTATAATGTCGCTAAGAGTAACCAATTATACTTATGGTCAGTATCACACTATTTTAGTTGCCTATTGGATAGTTATTTTCCTATTTGTGGATATTTCTTTAAAAAATAAAAATAGTTTTTTTCTTTTTAGTATAAGCTGAACTACTCCCGTGGCCCGAGCATAATTACGGTCTGAGGCAAAAGTACCCCTGATTAGGAATAACTGGAGACAGAAGGAAATCTTTACAGGGCTCAATGGCCAAAATGTGTCCATAACTGAAAGCATATTCTACTTTAAACCGAGCACAACATGTCATCCTTTTGAAGCGCATCTGTGAACCAACGTTTTTTTAAATAGGGAAAAGGGAGGCTCGCCCCGAGCCATGAGGTCCATCATGGGGTTTCAAATGTACTGTGCGGGAAACGTCCACTGCCAAAGCCTGTAGTATGTTACTCTATGGCCGCTTAAACATGCTTAGTGAATATATCATCCTCTATTTGTGGACATATGGAACATTCTTCTGATAATGCACGCATACATACAGAAAAGCAGGTGCGCGTAGACTCACAGACACTCATGTACACACACGTTTGAGGATAAACTAACATTTGGGCCTAAGAGCAACAGTAGGGTCTCTGTATTTAGGTGTGGGGTTAACAGATTGCTCCTTGTGGACCCACACATCAAACATTCCCATAAAGGCAGAATCTGGGGAATGCTTTACGAAACATCAACGGCACGTTTCCAAGTATGTTTGAGCCTGCCTGCGGTGGGGAGAGGATGACAGGATGTGAGCCTCGCAGGGCATGGCTCCAGGCTAAGGTTTACTGTAGAATTTATGTGTGTGTGTGCATGTGAAAGGTGTGGGACACTAATGTGCACCTTTACTGAGTGTAAATGTTTTAGAGGCATCTTGTGAATCAGGCTGAAAGCATCTTTGACATAACTATCTGTCAAACTAAAGAGGAGGTTCCCAATGAAATGAGGACTGGCAGGTCAGTGTGAAGAGTGGAAACCAGACTGCCAAAAAATGGGAAGTTGTTCGCTAAACATCTGTGAGCGTGAGCATCTGCGTGTGTGCTGGCAGGTTTGCATGTGTTGGGAAATGTTTTCTACAGTAAGCAGGCAGAACTTCATCAGTGGGGTCGACGATTGATGAGCTGATGGAAATCTGTTGCAAATTTAAGCGCAAACTTTGAACCCCTGTTGGTTTAGAGTCAAATACACATCCTGTTGTATTTCATGAAATGTGCTTTTCTCTCTCTGCCCTTTCATGATATGTGAACCCAATGATATTATTTTACCACAGATCTTAAAAAAGTCTCTGAGCTCATTGCTGGCCTTTTGAAGTCAGCCAAAAAAATAGTGGCATTTACAATCTGCTGCTCTGTGAAGACAAAAACATCCCACACTTGGCAATTGGAAAGCAAGGATCTCCGCCAAGGCCAAAGGAGTATTCGTTTGGTCCTTGGATGGTCCAATTTCCCATGTTTGTAAGATTTTCTTCCAAAGGTGGTGGGTTCAGCTTGAAGCCTTAATGTGGAAACAACATGGACGGTACAAAGAGGATGTATTGTACTTTATAAGATTATAAATAATCAAAAGTAAAAAAGGTGTGAATTTGTAATTGTAGCTCTTTGGGTTCTCTTGTCTCCAAGTCAATGCGGTTTCTATGTTGAAGCTAGGTACTGGGTTACACAAGCTGAAGAGATATTGAAGCTCTGTTCCTCAACATAAATTACAGTAAATACCCAAGTTGTGAATTTTAAAGCTTTTACATGTCCTTCAAAAATCCAATGGAAAATGTATTTTGGATTTTTGTCAATGAACCCGGTGCAATGCTAAATATTGGAGTAAATCTACACAACCATGTCATCCCTGCAGGACTCTTGAACTATTAAGTGTAGTATTTGGGATGCAGTGATGAGGTGCAACGACAGTTGTGTAAAATATATAAGAAAAAAACCTATGAAAAAGTTATTTATTAGCTTATATACTACAAACTAAGGTTGCATTGCACTGTATTTCCCTGTATCATCAGCATCTTTTGTGAATGTACCTTGAGACGCGGCAGATAGTGGCAGCACTGTATCTCTTCCTATTTTTACATTATTTTTAAGTCTAAAATAATTGTTCTCACAAACATATTAAATGTTTAAATATTGTTTTTTTCCCATTGTGACTATGTATGTTAGTATTCTGTATGTCTTCTATGTTGAAAAAGAGAAGCATGACATCCACCCCACATAAACCTGCACTCTGGCTGTATGTTTCTTCTTAATAAAAATATTTGAAACAAAACATACTATATATTTAGTAATAAACAACAAAATGCCAATAAAAATGAGAAATGTGAAGTGTTTTTACATTATATTTTTAATATATATAAGTTTTATATTATGATATTAGCCTTTCGCTTATTAAACTTTTTTCCTACCATAAATGTCAAATTCCTGATCACTTTGGGCTATTATTTCACAAGTGTCATAAGAAGTGACTGACTGAGCTAAGACCTGGGTGGAGCTCCCTTCAGGGGACAAGCAAGCAAATACAATTCAACTCTGTGGGTTACTCAGTGAGCAGAGGCAACATCCATGTATTACTCATGAGCCCCGAGGTGATGTTTAATGAAACGCTGACTGAGACCCTAAGAAGCTCCTGCAGTTCAACAGGGCAGATCAGGGCATGACACTGTCAGGGTGGTAAAATGCATGCACTATTTGAAAAGTACAAGATATTTCTGGCAGACATTTGTGGAAATTTAAAGTGTCAGATTAAGCTCATCTCAAAGACATGTCAAGACACATTCGGTGGAAGAGTGATGACTTCAATATCATGTCAAAAGAAAACACGCAGTACATCAGAACGAGCAGCAAGCTGATGCCCCTCTGCTCAACCACCATGAATATCCAACTCCAAACTGAGGGGCCACTCAGTGATACTTTCCTTTGAGTTACATCTCCACCACATTGTAATTATGTTTAAATAATGTGTGGTTTCACGCTCAGCTGGTGTGCTCCTGATTGGTTTGAGGATATGGGAAACAGCATCCATGTTTTAGTTCAACCACAGTGTCATAAGCGAGACGACGCTGAAGTTGGCTTCCGATTCAGAGCATCCGATTCGACAGTTAAAGAGAAAGTTAAGGGACATTTAATTTACAGCGCTGAGCGAACAATCCTCCGTGTTTGAACCTCTTAAATCGCTGCATAGCCGATTTATTTGGACTGGATTATCCCAGAGAGTCTAAAGATTCTTTATAACCCAGTTTGAGATTTGTGAAACCTTTATTCTATTTGTGAAAATACAAACAAGGGAGATTTCAGTGATTTTTTCGCATCCTGACCACATTAGACCAGGTCCTGATCTGAAACCACTAGACCTACACTCATCAAATCCTGACTGGATTATCCCAGAGAGTCTAAAGATACTTTATAATAACACAGTTTGAGATTTTTGAAACCTTAATTCTATTTGTGAAAATACAAAAAGGGAGATTTTGCTGCTTTTTTTACATGTAGACCACATTAGACCAGGTCCTGATCTAAAACCACTAGACCTAGAGACTCATCAAATGGGACTGATACAAGAAGGCATAAAGGCTTGCCCAGCTGGGAGGTTCACTCTCTGATTCTGATCCTGGCCTGCTGCAGCAACCTCAGCCTTCCACCTTTGTTTGTATTTTCACAAATAGAATAAAGGTTTCACAAATCTCAAAAGCTGTGTTATAAAGAATCTTTAGACTCTCTGGGATAATCCAGTCCAGATTTGATGAGTGTAGGTCTAGTAGTTTTAGATCAGGACCTGGTCTAATGTGGTCTACACGTACATGTAAAAAAGCACTGAAATCTCCCTTGTTTGTATTTTCACAAATAGAATAAAGGTTTCACAAATCTCAAACTGGGTTATAAAGAATCTTTAGACTCTCTGGGATAATCCAGTCCAAATAAATCGGCTATGCAGCGATTTAAGAGGTTCAAACACGGAGGATTGTTCGCTCAGCGCCTTAAATTAAATGTCCCTTAACTTTCCCCTTAACTGCCGAATCGGATGCTCTGAATCGGAAGCCAACTTCAGCGTCGTCTGTCTGAGAGGGATAATTGATGGAATGGAGGAAGAGAAGCTGCGTGTCTAATGACTGAGGAGGAAGCAGGTCCATCAACACAGGCGGCTGCTAATGAAGATCCTCAACCACTATCTGAGAATGCCGAGGAGCAAGCAACCACGGTAGAAGAAAAACTTCAATCTCAGCAAAGACACATAATGCAGCTAGAGATCCAGCAAGAGGAGTCTAATGAAAAGCAGAGTTACTGCCGTGACAAGTATTCTGCCTCTCAGCTGAGTGAAAAGGTTCTTCGGATGGAGACAGGATTGCCAGATAGAGACACATTCAGTGCTGTGTGTGAGTATGTTGCTCGTTTTGAGGGTTCCATTACATACCCAGAAGGTTGGTTCCCCAAAGCACTGAGTCTTGAAGACCAAGTGTTCATGACCCTCATGAAACTGCGTCATAATTACACACACCTTCATCTGGCTGCACTCTTTCACTGCGGTAAAAGCACTGTCAGAAATGTGATTGTAACATTTATAGAGGTTCTCCACAAAGTACTTTTTAAGGAGATAATGAGTACTGTTCCCAGCCGGGAGAAAAATAAAACCAGCTTGCCTTCTTCATTTCGGCACATCCAAAACTGCAGAATGATAGTGGATTGTACGGACATCAAAATTGCTATCCCCAAGCAAATGGATATCCAGAAAGAGACCTACTCTGCTTACCGTGGCATGCACTCCTTCAAACTACTGCTCGGAGTAGCACCAAATGCTGTGATCACATACTGCAGCAAACTATACCCAGGATCAACAAGTGACAAAGAGATAGTACAGGATTCTGGTGTTCTTCAGGATTTCAAACCTGGAGATCTGATATTGGCTGACAAGGGATTCTTAATCCAGAACATTCTTCCTGAAGGAGTCACTGTCAACATTCCCCCATTCCTCTGTCATGGCCAACTGACACACAGCGAAGCACAGGCTACAAAGCTTATCGCACAAAATAGGATTCACGTCGAGAGAGCAAAGGCTCGTTTGAAAGAATTTAGGATCCTAAAGTTAATTCCATCTCACCTGAGGCCCTTCGCAGATAAACTGGTGCAGGTATGTTGCGCACTAGTGAACTTCCAACGTCCTCTCATAAAAGAGGTGGCAGAAAATAGTGTCTTTTCACATGTAAACACTTGTGTTTCATACACATCTTTTCAACTCTGTAAGCCCCCCTCTCAATCAACTTCCTCTTGACTGACTTTTCTGTTTATTTTATTTTACTATATTTATTTGTTTGCCTGTCCTTGTTTGTCTACCCTCCCTCATACTGTAAAGCGTCTTTGAGTTGTAGAAAAGCGCTATATAAATAAAATGTATTATTATACTTTGTTTTACATTTTGAGTTCATCATTACACTCAAACTGTCTTTTCATTGGGTGCATTTTATATCTTTTATTTAGATTCTGCTGTTTAATCAATCCACAAACATGTTTCATACTTTGTTTTACATTTTGAGTTCATCATTAAACTCAAACAATGTCTTTAAACTGGGTGCATTTTATTTCTTTTATTTAGGTTCTGTTTAATACACATGTTAATTTGACTCAGATGTGCTGATAATATCTGCAAAAATAAATCTTTTTACCTTGAAAAGTCTGGCCTCTCGGGTAGGCTCATGTTTGTTTTCTGTCTTTCTCTATCAAAAACGTTACTCCAAAGAATGGTTTGTGATTTGGGATTCAGAGGCAGGCTTGAATCAAGAAACCACAATAGTTTTCTGCATGGACTGCCTTTTTTTATTAAGAAATATTATTTTGTAAATATGTTATTCTCTGTAGTCAGAAACACAACAACCACAACATTGCAAAGGTGAGTAAATGTAAATTAAAAACAATTCACAATTTATTAAAATTACTATATTTGAAAATGATAGATTTATGATCTTTTTCATCACCATCATTACAACATCAGGAGGATGCGTCCCCAGCTGACCCAGAAAGGGACGCAGGTTCTGGTCCAGGCTCTCGTCATCTCACACCTAGACTACTGCAACTCCCTCCTGACTGGTCTACCTGCATGTGCCATCCGACCTCTGCAGCTCATCCAGAATGCAGCGGCTCGCCTGGTCTTCAACCTTCCTAAATTCTCCCACACCACACCGCTCCTCCGCTCCCTTCACTGGCTTCCGATAACTGCTAGAATCCACTTCAAGACAATGGTACTTGCTTACCATGCTGCGAATTTATCTGGCCCTTCCTACATCCAGGACATGGTTAAACCGTACACCCCAGCACGTGCACTACGCTCTGCATCAGCCAAACGGCTCGCTGCACCCACACTGCGACGGGGACCCAAGTTCCCATCAGCAAAAACACGTGGGTTTGCTATCCTGGCTCCAAAATGGTGGAATGAGCTCCCCACTGACATCAGGACAGCAGATAGCTTACACACCTTCCGGCGCAGACTGAAAACTCATCTCTTTCGACTCCACTTCGAGCGATAGAACTATTAACAAAGCACTTATATACTAATAAAGGACTGGCTTATCTAAAGCCAGTTGAGTAGCACTTGAAATGTTTTTGCTCTATGAAGCCTGATGTACTTATATGATTCTGTTTTCCTCAAGTTTGTATTTTGTTGGTCGAACGCACTTATTGTAAGTCGCTTTGGATAAAAGTGTCAGCTAAATGCAATGTAATGTAATGTAATGTAACATATGAACGACTCAAACAAGGATTGCAGCAGCTACAAGAAAGATCTTCAAAGGGGAACCATAACATCCTGAAGCTGAGTTTTCTCTAAAAAAAATATTTAATTTTAACAGCAGTGCTCTCTGAACTCAGAACAAGTAAATTAATATGCCTTTTTGTTTTTCTGTCTTTTTCAGAAAATAACCACAACAGTGACAAAGGTGATTATTCCGGCAGTGCCAGCTTTGGAAGCATGTGGGCCTTGAAAAAGTCCTCAAGAGCCAACAGGTTAGGCTGCCAATTGTCATCTCGGGCTATCGGAGTGATGACACTGTCTTTCGTAGTCCAGACCACAAAGTAGCAAGTCTCTCTTGCAGTGAGGTGAAGCTGACCTTGCACTTGGTGCCAGTAAGGATGTTCCTCACGCAGGATGAATGTTTCTCCCTCCTTACTGACACAGAAGCCCTTGATTTGCAATGCTTCACTAATTGTCATTTCCCTGGCTCCGTAGGGACACTTTACCTCCAGCACAGCGGAAGACCCTACCAGACCATCTGGAGATGCCCCCAACACTCCTGATTGGGAGAGCCACAAACCTGACTCATGGACCTGCATCTGGGTTGCAGTAGTGAATGCCCTGACGCCCTCACATTCATTCATAGTTCCCCACTGTACAGACAAAACACCATCAAGGGCCTGTTGTTGCCCTAGCACCCTGGCAATAAGGGAAGCAGTCACACGCTTTGACCTCAGGACAGCTCCAAAGTTGCTGGCAGTCAACCTTCCTTTCCTGAACAAATGCCAGTTTTGGTTGGTTCGCTGACCAGTGGTAGCCACCTGAATTGCCCTCTGTTGCTCCTCAGACAATGCCATGCTTGCCACAATTGCCTCAGGTCCCTGATGCCCAACAGATTTGAGAATTTCAGGAACAGTAAGTGTTTCCAAGCTGTAGTGTTCCTCTTCTGGCTCGGGGGAGAGAAGCCAAGAAATTCCTGAGAACCTGCCCCAGAGTCTGTCCCTCAGCCAGTTACGATCTTCGGAGGTGGGCTCTCTTGTCAGCGGGTTGAAAGAGTTATTGGTTGGAGGAAATAGCTCCTCCACTGAATGCGTACGTTTAGCTGCCTTTGGCTTCTTCCACTGACAGGGGGTGTCAGTGCAGCTGAAATTGTGGATGGCAAAGATGGCTAATGCAGCCGCATGACTGCATTTCCATTCTCCACGTGGGCATTCACATTTTGTGGAGAGAATTCCCTCTTCTCCTGTAGATACCTGTGGTGGTGGGATTGTTTTATTATTTAAAATATATTTACATTTGTAATGCCTTCCCAATTATCCCTTTAATTGTTTATAGCCTACTGTATGTTTATTTCATGAATATTTCTGTGTTTTCTGGTGTGTAATATTTGTAATAAAAATGTCATGTGACACATAAAATGGATTTGTTGATTGGAATTAATGTCACTAATGTGAATAAATTAACTCTAGGTTAACGGTACTCTTGCTATCACTACTCACCAACACTCTATAAACCTTGTCTCTCATGCTAGTCCTGACAACACCGGTAAGCACACCTTCATCTAGGCTGCACTGTTGTACGTGTCCTGACTTGTAGTGGTTCTCTCCTCTATCTACACTCTTCTTGTCATCTTTGTAAAATGATATTAGACTGGTAATTGAGACAGCCATGACTTCTAGTGAAATTCAGTGTGGCTCAAATGAAAAGCTTTGTTAAAATATGCAAGCGCGCGAAAGTCAGTTGAAACGATCTTAAGTTGGCGTGACGTTAAAGTCGTGCGACCCTGCTGCTGTACTTTTTTGTAGTTCGTTTATAGCATAAAGTTAGCATTTTGCTTCTGGCGACTAGATTTATGATTCAAAAATTATAAAAGTAGGGTAGACATGTGGATATTATCCGGCTGAACAAAAAGTGATCCGTCTCTTAAATATGTGTCAACCACAGACCTTATTTCGAGCTATTTTCCAAAATCCTATGGAGAAATTGCATTGCGTTTTTGACGAAGGAACCGGAAGGAGTTTACTTCCGAGTTTTAGGACGCATCACTGCGGTTCTCTATTTCCTCCCGATTTCCATCACTCTTGTTCATTCTCTCTATGTCTGGTCATTCATCAATCAGTTCCACGTAGCGCGCCCCCTAGAGGCCAGGAGCACTTCCGGAGTGTTTTTTTTTTGTGTGTGTTTTGGGATTTGTATGTGCTTTGGACTTTGCATATCGTGCAGCGTTTTTTTGTTGCGTTTGTTTTCGGGGTTTGTGTGTTGTATTTAGTTTGCATCATTTCTGTAAATGCAGCGTTTTTCTGTTGTATTTGTTTTCAGGGTTTGTTTGTTTTTCATTTCATTATTTGCAAGTGTTTCCTGCTAATGCATGCGTTATTGGCCGTTGTTCCGCGTTTGCACCTGCCGGCCACCGTAGATACCCATTTGGTAATGCAATTAATAAAAACAACAAGGTTTGGGTTTGTTCTTCAGATGACTGTGACGTTAACGTGTAAGCTCAATAATGAACTCCAGCTCAACCAACCATATTGTAATATCTAAGTAATCATCTTGAAATATGACATTAATAATTGTAATATACACACATCTTATTGTGAGGTTGATTTCACATACACTACTTCGACGTTAGCTTGTCTACATACTTGAGCATAGCCAATTTAAATTAACCTTAGCGATGCATACAGTTCCTACCTACATAATAAAATATCTCTCTAAGTTACAAGGATGACCTTATTTTATCAACCTCAAACAGAAGCCGTTTGTTCAACAGTATTATCCCACTTAACGCTTAACACTTGTCTATTTCGTTTTAACCTTTATATATACAGTCTATTATTTTAACTTGGAGGCTACGATTAGCATCGTTAGCACCGATGTAGCTACCACTCGCTTACACACTAAACAAAGCCTTTACATTCATTACGTAGCCGATTAAAATCATTAACACATAAATAAGTACTCGATTTTCACTTACCGCAAAACCGCATGCATGCACCGTCTGTTTCAACCGCAGAGCGAGTCACAATAGTCCGATATATAAGCATGAAGAACAAACAAACACAGCCGGCTTCAAGTTGTGTTCCCTGGATGAACTGAGCAGGCAGAGTCCCTGTAGCTAGCTTCACGGAGCAGCTAGCAGAGAGACGAGAAGCTAGCAGCAGCGTCACTTGACAGAGCCGTCACTCAATGTGACCACGCCCTAATTTATGCAAACACTTTAAGACCTAATATAAATAAAAGGGTCGTGTTAGAAAACAATTCACTCACAGATCCATAATCATGAAGGTGGAACCTAACTATATTCATAATAATATGTATTGCATCCATGGGTAGAAACATGTTTTTTTTTGCTGTAAAGTTGGGCATTTTAACATGGGGGTCTATGGAAATTGCTCCTTTCTGCAGACAGTCCCTATCGGCCAATATATGAACTGCAGTGTGTGGCACTTCCGTATTGGCGTCCCGGCTATTCCCCAGAGTTTGGGGAACACTACTAGCAATGTATCAGTCACTTTCGCCGTATTAATTAGAATAAAATAAGACAATTTGTTTTATTAATGTAGGGGGTTAATAGCACAGTGTGCGTGAAAGCTTTTAATCAGGGGAGAGGAGGATGGACCAATCAATAGAGGAACGTTTGGCATGCGGTCGGAGAGGTGAGAGGACTGTAATTATCCAGATAGAGCACAGACACACACACACACACACACACACACACACACGCTTTCATGCTTATATATAATGGTAATATGCATACTACTTTCCTTAAATAGAAAATAACTTCTTTAAATGGCTGAATTGTATGACTCTATATTCATATTAAAGTAAACATTTTGCAACAGCTTTCCAATAAAGCCTGCATAATATAAAAAATGTAAGGTAATCTCTGTAATGTCGCTGCTGGTGTACAGTGAATCTTTGCTTTCAGGCAGGCTTTCACACAGCACATCACTGTGGAACTCAAATGTAATTGACAGTCGTTTTACAGCCATGATGTTCCAATTGTCTTCCGCACTGTTGAGTGCCCTAAAGGAAGCTCTCAACGCCTCACAACGTCTTTTAAGAATGTTTTAATTTCTTTGCCAGGGAAAAAAAGGCCAACTTAAATGGATCATTATTTGTTCTCTGGCTATGAATTGAGTATGATTGAAGAGTTTCATTGGGTCTGCCAAAGTGAAGCGACTCCCACTCTACTTTCTGCAGACTTTACATGACTGAAATGGTGAAGGCCTGCGCCAACAGGATGCGTAACCATGTTTGTGTCCTGGAGCTATGGTGAATCTACATTTACTAAATATACAACACATTACCAACAGTGACTCTTTCACCGTTCAATCACTCAGACAGGCACGACTGCAGGTGTAGTCAGGCAGAGGAGCTTTGTATTTGGGATGATGAGTGAGGGGCGAAGAAAGGGGGGGCTGAGTAGGAATACAGAATTAACTGAACTTAGATTATTGAGGAGAAACTTGAAAAAAGTATTTCCATACAAGTATATATGGGTTAGGGTTGGTATAAATGGTCTGCAACAAGTGAAAGAGGCCCTATTGTGCTTTGTGGGGTTTTCCCTTTCCTGTAGTGTGTCATATAGGTTTTTGTGCATGTAAATTGTCTGCAAAGGCTAAAATCCCAAAGTTGCCTCCAGAGGGAGTTTCTCTCCCACACACTCCCCCCTCTGGTACCTCATGCAGGAGAATTCTACCCAGATACTCAGCTAAACGCTGCCATGATTAAATGCCATATTATGTTCTAAACCACATCAAGGATTATTTCTGAAACACTTTTTCTCTTGTGGAAAAAGGTGAGTTCCACAAGGTGAGTTCCTTTTTATATCCTTCTTTGCACATACTCTCTCCAGTACAGCGTTAGCTCTGAGTGTTAGCAATGCTTGCTAATGTAAACACAGACCATATTACTTCCAAAACACATCGCCCATTGTTTCTGATAGCGACGTTTCTGATAGGGCTGTGGACGTAAAGCCAGCCCACACTTTAGTAATGTCGTCATGACCGCAGCAAATCTGGATCAGCTCCATTGTACCACCGTTTTTAGAGATTTTGGTAAGGAGGAAAATAGAGAGGGTTTTATCTTCTGACACTTTGTGTGTTTTTGTATACAAGACATCAAAACGTTTTTCATAATAGGGGATCTATAAATGATGTTCTGTCTGTGAATGCAGTGTATTCTTTCAGAGACTGGAATAGGACATTGACACAACAATATGCTGGTTGAATAATCTTCTTTATCTATATGAAAACATTTGAAATATATAGATTCAAAATGTTGAAGACGTAAAAAAACGGTTTATAATAATAAACTGGTATTGTTCAAACTAATGAAGATTTTATTTTGCCATTTTTTTCAAACATGGCTGATGTTGGAGCCCTGCTGAAATGAGGAAGTACAGTGTCTTAGAGCATATACGCCAAGGTGGACAGAAGCAGCTTGTGTCGGACTTTACCGAAGTATGTTTCTGCATTGGACTTCCTAAACAAAAAATGATGTACCTCCATATTATCCCAGCCCTGTGTGAGTTTAAGCTGGGTGTTTAAGGCCATCTTCACGCCATACTGAAACAGTTTAAGTATTTTAAATGACTACCAGATGATAATACTGTATAAACATAATATAAATTCCTCATCCCAAGTTCCCTCTCTAGACTTCAGTGTTCCAGTCCTCCCACAGCACATGCAGTACTCATAATGTGTACCCTGTCTATTGTTTGAACTATCACTGAAACATAAATGGAATGTCTCAATCTATTTTTATACTTTAAAATTGCTTTTCAAATTTATATTTTGGGGAAAAACATCAAACGTTTTTTAAAGTTAACTGTTTCAGTATGTCACCAATATAACACAGCCCAATTGAATCAATATGTTCCTATTTTATGTCATATTAATACTATAAGTCATCATTGATATTTTCCTTTCCGACCAAATATGACCCTTTGTTGAATTCGAAGAAGCTCATGATATAATTTCATCCTAGCATCTCGCTGTTACTTGTAATCTAAATCCAATTAATTGTACAGGTACAGAATGTCTGAAATTATAGTATTGCAAAATCTTTATTTTCTGTTAAATATAATCAAAGGTTGTACAGATAGTTTCCAGTACTATGTGAGTCAACAATAGTCCAATAGTTAAATGCACAGATCACTCCCATATGCACATAGAGGCTAGTTGCCACAGGTCCACATATTAATTTGACAATTTTACAAATAATTTTCTTGAAGAAATGTATTACAGGAATTCCTTCTCATGTGACGTGATCAAATATGTTTCACATAAAAAAGGAAGACATCCTTTTCACCACTTAATTGTCAGACATTGATATTATATTACTGCTTTTTAGTCAAATTGAAATAAGGACATAAGGTCAACATCAAGCAATATAAAAAAGCTTGGATTCCAATGATGACTACAGAATTTAAAGCAAATCATGCATAGTACTTTGGAGGATAAAATCACAATTAATAACATGTCTGTAGCATATTGTGTTTACATTATATGGCTTTGAAATGCCATGTCTTAATACCAGTAACACTGCATAGAGTTTTGAACACTATTTTGTCATTTTGAGTCCAACAATATGTGATCCATATGGTGAAAAGACAGCGCTGCTTTACTCAAATCCTGCATGTGAGATATTTATGACAGACAAAACCCCGCTGTGCTTATCTCTGTCGTTTGCTAGGGTGTGTGTGACAGAGCCCGCTGTCCATGAATAGTTCCAACAAGATTAGATTTTTGATAACAGAATAAAACCCGTCCACCATGCCCAGCTGTGGGTCCATGCTTTCTGCTGTAAACTCCCCAACTGCTGCTCCTCTGAGCTTGATTATCCCTTTGGAGACTGGAGACACATTTTATTGTTATATTGCGACTGCTGCTGACTCTTCACCCCACACACACACACACACATTACATTACATTACATTGCATTTAGCTGACGCTTTTATCCAAAGCGACTTACAATAAGTACATTCGACCAGGAAGACACAACCTTGAAGAAAACAGAATCATATAAGTACATCAGGTTTCATAGAGCCAAACATTTCAAGTGCTACTCAACTGGCTTTAGATAAGCCAGTCCTTTATTAGTATATAAGTGCTTTGTTAATAGTTCTATCGCTCGAAGTGGAGTCGAAAGAGATGAGTTTTCAGTCTGCGCCGGAAGATGTGCAAGCTATCTGCTGTCCTGATGTCAATGGGGAGCTCATTCCACCATCTTGGAGCCAGGATAGCAAACCCACGTGTTTTTGCCGATGGGAACTTGGGTCCCCCTCGCAGTGAGGGCGCAGCGAGTCGTTTGGCTGATGCAGAGCGTAGTGCACGCGCTGGGGTGTACGGTTTAACCATGTTCTGGATGTACGAAGGGCCAGATCCATTCGCAGCATGGTAAGCAAGTACCAGTGTCTTGAAGTGGATTCTAGCAGTTACCGGAAGCCAGTGAAGGGAGCGGAGGAGCGGTGTGGTGTGGGAAAATGTAGGAAGGTTGAAGACCAGACGAGCCGCTGCATTCTGGATGAGCTGCAGAGGTCGGATGGCACATGCAGGTAGACCAGCCAGGAGGGAGTTGGAGTAGTCTAGGCGTGAGATGACGAGAGCCTGGACCAGAACCTGCGTCGCTTTCTGTGTCAGCTGGGGACGTATCTTCCTGATGTTGTAAAGCGTGTATCTGCAGCAGCGGGTTGTAGCAGCTATGTTTGCAGTGAAGGACAGGTTGTTATCTAGGGTCACACCCAGATTCCTTGCAGTCTGAGTCGGGGAAACAACTGAGGTGCCGATGTTGATTGTTAGGTCAAGAGTGGGACAATCTTTTCCCGGAAGGAAGAGCAGCTCAGTCTTGTCAAGGTTGAGCTTGAGGTGATGAGCAGACATCCACTGAGAGATGTCAGCTAGACAAGCAGAGATGCGTGCGACGACCTGGGTCTCTGAGCGGGGAAAGCACAGAATTAATTGGGTGTCGTCAGCGTAGCAGTGGTATGAAAAACCATGCGGGCTAATGACTGATCCGAGTGAGTTTGTGTACAGGGAGAAGAGGAGGGGACCAAGAACAGAGCCCTGAGGGACCCCTGTAGTTAATTGACAAGGGTCGGACTCGGACCCTCTCCAAGTCACCCTGTAGGTACGGTCTTTCAGATATGAGGTGAGGAGGGAAAGTGCAGAGCCTGAAACTCCAAGTTTTTGGAGAGTGCGAAGGAGGATCTGATGGTTCACCGTGTCGAATGCAGCAGACAGGTCCAACAGGATGATGACAGAGGAGAGGGATGCAGTTTTGGCAGTGTGCAGTTCCTCCGTGACAGCAATGAGAGCAGTTTCTGTGGAGTGACCTGCCTTGAAACCAGACTGGTGCAGATCCAGAAGGTTGTTCTGATTAAGATAAAAGGAGAGTTGTTTAAAGACAGCGCGTTCAAGTGTTTTAGACAGGAACGGGAGGAGAGAGACAGGCCTGTAGTTTATAACATCAGACGGGTTGAGAGTGGGTTTCTTTAGGAGAGGGTTTACTCTTGCCTCCTTGAGACTGTTTGGAAAGTGACCAGAAGTTAGAGAAGTGTTGATGAAATGGGTGAGAAACGGTAGAATATCAGGAGCGATAGTCTGAAGGAGGTTTGAAGGGATAGGGTCCAGAGGACAGGTGGTAGGGCGGGCAGAGGTAATGAGGGTAAGAACCTCACTTGGAGAGAGAGGGGAAAAGGAGGTAAGTGTGTTGGTGGAAGGAGGGTCTGGTGACCCAGCGGTGAGTAAAGGTGAGTCAGAAAAAGAAGAGCGAATATCATCAACCTTTTTTTCAAAGTGGGTAACAAAGTCGCTTGACAGAAGTGAGGAGGGGGGAGGGGCTTTTGGAGGGTCCAAGAGGGTGGAGAAGATGGAGAATAGTTTTTTAGGACACACACACACACACACACACACACACACACACACACACACACACACACACACTGGTCAGCATCTAACCAGAACAAGCTGTTTTCCATTGCCTCTGCTCAGGCCAGCACTTCATTATTTCAGTTTGGACTGCGGGCCCTGTCACATGTGTGTCACACTCTCTGGATGTTTCATCTCCACTACTGCCTGGAGAGTTTGTTATTTATGATGAACTTCTTCCATAAAACAAAGGGGTTACTATCTGTATGAATAATTACATTTAAGAAGTGTTTTTTTTTGTGATGACTGCCATCAAACGTAATGAGGTTGCAAGACGTCATCTTACAAAAACGACAGAGGTTGAATGTGATTACAGTTTTTCTTGATTGCTAACACTGAGATGACAGAAAGACACATTAAAGATGTTCTTTATAAAACCTTCCCTCAATGTTACATGATAACAAATGAAGAACATTCTCCAAGCAACATTCTGAAAATCTTTTCAGGATGTTATTGAGGCCTGAGATGACAGTGTTTTCTAAAATGTTCCTTTAATGTGATATGTTAACAAAGGTGGAACGTTTTGCCTCCAACATTCTAAGGATGTGTTTTGGACGTTGTTGGGGTAACACATTAAAGATGTTCTTTATAAAACATTCCCTCAATGTTACATGATAACAAATGAAGAACATTTTGAAAGCAACATTTGGATAATGTTTTCAGGAGGTTATTCTTTTTTTATAAAACGTTCCTGTGATGCGAAATATTAACACAGTCATGGTCAGATTTATTTGTAGTGCGCTTTAAAAAAACAAACTTGTTGCATTTGTTTGAAAAGGATGTTTAAAAAAAATCTGATGTCACCACATTTTCCTTTTTAAAAAAAAAACAAGCACGTAATTAATGATATTGCACGTTTGCGTAGGCATGTCTGAGTTCCCAGCTAGACATTGTTGGTTCTAAAAACATTCTGAGAATGTTACCATTCATTGTTCTAGGAATGGTTTCATCGAGAAGTTTTATTTTGGTTCCTAGAATGTTCTTCTGAAATAAGACGGCTCTACCTTTTTACCAGCATATACTTTGACAACTTTGCCTGATTTTGCCTCACACTCATTTTGATGTCTCTCCCAGGAGGAATCCAAGGCCTTCCACACTCCCAAGACCAGCCAGGCCTCTCCACCCTGGAACAACTATTTCCCACTGCCGCCATCACCAACCTCCACTCCCAGCACCCCTTTTCTAATAAACAAATGTTACGCTCACCAGCTGATTGCGAGTCATCCTTGTACGTGTGTTAATAGTCAAATTCCAATAGTTAAGTAAACTATCAAAATCATCCTAATGACCACAGTGGTCAGTCCAGTTACCCAGGAATTTTGAGTTGAACAATTACAGGAATATTATGTCTTTATGTTCTAATATTTTAGTAAATTGTTACCACAGAACATTTGAATAATGTTTTAAACATAAAGCATGTTATCCTTCTCTAAAATAATAACATTCTGGCAACATAAACAAATCTAACGTGCAGCTGAAAACGTTTTATGAACAGTAGGGCATAATGTTCTAACAATGTTTTCACCAAACATTTTAAGAATATTTTTAGAGAACGTTATCCTACCTTTCAGAAGAACGTTCAGGTAACCAAAAGAAAACTTCCCGCTGAAAACACTCCTAGAACAATGAATGTAACATTCTCAGAATGTTTTTAGAACCAAAGATTTCTAGCTGCTCAGTTTCTCAGAACACTAAACACAATTCACAAAACCCCACACCCAAAGTGCAAAACACCTCATTTCTCCTGCTAAATGAAGAACTGCACTCAAAACTACATAAACACTTATCAAATGCAAACTTTTGCTCCAAATATCACACACTTCATTCATAATACTAGATTGTTTGACCACCCAGCTGCACACTGCTGAGCATACTCTAAAGCACTTCCATCTGTTATGGGCTGTGCTCTGTACATAGAGGGTTCTGCAGAGAAAGATTGCTTGAGTTTACAGAAATACAGTAAACGAAGAAATACAAATGAGTTGTTGAAAAAAGTCACATTTTATTCAAAACTAACATTGTGCAACATGCATCTCAGCACATAGTTACTCTGCTTCAGATCTCTCTAAGTGTGATGGCATTGTTAGCCAAAACCCAGTTTGTAACTGCTGCTTCCTGCCTCATTGGAAATCCTTAGCCTTCCACCTCTTTGTTTCTCAGTCCTTCAGATAGACAACCAAGTGGTTGGTCAGTGTCTGTGTTGCATAAAAGTAAGTGTACCACAGTCCATTGTGCAGGATTTTTGTAGTTGTAGTATGCAACATGCCAACAATTCAATTACAGTAATTAAGGAAATACATTTCACACAACAGATATAAGCTCTGATATATCACGAATTATGCAGAGCTGAAAACTGGTAACTAACCTGTCTATCAAGTCTAAGTGTCCGGATTACAGAGGCAACAGTACATCGGCTTAGATTAGCAAATTGTTTGAAAAACTGAAAACGTGTTTAGAGTTTTGGAGATTTGAGCCGATGTTTTGCTCTTTGAGTGTCAATTAAAATAATTGTGCTTTATGTATAATTTTAGTGTGTTAGCAATCGAGAAAAACTGTAACTCAAAAAACGACATATATGACTGTTCTATCTCAAGTTGTAAAAAATGAATTCCTTTTTTATGTTTAGGTTCCAAAACTATGCTGTATTGGTTTGAAAATAAATAAGCATGTTTGTCACATACTCATTTTCCCAACATATTAACACGTGGGTTTGCTATCCTGGCTCCAAGATGGTGGAATGAGCTCCCCATTGACATCAGGACAGCAGATAGCTTGCACATCTTCCGGCGCAGACTGAAAACTCATCTCTTTCGACTCCACTACGAGCGATAGAATTACTAACAAATAACTGTTAACAGAGCACTTATATACTAACAAAGCACTTGAAATGTTTTTGCTCTATGAAACCTGATGTACTTATATGATTCTGTTTTCTTCAAGTTTGTATCTTGTTGGTCGAACGCACTTATTGTAAGTCGCTTTGGATAAAAGCGTCAGCTAAATGCAATGTAATGTAATTAACATTGTTAATTAATGATCATGTGGTCATGTACTAACCTTAGGGGTGGACATCACTACAGGCCCAGGGACATTATCAAGATCATTTAAATCACAATACGATATTATTGTAATATATTTGGTGATATTTTGCGTAAAACATATATTGCAATTTAGAACCTTTTTTTCAACTCTCAATTAGGCAGCTTGTCGACACTTGGTTTTTCTTATACGATTACTGTTTTGGCACATTTCGAATTTATTTCACCAATGTCTCTTGTCTTGACCAATTTCTAGTATAATCCTAGCAAGGGCATATAGGGGACTGAAAATAACTACTTGCAAGATTATACAATATTCAATAATATAATTATATAATAAAAGCTTGATACTTGGCGTCCGTGTGTCGAAACAATATTTCCACGCGTATACCGATACAATGCTGTAAATAAATGTTTCGCTCACCCCATAACGTACCAATACATAGTAAAGTAGTGACACACGCACTAACTATCAGTCTATACAATACTTCCAATGCTCTTTTCATAATTACTAAGATAACTTCATAAATTACTAAGATCGTTTTTGTTGTGAGGACGGCTTGATAAATAGAGTTTGATCTTGATTTTCCTTTTCTTTTTTTCTTGACGCCTCATATAAGATGATGGGTGAGTGTGATATTGAGGTATGATCTGGCATTCATCAACCAGGTGTTTTGCTGACTCAGACAGCAGGTCTTAAAGGCCTGTGTCACCTGACATCAACCTAAAGAGTTTGATAGTCAGAAGTCAATATCATCACACCGTGGCAGCATCACTATTCACTTAAACATGAAATAAAAAGGGCATGGAGGAATGTTAGACACACTGTTTTACTTTACCTTGAAGGCATGAGAGCAGCATGTTGTTCTGTATCAGAGGAAAGTCTTTCTCTGAGGAACAGGGTGAAGTGGTTACAACAACAGAGACGTAAGGATTAGAGGACGGTTTAATCAGATCCATGTGGAAAACCCCAAACCATGTGAAAGCATATGGATCAAGAGATGTTATGTTTCCTTGTGCAGACAATGTGCTAACGTACTGTTTCCAATACAAAACAATTACAGAATCATGCTTTAACATTTTATGGTTAGTAGCGAAGAAATGACATGCTCAAAATAAGAAATAACAGATTAGAAAGAAAAAGAACAATTGATCTCGATTAAAAGTGGGATAACAGTCTGTTTTCCTCTTCAGCACACAACTATAATTAATGAATGAACAAAAGGTTAGGGGATCAATTTTGCCAGGCACTCATTTTAAACGTCAAAACCATTTAATCGTAATCATTCTATGAATAATGAATAACCCACCGTGTCACAATGTCCCCGCTCCTGTGACTCACATCGCTACAAATTCATGACGTCAAATCAGTCAACACTGGAGCAGTGCCTGCGACACAAGACGTCACTCAGGGAGTCAAAGGTCAGGGGACAGGAATGAATAAATGTTGCCTTTTATCTGAGAATTTTTGAACAGCCAAAGATAAGCCGCGATGACGTCTGTGTATGGGCATGAATCAAATAACCTGTTGCACATCATACACTAGAGTCTGAAATCCTTTTGAACTCTAAGATCCGAGGAGAACAGATCAGTCAAGCCGCAATAAACAACTGTGAGGGGATGAAAGGGGAAAAGAGTGGAATCTGCATTTGTCCTAACGTTCTCTGTTGGCTTATGTATTCCTTCAGACAGCGTTTCCCTCCAAAACCTTCACTATTCAAATTATTTAAGCGGTATGTTAGGCAGTGAGGTGAAGGCAGTGGGAGGTGTTAGAATCCAGTGTGGTTTCTGAATTAGAACATTGGAGTCACAGCCTGGGAAGAAGGTAAAATGTTCTCAGGCGTAAAAAAAAGGAATGTTATTTGATTTTGTGAAACGTTTCATTTAGCTCTTTTTGTCACAACCAAGTCTGTTTTCCCCTGTTGGTTGTGTTTCATGTTAGTCCGGCTCAACCTGTGTCTTCCATGTCCCTGGTTTTCCAATTCATGTGTGTGTTTGGTTGCATTCTTGCCATTAAGCCCTGTAGCTCATACCAGTACAACTACTTGTCCGATCTTAACTTAAGATTGAAATAAAGGGATAGTCCTGTTTTTTATTGCAGGAGCAAACCATAAACAGAGGGCTCTGTCATATTCTATCCCAGACCTCCTATGTTTTTTAACCATAACTATACATTTGATTATTTGTTTGTTACGGTTATTCCTGAATCCACGTTTAGAATGTATTACGAGGCAACTAGAGATAGACCGTCTATAAAATCAACTGTTTTATTCTTTTATTGTCGTTTTGAGCCCAGTGCTTTCTTGTAAGCCTCTTTGAAGCCAGACCCAGCACATCAATCAAATTCAAAATGGACCTTATTGTTAGTCAACCTATTGGCTACCCATTAAGACATGTTCTGGTACATTTAAAGGATCCTAATGCAGATTGACTAGCCACTAAATCATTGTGTTTCGGTTGTCATGTTTCCCGTTTTCATTACTAAGACCTAAGGCTGCCATTTTTGGCGAACTTAGGGTTGGGAATTACTTAAGTTTTGAAAGTTATGTAATAGCGTTATGTCTCTTCTACAGTATATTCAATTTGGAAACATGTTTCTATGACATCAAACATCCTAAATGTCATTCAAACCCTGAACATTTCATATTCAGGATGCTTCTGTTATGAGGTCTCTGGACTTTAACTACAAGACTCCCATCAGCAAAAACACGTGGGTTTGCTATCCTGGCTCCAAAATGGTGGAATGAGCTCCCCATTGACATCAGGACAGCAGAAAGCTTACACACCTTCCGGCGCAGACTGAAAACTCATCTCTTTCAACTCCACTTTGAGCGATAGAACTATTAACGAAGCATTTTTATACTAATAAAGGACTGGCTTATCTAAAGCCAGTTGAGTAGCACTTGAAATGTTTTTGCTCTATGAAACCTGATGTACTTATATGATTCTGTTTTCTTCAAGTTTGTATTTTGTTGGTCGAACGCACTTATTGTAAGTCGCTTTGGATAAAAGCGTCAGCTAAATGCAATGTAATGTAAAAAAAAGAAAAAAGAAACCCTGGCTAAAATGATCTCATTAAACCACAGCTTTTCCTTCCACTCTTCAACAGATCGTTGTCCAGTCTCAGTAGTAGCCACACAGGCCAAGCATCTTTTGAGCAAAGTATTCCTTGTGTTCTTGTTTTCTGTTTTTTCCCTGTTTCCAAATATTCCTGTCTGCTTGCCTGATCGTCTGCCAGTCTGCCTGCCAACAATTTCTCTCCAGCTTCTCCAGCCAGCCATGCTGTCCAGGAGCAATCTGTTCGACTTCTTCTCTCTGCCGCCTCCAGCCATCTCCACCTTTATACCATCTCCATCTACAGTGAGAACTGCAATAAACAAGATGATGCTTTATCTACCTTCTTCATCTTGGCACTTGGGTCAACTTTCAAACCAACCTCACACTTTTGTTTTACTGTTGTCATTTGCTCTGCTAATTTATTTAGAGGTAAGAATGGGACTGTTCTTCAGTCAAGCCAAAGGTGATTAATACCATCTTAATAGTGTCTATTTATTTTAGTTAGCATTCTGTAACAGAAATAAATAGATGCTTGCTTCTTCTTGAGAATCATTGGATTGGCTCATAGCCAACTGTTACTCTTAATTTCTGCTATCTCCTGTTGAATGCAAGGCAGGGCCAACAGTGGTTTTATCAGAGCTTTTTCTGAAAACCACTGCCTGCAGAAACGGAAACAAGTTAAATCAGAACCATGTAACAATCAAAACAAATGTCTCAAAGACCCTAAAATGCTCTATAGGGCTGAGGGTAAATGCAGAGTTTCTTTGGGGTAATGGCCATAGGTGAGGCCTTTTACCATTACATTGTCATTTGATCAATTGTTTATAGTGCTATCTGATTAGAGCAGCTTTAGAACAAATTAAGTACATTCTTAAAAGTTACCAAAGCGAAATACAGAACTGTAAATTATAGATTTAAACCAAAGGTTTTCAAATTAAAAAAGTGGATGATCTCGGTTTTTCAGGACCGACAAAGAGTATAGGATGAAAGATGAGAAGCTTGTAGGTTTACATAAAAGTCAATTCAGGTCATCACCATAAACAGTTATACTGTAGGGTAGGCAATAAGGCTGATATCATTTACTGGCTTAAAAACCCACTAGTAGTTTTGAGTACATTTGTGGCAATTCAAATTTCGATTGCCTTCCACATACTGTACTTCTGTAAAGTCGGCACTGCAACATTTTGGTCAGAATCCATGGAAAAACATCAATTGTAATTGGGGGTTGGATCAGCACCGGGTGGATGTCATTTTCCTCCACATGGGAACTCAATTTATGGTTGAATTCTGAGGTTGAAATCACAGAAAGTAAAGGCGCAGCTGTCAGTCTGGTTCAGACGGGATGGAACAAGGAACACACAGGGTGGTAGGGTGCTGAGGTTTCACTGTAGTGTTGGGCTGCTGCCTGCAGACTTGATCACGAGTAGTTCCAGGTCCATTGTCAACACTGTCAAAAAAACAACTCCCATCCGCAGGTCAGTCAAAAGCAGGTTATTAAGATGAAATAAGGGCTTTCCTTTTGCTTGGACCTGCATGCCTCGTAACACAAGTATAATATACAGAGGATGTAGTACATATAAGTCGCATGTAACACAATGCAAAACAGGAAAGAGTATATAAAATGTTATATGATATAATCTTGGGGATCATCGGAATGGGGTTAAATGATAGGGTGCACTTCAGGATGGAGAAGGGAAGATGGCACCAAAACCTCTCATGATATGACGCCACAACGTTTCCAGTCAACCCAACATCATGAAACACTGATGAGCCAAATAAAACACACGGATGTATCTTTATTCAAATTTTGGAGGGAAATAATATGCTTAACTTCGGAGATGTGGCTAGCGGTGTCTAGGTCAGCCTCCAAACCAGTAGCACTCTGATTATGACTCACCTGAGCAAATATTAAACATGGCAAAAAAGAAAAATAAGGATAAAAAAAGAGGATAAAAAGCCAACGGGTGTGTAATTACATCAGGGCCATGCCCTTTGAAGTCATATCGCCTGGTAGAGATGAGGACACATAAAGCGTACAGCAGTGGCGGCTGGTGGAAAATATGTTTGGTGGGGCTGTTGATATAGTGAGTAAAACAATAAATACAGTTTTGCTTTATTGGGGGGGTCTGGGGGGGTCCGAAAACCAGTCAGTATCTCGTGTGAGGGGTAGGATTAGGGTTAGGGTTAGGGGTAGGGTTAGGGTTAGGGTAATGTTGTGAATCGAGTGGCCCATGGTGGTGGTGGGGTTATGGTATGGGCATGTGTATGTTATGGATGACGAACACAGGCCACTCGATTCACAACATTACCCTAACCCTAACCCTAACCCTACCCCTAACCCTACCCCTAACCCTAATCCTACCCCTCACACGAGATACTGACTGGTTTTCTGACCCCCCCAGACCCCCCCAATAAAGCAAAACTGCACGTTTCAGAGTGGCCTTTTATTGTGGCCAGCCTAAGGCACACCTGTGCAATAATCATGCTGTCTAATCAGCATCTTGATATGCCACACCTGTGAGGTGGGATGGATTATCTCGGCAAAGGAGAAGTGCTCACTATCACAGATTTTTTCAGATTTGTGAACAATATTTGTGAGAAATGGTTATTTTGTGTATATAGAAAATGTTTTAGATCTTTGAGTTCATCTCATGAAAAATGGGAGCAAAAACAAAAGTGTTGCATTTATATTTTTGTTCAGTGTATAAAGAGAACTGGATACAGCGTTGAAGGCGGGGTCCTGTTCATTCTTATGAAAGCTGCTCAGTGGTGCATGAAGCCAAAATGGTCTGACTTAATGGAAGGAAAATCCCTGGATCACCTGGGTTCTTGCATACACACTTATGTTTCGATAAGTCCCGCCTCCGATCAGCTACTTCACGGGGGGGGGTAATAACTCTGGATTCAGCTTTTAGGCCTTAATTATTTAAATGAAGGCTATTCAAGTGATCTTACTGGGTAGTTGACTTACCTGAAAAAAGATTGTACGCTGATTTACAAATGCCTCTTTCCCTATGGAAGTCAATGGCAATACGGCTATTTGGGCCCAATTACGTCACAGACTGATACAAAGGTTGTCGTACCACCGTTTGGCCACTACGGAAATATGCTTTAAGGCTTGGCTCCCTTCCTTGGGGGCTGGACTAAAAATCATTTTGCTGCTTTGCTTGTTGACAGCAGCTTCCATGCGGTAAAAGGAGGCTGTGGCTCAGTGGATGGTGTGCTGGACTTCGAATCAGGGGATAGCAGGTTCAAGTCCCACTGCAGTCAGCATGCCATTGTGTCCCTGGGCAAGACACTTCACCCCAAATTGCTCCTGTGGGGATTGTCCACAGTACTGAATGTATGTAAGTCGCTTTGGATAAAAGCATCTAACAAATTACATGTAATGTAATGTAACTCATGTCTGATTCTCTGCACTGGAGACTTAGCGACCGCTATATACTGACTTTGGGTAAGTACACAGTATACATACCCCACCTAAAATCCTCTGAAGTATCCATTAAACAGGGAGGAAATGTCTAGAGTGTTGTAGCAATGGCTGGTGTTAATCTCCGAACAGCTATGCATTATTAACTAGGAGCTGCAGCACAACATCCAGTAAAATGACTGCAACATGAAAAATCGTCTTCATCTCGTTCTTCAATTGATCTCAGGGCGAACGCCTCCTGTGGGATGTGAAAGTGCTGTGTGCTCTCCATATGTGACCATTAAAGAGGGTTTCATCCTCAAATTCTCTCTCTCTACTATCTTCTATGTTAGCATATTTGGTTAGCCAACACTGAACCCCATGATGTCACCAGTACCACTGATACTACTACACTGCTCCACCCCAAAATACTTCCACCACCTCAACTACCAAGAATGTTAAGTTACCCAGTTTCCATTGGCAGTTTGTTTTGTTGTAGATTGTATTGCCTAAATATGGTCAAAAGAAGCTTTGGAGTAATTCCCGACATCATAATTTGTTTTTTTCATCGTCAGAAATGTATGATTTGACACCAAGATCATTCACATAGGGCATGTGAAAGTTATTTTATGGCCAGCTTGAAAATGACTGCCATTTTGGACTTTTGAGTGGCCAACAGAATTTCTCAACCTGAGTAACCTCAAAGGAGTTTATGTGCCAATTTTCCTACTTGTATCCACTTTTGAAAGATTGCCCTGGTATATTTAATTATCTGCAGTATAAATGAGAAAACTAAATTGAAGGAAGTTTGAAGCCATGTTAAGGACAGACAAGAGGATGTATAGTGTTGGATCATAAATGCAGGGTTGCTCAGCTGTTATATCTTACACAGGCTCCGCCTTCTACTAGACTCTATGGGTACTACCTCTTAACCATACTATGCAAGCATTCACCTACTGAGATATCTATAAATGTAGCCGCCCCCTCGGGGCGGGCCTACCTGAATGCATGCGCAAGCCCACCGTATATAAGGCGGCCACGCCTCCCGACTGTCATCCTTTTCTCTTCAGCGAGCAGGACAACAACTGAAGCAGTGAAAGTAAAACATCTGAAAGAAGAAGAAAGAGTTATCATACCTTCATGGAGTCGCCACTTCTAAAGACCCGGGCCTGTCCTTCGTGCCCTTCTGGACCTGTCTGCTCCTTCTGGACCTGTTTACTCCTTCGCACTCTCCAAGAACTTGGAGTTTCAGGCTCTGCACTTTCCCTCCTCAGCTCATACCTCAAAGAGCGTACCTACAGGGTTACTTGGAGAGGGTCCGAGTCCGACCCTTGTCAATTAACTACAGGGGTCCCTCAGGGCTCTGTTCTTGGTCCCCTCCTCTTCTCCTTGTACACAAACTCGCTCGGATCTGTCATTAGCCCGCATGGTTTTTCATACCACTGCTACGCTGATGACACCCAATTAATTCTGTCCTTTCCCCGCTCAGAGACCCAGGTCGTCGCACGCATCTCTGCTTGTCTAGCAGACAAGACTCAGTGGATGTCTGCTCACCACCTCAAGCTCAACCTTGACAAGACTGAACTGCTTTTCCTTCCGGGAAAAGATTGTCCAGTGGCGAGCCGTCAGGGCCCTCTAGGCCCTCTGTGAGGGCCTAAGATATTCTAAAAAATAATATTTAAAAACATTTTTAAAAAATATTATTTTTTTTAAATATATATTTTTTAAATATTATTTGTGTTATATTTTTACCGAAAAAACTTGATTTAATTGTATTTAAAATAAAATTTCCAAAGAAATAAATCCTTCGAATCTTCCTGTTCAGTTTCTGTTTGAATGTGAAGGGTTACATGAAAAAAGCTCGTCTGGCCCTCTATGCGATTCACAGAGGGCCCGCTATAGTAAAACAACGAGAGAGTAATGTCAAGTGACAGTACAATTGACCAATCATATCTTCCCTCTAAATGGGAGGGCTTTATTATCGCGGACTTTATGACAAGTTCCGCCCGCTGCGCTGCCAAGTTTATGCATGTGATATATCAACGGGTCAAGCTAGGCGGAATTAGCATACGTTCATTCACGATGGCTCACGTTAGTGATAGTGATGACATCGTTGCGAAACTACTAACCGAGTCTTTTTCAAGAATGAGTTACACGGATAAATTGGAGTTAATTACCAAAGGGCGACCAACACCACAGCTTAATTTGGTTCAAAAAACCAAACGGTTCGAGAGGCATTTTAATATCGGCAATTACGCCAGATACAACTGGATGACCGGATCAACCAGGGAACAAAAGCTGTACTGCTGGGATTGCTTGCTTTTTGGAGCGGACAGTGGGTCATGGGCCAGAGATGGATATTCTGATTTAGGAAGTTTATCCAAATCAGCACATCGCCATCAGAATGCTTCAGGTCACCTCAGAGCTACTATTCGGCTTAAAACATTTGGGGACACCAGGATAGAGCTCCAGCTGGATGAGCAACAACGCCGGGGTGTCATCCTTCATAATGAAAAGGTGAAGAGGAACCGAGGAATTTTGAAACGCCTGATAAATTGTGTGGTGTACTTGGGCAAGCAGGAGTTGCCATTCCGAGGTCACGATGAGAGTGTAACTTCATCAAACAAGGGGAATTACATAGAGTTGCTGGATTTAGTGGCAGAATATGACAGCGACCTGCACACACACCTCGCCACATCAACAGTATTTACCGGCACATCTTCAAGGATTCAGAATGACCTGATCAGCGCTGTCGCTAGTGTAATGACGGATAGCATGAAAGAGGAGCTGAGGAAGGCACCTTTTGTTGCGGTCATGTTGGATGAAACGACAGACATTAGCAACGTGGCGCAGATGTCATATGTGCTTCGATATGTCACTGACGATGGGATAAAAGAACGTTTCTTCAAGTACGAAGATGTGACAGAGGACAAACGAGCAGAGGCCATAGCTACACGGCTGCTGGAGTTCCTGAGGGAGAGTGGCTGTATTGACAAAGTGGTCGCGCAGTGCTACGATGGAGCAGCTGTTATGGCCTCTGGATTGAATGGGGTGCAAGCGAAAGTTAAGGAAACAATTCCACAGGCCCTTTTCATTCACTGCTATGCTCACATCTTAAATCTCGTCTTGTCAAAGGGAGCTTCCAAGATAAGAGAGTGTAAGGTCTTCTTCTCCCACCTCTCTGGCTTGGCCACCTTTTTCAGCCGCTCAGCAAAGCGCACCAAGCTACTGGATGATATTTGCCAGCATAGGCTTCCACGGGCAGCTCCTACTCGCTGGTGCTTTCATTCTCGCTTGGTGTGCACAGTGGCAGAGAAGACCAGGGAATTGAGAGAGGTAAGATAATAATAACAATGAACGTAATGGAAATATTAACAATAATAAAGAAATGATTTAGTGTTGGAAACTACCCACTCATAAAAACATGAAGGTAAAGAACTATGCTAGTATTACATTAAATGAAAATCTTAGTGTTTACTGGAGGTCTATAAGTTGTTTTTTCTAAACTAAGCATTACTCTCGTAGGTGTTCGAGCACATCGTAGACCATCACACAGAGTTTGATGACGAAACTGTTCATTGCTCTGATGGATACATCACCCTCCTTACCAGCTTCGATTTCAGCTTTTGGTTGAAAACCTTCCACGCTATCTTCTCCTACTCGGATGTTGTTTTTGAAATACTTCAGAACAAAGGTTTTTATATGCAGTTCTGCCTGGCCAGAGTGG
Organism: Gymnodraco acuticeps; assembly: GCF_902827175.1. NCBI lineage: Eukaryota > Metazoa > Chordata > Actinopteri > Perciformes > Bathydraconidae > Gymnodraco > Gymnodraco acuticeps. The sequence goes on from NW_022989810.1 coordinate 3,754,849, forward strand.
ATCAGCTACAGCGACAAATTGAACAGGAGAAGGGGAACTTTGACAGCGTCTACGATGAAACCCAGGCTTTGGTTGGCCCTCCGCGCGGCCGTGGAGCTCAAGGAGACGTTCGTGCACGGTACAGGGAGCTCCACTGCAGCGTAATTGACAGCCTGCTAACCCAGATTTCCAACCGCTTCAGTGACCACAAAAAGCTGGAATTCCTGGCCCTTCTGGACCCGCAACAGTTCGGGCATTACTGTAACTATTTCCCAACTGCTGCCTTGAACAGTTTGATGGAGAGCTATGGCGGATATTTCGACCAGCCTCGACTGCACACGGAACTCGCCGTGATGTACGGCATGTCTGACATTTTGGGGAAAAGCCCAGCCGACATTCATCAGTTTCTCCTCAAAAAAGGACTGAGTGAAAGCATGAAACAGGTGTACACCCTCTCATGCATCATCCTGACAATACCTGTGTCCACTGCCTCTGTGGAGAGGTCCTTCTCTGCGCTGAAGCGCATAAAAAGCTACTCGAGGTCCACGACTGGGCAAGTCCGACTGTCAGACTTGGCCTTAATTTCGATCGAGAAGGAATTGCTGATTGCTTTAAAAGCAAAGGATCAGCTGCATGACGACGCCATCAAGTTCTTCATCCAAAAAGACAGGAGGATGGACTTTGTGTTTAGGTGATTTGATCATCAAAGGTAAGTCAAAGTGATTTTCAATGTGGGCCGCCGTGCCGACTTAATTCATTTGTAATTGTTACTTGGCTGTGGGTGTCCTGTCATGATAGGTGTTTATATAAATGGTGTTGTTTTGTGTGGTAGAGGGTCGCTGTCATTGATGCGTTTTGCACCCCGGGCCGCTGTTTTGATATTCCGCTGAAGTATACTATAGGCTGTGACGTAAAAACTTTTTCTTTTTTTTTTTTCGAGGGAAGAGGGGGGTGGGGTCAGAGGGCCTAGGTAGAAAAGTCACGGCTCGCCACTGAGATTGTCCCACTCTTGACCTAACAATCAACATCGGCACCTCTGTTGTTTCCCCGACTCAGACTGCAAGGAATCTGGGTGTGATCCTAGATAACAAACTGTCCTTCACTGCAAATATCGCTGCCACAACCCGCTGCTGCAGATACACGCTTTACAACATCAGGAGGATACGTCCCCAGCTGACCCAGAAAGCGACGCAGGTTCTGGCCCAGGCTCTCGTCATCTCACGCCTAGACTACTGCAACTCCCTCCTGGCTGGTCTACCTGCATGTGCCATCCGACCTCTGCAGCTAATCCAGAATGCAGCGGCTCGTCTGGTCTTCAACCTTCCTAAATTTTCCCACACCACGCCGCTCCTCCGCTCCCTTCACTGGCTTCCGGTAACTGCTAGAATCCACTTCAAGACAATGGTACTTGCGTACCATGCTGCGAATGGATCTGGCCCTTCCTACATCCAGGACATGGTTAAACTGTACTGTACTGCGATACGGGGCGATACGATGCGATTTATCACGATGCAAAATAATGATACTTCAATATGGTACGACAGAGGATTTTTGTTTTATTCCTTATATGCAGCAAATTATAAATTAACAAAAAAGTGCTTTACAGTACATATTTGGTTCTCTCTACTAGTACTGCGCATCCCATCATGTTGTTTTTTTTTTTTACCTTTTTTACCTTAAAAAACTCTCCAGAGTAGGCTACAGTACAATTGTATAACACCTCACAGTTAAACAATTTAAGGATGCATTGCCCATGATTAACAATGTGCAAATAACAACTACCATAGTGTAATGCCCATACAGCTGCCAGCCTGATGTGCTTAACACTCATCCATAGGCTAACTCACCAGTGAGCAGAAAGCAGTGGTGTGGTTTCTATATGAACAATACAAAAATACAAATAACCTTTCACAAACAGGTATTTCATAACTGCTTACAATTGTAAGGAAGACATTTAAACTATTATTGGCAGTCACCACTATCTCTGACATAACACCTCACTGAGTGATTTAAATCATATGTCTAACTTTCAGGTTTTTCTTTTCAGCCGCAGACCCCATGTCGCCTCTTTATGTGCGTTGCTAACTTCCTCGTACTACTTGTGTACTTTAAAGCGGCGCGGCATCGTTTACAATTTGCGAGCGATTTTTGAAGTTGACCGTCTTACTTGAAAAATCCAAAGTGTTGTTAAACGTTTGATTTGTAGGTATTTGTCGGTGCGCTGTGTTTCTCTTTCTCTTTGACTTCCATGTGTGTTGATAACTGAGACTCTCGGCCTCCGTAGTGGCGAAGCAAAGATCAAAGATCGTCTCTGCTGAGTGCTGACAGGATGAGGGGATATTATATGAATGAATCGTTTTTTTTACCGATGCAAAGACGCTACAATCGATGCATCGCGAGTTCAACCCAAACTGTAGCCGATGTTCACTCTTTCAACCAGTGCACTCGCATCTTGAACGTTTATGCCGGTGCACCGATGTGAATCGGTGAATCTTAACATCCCTAGTCTCCACAGATCATCTTAAAGGCTTCGGAATCCCCCCATTGTAGTTAAAAAACTAGGGACCCCAAACAGCATCTTGCATAGGGCCCACAAAAAGCTAGAAACGGCCCTGGCTCCGATTAATGTGTTTCACCGTTGAATGTGAAACACAGCGTTAATACGAAGGCGCGCGGCCCCCCTGAGAGTGGCCGCGGTGCGTTCAGGGACCTCCGCAGAAGAACGGTGGGTTACGTAGTGTAACCCTAGTTGATGTGTGTGAAAAATGCATTCAGTAATAACGATTGCATTTATCCCAGAGTAAGAGTCATCTCTCTCCACAATTCCACATTTCCCCATAATGTCCGTTTCAAAGAAATGGCATTATGACAGAGCAGCGGCCCCACGAGAGCGTGCGTTCAAGGACCTCATTAGAAAATCGGCAATTTCTGTGTCAGCCCCCCATGGGCCAAACTTCCTTTTATGGAAGGTTTGGCAGCGGAGTAGGCCACCAGAGAGTACTACAGCTTCTTAGCTGCGGCTCCACAGCTGCTTGCATGTCCCCTAAACACAGTTTTATGAAGAATGGAAGCTCAGCTGTGCAGGGGTGGTTCTAGGGGATGCAGGGGGGGCCAGTGTCCCCCTAACACTGGCCTCTGACCCCCTGTGGCCCCACTAAAAATGAAAAGTGAAAAAAATGAAAAAATTATGATTTATTACCAGTGTTGGGCAAGTTACTTTAAAAAAGTAACTAGTAATAGTTATAGTTACTGCTCTCAAAAAAGTAACTAGTTACTTTATTAGTTACTAAATTATTAAAGTAACTAGTAACAAGTTACTTTACTTTAAAAATAATAACAATAAAAAGACATGTGTTTGTGTTGTTCTGTGGCACAGTAAGAGAAAAGACAACTCCCCATCATTGTAGCATAATGGAAACATTAACATTATGGATAGATTACCGGCCCTCAAGCGAGTACTGCAAGACATAGCCCAAGAACGCAATGGTGAGAGATCTATTGAGGCACGTGGTCTGCTTGCACAGTTGGATCTAGAATTCATTGTGCATCTTGTAACACTCCGTAAAGTGTTTGCAGAAACAACATTTCTCTCTGACATGTTACAGTCTTCATCCCTTGACCTTTCAAAGGCTGTGGATTTAGTTGGATCTTTAGTTCAGACATTGAATGACTTCAGGCAGGAGTCATTTTTTGATAACTTGTGGGATGAAGTGTTGAACATTTCTGAGCAATGTGATACTGCAATACAGCCAGCAGCAAAACGACAAAAACGACTGAGCTCTAAACTTGCTGAAAGCTTCGTACTGACTACTGTTGGACAGAGAGAGACAGAACAAGATAAACACAGGTTTTGTACAGCCTTTTTCTACCCTGTCATTGATCAGATGCTCAATGAGCTTAATAGACGGTTTTCAAACACAAACTGTGACATGATGAATAGCATCCAAGCTCTTAACCCCAAAAGTGATGTATTTCTGAAGGAGACAACTCTGTTTTCATTTGCTCAGTTGTATGATGCAAATATTGAGGACTTGGGGCATGAGCTACATCAGTTCAGCAGAATGTTAGATAGGAAAATAAAGACTGGGATGCAGAGACCTGATAGTACAGTGGAGCTTTTTCAGTTCATTGAGCCTTATAAAGAAGTGTTTTTTGAGCTCTTCAGACTCTGCAAAATAGCAGTCGCAATCCCAGTCAGTTCTGCTTCCTGTGAGCGTAGTTTTTCTACATTGAAGCTGGTCAAAACTTTTCTCAGATCCACCATAACTGATGAGAGACTGAGCAATCTGGGTCTGCTTAGTATTGAGTCAAGGAGGTCAAAGGCTTTGAATCTTGACTTATTTGTTGATCGGTTTGCCAAAAATCACAAAGACCGCAGGATTTTGTTGCTGTAATGTGACATTTTGGGAAGGAAACTACAGCCTGGGATGCAGACACCCTTATCTAAAGTAGAGATGTAACTGTTCATTGCCTTTATTTTTATATAAATATGATATGGTGTTAGTGCAAAAATGGTACTATAACTTAAGCTGAAGCTAACAGTAATAACTATAAGATCTATCTGAAATACATAAGTGTATTGAAAGAAATACTGTATTGCATTATTTTCTTATGCCCAATTACTTCATACTGTCTAGTTCTCTTTTTCGTCCTGCATTTATTGTGCCCCCCTCAGAAAATAACTGGCCCCCCAGTGGTCCCCCCAGTCAAATTGGTCTAGAACCGCCACTGAGCCTGGGTTACTCACTCCAATTTCTGCAGAGTCATCATGCAGACTCTGGGTCTCATGGCGGCTGCTCACCTCGTGGTACCGCTGGGGTTACTTACTCGCCTGCAGAGGTGGTTTTCCGGCCTTCGTTTAGATCCCAAGAGGCGCAAACGACGTCGGGTGATCTCCTACGTCACAGTGTTCAAGATGCATCCGTGACAGGATGGGGGGGGACCTGCCTAGAGAGAGCTATAGGTGGTGGCTGGCGTCTGACAGAAACTCTGCACATCAACCTTCTAGAGCAGAGGTGCCCAGTCGGGGCAATGCTGGTAGATCGCGAGTCATTCATAAAATTAAAAAAAATACAGCTCTGTTAAAATAGACAAAACAGGTTTTGATCCCTCCTCCCTTGGCCTCCCTGCCACTTAATTCAGGAGTTTACTTGATTGACAGAAAAAGCGACCTATCGCTTCCAGTCTGTTAACCCAGAATGCAAAGCGATACAAAATCAGTCAAGTGCCGGGAAAACTCAAATTAAGTTAAAGAGACAAGAGACAAACAACAAAATGAGTGCGGGACCGAGCAAAAAGCTAAATACATACCACTTCCACACATAATGGGAGGAAGAATATTTTTTTGTGATGTTCAAAGATTATTATGTGTAAAGCAAGCGTCGCTCTGCCAAAGAAAGGTAACGTGGAGAGGCATTATCGGAGTGTTCACAAGGCATATGACAGCGACTTCCCTACGAGTAGCGAGTTGAGAAAGAGAAAGGTCATGTATTATTGCTACAAAAACATTATCTCGCAGTCTTAGTGTCGCCAACTCGTTTCTAACATGCAAAAAGACAAACAAATGCGTCTATGGTCGGTGTATTTTTTGACCTTTCCAATCCAGACGAGATCTCTCTCTCCCTCGTCTGTGTGCGAGGGGGCGGGGCAGTTTACACACGCAGCTTTGGCAATCCTGGGGGGTGCTGAAGCACCCCCCAGGATTGCCAAAGCACCCCCTAAGCACCCCCAAGAAATATGTGTTTTTTTTAGAAAATTATTATTATTTTTATTAAATTAAATCAGAAAAATTATTGATTACATCAATGCAAATGTGAAACAAATAAATGTTTGACCAAAAACATAAAGCCAACATAGGTGATATGATTAGGCCAATGGCCAGCACCCATTCGATTGTTGACCTACCCATAGGCTAAATTACTTTGTGACACTTGAGTGACTTCCTGTTAGCTGGAGCCCCAATTGATTTGCTAACAGCAAAGTGACAAATGGATCGTTTTTTAGTCCTTAAATGTCCACGTGTGGACACTCAATCAAAACCACCTGAAAGCGAGAGGGATTCTGCACATAATAGGCCTCGTGAGTACAAGTGGCTTACTTCTGGGTCTCTGTGTTTCATTCAAACTCTGCTCTGTGTGTGTGTGGCACGAGCCATTTTGTGTGCGTGCGCAAGCGAGCGAGAGAGAGAGCTCGCGCACCGGTGGGTATCTACCGGCAATCGTTGTGGTTAGCATCTGGTGCTAGCTAGCCAAGCTAACGGATATAAGGAGCTTTTTCAACAACAAGGTGGAGGGAGAACTCTCTCCTGTCAGACTGAGAGTCTAACCCCCTAATCCCACCAGGAGCGTCTGCGCTGCGTTGCGCTGCGGCTGCGGCGTTTTTAGCGATCGCGACCACTCTAGTCAATGGGTGCTATTCCACCAGACACGCTGCGCCGCGCTGCGCCGCGGCTCGAAGCGTCCCAGAAGCTCCTCGCCGCAAGGAATTTCTAAAATATAGGATGAATCCTATTTTTGACGCGGCGCAGCGCGGCGCAGGCAGGAAGTGGAATGTTCATCCAACAACTGCGAGGCTGCACACACGACGCTCCGCTTCCGCAACGTTTTGAAACGCGCCTGGTGGATTAGGACGCAGGAGGAGGTCGCAGCGCGGCGCAGCGCGGCGCAGCGCGGCGCAGCGCGGCACAGCGCGGCACAGCGCGGCACAGCGCGGCACAGCGCGGCACAGCCGCAGCACAGACGCTTCCAGTGGGATCAGGGGGTTAGATAACCTCAGCTCAGGTGAAGTAAAGGACTCTCAGTGTTTAGATAGTTAACTTTAGTCTAGTTATCTCAGTGGGTCTCAAACGGTTTGTTTTAAAAGGGGAGTGATTTGTAAAATATCTATAAAGAAATAGAAAATCTGTTTACAGTTCTGTTTCATATGGGTGTTGAGAGATGTATCCATAGATCTCTTAATGTTGCTCTCAAAGTGCACCAGATTGATGCTTTTAACTTCAATATTTAAAAAAAAATCTTCCCGGGGGACCCCACTAGAGGAGGTGAGGACCCTCCTAGAGGAGGTGAGGTCCACTCCCCACTTGTAAAAATAGCACTTTACCCCTGCTTACACCTATATGCCGTGAGCTGATTACCGAGCCTTCATTGTAACAGTCGCGGGTACACTGTGTGTGTGTGTGGGGAGTGTTGCAGTAGAAAATTCAACTGTAGTGCTGGTGCATTAATGGGAAACCCTTAATGTTTGAGCACCCTCTATGAAACGTCAAGCTACCCCACAGCACCCCCTAGAGAAAATCTCTGGCGCCGCCACTGGATGGCGGAGAGAAGCGCTCTGAGGTGTGGTTAAATGTTACCCGTCTTGAGGTGGACAATGCTCCTTGCCAAGAGTGTTTAGCATGTAAGGGCGGTAACACGAGCAATTTGTCTAAACATTTATCAAAAGTGCACCACATTCAGACGGAGAAATGCACCGGGCTCGACTGTCTTTCTAGTAGCCCTGTAGCCCCCCCATCCCAGAGTAACGTTTCCACGTCAGGTCTTATTATGTATGCTAGCAGCAACACACAGAGTTAACTCAATTATACAAACATGGGTTAATGATTAGAGGTAACAGAGTTACTCTTTATTTTGTTAACGTTTCAGCTATTCTGTTTAGGCCAAGGGAAGCCAGGCTCCCCCTGTTTTTTCGGATTGTAGTTTTTTAATAAATAAATAAAAACACTTTGTTTGGTTTCAGTAATTTTTCTGTGCTGTGTGTTGCTGCCGGCCCGTCTCTCCCCCATTCTCATTGAGTATTTTACAAATAGTGAAACAGCGCCCCTCTAGATGTTATGGTGAAACAGTAGATTGCACTCTTTGTTGCGAGAGGAGGCCAACCTAAATTGGCTTCCCTTGGTGAAAAAAAATGGAGGGATTGACCAATCAGACAAGGCTCACGTCAACTTAGTGTTGCAGTGACGTGTCCTGAAACCCGGAAGTAAGCTGCGCTCGACAAAAAGGCAATGGGATTTCTCCATAGGATTTTGGAAAATAGCTCGAAATAAGGTCAGTGGAAAACGAACCTGTTAGATAAATGCATGTTTTGTTCAGTCGGATAATATCCACATGTCTACCCTACTTTTATAATTTTCGAATCATAAATCTAATCGATAGAAGATAGATAGCGTCACTGCATCACTCTCACCGCCGTTAGAAAATAGCAAGCAACTGAAGCAAGTGCAATTATGGAGGGTGGAGATTTGGAGTATTTAATCAAAAATAATTGTACTAAACTTCCGCTACAGCAGCAACAACAAATAAAATCTGATGACAGGCCAATGCCCAAACTGGAGCTGTGTACAGCGAGGAACAAAGGAGCAAATCGGACGTAAAACGTTAAAGGTCTCCTGATTTAGTTTGTGAATGAATGCTTATTAGAGTTTCGGCTGGAGAGTGCGTGCGGACCTGTCGGTTAGATAACAGGCGTGTGTAAGTCCTGCATCTGTATGATACAAATGTGTGTAAAATGATACCGGGTGCTGTAATCACTCATCTGGTTACGTTATTACATTGACCACCACACCCCCGACCCAAAAGAAAGGACGTATTATTGGCTTCCCCTAATTTTTTTCCCACGCCACGCTACTGGTCATCAGATGGCCTTATGTCAAGAGCCGGGCCCCTGCCAGACGAATGGTGGTTCTCCCTGGCTCGCAATCCACCCTTGGGGGTGGACACGTTTGCACACGAGCTATGGTCAAGATAGCTGCTCTACGCCTTTCCACCGCTGCGTCTCATTCTCCCCCTCCTGCAGAGGGTGAGACGAGAACGTCTGTCAGTCATCCTGTTACCCCCAGGTCGCCGCTCGGCGCCGTGGTACGCAGAGGTGACACAGATGATGGTGGGCCAGCCCTGGACGGTTCCTCAGGTCTGGGTGGCGTTGTCTCAGGAAGCAGGTGCAATAGGGGCGTTACCCACTCTGGGCCAACCTCTCCAGGCTTGGCTCCTGAGAGGGACAGGCTGAGACGGGAGGGACTGTATTGTAACGATCAACTATCTAAAATAGTTGTGTTAATTAAACGCACAAGGGGTTCTTGAATTAAATAATATTATAAAGGTAAACAGAAATAATAACCAGATAATCTGCTCCTTAAACAAAATAAACAGAGACAGATTTCATGCATGGATCCATTATATTGACAGTTTTCCAGCCAAACAACACAAACAAAATTAAACAGTCCGTTCTGCGATACACAAAAAGTGTCTTTACTGCCTAATCCAGGCTATTGTTCATTGACAAAAAAGGCTGTTGCTCCTGCGCCCGTCGGCGGCAAAAACTGAAATGTTTGTAGGCCTTTTCAGGCTATATTCCACAAAAAAAGGAAACACGAGGTCCAGCGTGGCACAAAGGAGCGATCTCACCCTGTGTCGGAGAGAATCTCTCTCTATCTGTGCGCGTCCTCTCCAAGGAGACGTGCTTCCAGGTCGGTCGATGCAATATCCACATACGGTTACTTTCAGTTACTTCCCCATTGCATTTTAACATATATACATGCTGAGAAAACGTAACTATCCCGCTGAATACCCGCATTCACCACCAGAGTTGGGAGTAACGCGTTACAATAATATTACTGTTGTCGGCAACGGAGTGGTGTAACGCGTTACTTTTATAATTCAGTAATCACACTACAGTTACTAACATTGCCCCGACACGCGTTACTTCGTTACTTTTATAAAATAATCACACTCACTGACAGACAAGAGGGGTTTCCGCCGCAGGTTTATATAGGCTACATGTAGGCCTATGTAATCTGCGCGACTTGCGAGACCACATCTCCACGTGCAGTGCTGCATAAACATGGCTGAGTCTTTTCATCTGTAAACTCCCTCAACGGGGCCGCTCGCTCTCTTTTGTTGATCGCCCTCTCACGGGTGAACAGTTCAATGTCCCGCTTCATTGTAAGAATTCTGTCTCTACCACTTTAATTTAATCTAAGTTATGGAATACTAAATAAATAAGTAATTAGATACCTTACCGTTACTGCGCTCATAAAGAATGATAAGAATAATGCGTGTTGAACTGGTTTCATTCATTAGTGTCTTGACGTTTCACAGACTGTTAGTTTGTTGTGGTAGGCTGGTAGCCTATTTTAGAGCATATAAAAAGAAAGACTTGTGTTATGTCTTCCTTAATGCAATAGTAATTGGGGGTGCAAGTGGAGTCTCGCAGAGGCAAAACTGTGGCGCGCTTACACTGTAGGTGCGCCGCAGTCTGCGTGATCTGCCTGTAGGGAGGGGCGGGCCGGCCCTGCGAGTAAAGTAACGAGTAAAGTAACGAGTAAAGTAACGAGTAAAGTAACGAGTTACTTTATGTAGAGAGTAACGAAGTAGTGTAATATATCACTTTTTTTAAAGTAATATGTAATAAGTAATATATTGCTTTTTTTTAGTAACGACCCCATCTCTGTTCACCACACACACGCTTCCTTCTCCCGTGAGAACCACCCCTGGCATCCTGTTGACGCGCACTAAAAAGCCTCTGGGCGCGCCGCGACAGGTGAATATGTAAATGAGGCTTGCAGAACCACACCCTCAAACCTTACATAAAAGTGGATATTTAACGACTGTAGTTGCGAGGGTAATACACATGCATCACATGCCTTAAAGTTTTCCCCTGCCCCTACAGTTTATAAGAAACCCTGAGATCAATCTGTGACTGTCACAGTATGACAAAGTTATTCAGACTATCCAGGCAGCAGGAGCAAGATCCACCACAGCCTGTTACAGGACGAAGTGGTTGGGATTCCAGATATGAAGAAAGGAGTCTAGAGCCTCTATCATGTACATTGGGCTTTATTCTGTCCTATTTACAGATACTGGTGGACAGGGGGCTTGCTCATTCCACAATTAAAGTGTATGCAGCAGCCATTTCGTTCTGCCATGAGAGATTTGACGGCAGGTCAGCCTTCAGTCAGCCGCTTATGACGCGGTTTTTGCAGGGGGTCAGGAGACAGCGCCCAGTGGTGCATGCCTCCTCCCCGCAATGCGATCTACCGTTGGTGCTCGAGGCTCTCACAGAACCATTTGAGCCTCTGGAGCTCTCCTCCCTGAAAGCACTGTCATTGAAAACAGCTTTGCTGCTTGCCCTGACTTCGGCCAGGGGAGTGTCCGAGCTGGCCGCTCTGCCGGTGCACCCGAGTTGCCTTTTGATCCGGGGTGACCGTAGCGGGGCAACACTCAACTGAACCCCTCCTTTGTAGTAGGTATCTGACCCCACCTGGACATAATGCACTTTTTTCCCATGCTCCTTAGGGACCCGGGAAACAAGGAGAGCCTTCCCCACTATCGTCCATGCACACTCTACACAAGGCGTGTGTGAGTGTGGGGGACATGCACTGTAAAAAAAAAAAGTTTTTTCACAGAAATGTACTGTATTATTTTACAGACCTTTCTTGTTTTTCTATATTACGTGTAAATACCATAAAAATACAGTAAATTACTTTTATTTAAAAATAAATAAAGGTTTTATTCTGTAAATTGGTTTGATGAGAAATTATCGTTTTTTTACAGCATAATTCCATTGTTTAATTGTCTTGAATGTTAAATTACATAGAATTCTATGTAAAAACACATAAAATACACATCATTTTACTACATGTAAAATGAAGGCAACTTTATTTTTTTTGTTGCTGTAAAACCTTAAATTGAATGTAACAAAATGTAAAAAAACAAAAAATAACTGTATTCTGTACTGTTGTAGAATACAAATAAATCTTATTATAAAACATCTCTAAAATGTTAAATAAATGTATACATCTTCACAAAAAATGTAATATATTGCAGAAATACCAAAAAAATGATTTTGTGTAAATAAAGTAGTTTTCATAGTATACTAAAATAGTTAACTGTAAAAAGAAGTGTCAAATAAAAAAAACGTAAAATGTATGTAAAAAGCTACGGCACTTGAAATGGAATCCAGCCATACAACGGCAGACAAGACAAGGAGGATTGGAATGAGTTCACAACACTCCTGATTGGTTGATATAAACGTCATCGAAAAAACCTGCCAATGAGCACTGTACGCGCCTTTCAATCCAATTTGAAACGTCCAGGTCAGTTTGAGCGGCTCTCCTGCGGAGCTACAGCTGTCTGTATGTCTGCTCATGAGTTTATGGACTAATATCGGGATAGTTTTACATCTACACGTTAAATATGGGCATCGGGACGTCAACAGAGAACAGAAGACTTGAGATATGGTGAGTCCTGCAACTTTAATGGAGTTAAACATGTATTTAGATAATCCTTAGTTTGTGAATGTTTAATTGTGTATTTAAGGTTACGTTTCTTCTTCTTGTTCAGTGAGTTTTGAGTGATGAGACATATACTTTAAGGGAATCTGTGGAATCTCAGCTTTCATATGATACGTTTGTGCAGATAGCATGAAGTAAAAAAGATCGCTTTTGCCAGTTATGTGCTAAAGTAGCGTTAGCCCCGTTAGCTGTTAGACTTGTGTTTCGTTTAGTTAAAAATGTCAGTTAGCTGAGTTTCTTCCCGTTAAGTGTGTAAGCATCATTAATAGGTTGTTACTAGGGCCGGGACTTTAACGCGTTAATTAAGATTAATTAATTACACAAAAATTAACGCGTTAAAAAAATTAACGCATTTTAATCGCACTTATTTTTGCACCGCGGAACGTTTCTCACTGGATGAGTTTCAGGCGTACCGATTATACTGGAGCACCAACTAACGTTCATGACTTCAGACAACAACAAACCACAGTGAACAACAGTGGGAAATGTTGTTTTAAAAAACGGACGGATGGAAGCGTCGATAAGAGCACGGTTGTGTGCAAATTATGCAAAAAGGAATTCGCATATCACCGCAGCACATCAAGCCTCAAGTATCACCTCAATGCAAAACATATAGCAGCTAGCGTGGAAGCTAGCGTGGACGTTAGCCTCTTTTATCGCGTTCACACCAAAAAGAGCCGGTACTAAAATTAGTTCATGAGAACCTTTTTACCCCCACGAAAGTCCCTGCTAGAGAGCAGAGAGCTGCTAGAGAGCAGGGACTTTCGTACGGCTCTCTTGTGAGAAAAGAGCTATATTTCTGATTGGCTGGGCGGATTGCAAACCACGCCCCGTAAAACTCGCAAAAAGTTTTGTGAAGCTGCCATTTTATTATCCTCGCATTAGCATTATTAGCATTAGCCCAGCGCAGAAACGCAGAGAGACTAACTTATGGCAACACAAAATAAAACATGGGAGCAGTGGAGATGAGGAGGTGTCGGCGTTCTGGCGATTTACTCGGAAGGCTGCTGGGACTCCCAGCAGCTTCTACTGAAGCCAGTCCCCAACTCCGGGGACTTCCGGCCGGGGACTTTGGGCGGCAGTATACGCCGTGAAGTGGTTTGCGGCCTGCCAGTAAACCCAAAGCAGAAGAAGAAGTGACGTCAGCGGCTTCATTTGCCTAATCCACCCCCAGGTTCAAAGAGTTCTCATGAACCTTTGTGGGAAAAGTACTGCGGTGTGAATGCGCCTAATGGTATACTAAAATCCATGTGAAAAAAATTGCTTCTCACTGTTCTTAGGTCAAATATTTATATGTGATTAAAAATGTGATTAATTTCGATTAATTAATTACAAAGCCTCTAATTAATTGATACATTTTTTTAATCGAGTCCTGGCCCTAGTTGTTACATTTTAAGAAGTCCTGAGATGCTGTTTCTTGCAAGATGTCCCACCGGCGGCACAATCGGGCGATACAGGTTAACAGGTGGCTGCTAACGTTCGCTTACAGCTTATTGCAGTGCTGCCGCCACCCTCTCGTCTCCAACGCGGGACGATTACACATAAACGTGCAGCAGGGTGTCACAGTGTTGTCGCCAATCTTATTGTAACGTTTCACAGCTTTTTTACTGCGGAATCCAGTTTGTTAATGTGAACGAGCCTTTTGGGCGGCGTGGTTAAAGTTGCGCATGCGCTATGAGCGCCCATACGGGTACTTCTCAGGCATGCCGGGTAATCTGTGACGTTTCGCTCTCTCAAAAGTTGGGCCATTTTGTCATCATGCGCTAATGAGTAACTCTCATAGGATTGAATGAGGCCCCGCCTCCCACGCTGTATCCAGTTCTTATTATACATCCATGGCTCTACCCCACAGTTTGCCGCTTGATTGTGACCCTAGTTATATAAGCACAGGCGGAGCCCTCTACTTGGGGCCCTGTCTGTCCTATGCCGCTCGCTGAAGAGGGTGTAGGATGACAGTCAGGAGGCGTGGCCGCCTTATATACGGTGGGCTTGGGCAAGCCTTCAGGTAGGCCCGCCCCGAGGGGCCGGCTACGTTTATAGATATCTCAGTAGGTGAATGCTCGCATCGTATGGTTAAGAGGCAGTACCCATAGAGTCCATTAGAGGGCTCCGCCTGTGCTTATATAACTATAGGGTTACAATACGTGACCCCCAGTTTTTAGCCATGTGTCAAAAGGGATATGTGAGATGAGAAACAGCCTTCAGTGCAAGTAACCCTGGTTAATGTGTGGATAAACACACAAACACAAAGACAAACAGGAATACATTTAAAGTCAGACAGAGGGGACTGGTGGTGGGAGTTGCAAAACAAGGACATATCAATGGGTTTCATTCATGACACACAGTGAATTTACTGTATGTGTACCTGTATTCAAAAGGGACCTTAATACCGTGAGAAGCCATAATGGCACCACTTTTAATACAAACTTTATTAGACTTTAAAACCAAAATGATGATGAATGACGGTGAACAAAAGGGAAAATGTTACACTTTTTGTGTAGACGTCAATTCAGGAGAACTCATCTTTCTCTCTCAATTTAGTACGCACTGAGGAATTCATTGATTGAATGACTTCATTCACTATCAAAACGGAATAGACGTCCATATAAAAGGTGGCACACTCTCTTAAATAAATGTGTCGTGCCTGTTTACACTGAAAACAGTGATTTCAGTGGAAACAAGCTTTACAATCTCTCAAATACATGACATATGTAAGAAGACATTTTAGCAAATGATAGCCAATAGAGCTCAGATACAGTATTTGTTGCAGGGGTAACATTTGCAATCATAACTGAATAAGTGTTTTACACATTTTACACAATCTGCCTCTCCAGCTGAGAGAAGTTGATAAACATCTTCTTCAGTATGGTCTCTTTCAATTATTGCTTTGACTTCACATAATTCAACTTTTTGACCAGAAGCAAGTGGTTTTAGTTATATGTAAGCCCTGATTTTTGCCTTCCAGGCAACAAAGAGGCAACTGTCCTATATCCTGCCTCTGGTTAGTAGAGATTGTTTAAGTAGCTCAAAAGATAGACCTTTACACATTACACAGCCCTGAGAGAAAAATAATTTGATCTATGTTTAATTTATAGTACACTCTCCTGAATATTTCCTTAAATCAAGCATCAATCAAGGATCGTGAAGAACAGCAATTTGTAAAGACGAAAATGCAATATTTATTAGTTTAGGGTACCTTTTAACCTAAACTATAACTGTGATTTAAAACCACAATTTACATACATTTGACCTATTAACCAGTTTCATTTGCTATATTGTCATGATAGATTTTAATTGCTTAACTCAGTCTCTCCAAATGTTTCTGTTATAAATTAGTTTCACTTGCCTTCTTTCAATCACCCTCCTCTGATTTGTAAATGCATTTCACTATAGTAATTGCTAGAACAGAGCCATTATTAATTGTATTAGTTCCACTTGTGCTTTTTTCTGCTTTGACTGTAATAAATCAGATTCTTCCTGAGGTGGAAAAGAAACCTGCTCTGGCTAGCATTAAGATTGATGCTGGCAGGATTTCAGAGAGCAAAATGACATGAGGAGAAGGACAGGCTTCGGACACAGAGGAGGAGCAGGTGAGGCTCATCAAGCTTTTTTATTACTCCCAAAATAAATGTGCGCAACCACTACTCTAAGCAATCTGTCTGCTGTGCAGCAGGTGATAACTGTCCTGGAAGGATGCCAATACCCAGTGTTTAGAACATTGGCTATAGCATGTGCAGTGTTGTAGTGATGTAATATGATGTGATGAATGCATAGATACATTAAAACTGCACCCAGGAGACTCAGTTCAACACATTAATTAAGTTGTGTCAAAGACAGAGGGCAGCACATTGGATACACAATAATATGAAACTCTCAAACTCTCAAACATCATCATTCCTTTTCTTTTAGAAAAGGAATTGACACACGTGAGAGAAGTCAAAGCTTAGCACCCTACATAATTACAAAAATGTAAGTCCCATATGTCTCAAGAGCCAAACTACTAAGCGAGCTCTTTCCAAATGATGGAAACATAAGAACTGAGACTTATTAATCTGATGACATATTGTAAAGCTGCGTGTGCAACGGATGAAATCAACTGATTTACTGCGGTCAGGTCTTTGTTTTCAGGGACAGGGACAATACAGATAAATATTACGTTAAGTGCAAAATATGTAATGGATAAAGAGCATACGGCTGGTTAGGGCTTTTATTTGGTTGAGATTTTCATTCTTTCAGCACCGTCTTAAACTTTTTGGACTTGCGAGCTTTGCTTTGTCAAGCTCAATCGAGGAGATTTCTCATGTTTCATGTAGGATCCTAAACAAGTGGTTTTAATACCAAACAGTCCAACTGGCGAGCATCTCCAGAGACACTGAACTCCGTCTTTGTCAGGGGAAAGACCCAGAGGCTTCAGAGTATTACATGGATCAATCCCCATAGTAAAGACCTCATCGTACGGACATGCTTAAACACATTTACATATGTTTTCTATTTCAGTCCTGGACTAGTGTATTTGTTTTCTTGTAGGGGAAATGCAAAGATATGTAGCATCTGGCCTGAGGGTCGTGCCAGAGAAGAGGCTATGTGTTTGGAAGCTGAAATACTAACATCATGTTCCCAGGGTCCTTATTGTAAGACATTAGTCAAGGTGAAAATTGCTAAATGTGACAGCCCCTCAGCCTCAGCACAGAGCAGACACCTGGTTGGCTGCTCAGCTATATGGTGCTTGAGCGGTCAGTCGCTATCTCTCCCTTTGGGTTGTTTGGCTCTGCTGGATTTTGGTTTGTTTCTCTTACATGATACATGTTCACACACCCACCCACACACACATTACTGATGAACAGACACACATAGTTTGTGTGGTCTCCATGTTAGGTCCTTCCTTGAGCCAGTTCATGACAAATGGCGGCCCATCAAAGTCAAATTTGTGTGGAATGAGTTTTCTTTGCTACTTATGGTTGGAGTTACACACAAGTTGATAGTGGTTTTTGGGAGAGCTTTTAATGAATCGAATTTGGGCAATTTCTTGGGGGCTAAATGGGAAGTGCTAAAATGTTTTTCAGTGACATTTCACTGGTGTTCTCCTCTGAGAGGCATAGCAGCAAGTCCTTCAAGATAATCTGTTGAGGGGTGTTGGGTTAGTGTTACAGAAATAAGTATAACAGTATATACTGTATATAAGGCAAGGGTTCGGTAGGTGTTACCTAATTTGGTTGACTACGTTGTGTGGTCTCCATGTTTTGTCCTTCCTTGAGCAAGGTCGTGATAAAAGGGAAGGAAGGAAGGAAGGCAGTTGAATATTGCTCACACATGCTTTCAAAGTCAGGTAATAACTAAAAACCTTATGGCTCTTACTGAGAGAAACAGGCCAACATTTAATCCCTGGAGCCACTATGTGCTAGGAGGTGCACCAAAAGTGTAGTTGTCGGATTGTTCAATTCAATCTTTTTCTACTTCTACTGTAACATTCACCATACAGTTACTTATAATGGAAATAATCATTTGTCATTGAAAACTGAGGATTTTGCAGAAAAAAATTGAATGCATCCTGGGCGTCTTGGATGCAGGTCTGATCAGTAGAAGGTTCTCACAAGTGTAGTAATCCAAATGCACGTGTGTGTGTGTGTGTGTGTGTGTGTGTGTGTGTGTGTGTGTGTGTGTGTGTGTGTGTGTGTGTGTGTGTGTGTGTGTGTGTGTGTGTGTGTGTGTGTGTGTTTATAACACAGGGTTCATTGCTATTTCCCCAAAATATTTGCCTTGGGTGGAGTGCTGGTCAGTGGCTGGGTGTCAGGTCGTGGAGAGGCCTGTGGCCAGGCGGTGCCTTTGAAAATAGATCAGAACGAGTTCTAGCCTAATTAGCAGCGTGTTTACACAGACACATCTGGACTAGGCCTCCATCTGCTGAGTGAAAAGCAACATGGGAGAAAATTATGTGAGGAGGTCAATACAGACAAATTCATTCAGTCAGGGAGGAAAAGTATTTCTTCGGACATATCAGTCCAAAACACATATTGCAGACAAAAATGACCTGAGATTTGCCTTTGGTGGGGTACAAATTGCATTCTGTCAAATTCACAGTCTGTGTGTCAATATTTGACTGCTAATACATGAGATGTTTGACAGGCAGTTAATACAAATTAAGAGCCAAGCAACTTTTAGGCTATTTTTTCTGGTATTTTATATCTTACTGGAATGTTGTATATTTTCATGAAATTTTGCAGACACTCATGGCCCTGGACACATTTTAAAATGGACTGCAATTAAATTTGGCTCAGATGTCCAGACAATGAATCCTAGTTTGGGTGATCCCTTTACTTTTCCTCTAGTCTCATTATCATGATCTCACATTCTTTGCTTTCTATACACTAGGAATAAACCAAATGGCTTTGAGATCAGAATTGTCAAGGCAAATCTGAGGCAGCGTGATAAAGTACCTTCATTAAGACATAATGGGCCAAACCATGTAGACTTACTGAAAAATAGTCTCTCATGCACATTACATCAAAATGTCGCCACAACGTTATGATTGAGCTTAGCAATCATCCCTTCATTCCTATACTTGCCATGTCCCGAGAGCACATGATTATTACCTGCTCCAAGCAGGTTATGTGTTTGTTTGTCTGTTTGTCTGTTTGTCAGCAGGATATCTGAAAAACTGCTGGCATTTTTACAAAAGGTGTAATTTTCTAACAAACACCTGTGGGAGTCACTACAAATAAATATACTGTAGGTAAGGAGAAATTAAATATTTGATGCGATAAACCAAAGCTGGTGGAATCTGATGTGAAAATGCTCCGTGAAGAATTGTGTTGCAGCTACCTATACATGACTTTGTTATTTTCCCAGGGTGAAATATATATAGTCTTTTATTTTGGGTATCATTTACTGCACAGCTACCATACAGTTTTCACAAAAATGGAAATGCATGGGAACTAATTGGCAAAATAAAAGTGCAGTAGGAGCGGAGTCCCCATACTGCTTATTCATTACCCACCGCAGACAAGTGAATGTGTGGAGGCTTTGATTCAAGTTATACATTTAAAGGGAGCCTCAGCGTGGAGCCGAGAGAAATGCATACCGGCCGCACCCACACTTCCTGCCTCCATGACGGACTCATACCCAAAACAACTATTGGTATTAAGACACAACTTCCTCTTATCAACACTGACGCAGGGAGATTAAAACAGTTTGTTCCCAAAATGACTACTATTATGCTTTTAATCACCTCAGTTGGGGGGACAAACACTTAAATTACAAGCATCCGCAATATTCATCATTAAACTATGATTTATTATTATCTATGCAACAAATGTGGCAAAAAAACAATTTGCCTAAACTTAACCCTTACCAGACATGGTACCAAAATGATTCACAGTGTGTCAAACATTGCAGAGAACAATTAACTTCCTGTTACTGAAGAAAATAAACATTTTGTAAGCGTCTGCAATGAGTGGGTTGTTTAACAGTATCTCAATTGGAACTCCATGGACTGTCATATTAAAAAAGATCTGCCCCGGGTCAGTGATGTGAAGAGCATGCCTGCTGCAGGCAGCCATTGTTTCCTCCATTGTTCTCCCTGGTGACTTAAATAAAGAGAGTCTCCAAAGCCACACAGCTCTAAATATGTATTTCTGCTGTGCTAATTAGAGAGTGCCTGTCAAGTGGGCACTGAGCCCAGGACGAGGAATGGCTAAATATACCAACACAAAAACAAAGCATCCAAACGTCAAATTATAAACATTTAGACAGAGAGTCATGGAGAAGGAAAAAGTAAATATGACTGCAAAGGTGACTTTTTGTGTGTGTTTGTTTAATTGAAGCGGCAGCGCGGCAGTGACAGGAGTCTGAGGTTTGGTCACAAGATTTGAGAATGTGACTGTGGAGCGAGAGCTGTTATAAAAAGGCAAGAAAGGTCATACTGTCAGTGAAGCAAAGGAAGCAGCTTAGAGAATTCAACACAAGAAAAAACAGTTGTTCCGTTAGTTTTACAATGGCTCAATTAAGATGGCCAAAATCAGATTTTACTGCAACATTGTGACCGTTCTCATTCCCAGGGTGTCAGATATGCAAGTTTAGTCACAGTCTTAGGGGTTGCGTTAAAGAACGACTTGTTTTTTATTTTGATACCCTGGCCAATAAGTCACGGATTCCACTGGTTGGTTACGCTGTGTTCCATCTGTGGCTGGATGTTTCACCCATTCACACATCCACCAGACACAGGCTGTGATGTGTCCAACACTCACTGTGTTTTTAGCTGTGGTTTGTTCTCCACCAACTCCTGAGGAAAACATTAGGCTCTTTATCTGATCGATGTTGCTCTGTACAAGCTAGTTGCACACTTAATACTTAGCAGTTAGTGAACAGGGTTTGTGACTTCTTTGTTCTTTGTTAAGTTAAATGTTCTATATTACAGTAGCTAGGGGTTAGCCAGCTCTGATCGTGAAATGTCATTGTAGCTGTGTCTTTTTATTGAGTTCAGTGCTGCTTAATAGGCAATTCATTGTAATGATGTATGTAGACTGATTTGTATTTTCATATCTGTATTGTTACAGTTTTAACAAAAAAAAGAGAAACTTTCAGTTAATTTCAAAGAAAGACAAGCATTATGTACTTAATTGAAATAATACTACTTAATGAAATGTTAAGATCCATATTTATGGACGTGCATTCATATTTTCCCAACATTTGCAAATAATATGAGATATCAGTAGTTCCCAAAAAAGTGAAATTGTATCCCTGATTCCAGATTAAAATGTACATAAATAAAGAGTTGTGAGAAGAGGCAAAGTATGTCTGGTATTTAAACGTTTGTTCAAATCAAATAATATAACATTCTAATTCTAAAGCCCAATATCACAAAACACATTTGTCTCGGGGGCTTTGCAGATAAAAAAACACGAGTGACAATACAAATAGATATAATAGTATTACTAAAAAATATAATAAAATATGGGACCCAGCTTTGCCAATTATTCAGGTGAAACTGTAAACCTTGTGGATGCTTAACATTTCTAAATTAAAAATGTCCGCAAACATTTGTCTTGTCACTCAAACATCTATAACTGGATTTCACTCCGCTTTACTTGAAAACCTGCAATACATCTAGCTTCTCAGACAGTGAAGGTATGCAAGCATCTGGAGAATCTCAGTCACAGTTTTGTCGGTGAGGACCAGAAGGGTAATAATGTAATTTACTTCTCCAGTGTGATTTCAGTGGTGCCCTGGGTTAGTTGGTTGCCATCACTTTTACATTTCACCAGAGCCCCACCCCCTCTTACCTCGCTCCACTCAGAGAGAGGAGCTCTGACTCAGCCTCCAGGAGAGTGAAATGTTTTTACTGTTCACAGATTTCCCCCTCGCTGAACTCAAATGACTCCTCTCTTCCCTCCCTGCAAAATAGCGTTCCTTGAGATCCTTCAGCACCGCTGCTCATCGGCACATCTGGGAACCAAGACAGGATTAAGTGCTCTGTGTCTACAAGTGTTTTTATGAAAAATGAGAGTGGAAGCCATGCCACAAGCCCGGACTGGCATGTTGAAAAACTCGGGAAATATGTGACCAACAACAATTTCAATGCATAGCAGATCATTTATGAGTTGAGTCTTACCAGCTTGTGTTGTTCATGTTTTGGTAAATCTGTCATTATAGGCAACTGACAATATTACAATACAAAGTGTATATAATAAATTATCTGTGGTGATGGAGTACTGGGTGACTGCACATGCATTTGATGGTTCAATTATAAAGTTAAAGTCACTCCCCCCCCCCCCCCAGTTACACTTCCATTTTTGCCCCCTGTTTTATGTTTATGTTTTTTATGTCTTGTCCTTGTATGTTTCTTTGTAAAGTGACCTTGAGGTTATGAAAGGCGCTATATAAATTCAAGTTATTATTATTATTATTATTATTAAAGGGGCCCTATTATGCTTTTTGAGGTTTTCCCTTTCCTGTAGTGTGTTATTGTTTTTGTGCATGTAAATGGTCTGCAAAGGCAAACAAGTTCCCCCAGAGGAAGTTTCTCTCCCACACACTCCCCCCCTGCCTGAAACACCTTTATTGTAGTCCTTTGTTTACTTCTGTAACATAATGACATCACTATGGCACAAAACACAAATATGAACCTGAAAATTAGCATCTTAGGGCCCCTTTAAACAGCATAGTCTTATACAGTTGTATGCTCACTACTTCTTAAACGGTCCTATTGAAAACTCTTTTGCCTAGACATTCTCAAGCTTGCACACACTTTTGTTTTAGATTCTTCGTTCCCCATAAAGGCATAAGAGAAAAACGTTGTTTTCACACAAATTGAGCGTTACGCCTGGTGAGTATTTTATATATAAATGTTCCCTTTGGGGTTAAGTATTCCCAGGGTTGGGGTTTACTTTGAAAAGGTTTTTCTGTTACAATTACTAGTTACCTGTAAGAAAAATGAAATGAAATCAATAGCCTGATCTGAGTATCAAAATATTAAAGTAATATAACCTGAATACTTTGCATTACTTTTGGATTACCTAAATATCAAAGAAATAAAACTGAAAAAAATATCAATAAGATGTTTTTAATGCAAGTGTAAGCCAACAGAATAATGTGACCTTAGAAAACAAGGTCTCCTGCCCTTGAGCAAATTAAGTACAATGTGTTGGAGAGCTAGCCAATAGAGGCGCAAGTGTGACAACAAACGAGAGTAAACGAAGGAGTCCAATGGAGGTGTTTCAGGCAGGGGGGGAGTGTGGGTGAGAGAAACACCCTCTGGAGGGAACTTTGGGATTGTAGCCTTTCCAGACCATTTACATGCACAAAAACCCAGCTGAAGGAGAGGGAAAACCTCAAAAGGCTTAAAAGAGCCTCTTTAAAACCTCACATCTGTTCATTCACAGAGACTACATTTATACCCTAGCACCTAGCACACTATCTTTGATGGTTTTATCACACTAGTAGTCTCACATGGCTTATCCACACAACTTTATTTCAGTTCATCAATCACCCAGAACTGAATTGTCAGCATGTTGCGGTGGACGTTTAAAGAAAGGGTAAACATATATATACAAATCTGCTTCTAACAAATACCGTATCCATTTGATAAACAATTTAACGAGCAAAAGCATGATTGCAGTTCAAAAGGTAACAATGTGCGGTCCCATGACGTGTTTCGATTATGTATATTTTGTGTTTACTGCCTTTTAATAATAAAAGGAATGATTCCTTAGCATAGGAGCTGTATAATTCTGGTCTGTTTTTCCATCCAAGAACCGGAGCGTGATGTGAATTGTGATCTTAAATCCCAATCCAACTTGTTTGCAACCTATTGAACATGAACTTTGAACAGGAACCAAAGTTGGACCCTCTTTTAGTCATCTTCCTTCTAGTTCCCATTACTCTTTGTTCTTTCCAAAAATATGAACTAACTCTAATAACCTTTGCTTTAGAAGCTGGCTCTCAAAAAGGAGTGCAGCCAGAGGCTCTGCATGTTCTCCTTTGTAGTTACAGCACACAAGTAGTATTTTTGGCAAGTCATACATTGGCGTTTTAAGTATCTCTACAAGAATAGAACAGAATCTGATTTTTTCGTTGCGACCGATGATAACATAAGCTGACCAATAACTTAGTTTCCTTCATCAAAACCCTCTTGGGTCTAGAAAAGTCGACTGCGAGCTTGAGCTTTACAAACATCATGTTCCCTCACAGTGAGACTTGACAGATGGTACGCATTTGTGTGGTATCAACTTTCATAGACAATAATGTGTCGGTCCCGTAGAGAATTGAACTGCTGCCCTTGTTTAGCGAGGAACAAAGTATCACACCTAACTTCGAGACAGACTCCGCGTTTCCCCAGGGGGAAAGCGTGCAAGTATGACTTGCAAAGTTCTTATAATTAGGGATGGAAATTATTTTGTTGCCACCCAAATTAGCCCAGTTTACGTCAGATGAGACTGAGCTACTCTCTGTGCCGGACAGGATGTCATGGTGCGCAAACACACAAGTCAAGCCGACAGCCAGGCTAAATACTCCGGAGAGTGTTTTTGTCTCTTCCCCCACCCTCTGCGCTTAGCAACCATTTGTCGACCCAAACAGTCAGCATGAAAACCAACTTGCCTGAATTAGTTGAAAAGAAACGTATGCCTATTATAAAGAAATTAATATCCATCTTGTTTTGTGTGAGGGAATGGTCTGAGCGCCAGACAGACAGATGTACATGTGTTTCGGCGCTGTTGGGAGTCTTGTGTTCGGGCTTGAAGAGGCAGCGGACCACAGCTTGGAAACCCAAACAGTATTATGCTGTGCAATAACCTCTTTCAAGCTTATGGCATCAGTGAACTAATGTACAGCGCTACTTGATTTGTGTGTTTATACTTGAAAGCACATTGCATGCAGGTAAATGTTTGATGGGCTAATGGAGCTTTGGGTAAACGGAACAAAAACAGCCTCCATCCGTCCCTTGTGATTCCCGTAGAAAAACCCTTGCGTGTGTGTTTTGAAAAGCAAAAACACATTATGCAAGAGCAGTAGTGTGAGGATAGTAAATTGAAAGTGTTCCAAATACTTAACATGATATAATCTTTTGAGGTTAGAGAAGGTTTCATCACTAAAGCATCATCATTATATTTTTCTAAAAAACACATTGTGATGAATTGAGCACGGTATAAGGCACTGGACTCAGATGCCTTTTGTCATATTCCAGAAATGGCTTATCATATTTCCCCATCACAAGGAAGTAATAAAACATGCGTCCTGTTTAGCATTAGCATCTCTTAACGCTTACGTTTCACAAACCTTTGAACTCAGTGATTCTGTTCGGAGCGGAACTGGAATGTGAAAGATTTGAACCTAGACACGACTGCCACAAGGCCGGTCACAAGAACAGCTGTTTGTCTGTCTCCGTATGCACAAACACGTTCTTTTTGTATGTGTTGCTATTTTGAATTCTGTGAGATCATGACGTGAATCCTCTGGCGGAGTTTATGGCATACTAGATTGCAAGAAAAGGGACTGATGTACAGTTTTCACACGAGTCGCATGGCATAACCGCTATGATGTTAGTTGAATAATTTATTTGGCCCATGTGACAACATGTGCAGCTTGGAATTGTAATTTGAAAGATAAAGATGATTTTCTTTTGGCGAAGACTAGCCTTAACAATTTGTTTAAAAACAGTTTTCACATTATTTTGATGGTGTCGATCGTTAGCTAGCACACTTGATATTCCAAATTCCAATAACATAACTGACATTAGCGCTCTAAGCCAAGTCGTTTAATGTTGGTAATGTTCGCATTTTTTCGGATGATTAAGCTCCAGCCAACTAGTGCTAACTAATTTAACATTAGCGTAAGCCCCTGATTCTCAAATTGACTTTATGCTAATACGATATTTGCAAGGCTACTATTGTCATAACTTATACTTAAACTAAGATTAAGATTCAAATGACTTAATACTTTACATTTACATAAAAACATACATAAAATGGTACACAACAGTTCACAAACAATACACCAAAAAAGCTATAAAAAAACGATCACCTATATAAATGTTCAATTTTATGTGGGAAATTGATATATTTAAATCAACTAGGATACTTACTGTAAATGCAGATCTAGGTATGACTTAATATAGGCAAATATAAATTGGTATTTACCTAGTTAGGAATGAGTTGGAAATATCTGATCATAGACCATAACCTAGCTAAATACATTTTAGAAATAAATTGTTATAACATTTACTGATTTTAGTTTTGTTGTATTTTTTTGAAAAATGCAATTTAAATATTATTGAACATATCTTCAAGTGTTGCGTTACAGTGTTGAAAATATTCCATATACTCTCTTATTTTTTGTCAAGCTGAAAAGGGTCGGTATTAATTAACAAGCATAACTTTTTGTCCCAGGCCCAGCTAACACAATGAGACTATTATTTTAGAAATTTGAGACAAAGCCAGTGCTCTCATTACTGCAGGTATGTTGAACACAAATGTGAGATCCCTTTCACGCATAGAGGTCACTACAGTGGACAGCTATTCAAAAGGTGTTTTCTTGTATATGCATGGGTTTTGATCGCATAGTTGCACATTAGCCACTACATAGGACCCTATTGCATCATCCCATACACTGCTCTACAGTACGCATGCATGAAAGGGGTCCACACTGTGAGAAGCTAGAGGTGTGATACAGTGCTGCTCATTTGCTATTTTCAATAAACAGTGATGTTTTTGTTATCAGTGAAAATGTAAGGTGCATGTTTTTCAAGAATGAGTTCCTAATTCAATTAATGAAACAATGTAAGAAAAGGCGCTTGCCTCAATGATGCTGAACTGAATTGAACTTAGTCAATTTCAAACACAGCATTTCGTTTTACCATCATCCCAATTTTCCACTTTAACCAAAGGACAAACTTTCCCAGGCTATAACTATTATAATGAAATACGAAATTAAATCTCAAGTGGATGTTAAATAAATACAAATCATAGTAATCCTACGAATGTGTAATGATGCTGTAAAACGTGCGGCCACAACCATTAAAATGCACAACGGTCCACATTACAGGCGAAACGGTTCTATAATCTTCAGTAATCTGTGGTTGTTGGCTCCGCAGGCACCAGAGCATCTTCACCCCCTGTAGCTTCATGTCGTGACCTATTGTACCACCCCTGGATTTGTGTTTCATGTAAATATAGTGTGTAATGATACACTGTCAGAGCACAGACGCTTTTATGGCCTTCCTACCAAGCAGAGGTAATCTCTGCCACCCCGCCCTAAAGAGTGGCCGCCTCACCACCGTGGTAAAAAGGCCCTGCTTTCACTCAGACCAAAATGACAGACGTGACTTTATCTTCGCATTTTGACCCGGGTTCGAGGTGGAGAGTGCTGAGAATCCTATTGGAAACTTCAAGGTTTAGCAGATACACGGCGATTAGTGGAATTGTTTTCTTTTACATTTTGTAAACCATCTGAACCATTTCTCCGTTTTTTGCCTGAGACTAATGATTTCAACTCTCACAAGCAAGGTGGAAGGAAGTTGAACATTATCTCAGTGATTATGAGAAACAGGGAAAGAGCATTTGGTTCAGAGGCAAGTATACATTGCAAATTCGAGCCAATCCAAGAAGATATTTACAAATGTCTCCCCTTGAAAGTTCAGATGGAGATAGGCAGAAAAGGTCTGGGGCCTCATTTATAAATGGTGCGTACACTCAAAAGATGGCGTACGCCAGTTTCTAAGCAATGTTTGCGATTTATAAAAAACAAACTTGAAGGGAAAATGTGCGGTCCTCCACGCAAACTCTGACCCATGCGTACGCGCAAAAACGGGAGAGACGAGAAACTGCGACACCGTTGGCAGAAGGAAGAATGGAGAGAAATATGTGAAAATAATACCATAAATAAAATATTGCCTCTCATGTATCATATATGAAAGCCTGTTTGAGACTCCTCAGTGCACACAAAAACCTAACTTGGAGAAGTAAATATAGACGGATATGTTATTGAAAACCACCTCGAATATGTTGTCTTAATGTTATGACATGTATTATCATAAATGATGCGGTATGCAGAAGGACAGAATTACGTCTAAACTGAGGCTGTTTTGTATTTATATAGGTTTTATATATCCATCCATCCATCCATCCATCTATCTTCTCCCGCTTATCCGTGGTCGGGTCGCGGAGGTAGCAGTTCCAGCAGAGAGCCCCAAACTTTCCTTTCCTTGGCCACATCAACCAGCTCTGACTGGGGGATCCCAAGGCACTCCCAGGCCAGCGAAGAGATATAATCCCTCCACCTGGTCCTAGGTCTACCCCTCAGGTCTCTTCCCAGCTGGACGTGCCTGGAATACCTCCCTAGGGAGGCGCCCAGGTAGCATCCTTACTAGGTGCCCGAACCACCTCAACTGGCTCCTTTCTACGCGAAGGAGGAGCGGTTCAACTTCGAGTCCCTCCCGGATGACTGAACTTTTCACCTTATCCCTAAGGGAGACGCCAGCCACCCTGCGGAGAAAACCCATCTCGGCCGCTTGTATCCGCGATCTCGTTCTTTCGGTCATGACCCATCCTTCATGACCATAGGTGAGGGTAGGAACAAAAATGGCCCGGTAGACAGAGAGCTTTGCCTTCTGGCTCAGCTCCCTTTTCGTCACAACGGTGTGGTAAAGCGACTGCAGTACCGCTCCCGCTGCTCCGATTCTCCGGCCCATCTCACGCTCCATTGTTCCCTCACTCGAGAACAAGACCCCGAGATACTTGAACTCCTTCACTTGGAGTAAGGTCTCATTCCCTACTTGGAGTGGACAGTCCATTGGTTTCCTGCTGAGAACCATGGCCTCAGATTTGGAGGTGCTGATCCTCATCCCAGCCGTGGATTGTTTGACGACCTCAGTGACCTCCCCCCGGGAGATTGGTGTTGATCCCCCGTCATACTCTCTGCCTCTACCATAGAGGGTGGAGTTGTCGGGTTCAGGAGTTCCTCAAAGTGTTCCTTCCAACGCCCTAACACTCCATCAGTTGAGGTCAACAGCGTCCCATCCTTACTGTACACAGCTTGGATGGTTCCCTGCTTCCCCCTCCTGAGGTGTTGGACAGTTTCCCAGAACAACTTTGGTGCCTCCCGAAAGTCCTTTTCCATGTCTTCTCCGAACTTCTCCCACACCCGCTGCTTTTGCCTTCGGGCCTGTCGGTACCTTGCAACTGCCTCGGGAGTCCGCCGGGATAACAAATCCCTGAAGGCCTCCTTCTTCAGTCGGACGGCTTCCCTGATCACCGGTGTCCACCAGGAGGTTCGAGGGTTACCGCCCCTTGAGGCACCTAGGACCTTGAGACCACAGCTCCCCGCCGCGGCTTCGGCAATAGAGGCTTTGAACACCGCCCACTCTGGTTCAATGTCCCCAGACTCCACAGGGAAACCCGAAAAGCTCCGCCTGAGGTGTGAGTTGAAGGCCTCCTGAACTTGGGCCTCCTCCAGACGTTCCCAGTTCCCCCCGAACTACACGTTTGTGATCAGTTGACATAGTTTCTCTTTACCCGAGTGTCCAAAACATACGGCCTCAGGTCCGTTAACGAAATCGATCATGGACCTTCTGCCTAGAGTGCTCTGGTACCACGTACACTTATGAGCATCCTTATGTTCGAACATGGTGTTTGTTATGGCCAATCCATGACTAGCACATAAGTCCAGTAACAAACCACCACTCCGGTTCCTCCCAATCACGCCCCTCCAAGTGTCTCCATCATTGCCCACATGTGCGTTGAAGTCTCCCAGCAAGTTTAAAGAGTCCCCTTCAGGAGCCCCATACAGGACTCTTTCCAGGGTCTCCAAGAAGGCCGTATACTCTGAACTGCTGTTGGGTGCATAAGCACACACAACAGTCAGAGTTTTCCCCCCCCATAACCCGCAGGCGTAGGGAGGCGACCCTCTCGTCCACTGGGGTAAACTCCAACAAAGAAGCACCCAACCGGGGGCTTGTGAGTATCCCCACACTCGCCCGGCGCCTCACACCTTGAGCAACTCCGGAGAAGAATAGAGTCCAACCCCCTTTTATATACTATCATGTTTAACCATGTGTTATGCCGTTTGCTAAGACTTGATAAGTCGCTCATAAAACACAGGAGGTATGGAAACTAAGAACATCATATATTTGGCAGATTTGGCAGCTGACATAACTCAACACATTAGTTTTATTTTCTTTAACTGATGGATATAGAGTTGCTGCGGGGGGGGGGGGGGCACAGACGCACAGGCTGCAGTGGAGACGCTGCGCACAGCTGATCGACAACTGGAACACAAACCACCAAATAAAAAAATAAACATTAATTGACTCCACTCCGCAGGGATCCCCCGATTTCTTACAGTTAGTTTCTCATCATGGGGGGGGGGGGGGTCTCCTGTCCCCAGCACAAACACACTGACACACTGCCTGAGGAAGGTTATGTGTATTTTGCATAGGTATTTTGTCATTAACTTTTTTCGGACCACTTATTTATTTATTTTGGTGACGATCCGATCCTCCATGCTGCTACTCTGGTTCAAACTGCATCCACCAAACAATGTGATTTATCTCGACCTCCCCAAAAGAACCAACATCTGACACGGTGTGAGATGTCTTTTTTAGCTGTTCTGTCGTCATTTCCTGCGATCTTCTTCATGCAGTCAGTCAAAATGAATATTAATACGGGGCGTTTCTTTGACTATTTATAGGCAAATATGGGCGTTACGTGAAGCCCGCAAAAGCTGCACCGCATTTCAAGTTGATTGTGATTTATAAAGGGAAACCGGCGTAGGACTGAGGGCGCAAGTCCTACGCCGGTACGCAGTGTTTTATGAATCGGAAAATGTCTGTGCATATTTATTTGCTTTGTCCTACGTAAGCAACCTTCCCATGTGAATCCTACGCAAGGCCCCTGGTCATTATTACTGTGAAATACATCATTCTATAACAACCCTTCCAGATGTATTTATTCTCACAAGCCATAATTCAACATACATACTGCCACCTGGTTTTATTTTGAATCTGTGTATATTACTTGGATAATCATTAAAACATCAGTGATGCAGTTTACTTCCACAGTGCACAAAGCCGTTCCCCTCACTTTGATAAATGGTTTACAGTGTGACATATTGAAAGCAGTTGAAATGAAAAGAAGAGCGAGTCGTGCGCACTGCTGCACACATCTTGATCTCTATGGTCTTAAAATATTTCCAAATAACACAACAAATAGCCAAAAGCACAAAATGATGATGATTTTATCAGAACATTTTCCAGATGGCTGTGTTACGTAGGACAAAACCTCTCTCTCTCTCTCTCTGGTGTCCAGATTTGAATCTACATAAGCCATTCTGTCAATATGTTTGCACTGTACTGTAATAAAGCCAAGTCTGTGCCACGGGGAAAACATGGACCTGTTAATTCATTAGCCACACTTTGAAGTCCTTCTCACCTTACTCCTAAACTCCATCGATGGGTTTATTTCAGCACTTGAGACGCAAATTAAAAGCAAAGACCTTGAGGCACGGGGCCATCTGGTCCTGGCTCCACTGTAAACGTTTCATAAGCCAGATAATTATTCTATTCCCCACAAGCGTACAACTGCCTGAGGGATAAATGACCACGAGGCTGCAAACATGTACAGGTATACAATTACATTAGGACTTGTATGTGCAATACCACAATAAAGAATACATACGTGCTTTTAGGTTATTTAATTTAAAAAGTAGTTTCCTATAAGTATTCAAAATGATGGCCTTTTTTTTAAGAAGTTACATTTGCATTGTACAGCTGAATTTATTTAGTCAATTAGTAGTTCCAAAGGAGAGTGCTGTCACGCCATAGTATCTGAAAAGTAAAGTAACAGCTTCTCCAGTATGGGAGGACTTTCTTATAAACAGTCTAATATTTAAGAAAAACTATTCTGGATGCATTTTGATGCCAATTCAGCCCAATTAAACATGTATTTAATATAATTATTTGTATGTTAACAATGGATCAAATGACTAAAAGTAATGAGAAAGGGTTCTTTTGTAGTGGCTCTACAGAGATTTCCTATGAAGCTCTTTGTTTTGGTTTTATGGCTTGCAACTTGACTATTTTTGGTTCACTTTCATCAACACAGTGTGCAGCAGCAGCAGGCAGCCATTTCTGCCGAAAAAGCTTCAATTAAAACCCACTGCTTACTACCGATTAGGCACCAAATGGCAGATTGGCGAAGTTAATGACTACCTGGTGAAGGTGGTGGAACATTTAGACAGTTCTGATACACTCATTTATTGGGCGGAACAAAAACAAAACTATAAAAGGTGGGCTCATTTTATAAAAGTGGAGAGAAACACATACAAAGCCAATGTTGCTTTGTATCTGCTGGATGTGTAACACTAATCCTACCCGTAAAACACCAGTTTGCTAATGTTATCCTTTACAATTATATATTGGACAGTTATTTCAGCTTATTGTTTTGAGCTTTTCAGAATTACTTATATAACAGTTTAGCTTTGTTGTGGACATACATGGAATAATTGATCCTCACTTACATTTCTGATTTGTACATGCCTCTTAAGGTACGTTATGCTGTTTTTCATCAATATGTTATAGGTCTCAGATACAAAACATGTCTCTGAAGTGTTTGGCTCAAAATACCAAACAGATCATGCATTGTAGCATCCCATAATCCCCTCTGTTTCAGCCCTGTTTCAAAAGTGCTGATTCTCTGTCTGTTGGTGATTGGCTAATGGTTACACAAGCCAAACCAATCGCTATGACATCATAAAGTGGCCAACATCTGATCAGCTCATTTTCAGACAGGTTTTTATATAAATGGATTGGGACAAAAAGTGAGCAAATCTTTTTTCTTGACATTTTCAGAATCTCTTTACACAGAGGGGACACATGTTTATCTATAAAATACATGAAAAAGTGAATTTTGCATAATAGGTGACCTTTACCATGCCTGAAAATGTGATGTCAGATTACATTTGAGTTTTGCTTTATAATTCTCACGGTCCCAAGACGCGCTCTGTCATGTTTGGTGATAAGCCAGATGGCAATTAAACTTCCATTTGCTGTAAAGAATCATTATTCAAAAAGAATAAAGCGACTGGCAGTTTGGGTCACCCTGAAACCAAAACTTTCATTTTTACACAAGGAATTGTCTGATGTACAGGCTCGTCAGCCAGAGAAAGTAAGAGATTTATTTGGATCCTGTTTCCTGCTTTGAGGTCAGATTTACAATTGTAGCCTTCCTTTGATGAGTATAATAACTCTTTCAGTATAGTCACTCCATATAATGCTGTTATAACGTGATGCAGCTTCTAGAGATGCCATGAAACACAAGCACGAACAGTTTATAATTTCTTGCTGGCGTCATTCAAATGGAGGCATGGATACAACTCAAACTTTTGATCTGTGGTTTTTATTGTTGTTCAGGTAAAAGTTTTTCCATCACTCGTGATTTCTCAAACATGTTTTTATGTTCCAGCAGTGGTCACTATTGGTTCCATGAGTCTCAAGAAGTTTAACAAGGAAGAAACATTTTTCTCATGGAAATACAGATAAAATGGAAAAGTCTGGAAACTTTATAAAAAGGACAAAAGTTCAAACGCTATGTCTTTTCTGTCTTTTAAAAATGTGAAAGTTTAAAGGTCCCATCATATGATGTTCTGGTTATTACCCGTCCCCTTGTGTGTTATGTCGCTTGTTCTGCATGTAAACGGTCTGCAAAGTCACAAACCCTCAAAGAACACCCTGTAACAAGTAAAACTAACACAGAAAATACGTGCCTATGCTGCCCCAGTCACGAGTCCACCCCGCGAGGCCCCCAGAGCGGACAGTGTGAGGTGGATTTCCCGCTGTGTTTCCCTGGATGCTGGATATAGACCATGCCAGCAGATACCGTACACAATAGTAGACCTCAACAATGGAATTATGATCAGTAGAAATGGCCAAAACATGGGACCTTTAAATCAAAGTGCTACTATAACCGACAAATGTGAGTTCTAAATCTAAGGCATCAAATGTGTTCAACAAGATGTCAAATTTCCATACCTCATAAAAATGATTTATTAACTTTGTAGCCATTTGAGTTTTCCCTACACACATAAGCTGGTAGTGTTGAGCACATTTTCATTTCGCGCCAGCATCTCCTCATTGAGGCATGGGCAGAATTCCAATGTGACATGGGCAGATTTCATTATGGTTTAGGTAAAGGTTTCCCTACGACTAAGTTGTATATATTTTTCTCTAACTCTAGGACCAATGGAAACCCCAGAAATGTTTTACTTTTTGCTGCCAAGGACAATGTACAATCCCATTCCCAACAAATTGAAAGCAATGCAAATAGCCAAACCAAATGTTTTCACAAAATTCGGATTACTTTATTTTCGTTAAAAACCACAGATCCACTATATTAGTACAATAAGGTTAGTTAATGTCAAACTTAATAAAGAGTAGAGCAAAATGGACACGTTAAATCAAAAGGTAACAACACAGAGAGGCAGACAGCCACAAATGCAATCAAATACAGTTTTCCCCACAGTATCCGTCCATTTATTTAGGAGGAAATCTAATTATATCGACCACAAAGCAGAGTTTCACCAAAACGAGAGGATTCATTGATTATTTTTCTTCCAACAGAACAAGGTTCCCCAATGCAGAGTTGATGTAACAGTCTTCAGGATGCAGAGGGGACATGGAGCCCATCTGGATGCTGCTTCCTGATTGGATGGTCAACAAAGTGTCTTTTCCCGGCTGATCT
Organism: Gymnodraco acuticeps; assembly: GCF_902827175.1. Taxonomy (NCBI): domain Eukaryota; kingdom Metazoa; phylum Chordata; class Actinopteri; order Perciformes; family Bathydraconidae; genus Gymnodraco; species Gymnodraco acuticeps. The sequence continues at coordinate 3,789,337 of NW_022989810.1, forward strand.
CCACTGATATGATGAACGAAGAGAGAAAGGAGAGAGCCTGGGGTTTAGGGATACCAGAAGTTGGCTGTGGAAGAGGTGAGAGGTTCAATAAGTTCAAGGTAATAACTCTGCGGTCCACGGTGGATAATAAAAGTAAAAGCGAAGATGAGAAGTGGCGTGCTGATTCAATTAAACGTTTTTATTAATGCTCCTTCTTTGTTGTTATTTAAGGCCATCGTTCCAATGGCTATAACTCAAGGATGACACTGACGCTTAAAAATGGATTACGAAAGAGTCTGGCAGACTGACTGTCCCATCTCAAAGGATGATTCAACACTTCTGTAACCAATGAAAGATAATAACATACAGAACAGTGGGAGCTTTACACAAGTAAATTGGGCATATCAATGACATGAAGGCCCTGTTAACACTTGGCACTAAAATCAGTTCTGGGTGGTCTGATTATAAGTCGGTGACTCTAAGTACAGGTGCGAATACACCCAAAGCAGATGCTTCAGAATCCGCAAAACATTCAATCTTCACATTGGGTGCCAGAAAGTCCCCAATGGCGCTTATTAGGAGGCAGTTCTTTCCTATCACCAGGTAACTCCCAACTAAAATGTGGACCTGCATTGGCAAGCTTTATTGGCTCTTAGAGGAATGGCTCTGCCATTGGAAGAATACGGACAGGGTCTTAATGAATGGTTAAACTTAGACAGATTTTTTGTATTCTTTATATGCAAGTTTGGAAATACCTGACCCTTTTATTAATATAAACATAAAGCAACACCACAGAATATTCCTATCTTTTTATACTTTTATTTTAGTGATAGTCTTTGCTTTATCTTAAACGCATTTTCCCTGACTGTTGACTTCGCTATCATAGAAGACTCCCCTCACATTAAAGCAATATTTAGGCAACATTTTAATAGCCTGACTGACTGCCACACAGAGTTGGTTTAAATATCTCTGTTGAAAAATAATATCTTGAACCTTTATGTTATGGGTATATATACGCCAAGGAGATTATGTTCTCAGGATGTTGGAAGTAAGGTGTAGCATGGGGCCACGAGAAAAAAACGTCCCCATCATAGGGCAGATACACAAATTATGATTTAATATTATGAACTTCATGAGCTTGGGGCATTCATGTGTCATTGGAATAATGTGATCATTTGGTTCCAGACAGGAAACGGGTATTCAAATGTTGTTCAAACGCTCTGAGCAATACAAACACACAACTTCTTTTTTGAGTCAGTCAAAATCCACTTAACACAGGAAACTGGACCATCGGAAGAGCAAGTTAATGCACCATTGGATTTGGCAACGCTTTTCTTTTATGTAATACAATTTTCTTTTTTTGCATTACATTTTGTATCAATTTATTAATCTTTTAATGGTGAACTTAAGCCCTAACCTTAATCATTATTATATGTTTACCTACAGGTGGCTATAAAACAGGAGGTTCATGTTCCAATCATCCAAGGTGTTTTGAAGCACCAATGTATATTTAGCTGTATGCAAACTTGTTGTGTAGCCTTATGGTCAAATTTAAATGTGCAACTTTCCAGAGATACAATTAAAAGCGAGTAGGATAAATACACTTGGTGAGTAGTGCTTGCTTTTAAATGTACATGACATGTCTGAATAGGGGCCTGGAGGACGAGTCTAAATAAGAACAAACTGTATGTCTAGTGGAGGATTAAATCAGATAGGTAATTAAAAGAGCGTGTAGGAAAAACCTACTTGAATTTTCTGTTGAATAATGTTTGTTTATTACTGATGGCAGATCATAGTTAGTTTTCATGTCTTCATAACTACATCACTGGAATATATGATGTAGATTATAGGGCAATGGTTGAGAGGCATTTATATACACTAAGTGTTTTAAATGACTATCTATTTTCCTTCAAAGGAAGCTGTTGGATCTTTCCTACCTGACGGGGTTTAGTAATTGATCATCTTCTTAATTGCGTCAAAGCACTTCCACTTGTCTGGGATGTAGAAAGGTTCAAAGATGTGAGGGAAGGGGGTGTCATAACCGCAGACCCTGCTGATGGGAGCCTCCAGGTTTAGGAAGCACTCTTCCTGCAAGGGGTAGGAAAAAAACCACAGATGAGGACAAATACTCTCAGCATTAGTTGAATGTTTAAAGATAATTCATGCAGGCAGAGAAGTCAAGCTAACATGTTCAGACTACAACAGATTTGATGTTTGACACAGTCTGAGAGAAAGAAGGCATTCATGTAGGCTGCTGCAGACACGAGTATGTTCACATCATCAGTTTGCAACACGGTAAAAGGATATGTGATATTGGATTTAAAACATAAAAAACAGTATCAAATGCTTGATCCAGAACGGATCAAAGAACTTGCCCTGTCTGATTAATATGCTCAAAGTTGAAATTGTTCGGGCAGGTGCTCAGTAAATTTGGCCAAGGTTCAAAACAAGCAATGACTCGTGTCTCCATAGTGCCTTTTGACCTCTCCCCATGGAGACAAAGCACAATGAAGTTTGACAAAACAGTACAAATGGGACAAACCCCCCGATGAGTTAAATGAACACACTTGAACGTGTGCAAAGATTTGCAGAAAAAGACCTGGAGTACCCTCTTTTAGATGTAATAGACCCGCAAACAACTCAAGCTACCACAACAAAGGCATACGCGTTGACTGTGAGGAAGTTGCATACTGTAGCCTGTCTGACAGAAAACAGATTTTGACCTGTTTCTTGCAACACTGCCAGCATCACAAACTCAGCCATCCACGTTATCCTGCAGTAAGAACCCAGCCATAAAAGAGTTTGGCATTTGGCAGGGCTTGCATTTTTGAAACTATGTTTTCTTAATTCCATAACAATATCTGGCAGAGTCCATGAGGATGTCAGTGTTGATGAGGAGCTTTGATACTTTGAAAGCACAGAAAAAGAGAAAAAGCGAGGGGGGACCCAGCATATGTTTGCTGCCAGGTGCCTGTGGAGTTTACAAGGTACAACTTGTTCTGTATTAATGAATTCAAAAGAATTGCCAAGTAGGAATACAAGTCCAATATCATCAAGTGTGGATGCAGGAACCAATTAATGTAACAGGAAGAGTTTACAGCCACGCTAACAGATCTGTGAAGCTGTATCCAGGCACAGCGCTGCTTTCAAACACATGACTTTGTGGGTGAGCATTTGCTAAGTGGCAATACAAAAATTACAGTCATCATTTTCTCATACACCAAATGTGTATTGGACAAATTAAGTGACAGGGGATCCCCTTAGTTATTTTAAAGTCTATTCTGAAGGGAAGCCATATAATATTTGTTGAGACATGAGGGCAGCATATCTGCCTACAAGTGTTCCGTTAAATGCCTAAGTGAGATCATCCATCAGTACAGAACAACACCTTGTTAAAGAGCTCAACAATAACAGCTGCAGCCCCCCCCATGAATAGTAAAAAATGAAAAACAGAACACTTTCAACCTAGGACACGTTCCATGTTTTCTTATGCTCAAATGTTTTTAATAAAGGAGGGTTTGTTCAAGTACATGGGATTTATTGTTTTGTTGCTATACTGTGGTACTGGTATCTAAAACCAGTGGAATTTAACTGGTATTTGTCTGGACTACTTGAGTACTTAGGACGGTGGTGATATAGGAAGTAAACCAGCCATTATTGAGTTCAAATCAGTAAAGTTTTCTTAACAATAATTATTGGCACAACATCCTGTAAACAGAGGCCAGAAGTCAGAGGTTAAGTGCCAGTAAGAATTCAATCTAAAAACAAGGGGGAGCTGCACTTGTTCTTGAAGCTTGAATACCATTTGAAGAAACCCTTATTTTTTCTTCACTGCTCTGTCTCAGCCTTCCTTGTGGACTTCTGAACAGCCTGAGATTGATTCTCTCCGGCATGCACTAAAAACAGCGGCTGTACTACTGGTGACCTGAAAGACTTATCTTTGCATGTCAAAGTATTTTCTCCTTTAGAACATTGCTTTCATGTGCTGATAAATGTCCATGGCCTTGGGGTCTATGAAGCCCAGTTTCAAATTAAAAGTATATGCGAGTAGAGAAAATAAAGACAGTGGTTCTCGATTGTGTAGTTTCATTGAAGAGTGATGCTACGTTATGCTTCAGACGTGCTTTTGCGTTTGCTGCTAATACAGCCCCCAGGCAGAACATGAGATCATTAAGTTCAATCTTGTTTAAAACATTATTCAGACGTGATGCATGCCATGCCTGGCAGCTAGCCAACACATACACAAGCATATTTATTGTGTTTCTGTTATCTTTGTCTATGGATGAAAGTGACAATACAATCCATATTAATTTAGATTATAACTTCAAGATCTATTCTCTGCCCAACTACAGACAACCAGTCAGACAGTACCAGGGAGTTTGCCCTTTTGTCTGGATCACATCTGTAATCTCCTTTAAATACATTGACTGGAAGTGGAAGAAAAGTACAGTAGTCTGCCTGCCTGCCACCACAGCTGGACAGAGAATGGCCACACAACTCAGATTTCACTCAAATCGGTATTTATCTTTTGGGAAGTGCATCATTATGTGTAATATACTTAAATGTCAGAATATAAATATGTCATCCTGGCAGTGCCAAATCACTTGCGTTTTGCATTCGATATAAAGTGATATTGATTCTCCCAGATTTAGTCAAAAACACCAGCAGATGAGGGGTTGCAGTCAGATGGATGGGGAAGTGCCAATATCAGCTGCAGTGAAGATAGACGCTGCTTGGCCGAAGTACATTTTTCACGGAAAGATTTAAGAGGCTTTTAGTGGAACTTAACCATTATTCAATTTCTCCAAAATAAAGGTGATCTTTTTTTTTTTTGCAACATAACTTTTTTAGTGAGTTACTCAGATGAGTACCAGGAGACAGCGTTTGGTACTCACCCCACACGAAGCGTGGTCCTCCTCAGTGTCTCCTTCACTGTCCTCTATTTACACTTCTTGCATGATAGATGATGAAGATGCACCTCCCTGTCTCTTTTTAAGCCTCTGATTTGCTTTCTCCAAAACCTGTTGCCAAAACTGTGAAGTCCTTGCATTTCCTGAGGCCAAGTTAGAGGATCAAATACTAAGAAATGATCACATGACTTGAAGTCATATCTGATTTCAGATGTGGGAAGTTACTAAGTACACTTCTTCAAGTACTGTACTTAAGTACAATTTTGAGATATTTGTACTTTACTTTGATCTAATTTGTAAAATTAGCTGCACCTTCACCAGCTTTGAGAACACTTTAATGATCAATCATTACAAAACATATCATATATATTATTCTGAAAAGGACCAATCTGCACAATGACTACTATATTTTGAGGATAATACTTTTCTAAATTTGACTTGAGTAACATTTTGAATGCAGGACTTTTATTGTAACAGAGTAACACTCTGGTTCTGTTACTCAAGTACAAGATCTGAGTACTTCTTCCACCTCTGTCTGATTTCAAACTCTTCCATAACACCCTGAGGAAGTTTGCAACTGTGTGTTTTACTTCACTTTGGTGTAAATCAAACTGCAGCAGCTTGACCACAGAGCGTGAACGTTGTGATCAGCTGATTTTGCGCAGTTCTCCAGTGTGCGCGCGGGGCACAGAATGTGCTCAGGGGAGTCTCCCACTGCAGCCAGTTGGCGGAGTTTTGGCACAATTCTGTTGTTCATACCGACGTTAACCCTGTCTGTGCACACGGCGACCAACTCTGTTGTCCGGTGATCTAAGCCTCTGCCTCCTGTAAGCTTCACAGGTCCGTCGGTTATGTCCTGCGCGGCTCGGCCAGCTCCAGTTCAGTCAGTCACAGAAAGTCCGAAGAGTTTTTGCAGGGAGCGAAACGGCAACGTAGCTGCTTAATGTCTTTGTTTTTTTTGTACATGTCTCGTAGTTTACTCCATTGACAGTTGACAAGAAACACGTGTAGACGAAATAAGTGTTTTGTTTAGATGTTTTGAGGTACGCAAAGGCGCGTAGTGACACAAGTGACATTACTCAAATCGGATTTTTGCAGCGCATGCGTACCTGCATACCAGTTATGTGCACCCCTGAACATGTGTGTTTTATGTATCCCTCCATTGTGAGGATTGTGAGGAATTTAGCTGCGTTTGCTCAGTGTTGATATTACTTGTTCCCAGTAGTTTTAATTCTTCAACATGTTTCAAAAGCTCTCAAATTAGGTGAAGATCAAACAACACCATAGAGCCATTCTTGTAGAGCCAACTGGAATAGTCAGCCAATACATCTTGTTTTTTCATAAACACTACACCGACACGGTACTAAAAGCTCAATATGTCTATGCAAGTCGGTACAGCTGAGTCTTACCAAGTGCAGCTTAGATGGCTGATCTTTGATATTAGTATAGCAAAGTCTGACAATGACAACATAAAGTTGAGTCCAACTATGAGGAGTGTACGCCTACAAGCAGGGTCTGCCCTTAAAACTACTGTATTAATTTAAATCTATACAATTACATGCTATTTTGATAACACAAGTGCTAATGCCAACTATGGCTAAATGCAGTACACTATGAGTGGTGCAATCATAACGGTCAACTAATTGTGTGGTACGCTGGACACTTCTCTCACTTGACAACCAGCATATTGGCTACATAACTAAAGTAACACAGCCAGTAAGGAGAGATCCAACAAACTCACGCAATGTCCCAAAAATACAATTATTTGTGAGGTTTCTTTTCACTATTTAATAAATAGAAGTGGTATAATGCCAATTCTTTCCTGTGTTTTAGGACTCATTACTGCACCCCTCTATGACAGAAGACTTTGTAAGAGAAACATTGAACTCAACAGAGAAAATCGAATTTGCTTGCAGCGGTTATTTTACTTCAGATGTTTGCTAAACACCTTGCAGTTGTATGAAGGTAGGAAAAGACTATTGAGTGGATCAAGCTTTTGGCTATTGGGCAACTGACGGGATTGACCAGAAGAAGACCACTGTTATACATTCTCCTTACCCAACATGGTGGTTCCTGTATCCAATACTCAAGTCTTTTAATAAAAACCTCCTTGTATATAGGAGGTGTGTGGCGCAGTGGATAGAGCGTGGTGTTCGGATCAAGGGAGCACAGGTTCAAACCCCACTGCAGTCAGCATGTCGTTGTGTCCCTGGACAAGACACTTCACCCCAAATTGCTCCTGTGGGGATTGCCCACAGTATTGAGTATGTAAGTCGCTTTGGATAAAAGCGTCTAAAAAGTAACATGTAATGTATAAACACAGCCCTTTGAAGACAGTTTAGTGTATCTTCGGATGGAGAAATATTTAGGAATGGACTGCCATAACTTTTAAAGATTGACGCAGCGGGACTGCTTCTCATTCAGACAAGCCTGACAGGCAACTAGACGTCTGAGAAGGCATTTGTGGCACAACACATGTAAGCATATTTAGGGGACTCCAACTAGGCTACAGAGGAGTCAGAGCTGTTTCAAGCATGACCCAGAACTGTACCACATCTCAGTGGGGCATGCTGGGGTGGATGTTGGACTCTGCCAGTTTAAATTACATGCTATAGGGAAGCATTGGTTTTAATATCATGCAATCCAAGGGCCCTACAGAGAACTCTGAGACCCCCCTGAGTGGCCGTGCGATATTAAATGCAGTGTCAAATATGGCCATGTGGAGAATAAACTTATGATAGGATAAATGTTGCATCCAGTAAAAGCTTTTCTTTACTTGGTATGTCAATTGCACTTTGTTAACTGTTCTACGCAGACAAGAGTTCTTGTTATTCAAACTGGTCACATTTACACATTTTAATTGTTTATTTGACAATAAATAGAAAACATTATGTTTTCTTCAATATCAAAGAATCTGCATTCCTTTTTGGAATCTGAACTAGTCAATTATGTTGTGGTTTGGAGATTCAGGGAGGGGCAGTGAATCACCATTCCTATCTGTATATCCTTGAGGTCCAGGCAAGCATTGTCTCAAGCGACATCTAATTCAACCATAACCTGTCCAGTCATCAGCCAAACAGTCAGGACAGGGCCAGCCAATATCACATCATTACATCACCAGGGCTTAAAGCCAAAGCTTGATAAAGGAAACTTCACAAGCCCTTATTAAGCCCCTTTGTTCTTTACACAAAAGGGGAACGTTCATAAATGGATCTTCGAAGACCTTTCAAGGCTTCAGCTGGATAGGTGGTAGCTGAAGCCTTTCCTTTTTTCACAAATAATAGACTAAAGTGCTCCCTAGACTATACAGGCTTTACTGATAACCAGTTTATCTTTTTGTCCCTTGAAGGTTACCAGACCACACTGGTAAACAAGACAATGTCATGTCAACCAGGACCTTTAACACCACCATTCCATTAGTCTCCAAGGCTACTACTTTAATAACTTAATTTCTACATTTTTCAGGGGCTCAGCAGTCAGACTCAACCTGTCAACACAGACTAATTGTAAGCCAAGTAAACAAAACAAAAATGAAACACTGCTTGGCTTACAGCTTGATTTTTGGCTGCTTGACCAATATCAAATACTAGTACATTATCTGTAGTGTTGCATGTTCTTTAAATTATAAACTGATGTTGACTTTCTCAAGGTTCCATTAAAAAGACGAGAGCCCATCAGTGGAAGCAGACCTGTAGGTTATTTTTCTCCGAATCAAGAGGCTTACTTCCAATTAAAATGCCTCAAAATTCTTTTTTGCTTAGTTTGTATGTCTCTGTTTACCTATCATAGGGCACTTAATGGTAACGAACATAACTGAATAAAAAATAAATTATTGAACGATCTTGCTTGTCGGCCACAAACATGCTCTAAAAAAATGATATAGAAGTTGAGCTTTTTTAAATTTGCAGGCTATTATGACAAATACATTCCAACACAAAGGAAGCATCCGTAAATGCAGACAACGCATCATTCCAGTTCAACCGCTATCTTGAAAGCGGTTGAACTACCCAGATTCGTATTTCCTTGAGTATCCTTGCTTTATTAAACGTGGTCCTTTGAAGAATGTTGTGGCTCATAACCGTCTTCTGTGTGATATGTTAAAGATTTGTTTTGGGTTGAACTGTCAAATTGTTTGGAAAAATACTGAATGTACTCTTCCAATATCAGAGTAGCACATGATAACAAAAGGCCCTACATAGCTGTGTACATGACAGGATGTATGATTACCTAGAAGAGCATCAGGACTGTTTTAGGCATATGATAGCTATCTGATTAACATGATGATTCAGTCTATGGAGATAAACATATGACAAGCATGATCATTTCTGACGTGGGTCTTAGCTAATCTGAACTAAGCATAGAATACTGCTTTGAACCGGTATACATGTATCTTGTGACTGTGATACACCCTCTCTTGTATGTAAAGCATCTGAAGGACACTGTTCTGGAACTAGTTGTCCCATAAGCTCTGTATGTGATGACTACTTCCATTCTTGCAAGGATAATAAATACATGTATCCTGATATTGAAGATCAAGCCGGTGACGAGTGATATTTTTCCAACAAAATTCAATTGAGAAAGAAGCTCTGAGATTATCAGGCACTTTCATCCTTCCAGTTATGGAGCAAGGCACATCTTGATATCCACAAACTAAAGCAGAAAAGACCTGCTTTAGTCCCAAGTGCTTGAAACTGGCTCAACGCAAAAAACACTAAACGCTTCACTTAGAAAGGAATTACTTTTTGGGTATTAAAGGGTACTGAGGGTTATCATACATTTTATTTGTTAGGAAGCCAAAATAAGCATATCTCTTTGTCTTTGAAGAAGTAATATACATTATATAATGTAGTGTTTAACAGCGTGACTGAGGTGAAGATGCATCCTTTAAAAACAGTACAGCAGTGTATCTGAGGCTATGTGAATACTGCAGATAGAAGGCAATCAGTGAATACACCAACAACTTACATCACCCGTACACAATGTGAAAACGTGGAAACATGGAAATGAGGACGATGAGTCATCGGCCATTCAAGCCCTCTCTGACAGAGGAGAGAGCAACGTCTGACTGGCAGTAAACGAGGAGAGGATCGATTGTCTTGTCCTGCTCCAACTGAATTCATACACATTAACAAGTAAAAGGCTCCAGGTAACAAATGCAGTGTTGTGCATACACTTAGTCCCATGAATTGTAAAGTGGCAGGTATTCAGAGGGGAGTTGTATTCACTGCTCACATGGAGAAAACACCCCACATACTGAAGAGAATTATCTCACCACACACAGATAGATATAATTAGGATGATGAGAAGGGGAAGGCTTTTAATTTAGTCATGCATCGCACTTAGCTCAGAATTGGTCATCGGCTGTCTCTGGCACGTCTTTGTTACAGTGTCAAGGCCTTTTGTATTGGCAGCAACACACAATATTTCAGGCACCTTATATGGATAGTTAGACCCACTGTATCAACACTCTCAGATGAGTAGTACAAGCTTACAAAACACTGTAGAGAACTAATGGAGGTGCTACTCTGTAGAATCTAATTACTAATAGTGTTTACTTATATTTAGAATCATTTTTCCCTCCATTTTGTTAAGAGACTCCACAACTAATCAACAAGTGATTTGAAAGACAAATAATAGACAACAATTTTAATAATAATGAATTGTTGAATTCATTTTTCATGTAAAATAAAATTGCCGTTTTCTGCCTTTCAAATATGATGATATCCTGCTATTTCAGCAAATGTTTTTGTTATGGACCGACAGAAGATATTTAAAGACATCTTCTTTGCCTCTGAGGTTTTTACTGTTTTTGGTGCGTTTCTATCTTTTATCAGCCCAACCATACTTGCTAAAAGTTGCTACCAGTTATTCCTGTTTGCAATGTTCTCACAATTTAAAGAAAACAACAAATGTATTTCTTAAATGCTTAAATACCTGAACTTTAATCTTCATAAAGTGCTTTATTTTTCTCTTACTGTTTGTGTGGCAGTAGCTCTTTTCACCTAAAACCAGAGCCCAACCTGCTAGGTGATTAGCTGGCCAGCTCTGTTGCGAATGGTCAACCGCTTAGAGAAGTGGCCCTTTGCCCATCACGTACAATGTGCTGGAGCACTAGCCAATAGAAGTGCAAGCATTACATATTAATGTCACTACAATACAGAAGAAAACAAAGTTGTCAAATGTAGGCATTTAAGGCGGGGGGGAGAGAAATCCCTCCGGAGGGAACTATGGTGTCCTGTAATACAGAGAATGCCGTTTCTGTCATTTCTAAACAACTAAATCAATCAATTTGAAGTACAGAAGGTTTTAAAGCGCCTCTATATGCTAACACCAGCATGTACATTTCACTTTCACCTCACACTGCATATTTGTCTTGATGTCTTCCCTTAAGTCTCATGCTGGTTTGGCACACCTCAAAGTTTTACACCGTTGCTTTCGGGCAATTTGTGAAAGGCCATATAGCTTTATTACAAAGTGGGACTTTAATTGCTCCCTATTAAGACCAATAGCTTTGAAGATCACCTCAAGCCCCTGGGACAGGGGTGGCCAACCAGTCAGAGGTTAAGAGCCACATTTTTTCTATGTTACTGCAAAGAGCCACATCAAACACACAGGCACTGATACCGCTTGTTTCCGTTTTTTTGTTTTCTGGAGACAAGATTTCAACCACGTCACTGATGCAATTTTGTGGCATTGGGATATATATTTTTTAAATCCTCTGGAGCAGAGAGAGGAGCTGTGGATTATTGTTATTGATTAATGCATCAGTGTTTCTTAGGGTCAAAAACACTAAATTCACAACTTAAAATGAAAGCGTTTAGTTTATTTAATAAAAGAGCACATGTTCAATGTGAAAAGTGACAGTAGTTATAGATTATTTGCAATTTGGTGCGATATATATATTTAAAAAAAAAAATTATATATATTTTTTAAACACCTTGAATTTCAGGGGGGGGCGGGGCTCCGTTGGCGGGGCGCAGCGCCCCTCCAAGACAATGGTAGGGGAAACACTGGATAGTGTTTAATCAACGATAGGTTTCCCCCCCTCAAAGGTGATTGGTTCACTGCATCGCAGGTATTATTGTGATTGGCTCTTGGGCCACATCAAAATTAGACTTGCTGTCATCCTCTCATACTGACACCTGACACCACACATACACACGTAGGGAGAGCCGGGACGAAAGTAACGGAGCGATTTTATCCGAGCCCAAACAACTTTGACCGGCCAAATTACGTTAATACTTAACAGACCTACTAAATATCAGGTTTAACTGTCAGGAGTAGCTAGTGTTGTCACGATACCAACATTTTGGTTTCGATACCAAGTCAAGAATTGCGATTCCGATTATTTTTCGATACTTTTCTTAAAAAACAGTCTTAAATGTAATTATTGTGCTTTATTTCACACCAGAACCATAACCATAACACAAACTTTTAAACAATGAGAACAATAAATTAAATAAATGACAAGATTTCCTATTAAATACAATTAATACATTTCTTACAGACAGGCCTCGTGGTGTCCGTAGGCTTGCCCTCACTGTCAGAGATATCGCTCAAATACTTCCAAATTTCGCTTCTGGCGTCTTTTTTGTCAACAAGCCGAGGCGCAGCGGCAGCTGCACTCCCACTTGCAGCCATGCTTCTCGCTTTCTCACATGCTCTGGCAGCTAGCGCGTGCACGAGAGAGGGGAGGGACTTAGAGCGTGCTTGAGAGGGGCGGGACTGCAGGCACGGCTGCAGTGCAGGGAGTGGAAGCAGAGCGCTGAACACACACGGCTCTTATTAAAACAGCGCTTTCTCACCGGAGTACTTTCCCCCGTCATTCTTAAAGTACCGATACTAATGAAACGGAGGAATCGTAACGTTTTTAACGACAGGGTATCGCGGTATACCTTTCAAGTATCGGTACACCGTGCAACACTAGTCAGGAGTCAGTGTCTCTCCCCCAAACTCACACATATACAATTCGATATGAACTGAAGAGCCGCATGAAACTAGGCAAAGAGCCGCATGCGGCTCGAGAGCCGCGGGTTGGCCACCCCTGCCCTGGGAGCTACAGACCCCAATAAAGTGTCATGAAACAGTGTGTTCTGATACAAAGACGGCACACACTAACCTGTACTGAAGAGCTGATTTCAGCAGCAAAGCCTCCGGTTATTGGTGCTTCATGACTGATGAGCAGGCGTCCAGTTTTCACCACCGACTGAAAAACAAAAGACAGACACAGATTATTACAAAATGTTCCCTACTTTCATGGTTTAAAATGTATCTGTAAAAATAAAACCGAGAGATTTAGGCACATTTCAGTTCATATTTACCATTTTATCTCAAAAGTGAGCAAAATAGAAAATCATTCAAAAGAAAGTAATTCCTGTATGTAGGGAGGGTACCGAGCCCCGGTATTAAACGGGCCCCGGGGCTGAATTATTAAAGACGATGGTACCGTTAAGCTCTGATGTTAGCGGTCTTTTTATCTGTAATATATGTCATGTATTATTGCTACACAAACATTATATTGCAGTTTTAGTGTCGCCAACTCCGTTTATAATATGCAAAAGGACGGCAAAATGCTTCTATGATTATTTTTTGTATTTTCGATCTCTCTCCCCCGCCTGCTACACACACGCAGCTGCTACATGCATTAGTGATGGGAATTCCGGCTCTTCTTGGTGAGCCGGATCATTTGGCTCGGCTCACCAAGAAGAGCCGGCTCTTTTGGCTCCCAAACGGCTCTTCAGTTTACCACATATTATACCTTTTTAATTCAATCAAATGTAGCCCTGTTTTGACTAATTAATGATGTATATGTGTACACATATATCACTTAAATTATTCAATACATCCTTTGGACTGAAGTATTCAAAAGTAAAAATTACATGTTTAATATAAATGATTTGCTGTGGCCAAATGTTTTCATTGCATTTACAGACCCGTGTAACTCTCTGATACCACCCAATGAATGCACTGACTTTCTTGTAGAACCACGCTACACAAAGCAGATGGCAACACCTATAAAAACTTAAGCATAGACATTTAAAAAAAAGGGGCTACTGTATCGACATTTTAAAATTATATTTAAAGAAAAGGCCCTGACAAAACAGCAGGGCTCTGTTGATTAATAACTATGAACTATAGAAAAAAAGACAGCAGCAGCTGACATCAAATATTTGCTGAGCCTAAGGATAATCATAAATAAATAACATCGTGAAAATAAATATATTGCAATGCTCAAAACAGCAGCATCCAACAGTCTCTAATCCTTGGATATTACATGTCACTGCATGCATGCAGCTGTAGCGCGGAGATCATCATTCTGTCTTGTATTACTTAACAAAAAATAAAGAAAAGATGGCTCGTTCGCGGGTGCGAGCCGGCTCCCGTCGTTCACTTAAAAGAACCGGCTTGTTCGCGGCACGCACGCACGCACGCCATGAAACACGATGAGGCTGTAAGTCCAATCGACACGGCCCAATCGTCCCCCAATCTTTACTTGTATATCACCGGTCCATGCCTCAACAGCTCTACGCCAAATCTGAGATCTCACCATATGCCGTTTCCATGGAAACGCATCCCTCGCCATAAAATATGATGTCACTATAACTCCTATGCAAATATTCAAAGAGTGCTCAAACTTCACATGTGTGCCAACAGTCCAGCCGTGAAGACATCTACATGAAACACGGTTTTCTCATAACTTCAGTGAAAATACTCCAAACAGCCCAAAACTTCCCAGGTCTGGTAACGATGTAGCCATCAACGCATCTAAGCGTATTATGATGTGTCATCAAATGCCGTTGCCATGGCGACAGACCACTCGCCATGAAACAGGATGTCGCTGTAAGTCCAATGGACACGGTCTAATCGTCTCCCAATCTTCACTTGTATATCACCGGTCCATGCCTCAAGAGCTCTACGCCAAATTTGAGATCTCGTATGCCGTTTCCATGGAAACGCATCCCTCGCCATAAAACATGATGTCGCTATAACTCCTATGAAAATGTTCAAAAAGTGCTCAAGTGTGCTAACAATCCAGCCTTGAAGACATCTACGGGACAGTTTTGAGATTTCTTCAAATGCCGTTACCATGGAAAAAAAAATGCTCGCCTGGAAACACGGTTTTCTCATAACTTAAGTGAAAATACTCCAAACAGCCCAAGACTTCACAGGTTTGGTAACGATGCAGCCATCAACGCATCTAAGCGTATTATGGGGTGTCATCAAATGCCGTTGCCATGGCGACAGATCATTCGCCATCAACTTAGTTCAGAAGTTTGCGGTTCAAATATTCTGCTGCTTTTCCAAGCCTTTTTACTTTCTTTTCTTCTCTCATCACACATTCAAGCCCCCAGTGTTCATGTATCATTTCAATCTAAATTCTTTACTTTCTTCTTACACATTTCATTTCAATCTAAATTATTCACTTTCTTCTTACATATTTCATTTAATCTAAATTATTCACTTTCTTCTTACACATTACATTTCAGCATAGCTGTTTAGCGTCAGCTTTTCAGCATAAAGCATTCCCACTAGCAATTTCTTCAGGAATTGCATTCTCTAGTTAATACTGATACACCACTGCATATGTTGCACAAACATTTTTAAATATATACTGTTCATATAAATTGTACAATGTGCACATTTTCCTTATGTTTATATAATTTTTACTTTAACCCAGTGTTTCCCACAGATCTGAAATATACTTGGGGGGGGGGGTGGTGGTAGCGGGGGGGGGGCGACCAACCTTTCTGTTGGTCGCTTGTTAGCAGACGCTTCACGCGATGGCAGAGCGAACAGGTACAGGCAGGGCCCATAGTGATAGCCCTATAGTTTAAGTCTACTACCCACAAATAAACATGGTAAATGTATTTAGGAACCTATCAATGTGATTTTAAGTGGGGGTGGACCTCAAATCCTCTAGGGGGGTCCGGGGGCATGCTCCCCCGCTAAGATTTTTATTTTGGAGTTAAATGCATCAATCTGGTGCATTTTGAGGGGGAAATAAAGTGACTAGATCTATGGAAACACCCATACAGTATGAAACAGAACTGTATACATTTCAATGATCATCAAATCATAGCCATAACCAATAACATACCATATCCAATATGAAAAAACACTGAAACTTGTTTATTTATTTTTTGGTTCATTTATAGTTTTGAGTGTGTCAGTGCTCCTGAATCATTCTCTCCTGTCTCCATCCTCTCCTCCCTTCTCCTCTTTGAGGCAGCAGCAATGACTAGTTTTAGCTCTCAACAAGTTTTAAAAGTGTATCTTACCTTTTTTCACCTAGTTAACTTTTTATTTATTTATTCATGCATATTTTACTAATCACTACCCTCTCAAATGGAAATATGTGTTTACATAAATGGTGACCAAACCGTTTGAGACCCACTAAGAACTTAGACTAAGTTAACTATCTAAACACTCAGAAAGTCCTTTACCTCACCTGAGCTGAGGTTATCCCGAGCTTGAATGACACACAGAGACCAATCAAGGGCTTTGATTTATGATCTGTATGACAGTGGCCATGTCGGCAGGCCACATCATGTAGACAGCCAGTCACCCTGTGTGAGGCAGACCACATAACAGGCCAGGCCATCGGGAAACCCCCCGGTCCTCCCGATGGCCAGTCCAGGACTGGGTACAGGAGGCGTAGAGCGAGGGATCATTGTCCACAAGTTAATCGATCGCAGATGGCGTCGTAGTCGCGGACGAATAAAAAAAAAACTAAATGGGTCGCAAAATATACTTGGGCGGCCGTTAATATACCTGGGCGGCTCGCCCAAGTATAGTCTATGTGTGGGAAACCCTGTAACCTCTTGTCGAAATAACTATTTTATGTTATCTTTTTTTCCACCATTTCACTTTTTTTGATTTCTTATGTTTATATAAATATTGTATTAATGTTATTCTAAATAAAGCAACACAATTCCCCTTCTCAATGAAGAAGTATTACGATTCTAAAAACTCATAACTTTGTTTTGGAATACTCACACAGGTACCTTTTATCAGTTGGTCTCTGCTACATGGCTGTTAAAATGTAACAGTGGTTCTGACTGTGTGCTGTGGTATGTATCTGCATGTGGGCCTGGCTGTGTTGCTATGTGTGCATTTATAAAACGGACAAGTCAAATCAAGCAATCTGATTGGTTCTTAGCCGTGATATACTGAGCGTATACCACGGGTAGAATTGTAGTTACTTCAAGCAGTTTGCTTTTCAAACTGGGACAAGAAAACAGCGGAGAAGTAACGGGGCAGAAACCCTCCTTTTTACGCAGCGGTCCAGACATAGACATCAAACGGCAAAACATATTTGGTGTGCAGTTCCTTTGGCATTAGGGCAGGGTTATCTAGATACTTTCCAAGGTTTGACATAATTAATTGTGCTACTTTTAAAGCAAGCAACAATGTTTTCAAATCTGTAATCAAAAAGGGCAGCAAAAAAGCTATCGGCCAATTAGATTGCTTGATTTGACTTGTCCGTTTTATTAAGCAAATAATATGCACTACACATCATTTACCAAACATTGTCGACATCGCAGTTCACTTGTCTTCTTGGGTGTAGATAAAAGGCAGGTGCGTCCGGGGGTAGGAGGGAGATGTATTTTTCTAATGAAGAAACGGGGCAGAGAGGATCACCATGCAGTTCACACATAAATCCCCTTGTGCTCTCTTTATTTCTCGCCTGCGGGTCGTTGTGGTTTTTTGTGTGCTCATTGAAGGTCAGCGTGGCATACTTAAGCCCGTTTTCGTCTGTTTTCGTGGTGAAAGACGAGGGTTTGAGCTGCTGATTACCCTCATTTCCCCTGCGTCCAAAGTGCAGTTGAACGTCAAACCACACCTTGTTTACTAGCCCCTCCGGAGTTTTTGGATCAAGTACTTGCTTGATAGCTTTGAAGTCATCTTCTGTTATGGAAGAGTGATGGACTTAAGTGTCGAGTCCCTTCTTTCTCAACATTTTCATAACGCCGATGAACACATTGTTGCAAGTTGTGAACTCGGTGTCTTTGAGGAGGGACCAGGACAGACTGAGTGGTGGGTCATTTATGTGCCGGTTGAGTCCAGCACGTAGACCAATATAGCTGCTCAGTCTGTATAGTTCGCCTTTACCGTTTCTGACAGTTGCATAAAAATCTCTCAAGATGTTATTGAGCTGCGGTTTTGTCGACGTCTGAAAGTCTATGACCACATAATTATACTGACACCAGTCTTCAAAGCACTTAACTGCCCATTTTGTTTGCTTCACAGTGTTCTGTTCGTTTCGTTTTTTTTTCTAGTTGGTCTACCTGCTTATCACATATCTCTGCATGTCGTCGTTTAGCAGGGGGCTTTTTTTCTGGAGATAGACACTCCTCCTCAAGCCACTCCTCCATAGTAAGACCACCCCGGAGGTCGAAGTTAATCTTAAATGTTTCCATGTTATGCTTTGTAAGTTTGTTTCGTAACGGAAGAAATTTAAATATATTTATAAACTGACAAGTCAAATCAAGCAATCTGATTGGTCGATAGCATTTTTGTGGACCTTTTTGCTTACAGATTTGAAAACATCGTTGTTTGCTTTAAAAGTAGCACAATTCATTATGTCAAACCTTGGAAAGTATCTAGATATCCCTGCCCTAATGCCAAAAGAACTGCACACTGAATATGTGTTGCCGTTTGATGTCTATGTCTGGACCGCTGCGTAAAAAGGAGGGTTTCTGCCCCGTTACTTCTCCGCTGCTTTCTTGTTCCAGTTCGAAAAGCAAACTGCTTGAAGTAACTACAATTCTACCCGTGGTATACGCTCAGTATATCACAGCTATGAACCAATCAGATTGCTTGATTTGACTTGTCCGTTTTATAATTAAGCAATAGCTCACTTCAGGCCGTGATATATGCTCATTATATCACAGCTAAGGGGGTTGTCGACCCTCCGCTTCGCGTCGGGCCGAACCACGCCTTGCTTGATTTGACTTGTCCGTTTTATAAATATATTTACATTTCTTCCGTTACGAAACAAACGTACAAAGCTTAAGATGGAAACATTTAAGGTTAACTTCGACCTCCGGGGGGGTCTTACAATGGAGGACTGGATTGAGGAGTGCCTATCTCCAGAAAAAAAAGTACCTAAATGACGACATGCAGAGCTACGTGAAGAGCAGGTAGACCAACTGGAAAAGTACCCCCATTCAAAAGCTTTCTGATGCGGGTCTTGCAAGCAGATAAATTATGACCGTTAGTGGCCACAGGTGTGAAAGCTCTCTCCAGAGCTACTGGAAGCCGAATCTCGGGGACCGGAGAAAGTGGAGCAATATTCTCGCCACGCCAAGCAACAGCCTAGAACAACCTCAACCTATACAAGTAACCACGTAAGCCATTCTACTGATGCTGGATAGTTTTTCAGTGGGTGCACAATAAACGGCAACATACACATTAATGTAAATAAATAGCCAAATTATGGATCAACGCTCTCTGTCTAATATGTTCGCTAGCTGTTAGTGTTGTTGCATAGCAACCACCTCACACTATGTTTCGTGCAGAAGGCAACGGAGGGACTATTTTATTTTGAACATCATTATTTACTAATAAAAACTATTTAAATTAGAGTGTATTTTTATTTCATATTGCCACACTTGGTAACCGTTTTATAAAAGCAGTTTCGCGTCGGGCCGAACCACGCCCCATAGCTGTGATATAATGAGCATATACCACGGCCTGTCGTGAGCTATTGCTTAAGTATACAATGGATGCGACACAAGAGTATGAGCTGCTGGGCTGATTTAGGCTGGTATACAGGGCCAACGGGACAATCATGGACATTAGAGGTCTCAGTCTCCCAGGCATTTACATTTGGCTTTTCAGCAACCTGACATTACTGCAGAAGGATGCCTCTGCTCCACCCGTTATCTACCACAGCATAAAACCAAAACTGTACTTTAATCTCAATAACTTGCCACTGGTCCAGACCAAAGCTATGCCTGTTCTATGCAACTTCAGCAAACCATTCCTCTCCTCTGTCCAGTTGTTGTATTTTTCAAAAACATTTGGGAAATATCTCTAAACCTTAAGAATCATTACCAATGTCAAAGGACATGTCTTTGAAAACCTTCAATAGGATTTAAAAAAGTGTGACTGTTATCCTGGTCTGCATTCAGGAATAATTGTTGATTTTACATTGAAATATCACCTCTGAATAATACAGTCTTCATTTGAACACAGCGGGGTAAATATCACACACCTCTCTTTCCTCTAAGCCACAAACCATGCCAAATAGCCACCGTGGCTAAATAAGCCATTGAAAATGTGCACCGCACATCAATATGGCACTGTAAATAGGTCCTGAAATTTTTTCCCTTAAACCAGACCGCATAGTATCAAACACAGGGGCATTCTGGGGCTTCGTGCTGATGCTAAACAGGCAAATGTTTACATTGCTGAGGTCCTGAGTTTGGCAGTGAAGCACTAAATAACTGTGGCTATCTGTCACACACTGGTATCTGGGGCTGAATAAGTCAGCAGTGTGACACTCTGGGGCACCAATACTTGATATGCCTCTTTCTGGTGGGGGACATTGTATAAAGAGGATTCTCAGAGCTACATTTAATGCTCATGTCAGTTTAAAAAGGGGCGAATGAGTTCAGAGCGTAAAAATCACTGATTATATGACACTACTTTCAGGAATGTGGAAGTTAATAACACTGGAAGACAATAATAACACTTGTCAGCCGGCACATTGAGAAGGAATCAAGCGAGGATCTGAGAGTAGGGTGATGTCTTAATATGACATGTTGCTGTGAGCTTTGCTTAAGCCTGCGTCACACTGTCCCGAAATTGACACCAGATGGATACACGATAAAGGAAATGTTCAAATTCGGCTCTGATCGTAACAACATCGGGCCATTCGTGAGGGCACCTTAAGCCATCGTATGGCAGCAACTTCGTGAGCGGTGGAAAAATCTTTGGCATGCCAACAAATTGCCGAAAGACCTTGCGAAGGTTCATTTTCGTGTTGAATTTGTGTGTCCATGTTGCCCTTCGTAAGGCCATCGTGAGGGCATCTTGTCAAATCGTGTCATCTTCGTCTTTACTTAGTGTGATCACCGGTGCCATCTGGCATTTTTTGCCTCACAAAGACAATACGAAGGAAACAAGAAGCTGCCCGATTGTCTTAGGAAGGCAACATGACTACGTGAAGCCCTCGCAATGCCGTCGTGTAGCCATCGTATTATAGTACAATGACATCGAGATGGGACCACGGTGTCGGCGAAGACAGCCGAATTTGAGTAGCTCAAGCGTTTCCCATGTGTCATGGTAACGTGGACAGTCAGTCCTGAGCAACCAGAGCAGAGGCGTGTGTAACTCCCAAAGCTTCAATCACAATTAATCACAATTCAGTTCCTGCAGAATGGCATACTTTGATGATGAGACAACCAGGAAAGAGAAGGCAGCAGCATTGCTTCTTTTGATGCACCTCAGAGAACATGATGAGCAACTCTCACAGGCCCAGCACCTCCTCTTACAGGTAAAGATTGTCTTATTTCACTTTGTCATTTCTTGCCATTTGTGACCTAGTTCGAACGCATCGTACTCTCAATACGATGTCGTGTAGCCATCGTGTGGCCTTTGTGTGTCCTGCGGGTATAAACTACTATAAAAATTCACATCTTCATGTTGCCTTCGTGTATGGTTCGGGTGCCATCGTGTGGCCTTCTGTAGGCATCGTACTTGCTTCAGCTGTTGCTTGGCTGTTGACCAAGTTCGGGGCCATCTTCGTGCGAAATTCGAAATTCACAATTCCATATTCGTGTGTCCATCTGGTGTAAATTTCGGGGCAGTGTGACACCAGCCTTAGCGCGATTACATTACATTACATTGCATTTAGCTGACGCTTTTATCCAAAGCGACTTACAATAAGTGCGTTCGTCCAACAAAATACAACTTGAAGAAAACAGAATCATATAAGTACATCAGGTTTCATAGAGCAAAAACATTTCAAGTGCTACTCAACTGGCTTTAGAAAAGCCAGTCCTTTATTAGTATATAAGTGCTTCGTTAATAGTTCTATCGCTCTAAGTGGAGTCGAAAGAGATGAGTTTTCAGTTTGCGCCGGAAGATGTGCAAGCTATCTGCCGTCCTGATGTCAATGGGGAGCTCATTCCACCATTTTGGAGCCAGGATAGCAAACCCACGTGTTTTTGCTGATGGGAACTTGGGTCCCCCTCGCAGCGAGGGCGCAGCGAGTCGTTTGGCTGATGCAGAGCGTAGTGCACGCGCTGGGGTGTACGGTTTAACCATGTCCTGGATGTACGAAGGGCCAGATCCATTCGCAGCATGGTAAGCAAGTACCAGTGTCTTGAAGTGGATTCTAGCAGTTACCGGAAGCCAGTGAAGCGAGCGTAGGAGCGGAGTAGTGTGGGAAAATTTAGGAAGGTTGAAGACCAGACGAGCCGCTGCATTCTGGATGAGCTGCAGAGGTCGGATGGCACATACAGGTAGACCAGCCAGGAGGGAGTTGCAGTAGTCTAGGCGTGAGACGACGAGAGCCTGGACCAGAACCTGAGTCGCTTTCTGTGTCAGCTGGGGACGTATCTTCCTGATGTTGTAAAGCGTGTATCTGCAGCAACGGGTTGTAGCAGCGATGTTTGCAGTGAAGGACAGGTTGTTATCTAGGGTCACACCCAGATTCCTTGCAGTCTGAGTCGGGGAAACAACTGAGGTGCCGATGTTGATTGTTAGGTCAAGAGTGGGACAATCTTTTCCCGGAAGGAAGAGCAGCTCAGTCTTGTCAAGGTTGAGTTTGAGGTGATGAGCAGACATCCACTGAGAGATGTCAGCTAGACAAGCAGAGATGCGTGCGACGACCTGGGTCTCTGAGCGGGGAAAGGACAGAATTAATTGGGTGTCATCAGCGTAGCAGTGGTAAGAAAAACCATGCGGGCTAATGACTGATCCGAGCGAGTTTGTGTACAGGGAGAAGAGGAGGGGACCAAGAACAGAGCCCTGAGGGACCCCGGTAGTTAATTGACAAGGGTCGGACTCAGACCCTCTCCAAGTCACCCTGTAGGTACGGTCTTTCAGGTATGAGGTGAGGAGGGAAAGTGCAGAGCCTGAAACTCCAAGTTTTTGGAGAGTGCGAAGGAGGATCTGATGATTCACCGTGTTGAATGCAGCAGACAGGTCCAACAGGATGATGACAGAGGAGAGGGATGCAGTTTTGGCAGTGTGCAGTTCCTCCGTGACAGCAATGAGAGCAGTTTTCTGTGGAGTGACCTGCCTTGAAACCAGACTGGTGCGGATCCAGAAGGTTGTTCTGATTGAGATAACAGGAGAGTTGTTTAAAGACAGCGCGTTCAAGTGATTTAGACAGGAACGGGAGGAGAGAGACAGGCCTGTAGTTTATAACATCAGACGGGTTGAGAGTGGGTTTCTTTAGGAGAGGGTTTACTCTTGCCTCCTTGAGACTGTTTGGAAAGTGACCAGAAGTTAGAGAAGTGTTGATGAAATGGGTGAGAAACGGTAGAATATCAGGAGCGATAGTCTGAAGGAGGTTTGAAGGGATAGGGTCCAGAGGACAGGTGGTAGGGCGGGCAGAGGTAATGAGGGTAAGAACCTCACTTGGAGAGAGAGGGGAAAAGGAGGTAAGTGTGTTGGTGGAAGGAGGGTCTGGTGACCCAGCGGTGAGTAAAGGTGAGTCAGAAAAAGAAGAGCGAATATCATCAACCTTTTTTTCAAAATGGGTAACAAAGTCGCTTGACAGAAGTGAGGAGGGGGGAGGAGCTTTTGGAGGGTCCAAGAGGGTGGAGAAGATGGAAAATAGTTTTTTAGGATTGGAATAGGAAGATTGGATCTTATCTTGAAAGAAAGTGCTTTTTGCCTGAGAGATCGAAGCAGAGAAAGAGGAGAGGAGAGCTTGATAGGTTAGGAGGTCGTCACGGTGTTTGGATTTCCACCATTTCCGCTCTGCTGCCCTAAGGACGGTTCTATTAGCACGCAGTGCATCATTTAGCCAGGGAGCAGGAGGGGACTGACGAGCCTGCCGAGATGTGAGAGGACAGAGCGAGTCCAGAGTGGATGAGAGAGTAGAGAGGAGAGTTTCTGCAGCAGAGTTTGGAGGCAGGAGTTGGAACGAGTCAGAGGAAGGGAGGGCTGAGAGCACCGACGAGGCAAAGGTAGAGGGGGAGAGGGAGCGAAGGTTACGGCGGACAAGTGCAGGATGAGAAGAGATTAGTTTGTTATGTTTGGAAAGGGATAGAGAGAATGAAATGAAGAAGTGATCGGATGTGTGGAGCGGGTTTACAGAGAGGTTAGAAGTAGCGCAGTTCCTTGAGAATATGAGATCAAGGACATTGCCAGCTTTATGAGTCGGTGGGGACGGAGACAGTGAGAAAGCAAAGGCGGTTAACAGAGATGTTAGTTCGTCTATCTTCCCCGTCTGGAGGTTGAAGTCTCCGAGAAGTACAGCGGGAGGACCAGTTTCAGGGATGAGTGAGAGGAGATTATCTAATTCCTCCAAGAATTCCCCCAAGGCGCCTGGTGGACGGTAGAGAACAACAATGGTTAGCTGTATAGGATGGGTTACTGTGACGGCATGGAATTCAAAGGTGGAAGGAGTGAAGTTAGGTAGCTTGAAGAGGGAAAAGCTCCATTTGGGAGAGAGCAGGAGACCAGTGCCACCTCCTCTGCCAGTTGGTCTGGGTGTATGGGAGAAGGAATATGCTGTGGAGAGAGCTGCTGGGGTGGATGTGTTGGATGGAGTAATCCAGGTCTCAGTGAGAGCAAGGAAATCCAGAGACTGCAGGGAGGCGTAGCCAGAGATGAAGTCAGCCTTAGGAACAGCTGACTGGCAGTTCCACAGGCCACCTGAAATTAGATGTTGGATCTCAGTGGAGCATGTGGGATAGACGAGAGCAGGCCGGTTATATCGATTACGAGATACACGGGGCCAGTGATAATTGCGAGAAGACACATGAACAGGAATGGAGAAAATACACATGATTATAGCATGAGGGGCTAAACAACCAAATAAAATGAAACAAAAGAAAAAACACCAGCGATACTTAGCTCAATCAAAGTAGGATTTGCCTCCTCTTTGCCTCCCTCGTGACTCCCACAGGACTCTAATGTCTTTGTCAGTCTTACTCCCACAGGACTCTAATGTCTTTGTCAGTCTTACTCCCACAGGACTCTAATGTCTTTGTCAGTCTTACTCCCACAGGACTCTAATGTCTTTGTCAGTCTTAGCCTGTCTGACGCTGAAGCTGACGCTCCAGGAAAGTGCTACCTAAAATGGACACCTGATTGCTGAGTTCTCACAGCTGTGGGGCAATGTCCTTTTAATTAGTTAACTCTCTGCAGCTGGTGGCCCTCAAAAGGAAATCTAGACTGGCTTCGTCCTGATGTGTTATTGTCTTTTAAGTCAATTACATTAAACCCTAAGTTATAAAGTTCTGAGTTTAACCCTTAATACAGTTACACCTACTCAATAAAGCTCTTAGTATTCTACAAATGTTTAAATCAAAGTTAACCCTAGTAGTCAGTTAGATCACTTTTAAGGTTTCAGTCAAATGACTTTTCCCAAGTTTCTGTCTGACAGATGCTGTAGCGGTTTTGAGTTTTTTTAAAACACAATTCCAGTCAGATCAACTACAGAGCATTGATACAGAGTACACACACTGAAACAGAGAAGTCTACAAACACAGTGTTACTCACACAATTCTAGAAGTCTCCAGTAGCTTTCTTGTCAAAAACTAGTTGCACACTGATGACTCGTACAGGTGTGGTAGTGCCCAATCCTTTACCCAATCAGCCCTGATGCTGAACCCGGTCCCCATCTCGCACACACTCTACGCACAGATACTGTTGACATCATTTCTCATTTACACTGACACAAGCATCAGCCTGATATCCCTGTTGCTCTTCTAACCAAGGGGAGGCCCATGATATTACTAGCTGCATTAGGAGTGCATTCTTCAGATGCTTTGGACACAAAAGAAACCTGCCACTGTTTTTACAATATCGTGGGATAGCATTTCAGGCTCAGGGGCCTTGGGAAAACGTGTTGCCCAGTTGATAGACCTGACCCAAAACCATGCTGCATAAAAACACAAGTGACAGTAACCTGCAAAGTGGCACTAATTCAGTAGGCCAACTGGTGGTGCATGTGAGCTTATCTCAATATGTAAAACAAATGTAAGGCATGTGGAGTTTACATCAACAGTAACAAAAAACACAATTCCTCTCAATTCTTTCTCAGTGATGTAGTAAACTGTAGCCAACACATTGCATGCTTAGGTCAACATGCTGTGTGCGCACATTGTTAATGCTAACATGCTGATGTTTATTAGATGTATTCTTTACTACATCTTTGCTCTTAATTAAGTGTTTAGAAGAAGGGCTGATAAGGGGCTGAGTAAAATATCATTAGTCGAGAATAGGGGCTAATGGAAATGTAATATTTTTTCCTAATTTACGTCACAAATGAAAGTATTGGACATAAGTGACAAGAAATTACGGGGCCTAAATGAACATATTAGGTTTTATTTTCTAGACAACATAAATATACTTGCCCATATCTAATGGTAATCTCTCCAATGGTTTTCTAAAATCTTCACTTTAAAGGGGCCCAATGATAATCATTTTCAGGTTCATATTTAGATTTTTCGATTGTGACATGTTTACATGCTTTAATGTTCAAAAAGCTCTTTATTTTCTCATACTGCCTGTGCTGCAGCATCTCTTTTCACCCTCTGTCTGAAACCAGAGACTCCCTCTGGGGACAGAAACTCTCTATGGAGGGAACTTTTTAGCCTTTGCAGACCATTTACATACACACAAATCCTATACAAAAACACACTACAGGAAAGGGTAAACCCCAAAAGCATAATAGGCAATGGCGGCCGGCCCATAGGGGCGCCGCCCCACCTCTTCCCACATTAAAAATTAAAAAAAGATATATATTTAAAAAAATATTTTTTATTTTTAATGAACAAGGTAAATATTATATAATTGGTATCAGTAAAATGTATGATCTACAATAACATCTCGTTTAAAATTGTGTTACGATGTCTAAAGTTACTGATAAGTCACATGTTTCCTGCCTGGCCTTGCCCGTGTATCATTACCCTCTCTCGTCTGGGCGCTAAGAGAGGAGCCCTCAACCAGTGCAGTAACAGCCACTAGCAGCTGACTGTTGCTATCTGTAAACTATGCCTCCGAAACATAATTTCAGCCAATCAGCGTCGTCAAATCTGATGATCACCGGGCGCTAATGTCAGCGCCCGGTTATGGCTAGAAAGGATCCGTCTTGTGTAAAACTCTCGCGAGAGTTTGCGAGTCACGTGGCTGAATGTTCGCTGAATGTTTGTGTTTTTACACTTACACACACACACACACACACACACACACACACACACACACACACACATAGATTTGTTTGCCTTAATGGTCTGTTATCTAATATTTCTGTGTTTCTGAACCACGTCTGTGTCTGCATATAATGTTCGTATTTAGTCTCCTGATTTTAAATGGGAATTAAATCATTTGAGTGTTCCCAAAGAACCGGTGTTCTTTAGTTTGTGTGGGCCTACTGTACTGTTGCACAGTTTACTGTAGAAACTATGTCCAGGACAAGGTATTTGGAAGTTTTGGAAGATTCATATCTAACCACACTGAAGATTATGGAGGTATTGATCAGTCTTCTCATATCTCTAACATCACCAGAAGTCATAATTTAAGGGGTAATTTCTCAAAATGTTCCCCGTGTGGTTTATTCACCATTACAATAGCCCCACCTAAAATAATTTCCACCAGCCGCCACTGATAATAGGACCCCTTTAAAACCACAATGGCAACGTCAATGTGGCCCATGAGCAAAAATAACGGGGCCACCAAAGTCCTTACAATGCATTCTCTTGGCAAACTTGATATAGGTTTTTACAAATGTCCTTTTTTGTGAAAATATTGGTCTCCCCACTTCAATGTGTTCACAGTCTACATACAAGGGCAAATGTAATACTTCTGTTGTAAGATTGCAACATATTCATGGTCGGCCTTTCACCTCAACTGTCCAACTCATTCACCTCGCCTCACCGCCTGAG
Source organism: Gymnodraco acuticeps (assembly GCF_902827175.1). Taxonomy (NCBI): domain Eukaryota; kingdom Metazoa; phylum Chordata; class Actinopteri; order Perciformes; family Bathydraconidae; genus Gymnodraco; species Gymnodraco acuticeps. The sequence continues at coordinate 3,817,304 of NW_022989810.1, forward strand.
GTTTAATTTCACACAGTTTTATGAGTTAAAGAAAAATACTTTCAGTAGTTATTGCATCTCTGACAGGAGACCAACTCCTACATAGTAATTGTGGCAGCAGCTGTCAACCCAGTTGCTTCCGACTGCTGGATGTTTTTTTTAGGACACAAATATCCACTCTTATTGTACGGTTTGACCCTTTTCTCAAAAGTCAACCAGTCATGTTATTTGCCCTTGACAGCTACCTTTCATGTCAGTAAAATTGGGACTCAGAACGGGGGCAAAGACATTATTTTTAGGACAGTGGTGGAGCCACAGGAAGCACACTGGACACTGTAAGAAGATGATCAGTTAGATGCATCCAAGAGGAGAAATTATATACTGTGAGAGTGTAAAGTTAAATATGTCATAAATCTTCCAGTACAACCCTAGGAAGATTTGCTGGTAGGGCGATCTCTATGTTATTGTTTCACACTGCAGCCAATGAGTTTATCACCGAGTTGCTGATGTGTGAACCAGATAGTGATCCCACACTAAAACAAAACCGCAGTGAGAATTGGGTTGACAAGAAAAAATAACAGACAATGAAGCAAAATTACAGTAGATAGTGAGAGTGGAAAAGTGTAGACGATCTAAAACTGAGAAGGTGAGTTAACCATAGGTCAAAGGGAGTTTTGACTGTTAGGTAATGAGTGATGACTGATAGGCAAGAACACACTGGAATCTGGAAATGATAAAAGCGGTGTTGGTTAATTGTTTTTGCACAATTTCTATTGCAATATCCTTTAATAGTAGACCTATTAACAAGTTGTTAGGTGGGACTGAACATATTAATTGCGGAGTTTTAAATAATCTTTTAAATAGTGTAATACTTTTCTTAATGAGTTTTTTACTTTAAACTCAAAGTTATAACACATCCCGCATTTTTTAAGTATCAGAATTCCTTTATTCGTCCCACAAAGGGGAAATGTACATGGCTACAGAAAAGTATAGACGATGAAAATAGAACACTAATATATAAAAAGGCATGCACATTGTATTTAAAATAAAAATCACTACAATTTACAGAAGCACACATTGAGGTAGATAAGTTAGAGGCAGCAGTACCTTTCAGCATTTGCTTACATGCCCGATGGCTAACTCACTCCACATTTTCAATTGTACATATTTGACACAGTAATGGATTATAAAGATAAGATGAATACAAATGTTTGTTTTTATCTGGATATGACAGCGTGAGCAGATAACCCCTACGTTTTTCAATGCTATCCTGTCAATTCCCATGGAAAGCTTTCACCTCGACTAGCCGAAAGTTTTTGTGACCCTAGTTAACATACATTTTGAATGTCTAACGTCTGAGAAAAGCCAACAATTTCCCAGGAAGTCAGGCTATAAATTAGTCAACTTGTCATTTACTGCTAAAGCTTTTCTCAGACAATAATTACATGTCGAAACAAGGGATACACACCCAGAGCCGTTCTTGATTTAAGTGCCAGCTAGATCACTGTGGCATCACCTCAATGACACCAATTTATTTTCAACGGAGGGTAGATACTTTCAACTTGAAGTCTGAGTAGATAAACTTGCTTCATGCTGTTCTTCTCTAAAGAGCGTCTAAAAACAACCATCTTAATGCAAGTCAGCTTAGAGATGTATTATAGTAAGTGAATTTGGGGGGCATTGCTTTCTAAGCAAATGGAAAGCGTTCACACTGACATTAGATTGTATCCGATCCTAATTGGTGACATTTTAAAGGTCAAATACAGTTCTGTATGTTCAGTTCTGTAAGTTGCTGGCTGGAGAAGCCCTCCTCCCTGCCCTCCGCCGGGCTTCGAGTCAGAACGAGGGCTCCTGGTTGTTGGCAGATGGTGGTAGTTGGGCTTGGCGACAGCTCTGGTGGCTGCAGCTTTACTACTCATTGTGTTGCAGGGCTGTCATTAGATGCCAAAATCGTTCCGCTGGCTGCAGTGAAAATGTTGTGTTTACTGCCATTCCCATACACAACCAAACCTAATGAGGAACATAGAGCTTGTCCTCCTGCCTTTACTCTGTCCTCAGTACTTCAATTAAACCTGTGCCTTCCTCAATCAGAATCCCATCCTGTTCTTTCATCCTTGCTGTGGTTCATCTTATTCTCTTCACCAGTTTTACTTTATTCCATCCATCCCTCAAACTATCCATTATCCTACTCTGCTCCCATGAAGTCCCAGCGCTCCAAATTATGCATCCTCACCACTCAGAGGCTGGTGGCCAATGAGCTGTCACTCTCCCATGGCATATATACTCAACAAATACACATAAGCAGATTGGTTTGTGCAAAAGCATGTGCGCACAGACCACACATTCATGAGTATAGAGTGTGTTCAAGTACACCACATGTGCAGACGCACTGCTTTTTAAATATTCAGGATAGATTGATTTATATTTTCTGCTAGTGATAGCAAGTTACTTTTACAAGTTGCTTCCTGGTGCTGATGTCATCATGGTATTTGGGCTTTGCAAAAGAAGAGACTGTAAAAAAACAACAGTATATTGTACAGAGCACTAATGTGTTCTTCACTACACACAAAGGGGATGTGAATAAAACAGTCAATATTTGTAGCTAAAATGGGCTGTGGTTTGACTGGTGCCGAATCACATAATGTGCTTTCAAAATGTGCAAAACACATGCAATAGTCTTTCCAGAGGAAGTTGCCAACACTTATTTGTTGGAGCTGTATTTTTAACAACCCTTTGGTTGGTTTTCTATCAGTTTAAAAATAGAAGTGATGACAAAAATAAATCTGCGTTGTTATATGGTATGCACACACATACACACCAGAGCAATTGACAACCCGCCTCCCCTATATACTCTGCCTCCTCTTTCTTCAGGCTGTCCATCAATGTGCGACAGGAAGACGAGGTTTAGCTCAGTGCCGCCACCGAAGAGTTTTCCTTGCCGATGGATCCGCTGGCTTTGCTCTCATATCGCCAAGCCTGTAATTATGCGGCCACCGCAGGGTATTAACTCATGTGGCACCATGTGATCTCTGTGACAAATGAGAGCCGGGAAGAGGCTCCACTACTTGCTGCTGCCTTTAAAGTGGCACTGTGCGATTAGCGGAGAGGGGTGAGTGCTCGGCGAACCGGGGGCCCTGTAAAATCACAGCGCTGAAGCAGGGCAGGAGGAAACACAAACACTCACTCCGTTCCATACAATCTCTCACGACAGAGAGGGAAAGTGAGAACCAGCGAGAGGGTAAGGAGGACTGCCTCGGAGCTGGGCGGAGCGCCAAGCCATCCTCCAGAGGAGCCAGGACGCCAGAGGAGACCACAGACAGAAATAACTCCAAAGATCCCATAAAGTCCCATTAAAACCAATTCATCTCAATTACTCAGACACACACGCTCTACCTTTATGCCCTGCAACCACACTGCTGCACTGACTGTGTGCACACAGACACACGACTGCTTCTGTACACACCCTAACTTGGCGACAGCTCTTTGCAAACATCCCAAAGGGCTGCCACATGTAGGCCTGATAGACATTAAGGTTGTAAAAATCAAATCAATGACTCTATAAAATGGTTTATACCAAAGCAAAGTGTTGCAACATTCCAAAACATTGTTGTAGGGGGGATAACTATATATAGTATTTAAAGGGGACCTATCATGCAAAATGCACTTTTGTACGTCTTTTATACATGAATATGTGTCCCCGGTGTGTCAGAAAACACACCCCTCTCTCTTTTCCTCCATACCCAAATCTCTAAGAAAAGGGGACTGCAACGGATCTGATACAGACTGATCCAGATTTGAACACTTTACTGACGTCAGTAAAGTGGCGCTACGGCTATTGGTCAACTCTCCACCTATCGGGAATGAGAGGTTGGGCCACGGCCGGCCATTGCTGCTCGAAAGCGCTGGAGACACTGTAGTACATATGCCAGGCCTGTAAGTGTCGCTGTAGTCTGCCACAAAAGCAGCGAAGAAGACTTCCCTTGCATGGTTGCCATGGTTGCCCTTCTGTTTATTCTCCGCTGTGGCTCTTTTTCTCCCTCCCCGAGGCAAGCTTTTGCGCCTCCTGCTTTAAAACAAATGAATAATTACTCTATATAATCATATGTAAGGGATAATGTGCAGCGACGCGGTCATTATGGGGAGAAGAACACCGACAGGCTGATCAGGAGCCCGACGTGAAGCGGAGAGATCTAGATCGGCATGAAGGCACATTATGCAATGTGCACATTATCCCGCTTATTACAAGGCCACATTCGACAAAGTAACGACATGACTCCCAATATTAATTGAAATGCTTTTATGGATTTAGAAAATGATTTTATTGATTTAAAAAAATTGTTGTATGTATGTATTGATTTAAATTGACATGCATCCGCTAAGAAATATAGTCAATTGTTACGGTTTGAACTAACGTAGCAACGGCAGGAACTGCTTCGATAGTGTTTTTGAGGAGCTTTTTGATTACAGATTTGAAAACATCATTGCTTGCTTTAAAAGTAGCACAACTCATTATGTCAAACCTTGGAAAGTATCTAGATATCCCTGCCCTAATGGCAAAGTAACTGGCAACTGAATATGTGTCGCCGTTTGATGTCTATGTCTGGACCGCTGCGTAAAAAGGAGGGTTTCTGCCCCATTACTTCTCTTCTTACTTCTATAAGAATAAAACACGGTGGACAGAGATCTCTTTTTCTCCCCCTCTTCTCCCCGCTGCAGCCTAGCAGCTGATCTCAGAGCACGCTCCCCTCTCCTGCAGGGGGGCGTGGTCAGCTGCAGCTCACAGAATCAGCCCCCTGCAAAAACAGCGCTGGAAAGAGCAAATAGAGCGAAATGAGCCATGGCTAAAATGCAGGATCTGTTTGGTATTTTGAAAAAAAAACTATATGTATATACTTTATATAGGTATGGCCCTACAATATATTGTTCAAATATAGCATGATAGGTGTCCTTTAAGGAAAACTCAAGACTTAGGATAGATACTATGTTAAACACAGACAGTAAGTGACAGTAGCCTACAGTAACCTTTATGGTAAGGCCAGAAGGGGGGAGGACACAATAACATAAACATACTTTTGACCAGGGCGGTCAGTTATAAATTAAAGTTTCTTATTGTAAGTGTTAAAGTGGTTTGGTGCATACTTTATTTTTGGGAATGTTAAAAAGAGATCTATCCTTTTATTTATAGTAAAAAAATCAATCATGAAGTACTTTTGTCATTTAAATGATTTTCATATAAAAAGTAGAAAAGTCATATATGTTGTGTCCCATCAATACTGTGCAAAGGTAATCTGTTTATTTAATGTATACATTTTGACCAACCCATGAGTTTGAGACAGTTGCACAACAATCACAATAATAGCTTTTTTAATAGTTTATATTCTTTGTAATTGCAATTGTATTGAATGGTTATTTGCCGTTGCAGCTGGATCCAGTAAGAGATTAGGATAAAGAAAATGGCCCTGGCTTTGGCAACAGAATGATATTATTCTCAAACCCAACATCAACCCCACCCAGATGTTAACACAACAAGTGTGATACAATCCTACAAACTGACTAGTGCAGAAATCTCAACACAGAACACACACTGACAGATCTAAATATTTAACATCGTCCGTAGAATAGGCGCTGCGCTACCCCCGGTGTTGCACACCCACTCGATGGCGAAAGACCACATTTTCTTTTTAGAATGTGACGGCACCTTGAGAGTCACGAAGTGCTTCGTGCTGACACATTTTTCTTTTTCAACTCACAGCCAAAAGAGCTTTCTAACCCCCCCCCCATTCTCTCCAGTATAAAAAGATACCAGAGTGCTGGCAAGATTTGAAACTGTCGAGAACAGCCACATAAGTAAACGATTCAAAACTGAACACAGCCAATGATAGCTCAGAAACACTAAATGGAAAAAAGGGTGAGAGTTAGGGAAATAAAATGAAAACAAATTCTAAAAATATATACATTTGATATTGAGTTTCAAGATGCTGCAAGAAAAACAAAGTTGAAGAAAGCATCATAGCACAATAATACATTTGCGTACTATTAATCTTAAGAGTTGATGTGAAAAGAAAAAGAAGGTAAAAAACGCAGTTTAAGTGATGAAAATCTTTATTCCTTTTTCCTTCTGAGGTTATATAATAGACTTTGTGATTTATAACTGACTTTTAAAAGACTTGGAGAATACACAATGTACGTATACGATCTATTGGATGTCTCTGTCTTTGTGAATTCAGACATTCTGTCTTTTCCACTATGACCTCGATGATCTCAATCTGCCCACACCTCTGGCCAAGGATCCTAAACCAAACCGTCCTCTCCAGTGGAAAACTAAAGACCTGGCCAGCAAAAAATGAAACAACTGGTCCAATCTGAAGAGCCTTTCGCTTTTAAAGGACTCGTTTGGTTACACAAATTGTCACTGCCACCAGTAACATTATATTTTTGGTACCAAAGTCGTAATTAGCCAATAATCACTGCATTGGAGAAATAAGAGAAAAATATGATTTCTCTGCCTCAATTCTGCCCATTTTCAACACAGTCTGTAATTAATCTTATCTCTATGTGAGACATCCTTGGGTTACTGACAATGCGCTAATCTGTGGTAATCGCAAACTAGTCTGTGCCTTTAGAACTACCATGGATAATATGAACAAGGTTTCCTATTTCTCAGTGTCTGTCAGAGATATTGAACTACATGATTTTTCAATGTGTCTAATTGTGGATTTGGCCACATTTCTCCAATGAGTGACACTTGGAAGAATTTGAGAAATCTCTAGTGCCTAGCTGTGGAATGTAAGCACTGACTAAAGCCAGGAGGAAGAATGGAAAAGGAGTCAGTAGCAGACAGTCAAGTTGTGGGCTGGGGGAAATTGGATGAGTCACAAAGGGGAGATTACTCTTAAAAGGTTGGGGGTACACCACAAATGGGTTTCTTCAACCAGACATTCTGTGATGTATACATGTAATCTCGATAAATTACCCGATTGCTGGAAACATGAAGAGCAGGTCAAGGATTGTATTCGTTTTGCAGTTTAGCATTACGCCATTCCACCAGCGACATTAGGAGAGGGAGAAAAGAGGAGCTGGACCCATCGCAGAAAAACAACCACGAGTCATTTTCCACTGATATAACCAGCGAAACACTGCTGCGACACGATACAGTTATGACAGATACGCACATCGGCCAAAAGTCACGTATGGCGGCCATCACCCCCGCTTCCCGACTCAAGTCTTGATACGGCTCTTTATTTTACCCCACATGTTTTCTTTCCACCCAATATTAACATTGAAATGACAGACGTGGGCTATAATAAGAAGAATGCACGGAGTGGTGTCCAAACCTCTGGCTACTCTCTTCCTGTGCCATTTTATTCTACTTGATTGTTTCCAGCGTGCGTGTGAGTGACAGCGGGCCAAAGATATTAGGAGTGTTTTGGTGGGCCAGGGAGCAGATACTGGCAGAGTAGCTGAAAGGGAAACACAGGCATTAGCCCGTTCCATCTGCGTGCTAGTTGATAGTGGGCTAACTGCCCCATCCCTGGCCCAGACCACAGACACATTAAAAAAACTCTATGCCCACCGAGTGTCAAATCAGGCAAGGTATCACCAAGGTTAAGGTATCTAAAATATATATAGGGTCCAAAAAAGTAATCCATCTCAAATTCCCTCACCAACAGATTAAACACAACTCATTAAATGTAGAGCTAGTAATTCAACAGTTTTACATCTGCTGTTCTTAACACCCATTATCTGGTTTATTTTTACTGGGAACAATCTTCAGACACAAATCAAGGTTTTTCATAATTTCACTTCATCTTGAAAAAATAGTTTGCCTGCAGCCCTCACACCAATAAGATTTTCCATCTGTTTCTAGATGTTGGCAAACTGTTGCGAAGGGATCAGGCCCTTCTTACATGATCCAGGACACGATTTAACCATACACTCCAGCAGTGAACATCTTCTCCTCAGCAAATCGACTCGCTACTTCCTCACTGTGAGTGGGATCCAAGACTCCTAAACAAAAAACACCTCTATGTTATCCTGGCTCAAAAAATGGTGGAACAAGCTCCCGATTGACAGCACAAAGTCTACAGATCATCCACCACGGACTAAATACCCACTTGTTTTGAACGTATGGCTAGTTTGTTGAATTCAAAAACATTTGAAGTGTCATCAGCTAACTAAGTTGTTAGATGGTGATACATCATGGCCACTGACCAATGGTGCCATGAAATCCATTTTGCCAATGGCTAGTTCTTAACTTTATGGCACCACTTTTACATCCTTTTGTCCTTCCACATGTGTGTGCCTTTGAAAGGCTTCCCTCAAACCTACACATATAATTCATTATTTGAATGTATTGAACTGATAGAAGTAGATGTAATCATTTTTAATTGATGCTTTAATATAACTGACCACGATGGCTTATTTTAGTATCGTTTTAGGATGAGTATCACAAGGACAGAGGAGACGGATATTGGATGTAAAAGGAAAATCTGCCAGCGAGTGGCTATTTCCACAAAAATAAAAAGCAAAGGGAAAAATAATAAATTATAATGTCCTTGGCCTTTTTCATATTTATTCAGATGTAAAATAAAGAGACAGCTAACATGATGAAAAACCTTTAATATTATGGAACATTCAAATGTGTTCCTCATATCTTTTTAAAAATAGATTTATAAAATGCAATTCATAATTCAGTTTTTATCGCTGGAACTTAAATTCTCCTTGTTGTTCTCGGTAGTGATAGTATGGTATTACTATAGCAAGAAAAAACCCTCATATGGTTACAATTTCAGAGACACTCTTTTACCCTGCCATTACTGCTGTCCAGATTGTTTCACAGATCATTTTTCATGTAGCCTTGCTCTTATTTAGATAGCACTGGTGTATGGAAACAGGAACGTCTTCGCAGCAGAAACAAAAATGTCCAGGGACATCATCTGGAGGCCATGTGTCAGTTGCCATGGTTTTCTGTACTAAATCATCATCATTAATGACTATCTTGCTCATCAGATTGGCTTTCCAGTTCTATGGTAGGCCTTCATAGAAATGCAAAGGTCATAGGAAGCAGAGGCTGAAGAAAGAGATGTCGCCTGGTTCAGTTTAGTTCACCAGACGCTGCCATATCTCAACTGAAGAGGAAAGATGGATCTCTGCAGGTTGAGTACACATTTAATGAGTGGGTTTCAGCATCATCTCTGTGATAAATACAACCTGCTGTGCCATGTTCAAAAGCAACATGCAAAACGAGATGAAGAAAGCTAGTTCTCAACAAGCATTTGCCAGCAAACTTTAAAATACATTTCCATGTGGCTGTTGAGCAACCTGACTTCATTGGAGGAGTTCCGCAACATTTTAGAATTAAACTTGATTGAATCTGATACACAAGGATAATGAGGCCCCTATGGTTGGTGGAATTCAAAGCTGACTTCTTAAGTGGTGGGATAGGGAAAGTGGCGAGCACTTGAAGTTTGTCATTTTTCTCTGGCTTCTTAACAATCAGAACAGCTTTTCACTTGACAAGAAATGTAATGCTTAATGTTGTGAAACAGGCTGACATCATCATCAGTGACTCTGTAACAGAGGGCAGGGTCTCTCTTGATGTCTACTATTGAGTTGCCAGATGTGACGGAAGAATCCTGATTCAAATCGGGTAAACAGCAAAACCTCTGCCAGATCAATTTTTTACGAGGAAAACTGATCTTCTTAAAAAGCTAACTGAAATAATTCTTCCATTTGAACTTTTTGATATTATCTTAAATGTTCCATGTTCAGCAGAGGTTGAGAATGTCATTTTGAGTCATTAAAATGCTTCATATTCCCACTGAAAGCAACAGCCATGCTACTTTATTGGTCATAAATATTTAAATATGGTTAAAATGTTAAAAGCAAAGAAAGTCCGTTTTTATTCATTATCAAAAGATTGTTTCCATCAGACAAAGCCATGTCAGTTTTGCATAAATACAGGCAATCACATTTTATTTTTTTTAAAGTTCCATTTTTAAATGATTATGTTCCATATTAACATGCAGTAGTCATTTTTGGAATATTTTCCTTCAGTCCATGGTGCACTGCTCTGCTCAAGTTGAAAATCACAAATTATTCACCCCATATAATTATGGTAGGAGGTATTAAAAACCATAACGGACTTCCGGTTACGTAATGCCAAGAGCAGACGCTTGATTTCCCAGCTCCGTCAGACCCGTGATTAAAATAGCCAAAACCCAAGAGATATCCGACAAAATGAACACTAGACTGAATGATATAATCCCCAACTCAATGAACCAGGGCAAGATAGAAACCAAGAAGAACGCTAAAACAGGAAAACAGGAGGAAATTAAAGCTAGCCAAAAGCAGCTAATGCTAACGGACAGCATGCGTAGCATGAGCAGCGAACCAACCATCCATGGAACGATAGTTACGGCTGTAACTACGGTTCTATGAGTCCCGGATGACCGGTGCTTTAAGCACTGGATATGTCCATCGCGCGCATGCGCAGCTCGAGTACCAATAACAACAAAGTCACCTGTGACCCACGTGACACCGGCTATATCAGCCAGTGTCGTCAGAGGATCTGTTCCCAGAATCTTCTCGCGAGCACACAAGAATTCTGAGTGACAGGGAACTCTGGCGGTCATTCGGGACTCATAGAACCGTAGTTACAGCCGTAACTATCGTTCTATTTCGTCCCTACTGACCGCCAGAGGCGGTGCTTTAAGCACTGGATGACTTATACCAACAATGTCATGAAGAATCCAAGCCCTTGCTCACCACTGGAAACAGCGGAGCTCGGCAAAAGGACCACGCCCAAAGAATGGGGAGTGGCAACATTGACCTGATGACAACTGGAGAATGTGCCAGAAGACGCCCACGACGCCGCGGCGTAGATGGTCTCCAGGGGCACCACCCTCAGGGCAGCCCAAGATGTTGAGATGCTCCTTGTAGAGTGGCATCTCAGCCTGGTGGCAGGGGGCGGCCACTGGCCCCGTAAGCCTGTGAGATGGTATCGACAACCCAGTGGGGCAGCCACTGGTTAGAGGGCATAACCTCCTTTAGTGCCGCCAGGGCAAAATCAAGAGTTGCTCCTACTGCCGTATACAGGCAGTAGCCTTGATATACGCCCTTTGGGCACCCCCAGGGCACAGCAACTTCGACGTGCCGTACTCCTGAATGTCAAAGCGTGCCAGCTGGGCAGGCTGATTGAAGTGGGTTTGTGGAAGGACCCCGGGCCGGAATGCCACATTTGCTCAAAGGGCAACGCCTGAGAGTCCCACCTCGGGCATGTATTGTTTATGGAGAGGACATGCAACTCCCCGACTCGCTTCCCTGAGGCTATGGCAAGCAGAAATGCTGCCTTCGTGGGCAGCCACCTAAGCCCCACCTGGGCCAGGGGCTCGAAGGGAGGAGATGATAGGGCATCCGGCAGCAGGGGACGCTGCCGTAAAGCCCCTCTCATAAAGAGTGACACCGACCTGTGGCACCCCGCCATGGCGCCGTCGACCCGAACATGTCGGGCAGAAATCGCAGCCACATAAATTCAGAGTGGAGTGAGAACGTCCACTATCTAGAAGGGACTGTTGTCTAAGCAACAACGTACATGCTGTCCCCAAGGAACACGCACATTCTTGCCCCCCAGTTGGGGTAGAAAGTGCGTGAGTGCAAGCTGCACAGCCCGAAGCTCTAGCACGTTGACCTGGCGCGCACTCTCCTGGGCAGACCGCTGACCCTGAACGGTCCTGCCCTGCCGCACTGCACCCCACCCTGAGAGACATGCACCTATGGTGATGGTCTCCTGGCGGGATGGGATGGCGCCCATGGGCACGCCCACCAGGAGATAGGCCCTGCCCCTCCAGCGTGACAGAGAGTGGAGGCAATGCTGCGACACCCTGACTTCCCTGTGCCACTTGGCGTCCAAGTGAAGGCTGTTCAGCCACATCTGCATGGGGCGCAACGACAGCGGGCCTAAGGGCCCAGCGGCCGAGGCAGCTGCCAGTCTGCCCAAGGGCCGGAGGAACTGAATATAAGGCACCATCTTGCCCGGTAGGGGTGTTGAAAATAATCGTTTCTACAATGCATTGCGATGCGGACGTGGACGATTCGGTCTCGATGCAGTGATGGAAGATAATCGGTTATAGCGTAGTAACGTTGCTTCCTGATTTTCCGGCCTCGGCTTTACTATAACGTTTTTTTTTTCTGTCACTTTAATATCAAATCGGTCGGTGACGCAGAGATCAGGGAACATACGTGACAGCGGCACAGCAACACCAAACACGGAGCAGTCTGCTTTATCCACCAACACAAGAACACCAGTCCAGAACCAACAGCAGAAGGACCCGCTCTGAATCACTCCGTGTCGCTGCGGCTCAGAGACACAGGGATTTATGCTTTTCAAAAATAATCGCGTTACAATCATGTCAGGTTTTTGGTGGATTTAATTAAGTCTTGGATTGCAGAGTATGAATGTCCTCTAGCAATTTTCAGACGATATACGTGTGTAAAGTTTGTGAAGGCAGGAGGAAAAAAGCTTCCGCGATCAACGTCTCCTCTCCGTTCCTCCAAGCCCCGCCCCCTCCCTGCAAATAATGAGTGACAGGCTGATAGTGACCCGATAGAAACGTTATTATTCACTTAATCACTGATTGAGATGATGAAGCTAACTTAATCTCATACATTCATGGGATTTATGTAACAGTAAGACAGAGAATGTAAGTGTGCACCCACATGTCTCTGGTCTGCATCCCCTTAACAATTGTATGTTTTGAGCTGTACTGTACTGTACCCAATATACAAGCTGTTAATAAACTTTTCAATCAATCAATGCAGTATTTTTGTTTTTATAATGCTGTTGTAAATACTCCTGTTGTCTGCTGTGTTCAGACTCAAGTCCTGTGTGTGATGCCACATTCAGGACATTCAGTGTCCTTTTTTTAACAGCAGACCGTTGCTAGAAGCTGCAGCTACACTGCAGAAGCATTATTTTTTTGTTTTTGAGGATGGAACAAATTCACACACAGATATAGGGAGGCTAGACCTATACAATTCATTTATTTTGGTTTATAAATTAATGTCAAGACATTTATGTTATTGATTTCTGTAGCACTTTCTAAATAATAAAAAGAGAGTTCATATGTATTTACTGCATGTATGCATTGATGAAAAATAAGCCATGTGCAGTAATATAGAAAATTGAGGATGCAACGCATTGGTATGAATCGGGATGCATCGGGATATCGAATTGAATCGAATCGTTGACAGGATAATCGTAATCGAATCGAATCGTGAGACCAGTGAAGATGCACAGCCCTATTGCCCGGCCCTCGTGGAAGTAGGCATCCCTCAAGTCCACGGTTGAGAACCACTCCACCTGTGCATATGCAGTGGTCAGCATATAGAATGGCAGCACCTTCGAGAATCTGTTGATTCCTCTGAGGTCCAAGATCGGGCGAAATCCGCCGACTTTCTTGCTCACGAGAAAGTACGCCGAGTAGAACCCCCTGGGCTAAGCAGAGGGTCTTACTGGCTTGATTGCGTGCTTGGACAGAAGGACGGACAACTCTTGGGCCAGAGCTAGGGCCCCTGCCGGATCGCTGACGACTGTCAATTAGACCCAGCCGAAGGCTAGGGGCCGGAGCTGCGGTCCGTACCCCTGGGTTAAGGTGAAAACCACCCAAGGGACGGAAGTACAGACCGCCCAGTAACTGAGCTGCTGCTGGGAAAGCAGCCGACGACCGCCCCCGGGATTTCAGGGCCCAGCCCCCCGGCCCCTGGAGCCTCTTGGGGGGCGCCGGTAAGGCTCTGGGGCACGAGGCCGCCTGGAAGGCGGGCGACCTGGGGCACGAAAGTCATTGGGTCGCGCCGCTAAGACCTCTGCAGACCACCCCTGTAATCCGGCGGCTGAGTGCGGCTGCTAGAGCGGCCCCTGGGCCTGCTGGGAGTGGGCACAGGTCTGCGAAGACCCGAGAGCTGCTGCCTGGTCTGCCTAGCTTGGGCGGCACGCTTCAGTGCCTCCAGGCAGCTGACCTAAACAGCTCCCCTGCCTCGACTGGTATGCTACGGAGGACTCTCCTACATGCCTCCGTTAGTGGTGACTGGGCCAGCGAAACCTGGCGACGAGTCAGCGACAAGGCGTCCTTATACAAAGGTGCGTCAACCGAAGGAGGTGCGTCAGCCGAAGGAGGTGCGCCAACCGAAGGAGGGGCGTCAACCGAAGGGGGGGGGGGGCCGCTAGCCCCTACACCGGGCCCAGGCTGAAGGGCCAAGAGGCGACTTCATCATGCCCCTATCGGCAGGAGCTAGCCGATCCACTTTAGAGGACAGCCTGTTTCTAGTCCTTCTATTGGGGGGAACACACATAGCCATCGCTCCCTCAAGTCGCCGGGAACGGCCAAATTGATCTGGAGGAGGATGTGACAAGGAGAGGTGTCTGTTGGCTGCTGCCAGACGTTCCACCTCAGTGATTCTAGCCACTCTGAGCGCCCGAGGCATGCAGCTACAGCTCATGCAGGCGTTTACCGTGAGAACCTCCCTCAGATGCTCACATTTCGTCCCCACTGACCGCCAGAGGCGGCCGAGGCAGGAGGGGCAGCGGTCGTGGCCGTCCTCGGGCTCAAAAGAAGCCATACATGAATGAGCCATTCTGTAGGTAGCCAGATGCAGCGTAGCCGGGAGCGGGTGCGGGAACACAGCCTTCACCAGCTACCTGCTTAATGGAAAGAGTAGAGCGTTGCTGCTACTCGCCAAACAGAAAGAGGGATGTAATTACACCCACGTTACCGGCAGAGGGAGCGGGAGCGAGAGCACTGCCTTCACCTGGCTGGATTAATAAACACGGCAGTTCAGCGTCTACCAGGAGCGGGGGCGAGAACACTGCCGGCTGAGTTAGAGACGAATGGACGGCTTGGAACCGTAGTTACAGTAGTAACTATGGCTAGTACTTACGGCTTAAAACCGTAGTTACAGTAGTAACTATGGCCAGTACTTACAGAGCATAGAGCCGTAGTTATGGTATTGACTATGGCCAGTACTTACACGGCTTGGAACCGTAGTTACAGTAGTAATTATGGCCAGTACTTACGGCTTAGAACCTTAGTTACAGTAGTAACTGTGGCCGGTGCCTAAAAGTGTCAGCCAAACGGCTGCCCACTGGATAATATAATATTGGGAGGATGAAATCCTCCTTAATGGCCACACATGCAGAGCACACAGCACACAGTGAAGATTGTTCTCTGCATATCATCCTCGAGCTAGGAGTCTAGTGCTAGGAGTCTAGTGCTAGGATACAACGATATAGCGCTACTGCAACCATACCATGCGTTTACCGGGAGCGGGAGCGAGAGCACTGCCCTCACCGGCTGAGTTAAATAATGAAGCTTAACAGTACATGCAAGGTGTTAGCCAAGCGGCTGCTGCTAACAATCAAGCAACCAAGTCAGAACACAATGTTAAGACCAGATAATTAGCTTCTAAGAAAGAGAACAGCCCGCATAGAACCGTAGGCCATGGTTACAGTAGTAACCGCACATGCGGAGTACACAGCACACGCAGTGAAGATGTTCTCTGCATATCATCCTAGTGCTAGGAGTCTAGTACTAGGAGCAGTAATACAACGATCTAGCGCTACTGCAATCAAACCCTATGTTACCGGGAGCGGGAGCACTGCCCTCACCGGCTGAGTTAATAGTTAAGCTTAACAGCAAGGTGTTAGCCAAGCGGCTGCTGCTAACAATCAAGCGACCAAGTCAGAACACAAATGTTAAGACCAGATAATAGCTTCTAAGAAATAGAAAGTACTTACCTTACTCTCTGCATCTAAACGAAAAATGGGTTTAAAATATGACACTCTGGGCTTTCCATACTAAATTGAATGAGGGACACAGCCAAAGCTGGGACTCAAATGCTAATGATAGCTCGGGCACAACGCCACAAGCAGAATTTTCAAAAGAGCATAAGGGCAACTTTATGGGAGAGGAAGCGGGAACACTGTCGTCACCAGAAAGTCTAAGCCAAACAAAAAATAAGACAGCAATCAGGACAACTTGGCTGGGAGAGGGTGCGGGGACACAGCCATCACCAGCAACAAGCTGACACCAACCTGTCTGTCGAGGCTCTGCACAGCGCACAGCCGGCCACAGCTCCTGGAGGACGCGTTAATGACCCGTAGCTCCGACTGTCAGTCACGAAGCTGCACGCGGCCAGCTGCTTGCAGAGAAATCCCTCAGATCAAACGTTCAAACCTGAACGCTGTAGCCATGGTACCCTCGCGCAGCGGGAAGATGAAAGGAACAGATCCTCTGACGACACCGGCTGATATAGCCGGTATCACGTGGGTCACAGGTGACTTTGTTGTTATTGGTACTCGAGCTGCGCATGCGCGCGATGGACATATCCAGTGCTTAAAGCACCGCCTCTGGCGGTCAGTAGGGACGAAATAGAACCAACAGGTGGTGAATCAGAGATGCTAGCGGAGTTGAGAAAACTCAGACAAGAAAACAGTGAGTCCTTTAAGGACACTAAGCTGTCACTTAACAGACTGGAATCGTCCATGACTGAGATAAAACAGCAAATAGTGCAACTGGATGAAAGAATAACAACGGCAGAGAATAGAGTGAGCGCCACGGAAGACAGAAGCATACGTCAAGAAAGGACTGTGGGCTACTTACTCAGGAGAGAGGCTAGTTTAGCAGCAAAATGCGATGACATGGAAAACCGACTTCTGCGCAATAATATCAGGATGTACGGAACAAGATAACCGCACTCTTACACACGAAGCTAAAGGTACCGGGAGATACAGAAATTAAACTCGAAAGAGCGCACAGAGCCCTTGCTCCTAAGCCAAAAGAGTCATCAGCACCGCCGAGATCCATCATTGTGCGATTCCTGGATTTCAGTGTCAAACAAATAATACTGCAACAGGCATGGAAACAACGAGACATTGAATTCGAGGGCCAGAGGGTGTACTTTGATCAGGATTACTCCCCGGACTTGCAAGGAAAAAGGAAGAGAGTACTTGAGGTGATTAAGCAACTGAAGGAGAAGAATATCAAGGCTCAGTCACCATACCCTGCACAGCTGAAGCTTTTCCTGGCCACGGGAGTGAGGGTGTTCCCCACACTGGTAGAGGCACAATCGACTCTGAAAGAGCTTGAGTCAACGCAAGAATTGAGGAACGAGACATACTGGAGAGGGAGTTGACGCAGGACAAGTGGTCGACCCAGGAGAATCGGAGGAGGAACCAGATGCAATTGAACCCCACAGACGTGAGAGCTATCATCCGCGGAGACAACGGAATAAATGACTTAAGGGTCGTGAGTAAAGTGATAATTTGCGAATACAGCGGATATAACAGACTGTGGGGTTGATTGACTCATGATAATAATTTGTCGGACATGGATAATTTGATAAAAGAAGTGAAGATGGAAAGGATAATATGTGTATATGAATAGGGTCTGAACGGGGAGGGGGGGGGAGCAAATACCGCAAACTCTGGCTAGAGTATTGCAGTCAAGGCGACGAGGACTACAAACCAGGGCAACCTGGTGGACCGTTGCATGCGCACTTTGTGCGTTTTTCCCAGAGAGCTGGAGCTCTCTGCCCAATTCATATGGGGGGTGGGATGCCTTTTTTGTTTTCTACTGGAGGCATTCTACCAGGCACTTGGAAGTTCATCATTGTTTATTGCAAAGTGTAATACTGTTCTATTATTTATTGGTTATTATTGTTCAATGTTCAATGTTGTTCGGCAAACATATGTATAAGGAGGATAAGCACCTGGATTTCAATTTACAGTTGGCAAAACACTGAAGTGGGGTTTGAAAGAAAGAACAAGACACAATGCAGGTTTATTAGTTCATTTAAATTACTGGTCATAATATGAATACATTGAATTTCATTAGTTATAATGTAAAAGGAATCAACCACCCCATAAAGAGGAAGAATTATCAGTCAATTGAAGAGATTGAATTGCTCAGTAGCACTACTGCAGGAGACCCATTTGAGTGCAGAGGAACACAAAAAGCTGAGAAGGGAATGGGTGGGGCAAGTTTTCAGTGCCTCATGTGGAGGAGAAAAAAAAAAAGAGGAGTAGCTATTTTGTGTCATAAGTCGTTATGTTTTGTTCCAGAGAAAGTACATGAAGACAAAAAGGGACGCCATGTTTTGGTGGTGGGGACAATTGGGAATGTAAATATAACTATTTTGAATTTATATGCTCCAAATGAAGAAGATCCCGGCTTCTTTAAAGAAACAACACTTCTAGCAGAAAACGCAAAGGGAATAATCATAGTCGGGGGATTTTAATTGTGTTGTGAACCAAAGAATAGACAAACAACCACCTGTACTAGGACCATAAACACGAAAAGCTAAAGCATTATGTAACATGATAGAGGAACTTGGGCTCACAGATATATGGCGCTTACAACATCCTAGAGATAGGGACTTTACATTTTTTTCAAAACTGCACAAGAGTTACTCCCGAATTGACTTCTTCTGTGTCTCCAAACAGGATGCCCATAAAGTCACAGATTGCCACATTGAACCCACTACCATCTCAGATCATGGACCAGTGGTAATGTCAATCAAGTTGGAAGAGGAGAAGTATTATAGATACTGGAGGTTGAATGTTTCATTATTAAATAACCCAGAGGTGGTACAAAGTATAAGAGAATAATTTAATAATTATCTGGAACATAATGATAATGGAGAAGTTTCGGTATCAACAGTATGGGAGGCAGCTAAAGCAGTTCTTAGAGGAAAAATAATTGCCCTCGCCTCAAGATTGAAAAAAGAACGTGAAAAGAAACA
Organism: Gymnodraco acuticeps; assembly: GCF_902827175.1. Lineage (NCBI taxonomy): Eukaryota > Metazoa > Chordata > Actinopteri > Perciformes > Bathydraconidae > Gymnodraco > Gymnodraco acuticeps. The sequence goes on from NW_022989810.1 coordinate 3,836,078, forward strand.
ATTAGATTTAGAAACTTGCATACGAGAGTTGGAGCGAGAACACATACGGACACAAAAATAATCCACCCTGAAAGCTCTTGACTGGTGCAGGCAAGATTTGAGTGAATTATTGACATATAAAGCCGAAGGTGCTTTACGATTTGCTAATCAGAGATATTATGAATCAGGAAACAGAGCGAGTCGGCTATTAGCATTTCAGTTACGTAAAACACAAGCAACCAGGATAGTTCCGAAGATTATGAGTCCCTCCAAGAAAAAAATGGTGACTCACTCTAAAGAAGTAGCGGAAGCCTTTTCTATTTATTATAAAGCACTCTATGACTCGCCAGTGGTAGAGGATAAAGCAGGACAAATTAGAACCTTCCTTGGTGGATTGAATTTACCTAAATTAAGTGAACAAGAGTAAAAAACGACGGTGGAACCAATCACAAAAGAGGAAATTGAAGAAGAAATAACATTCGACGAACCCTAAATATAATGTCAATGGCACGGAAAAGTAAGTGGTCTTCAATGCTTCTCAGCTTAGATGCTGAGAAAGCATTTGATAGGATAGACTGGCTATATTTGGAATGTACACTAGAGAAGATGGGATTTCATTCAGATTTGATTAATTGGGTTAGAGTTCTGAATTCCGATCCGGTGTCAAGGGTCCGCGTTAATGGTTACACATCTGAACAATTTAAATTATACAGAGGGACCAGACAAGGATCGCCTCTCTCCCCACTGCTATTTGCGATTAGTATAGAGCCACTGGCAGAAATGATAAGGGAGAACCCTAGAATCCATGGAATATCAGAGGGGGGAGGAACACACAAACTATCGTTGTACGCGGACGATGTGATATTATATATTAGTGATCCTCTAACCTCAATTCCAACTCTATGGAGTTGCCTGGATGAGTTTGGTGAAGTGTCAGGGTATAAAGTTAATGAATCCAAATCGGAGGCTATGATGTTAGTGGGTGATTGGCCATCTCAATTAGACAAGGTGGTTTCATTTAAATGGTCAGCACAAAGCTTCAGGTATCTGGGAATCATTATCACTCCAAAAACTTCAGTTATACAAGGCAAATTATGGTAGATTAATAACAGAAATAAAATTAGATATGGCTAGATGGGAGATTCTCCCACATTCATTATTTGGTAGAATTTACACTGTAAGAATGAATATACTTCCCAGATATTATATCTGTTTCAGTCTCTCCCCCTCTATGTTCCAGTCGCTGTCTTTAAAATGATAGACAAGTTGATTTCCACATTTATATGGCAAAAGAAGAAGCCTAGGATTAAATTGAAGCTGTTAACATATTCAAAGAATGAAGGAGGCCTCAATCTTCCCAATTTGAAGTTGTACTACTGGGCAGCACAACTGTGTGGTATGGTTGAATGGCTTACACAAAATGGGGAGACGACTTGGTTGGAATTAGAGAAGGAATCATGCCCATTAATGCCTCTTGAGATGCTGCCATTTCTGGGACAAAAGAGCTGGAGGAAACTTGGGGTAGAGAATGAATGGATGAAGTGCACCCAAAAAGTGTGGTCAATAGTGAGAAAAAAAGTGGAAGCACCGCTAACAATTTCAAGGGAGATGGAGATTGCAAAGAATGGGGACTTTAGGCCCAGTAAACTGGATACATGATTTAGGAATTGGGCGCGGAAAGGACTTATTATAATAGACTAAATGTTTGAGTGTGACATTTTTTGTTCATTTAAACAATTACAAGATCAATTTGGCTTCTCATGATTTCTTTAGATACTTGCAATTGAGAAATTATTTAATGTCACATAGAGAATGGCACACACTTAAGCGAACACCCACTTCCATAGAATTGTTACTAATAAGGATTATGAAAGAAAAGAGTGTCACAAAAAATGGTATCACAAATATACAAATGTCTGCAAGGACACATGTCAGGGAATACTTTGGATATTAAGGAAAAATGGGAGATGGAGATGAATGTTATTATTGATGACGACTCGTGGGAAGATGGGTGTGAAAGGGGAAATAAAATAACAAATAGCCCTTCATGGAAAGAATTCAATTGGAAAATAAAAATGAGATATTTTAGGACTCCTCTTATTGTTTCAAAATATAACGGAGTGTTAACAAATTTGTGTTGGAGGGACTGTAAACAGATTGGAGATCACACTCACATTTTTTGGGACTGCCCGAAGTTGAAGTCATTCTGGGAAGGGATTCGTACAGAAATATTGGCCATCTTGAATATTAATTTACCACTAGACGCACAATATTACATTTTAGGAGTAATCCCAGAAGGGGCTATGGATAAGACAAAGGGTTATTTGCTGCATATCCTTCTCTTGGTTGCAAGAAAGATGATAACGATATCTTGGCTTAAACCACTGCCACCCACCCTACGTCAGTGGCGAGACAGGCTACTGATGGTGTTCTCAATGGAAAAAATAACAGCAAGACTCCAGATGAAGTCGGATGTGTTTGTAAATAGATGGACTCCTGTAATTGATCATTTTGGGCTACAATTGTGAAAAGGTGCTATAACGATATAAGGTTGGACTTGAACAAAACTAAGTCTAGTTTATTTTTTATTTATTTGTGTGTTGCCGATTCAATATTCTCTCATTCCTCTTTGTTTGGATGTAACTTTTAAGATACCATGATGTATAATTAATTATCTGTGTTTGCCCGAACTGTAAGTAATTGTTTTGCAAACAATCATAACCACAGCCGTCAAGCCTATAACAACTTGTTGAACTTGACATTGAGAAGAAAACACTCGTGGCTCCATTTGCTCTCATTTCTTTTTCCACCTCAGCGCATGACAAACAAACACATCAGAAGATACCGTGTCCTGCCTGACTCCCACTTGCGTCTTTACACTCCGTGTTTACCAGCCGCCTTTGGCTCAGGACACACAGTACGGCTTGTAACCATTAAGAGAAAGTGATGGGGTAAGCGGAGCCTTGATAAGGAGGTCTTATCTCTATGGTGAGTCAACACAAAGCACTCAGAACACACATACATTGCAACCAGCATCACTTCCAAGAATCAGAACAGATGCTGCTGCACTCTTCTCCGTAAGCGCCCCTCCCCTATAACAGCCCCACTTCCTCTTTTAACCATTCATTGGATTCTGCTTTAGTTATGGACTTGGTCAGAAATGTATGTATATGCTAAAATACAGTCCTTAAGCGACTCTGCCTACATATGTTTTTTGAAGGTTGAGCAGGTTCAGCCAAATCGGTTGCATCAGTGGGAGGTCTGGGATCCAGGAGGCCCTGCAGTCACAGAGGCTTCAGCTGAGGCGGGGGCCAAGGGACACACAGTTAATGAGGGAGAACGTTTTACACTCTTTTAAAGAGGACACTGAGCAGGAGTGTCAGCTTAAGTCCTGATAGAAGAGCATCCAATTCGGCATGGCTCCCGAATACATATACACAGGAATTGTTTCATCAAATCAAGATGTTCTAACATTCAACGTTTAATGTTGAGCACTTTGGCATGATTTTACCCAACCTTAGAAACTACCAAGGTGCACGCCTGTGAAGTATATACAGTTTTACAATTTATTTTGATGTATTGTTACTGGCTGCCACTACACTACTACTCACTCAGCCTTTCAACAGTAGTGTAATACTCTACGTGCAGTATACACTTTTTAATTCATACACACTATTATTTACATCACCTGCTGCTACTTTATGTTTGTTCACTTACTTTTGGAACGCTGTTACTTACTTCTGTTCAATGGATGTGTACTTATTTGATTTTTCTTTATTACTGTGTGCTTGCCTCTATATAATTTGTTACTTTCTGCCTTTCGTGACTGCTGCAACGTTATACATTTCCCTGCTGTGACGAATAAAGGACTTCTGATTCAGAATTCTGACAGGTTTGAACAATAGCTGCAAATCACAAGAAAAGCAGCCATTGATTTGAATATTAGGCTTGGCAATTTCTGCTGAATTCCAGTTTGGCTTTAAAGACCTTGGCTATATAAACTATAATTAACTTTTATGAACACAGAACACAGGTGCAATAGGGTCTGAAGTGAAATGTAGAGATAATGTCTTCAGACCACTGTGTTTGGAGACCAAATGGTGATTGCTGTGCTGCGGTGGAGGGATACAAACGTTTACCTTACAGGCCTTCAGGGGATGAGCGCTAGAAACTCAAAAGACAGATTTTAGATGGATTATGACTTAAGGTGTTTTATGGGAGCAGATGGGACTTGCAAACTTGCAGGCTAGCGCCGACTTGCTAAGAGGACATGCCTCGACTGACTTACTCACTGTTGTTGAAATGAACACAAATCTGAGGGATGGGTCCAATAATACTAGGAGAGTGAAGAAATGGAGGAATGATGGGGAGGCAAAAAGAAAAATTACAGCTATGTGCTCAGTGAGTAACTAAGAGATAAAACACAACAGAGGCTATGAAAACAGCTTTTTCCAAGAAGATATTACCACTCCTTACAGTGAGAGCCTTTTGGCCCACTGTTTATAGTGCAGTTACCGTTCTGTAAAAGTATTAGTATTAATGCTGAGTATTTGAATAAATACATCAAATAAATAAAGATAAGTATGCTTTCAGTTCTCTATTGTAACATGGTGAACTATAATCCACAAAAGCAGTAGTTATAACTCGTTGTAAAACATTGATCAGGATGGATTAGGGCTGTCACTTTCTATTCAAAATGACGATTTAACTTTTCAATTCAACATGTACAGTAGTTACACGCAAGCGCAACAGACTACACAACAAAGGGCAGTTCTTCAAACTCTCTACCACCTACTTTATTTTTCCTATAGTGTGTGGAATTATATCAGGTTCTACATTACAGATGGCAAAATTAACACAAAAAAAAATGTAGCCATCTTACTTTACAAATAAATAAAACCAGATGACTTAGCTGCCAGCTTTGAGGCAGTGGAGTCAACAGAACAATCTCTTCTCATCTGCCATATAACATAATTTTTTAAAACTTGACTCTTTGAAAAATATGAGCTTTGAGCTATAAAAAAAGTGGAAAACAAACCTATTTTACCTAAAATAAAATTACTGCTTTCATGAAACTTTGTTGAAGGGTTACGCCTGGGCCAAAGACTCAGACACAGTTGAACACATTTAATTTTGGATCGGATCCAAAGCACATAGCGGAAACACAAATTATTTGATTGAGCTTTCCGAATGCCCTCCTAGTTTGACGTGATATACTTTAAAGGGGACCTATCATGCAAAATGCACTTTTGTACGTCTTTTATACATGAATATGTGTCAGAAAACACAACCCTCTCTTTTCCTCCATACCCAAATATCTAAAAACGGGGCTGCAACGGATCTGATACAGACTGATGCAAATTTGAAAATTCTCTGACGTCAGGAACGAGGAGCTCCGCCTGTATGGCCAACTCTCCACCTATCAGGGGAATGAGAGGTTGGGCCACGGCCGGCCATTGTCGCTCGAAAGCGCTGGAGACGCTGTAGTACATATGCCAGGCCTGTAAGTGGCGCTGTAGTCTGCCACAAAAGCAGCGGAGAAGACTTCCCGCGCATGGTTGCCATGGTTGCCCTTCTGTTTATTCTCCGCTGTGGCTCTTTTTCTCCCTCCCCGAGGCAAGCGTTTGCGCCTCCTGCTGCTGATTCAATGCAATCCCTCCCCGTCGAGGCAAGCACTGTAATTATCTCCGGTTAGTCCACCAGCAGATGACAAACACCCACCTCTCCGCCTCTTCCAAGGGACGAGGGGACCGTGCGGCAGAGTTTCAGTTAGATTTTCTTTCGCCGGTCAACATGTCCGTTAAAGTTTAAATCTTCCGGACAAAATTAGAAAAGTGCCGGTCAAAGGTCTTCTTTGTTATTTATTGAGCTTTAAAACAAATGAATAATGACTCTATATAAATCATACAAGAATAAAACACGGAGGACGGAGATCTCTTTTTCTCCCCCTCTTCTGAAAACCCAGCAGCTGATCTCAAAGCACGCTCCCCTCTCCTGCAGGGGGGCGTGGTCAGCTGCAGCTCATTTGCACTAAAGCTACGTCACAGAATCAGCCCTTGCAAAAACAGGGCTGGAAAGAGCAAATAGAGCGAAATGTTTGGTATTTTGAAAAAAAAAACTTGATATAGGTACAATATATATGGCCCTACAATATATTGTTCAAATATAGCATGATAGGTCCACTTTAATTCATGACAAGCGCACATGGAGCCCTTCTGTGGGAATTTCCCTAGTATTACAACTTCATTATAGGCCGCATCAGCCAATGGGATTGGCCTGGCCAGGGCTGTTTTAAAAGGACATATGCGCTTGATGGCCGCACAGTCATGAGTTACAGTAAGTGGAGAACCAATGAGGGGAAAATAAGAGGCCTTTTTCAAGAGGTCAAGTAGCTGCCGCAAAACGAACTGTGTGGCGCATTGGGAAGTGCCGCCTCCAATCATATTTAAAGAACCAATAACTAACATACTGGCCTTGGCGAGCCACTCTTGATGCTTAACTGGCCGGATCTGTAATCTGGAAAACCTGAGGCTGAATCAGCAGCAATTGACTAATACAATAATGAGAGCAGAAATGTCTTTATAATTATGACAAGCAAATTCGAAGCCAAGTCATACAAACGTGGAAAAAACGGACAAAAATGTTGGCCAAGTGGCAATATGAACAGCAATAAAGGTCACAGAGGAATTAAGAAGCTCTTATGCAGGGTGTGGGTATGGGAGCATCTTTACACAACTACATTTCTACACGCACAGTCCATGAGACTTTCCACAGCATATCATCTGAGCCATTGGTCTGGCAAAGGTAAACCTGCCATTTTGCTCTTGTCATAAAGAACAACTATTATATTTCTGGACCGCTCTAGACAGCAGGTCAAAACAATATACACTCACTTTTTCTCTACGTTAACAGCGTTTCTACCCATGATTTCCTTTTCAATGAGCGGGGTTGTATATATTTAGATCCAAGTATAGATGGTGGCTGCCAGAATGGATCCCACAGATAACAGAAAGATGGCATGTCTTAGCCTAATGATCTCTCACGAAGAAAGACACAATATTTTTCATTCATTCTGAACATCCATGCTCAAAACAGGCCTGCTTCATATAAATTAGCTCGGCACACATCACACACACATCCTTGACTGAAAGATATGCCGGTTGAATGTGAGTAACAGGACATTTTAATTGTCTGCCAGCGGCCAGATGCGGCATATCTTACCGGCGGCACACTCACCGCATCTGACGGCCAGTTAATAAGCGGTGCAAAAGGCCAGCTTAGCAGAGATGTGTGCAGTGCCGGAAAAGCTGACACCAGGTGAACCATCTTTTGAATTAAAGAGTGGACTCAATGTTATGGCTACTCCCTATCTAAAGCTAAGAATAGAACTAGTCCCAAAAAATATTTCTCAGAGGATAAAGGCCTTTCAAAAGCTGCACAACATTGATTTACTTTTGAGGTTTTTACACTATGTCATGCCTTTTCTACTATAAGTAGAATTTTTTTTAAATGTATGACTGATGTCTTGACATAAGCAGCCTCTGTAGGATTTACTTCATTAGGCAATCAACAGTAAATTAATTTTGGACAATTTAAGTAATCAATTAATCGCTTATGTATTAAGAAAATGCTTTCCATATATTCACAAGGGGTGGGTATGAGTAACAGATTTATCAATCATCAGACACTTTATTTTTCTATCCACAGTTTATTTCTCTCAATGATTTTTAAAGTAGTGCTGCAGGGCCATGACAGTCAAATAAATCAAATATTTTGTATTAATGATTTGCTTGAATCCAAGTATTTTTTCTGGATATTGCTTATTTCATATTCTATTTGACTCCTAGACAATAATGTACAACATCTGTTCAGGGACTACAGATGAAAAATAGCTTCTTGGCCATATAATTAACTCTGTTCACTTTTATAATGTGCACTGTCCCAGTTAAGTACAGTAATAATACCATTTAAAAAAAGATAGTCAGCTCTACAAATATTTCGTTAGCACATTAACCTAGAGAGCTTTGCTAAAGGTAAAATGTAGTGTGTGTTGATGTTACGGAGGAAATGCAATCAATGGAAAACAGGTCAACCAATATATTTACTTAGAAAATGTATGGAGAGTTGCACCTTTTTGATTCGTCCTTAAAAACAAGATACAGATGCATCTGTAATAAAGATAATCGTTACCCATATCCCTAAAATGTTGCTGTTTCTAGATATTCCACTTGAACTAGTTCTACATGGGTGTGTTGCTGTGTGACAAAGCTGAGCATCAGCAGAGCTGCGGCCACAGAACCATCCGTGCAGCGCCCAGTAGTTAGGGCACCACTGTGCAGGGTTATTGAGTTCAAAACGCCTGGTTTTCTTTTTATACATTTAGCAAAGCATGACTGCAAAGGACTATAACCCAGGCAAACGTGACTTCTGCCTACAAACAGTTAACGTAAAGTACACAGCATAAATCAAACCTACACTGTATGAACAAAGCTGATTGAAAACATTTGAGGGCTGCACTTAAAAATAACTTTCTTTGCCAATTACTTACCGTCATCTCCATTAAATCAATAACTATTAATTTTCCGAAAATCCTAAAAAAAATCCACTTACAATGTCCTAAACCCCAAAGTGTTAGCTCATTACTGCTTGTTACAACCAAGAGTCCAAAACACAATAATTATTCAAAATCTGCAACCCATCACATTTAGGGATCTGGGAACCCTTTTGGAAATGTTGTAATAAAAATAATCCACACAACAAATGCATTATCAACACTGTTAAAGGGCCAAGTAGGAGAACAGATTAGTTATCAGACACATATTTGTTTTCTTTCCCATTTTTCAGCTTTTTCCTGGTTTAAATCATGTTGCCGCATTACGAAATCCTAAAAATAATACTGTCCAAATTCAATATTTATTCTGGAAATTAGGCGCTTTCACACCGGAGTACTTTTCCCAGAACCTTTTCACCCCCTTTTCAGTCCCTGCTAGAGAGCAGGTACTTTCATGGGAGGAAGAGGTTCCCATGTCTGATTGGCTGGGCGGATTGCAAACCAAACTAAAGAGTGCTGATGAACTAAGTACACTTTTTTTTTTGTTGGCCTAAATAGTATTTATTTTTCGACACACAACGTATTCTGGTACGTGTGTGTAGTCTTGCCATATGATTACATTTCTGTTAATTGGCAAGGCAATTAATGGACTGATCGTTTCAGATCCAACTCCTTCCATCATATGCTTAACAGGAAAACTAAAAGCAATCAAACAAACCCTACATATCCTGGTCCAAAACATTTGTGACCAACTTAGATTAATTCTACAAGAGGTTGTAGCAACACAAACGAAATGTATGCCAAGAGCTGCAAAAGAAAAATGTCAGACATGCCTACCTTTGGACCCCAGTGGTTATCTGAGCATTATGTCTTAAGCACATTGTATGCATTCAAATCAAATCAAAGTTTATTTATAAAGCACATTTAAAAGCGATTTTTGGTCGGGCCAAAGTGCTGCACATGTAATAAATACTACAATCACTTAAAAACACATTACTACATTCATAATAAAAGACAATAAATTACAACAGATATATAGAAAACACAGGGAAAAGTCATGAGTCGTGCTCCGCTCTGACTAAAAGGCCAGGGAGAAGAAGTGTGTTTTAAGCGTAGATTTAAAAACCCCTATGGTCTGGGCCGACCTCACATGGAGGGGCAGAGTGTTCCAGAGCCTAGGGCCAGCTGCTGCGAAGGCTCGGTGCCCTCGGGTTTTGAGCCTGGTCTTGGGCACTATCAGCAGCAGCTGGTCAGCAGACCTTAAAGCTCTGGCATTGACAGGATAAGATACTGTTTAGCTACTTTGTGGCATCGAACCCGAGTGGATTCCACCAGCTTTTATTAGCATTGACGGATGCAAGCTTCGTTTTCATTCTGCCTAGTGCACATCTGGATATTTGCTGCTCCAGATTAATTAAAAGATTAAAATACAGGCCGTTAATGTGTATTCTTATGCATTAGTGGGAGAGATAAAATCATGATTTAGTCCTGAATTCATCATGTGCCTTCTCTGAGATTTAATAATAGCTTGATGGAAAATGCTCTTTCTGTGCACAGCCAGCAGAACACGCCATGATAAAAAGGGCTTTAGGGATATCAGTGTATTATGTAATGCATCGACAGTGATTTAAGGGGCCCTATTATGCTCTTTGGGTTTTCCCTTTCCTGTAGTGTGTTCTATAGGTTTTTGTGCACGTAAAGGACTCTCCAGAGGGAGTTTTAATCCCACACAATCCCCCCTGCCTGGAAAAGCCTAAATTGGACTCCTTTTTACTTCCCTAACATAGTCACTTCACTCGCGCTTTAGTTATATGGCTAAGGGGAGGGGCATCTTTAAGCGGTTGACCATTCATCACAGAGCCGCACAGCTAACCAATCAGACAGACTGGGCTCTGGTTTCAGACAGAGGGTGAAAAGAGGTGCTGCAGCACAGACAGTATGAGAAAAATAAAGAGCTTTTTGAACATTAAAGCATGGAGACATGTAGAGGCACATAATACAAATATTAACCTGAAAAATAGCATAACAGGGCCCCTTTAATTGCCAGATATCAGGATATGTGTGTGGGTGTGTAGCAGGGTTATTGGGAAATTGGCTGTTGGGCATGACAAGAAGAGATGTTGGTGAAAAGCCCGAGGTGGCAGGTCTGGCATTAGGCCCACTAAGCAGCACATAAACACTATCCAATTTCATGGCAGTGGTTTTAATGGCAGAGTGCCAAAAAGAAGAAAAAAAACACATTCACTTAGAGTCCCCTCTTAGCTACCCTTCCACCGCGACTTCAACATGCGCTTTTACTGCTGGTTATAAGGTTAGCTTGACAGCATGATGCTCACGGACAAAAGTCGTTTGTTTCGCCAAGGAGCATGAAAATACGACAAACGTGCAACGTTAAAAATGTATCTGGTGATTAAGCTGCCTAAAGCCAACCGTCTTGACACAAGATGCAGTGGGTGACATATTCAAGCTCCATTGAGAAAGCAGCATGAAGCGTTCTTTCAAGTTTTTCTCAAGACACTTTTTGGTTTTCATATCCAAAGGCAAGGCAAGACAAGTTTATTTATATAGCACTTTTCAACACAAGGCAATTCAAAGTGCTTTACAAAAAATGAAAGAGATTAAGAAAATGGCATTTAAAATCAGTCATTAAAAAGAAAAGCTAATAAAATAAACATTAAAAGAAAAAATACATGGATAAAAGTTACAGTGCAGTTTAAGATGTGAATAGTTCAATTAAAAGCAGCGACAAAAAGAAAAGTCTTCAGCCTGGATTTAAAAGTAGTCAGAGTTGCAGCGGACCTGCAGGTTTCTGGGAGTTTGTTCCAGATATTTGGAGCATAATAACTGAACGCTGCTTTACCATGTTTAGTTCTGACTCTGGGGACAGAAAGCTGACCAGTCTCTGAAGACCTGAGAGATCTGGATGGTTCATAATTTAGCAGGAGGTCAGAAATGTATGTTGGGCCTAAACCATTCAGTGCTTTATAAACCAGCAGCAGTATTTTGAAATCTATTCTTTGACACACAGGAAGCCAGTGTAAAGGCTTCAGAACTGGAGTGATGTGATCCACTTTCTTAGTGTTAGTGAGGACTCGAGCAGCAGCGTTCTGAATTAGCTGCAGCTTCCTAATAGATTTTTTAGTGAGACCTGTGAAGACACCATTGCAGTAGTCGAGTCTACTGAAGATAAAAGCATGGACAAGTTTTTCCAAATCCTGCTGTGACATTAGTCTTTTAATCCTAGATATATTCTTTAGGTGATAGTAGGCTGATTTAGTAACTGTTTTAATGTGACTGTTGAAACTCAGGTCAGAGTCCATGACTACACCTAGATTTCTGGCTTTATCTGTTGTTTTGAACATTGCACACTGAAGCTCAGTGCTAACTTTTATACGTTCTGACTTGGCTCCAAAAACCATTACCTCAGTTTTATCTTTGTTTAATTGGAGAAAGTTCTGACACATCCAGTCATTGATTTGTTCAATGCACTTACTCAGTGTTTGAATTGGAGCATAGTCTTCTGGTGAAATTGTTACGTAAATTTGTGTGTCATCTGCATAGCTATGGTAACTTATTTTGTTGTTCTTCATTATCTGAGCCAGTGGTAGCATGTAGATGTTAAAGAGAATAGGCCCCAAGATGGAGCCTTGAGGAACCCCACATGTCATATTTGTCAACTCAGATGTGTATTTACCTATAGAAACAAAGTTGTTTCTGTCCTTTAAGTAGGATTCAAACCAATTCAGAACTGTTTCCGAAAGTCCCACCCAGTTTTCCAGTCGGTCTAGTAATATGCTGTGGTCAACAGTGTCAAACGCAGCACTGAGATCTAATAATACTAACACTGAAGTTCTGCCACTGTCTGTGTTTAAGTGGATGTCATTAAAGACCTTTACAAGAGCAGTCTCAGTGCTGTGGTTTGGACGAAAGCCTGACTGGAACACATCAAAACAGTTATTTAAATGCAAGAAATTACTCAACTGTTGAAAAACAACTTTTTCAATGATTTTACCTAGAAATGGGAGGTTTGATATGGGCCTGTAATTGTTCATTACTGAAGCATCTAGATTATTCTTTTTTAAGAGCGGTTTAATGACTGCAGTTTTCAGGGCCTGTGGAAAAATACCTGAGTGAAGAGATTTGTTTAATATATGAAGTAGATCTGAGGCCATGCAAGGCAAAACATCTTTGAAAAATCCTGTTGGAATAATATCAAGGCAGCAAGAGGAGGATTTCAGAAGTTGAATAATGTCCTCTAGGTTTTTATCATTAATCTGATGGAATTGTGTCATGATGTCTGAATTGATGTTAAGTGGAGATAGGGACAACACATTTGCTGTTCCTGATGCAGAGGCACTGACTGCTTGTCTGATTTTCTGAATTTTGTCAGTGAAAAAGGAGGCAAAATCATTGCACGCCCTGGTGGATAGAAATTCAGAGGCTACTGACACTGGGGGGTTAGTTAGTCTGTCGAAGGTAGCTAACAAGGCACGTGCGTTGTTTTTGTTTTTGGTAATGATGTCAGAGAAGAAAGATTGTCGTGCGTTTTTCAATTCCAAATTATAAAGGCCAAGTCTCTCTTTATAGATTTCAAAGTGAACCTGGAGATTTGTTTTTCGCCACCTGCGTTCAGCTTTTCGACATTCTCTTTTTTCTGTTTTCACGGTCATGGCCTTTCTCCATGGAGATATTTTCTTGCCAGACACTTCCTTTAACCTAGTTGGAGCAATGGCATCTATAACATTTTTAATTTTTGAATTAAAATGATCTACTAGCTCATTTACTGAGATGTTGGCAGGGGCAAGTGTGGAAGAGAAATTCTGAGTAAACATTTCCCTAGTGTTTTCAGTTAAATATCGCTTTGTGGTTACCTCTTTTTGAACATTTTTGTGAACAGAAATAGAGCTCTCAAAGAAAACACAAGAATGGTCAGAGAGTGCAACATCAGTCACCACAACCTTAGAGATATTCACACCCTTTGAGATAATTAAGTCCAGAGTGTGCCCCTTATTGTGCGTGGGCTCCGTCACATGCTGAGTCAGTCCATAGCTATCAAGAACACAAAATAGTTCTTTAGCCCCTCTGTCCTGGGGGTTGTCAACATGGATGTTAAAATCACCAACAATGACTAGACGGTCAAAGTCAATACACACTATAGACAGCAGTTCAGTAAAGTCATCAAAAAAGCTTGCACAGTATTTGGGTGGTCTATAGATATTTAGGAACAGAGCTCGAGAGGAGCATTTCAGCCGAAGGGCCACATATTCAAAAGAATCAAAGTTTCCTTACGATGTCTTCCTGCATTGAAGGGAATCATTGAATAGAATAGCAAGTCCACCCCCTTTCTTATGCATTCTTTCCTGACTCATAAAACTAAAGTTGGGAGGGGTTGATTCGATAAGAACAGCTGCATTGTTATTTTGTTCAATCCAAGTTTCTGTTAAAAACATAAAATCGAGATTGTGCTCAGTGATAAAATCATTGATTACAAATGTTTTTCCTGCCAAAGACCTGACATTTAATAAAGCTAGTTTAAGTTTGTTAAACACACTATCAGTCATGTTTTTTGTAACAAGCTGTGGCTGACATGGAATCACTGTTAAATTAGATACACTCACACAAACGTTTGAGCGCTTCCTGTTTCTATGATTCACCGCTCTTAATCTATTACCTATCAACACAGATATCGGCAAAGCTACTGGCAGGCAGGGCCCCGACATGTCCTGGAAAGAGTTGAGAGTGCCATACGCCCTTGAGCCTGGACCCATCACATATCAGTAAGAGTTTGTTGTGAGAGCATTTCATAACATGGTTTAGTCTACTGACTCGTCTGACCAGACCTAGTCGCCAACGGTGACCAGGAAAGACGCCACTGTTCCCCAAACTGTCTTGCATTGTGCTCCTTCCCTTATTTCAAAATAAACAAAGATGGAATACCCACTGGAAAGCATCTAAAATCCTTCCGAAATGAAATATTTTGTTTTGGTGAGAGCCGTGGACTTCTTTGTAGAAGTCTTACTGGCTGCGGAAGGAATCCTGTTTATCAGGCACCAAAGAGAACCACACAGTCTAGAGAAATAATGCCTCTGCGCCACAATAAACACATCTACAGAAACATTATTTATGCCAAATGGTTGTCTATTGTAGAGTGATCACTTGGGAATGCACAACATGGCTACACACTCAGCGACCAAGCATAAAAATAGAGCTATACACAGACTTTGATACAAAATATTTTTAGAATATCGGTTAAAAAGGCACCAGACAGAAACACCACTATGAATGGTTCCTCAGAAGCATTTTTGCTAAAGTGGCTGTGATTGTGTTTGAATGTGTGTTTCCCTTACCTTGCAAACAGTCTCAACGTCCCAGGGCAGGATGGTCTGCAGATCGATGACCTCGCAGGACACCCCCAGTTTCTCTTGGGCCATGTTGGCAACCTCCCTCATCACATGGATCTAAAAAAAGGGAAGAGAAAAGGAAAAAAGCCTTTAAATCTAGTGAGCTATAAGCAGTTAAAAGTTTGAACTAGGTGAATTAAATGCTAATGATCACGAGGGGACTAAGTGTGAATTGAGGCTTCCTATTAGCTCTCTAGTTAAAAAAAAAAAAAAAAACTTATCACAACTCTTTTTTTTGTCTTCGTCCTGTTTTATTTGTTGAACACTAGACTAGTTACCTTTGTTGGCGTTAGGAAATTCTACTTCTAGAGGAAGCAAGTTGCGGCTCACATGTTTAGTAGTCAAGGCAACATTTTTGAAGAATTCTTGTTCATCCAGTAAGACAGAATGCCAAACTAGTGTGACCAGCCAGTGCTGACAGAGAGCCAATAGGCGCGTTCACACCAAAGTACTTTTCCCCGTACTTTTCCCAATTAGTTCCGTTAGTACCCCTTATGTTGCGTTCACACCAAAAAGAGTACGTAGTGCCGGGAACTTTTACCCCCATTTTTAGTGCCTGCTAGAGAGGTGGTACCAAAAAAGTACCAATTTCTATTGGCTGAGCGAATTGCAAACCACGCCCCGTAAAACTCTGAAACCTTTTAAAATGCGTGTTTTCTAAATGGAGATCGGCTAAGCTAACGCAGTATATGCTCCGATCGTCCACACTCACAACAATGGCCTATACAGACATAAATAAACCAGCGACTGTATTCGTCATGACACAGACAGTCTGTGGTTTGTACTTGTTTAACTTTTGTCTAGTTTCTGAACAGATATGAGGAGCTGTGAGCTTGAGTGCTAACAGCTAACGGCTGATGTTGTTTTTCTGTGGTTCTCATTGAAGATGACGTCACGGCTCCGCCTACACTGCGTTACTATAGTTACTGCCCCAGCTACTAAACTGTAATGGAAACGCAGCATTAAAGTGAGCCGGGCCTAACAAGGCCTAACGAGGCCTAGCCATACCGAGCGAAGCCGAGCGAGGCCCTGTAGTGGAAATGCGCCATAAGTGCCGGCACTAAGTACGGCAAAGTACTTGGTGTGAAAGCGGCTAATTCCACTAGTGGAGGAAACTGCTGTCTGATATAAAGGATGTGCATTAAATACTTAAACGGCTTGCCATATGGGAACGTCTGCTACATCAACTTTTGTCCTGTATGTGTTGTGTATTATGTTTTCAATTTAGCAGGCTTGAATAAAAAAATTAACAAAGATGATTGAGAAAAAACATGGACATTTTCACATTAGCAAGTTATTCCCGTAAAATCATCATTGTGTAATTGCTGGAGTCTGTGTATTGGCAGACATTAGGGGCTGCTTTTAAATTAGAACCGCTGTCCATCCATCCATCCATCTTCTCCCGCTTATCCGTGGTCGGGTCGCGGGGGTAGCAGTTCCAGCAGAGAGCCCCAAACTTTCTTTTCCCTGGCGACATCAGAACCGCTGTGACAAATCTAAATCATCCTAACTAAAAGAGTTGTCAACACGTCCAAACGTGGAAGACGCGAGCCCTGGCTTCACCCTCACAAAAAACCGTAATAACTCGGGGCATTTATTACAGAGAAATGGAGCAGTTACATTGTTCCCACACGATTAAAGAGGACCTTCCTGAGCAGTGGTGTAGTGGGGATTTTTTTACTGGAGGACCGCTATTTTAATTAGGTAATCCCAAACAATGCCGCGCACGCGTGCACTCACAAAACGGGCAGACAGGTCCACAGAAACTACAAGAATGCTTAGTCCTACTTTAGTTACTGTACTGCAAAATGCAGACGGCGCTGCGATCAACACACACACAGACTCAAAACCATGGACACACTGGCACATAAGTTACATAAACAATTTATAGGCCTAAATTGCATAAGCTACAGTATTGCAACTAAGCAGACCTCTCTCTCTCTCAATCTATTTAAAACTCATAACAAACAAACAAAATTCCCAAAGTTGTCCTGAAATATATTTATTAAATAAACGAAACGAACAATATAGCCTACTTATGCAAACAACATTGAATCTGGACTTGAAATTATTCTGATTAGGCCTAGCCTACATTGCAACACACACACACACACACACACACACACACACACACACACACACACACACACACACACACACACACACACACACACACACACACACACACACACACACACACACACACACACACACACACACACACACACACACACACACACACACACACACACACACACACACACACACACACACACACACACACACACACACACACACACACACACACACACACACACACACACACACCACACACACCCACACACACACACACACACACACACACACACACACACACACACACACACACACACACACACACACACACACACACACACACACACACACACACACACACACACACACACACACACACACACACACACACACACACACACACTATTTATTTGAATTCCTGCTCTTCTTGTTGATCCGGATCATTTGGCTCTGCTCACCAAGAAGAGCCGGCTCTTTCGGCTCCCAAACGGCTCTTCAGTTTACCACATATTATACCTTTTAATTAAATCAAATGTAGCCCTGTTTTGACTAATTATATGTGTACACATATATCACTTAAATTATTCAATACAACCTTTGTACTGAAGTATTCAAAAGTAAAAATTACATGTTTAATATAAACGATTTGCTGTGGCCAATTGTTTTCATTGCATTTACAGACCCGTGTAACACTCCGATACCACCCAATGAATGCATTGACTTGCTTCTGGAACCACGCTACACAAAACAGATAGCAACACCTATAAAAACTATTTAAAAAAAGGGGCTACTGTATCGACCTATATAAAAGATCCTGCATTTTAGCCATGCCTCATTTCGCTCTATTTGCTCTTTCTAGCGCTGTTTTTGCAGGGGGCTGATTCTGTGAGCTGCAGCTGACCACGCCCCCCTGTAGGAGAGGGGAGCGTGCTTTGAGATCAGCTGCTGGGCTGTCAGAAGAGGGGGAGAAAAAGAGATCTCAGTCCTCCGTGTTTTATTCTTATCGAAGTAAGAAGAGAAGTAATGGGGCAGAAACCCTCCTTTTTACGCAGCGGCCCAGACATAGACATCAAACGGCGACACATATTCAGTTGCCAGTTACTTTGGCATTAGGGCAGGGATATCTAGATACTTTCCAAGGTTTGACATCATGAATTGTGCTACTTTTAAAGCAAGCAACGATGTTTTCAAATCTGTAATCAAAAAGCTCCTCAAAAACACTATCGAAGCAGTTCCTGCTGTTGCTACGTTAGTTCAAACAGTAACAACGGACTACTTTTCTTAGCGGATGCATGTCAATTTAAATCAATACATAAAATTATTTTTTAAATCAATAAAATAATTTTCTAAATCCATAAAAGCATTTAAATTAATATTGGGAGTCATGTCGTTACTTTGTTGAGAATGTGGCCATGTAATAAGCGGGATAATGTGCACAGTGCATAATGTGCCTTCAAGCCGATCTAGATCCCTCCGCAAAAAAAGGAGCAAGAGCCGGCAAGAGCCGGCTCCCGTCGTTCACTTAAAAGAGCCGGCTCTTTGAGCCGGCTCATTCGCGACCGACACATCACTAACACACACACACCCACACACACAGCATTTTGAAGACTGATAAATCCGTAGTGGATGAACAAACTTTCCAGCCCAGTTTCCCAGCTTTGCAGTCTATCCACGGCTTGTTTCCTCCGCCACATCTCCTCCGTCCATACTTCTGGGAAAGGTGAGCTTGAGCTTGTGAGGGAATATTTCTGTCTTTACTCCTAGATATTTGACCTTATTGCCTGTTGACGTTAATAACCAACCCTGACTCTGTTATCTCCTTTAAAGAATGTGCTGCTGCACTTATATGTGGATATTCTCAATTTTATGACCGGTCAACTCTCGGTCACAGAGCCTAAGAGTTGACAGGTGATTCAGTGTCTCCAGATGTTGGGGCTATCTCCAGTGCTCCATGTTGATTAACTCTCTGTAAACTAGTTAAAAGGTCTATCGAGAGAGAGGCTGGTCAGAATTGATGTGGCAACCCACCCGTGCAGTCAGAACCTCTGGCTGCTGTGACTTGTGATGTGAAATTAGAGATGTCCCGATCCGATCACGTGATTTTCAAAAGATTGTAATCGGGAGAAAAAAATCGGGGATTGGGATTTTTTTAATAATTTGATTTAATGTTACAAAACAAAAATTACCATGTTCACGTCTTAACGTCATCCTGAGGCCTTAGTTTTGGTTTAAAATTACACAACATCATGTATGTGTTGCTTCTTTTGGGCTTGTTTTCATAGACCTGGTTGCTTATTTCTTTCAAATCTGGCAACAAGATAGCTGAATTCATCGCGTTGGATGACCAGCCGTTATCTGTTACCTTTTTTTTTTCTCTTAATGCATTGCATAAAGATCGGATTGGGAAAAATCGGTATCGGCAGATTGTCAAAATCAAATGATCGGAATCGGATCAGGAGCAAAAAAAGGTGATCGGGACATCCCTATGTGAAATTCTCCGGCCGATACCACCAGTGTTTGACATCAAAGCTCCAACTCTCCTCGTGTCTCTCTGAGTCCTGACTCTCCATTGCTGCAAAAGTTTCCCTTACAGAGCTAGCCAGGGGAATGTTGCTAGCGCAGCTAACGTTAACGTTAGTGCTAGCATTATCCAGGTCTTTAGGCGGCTCTTCTCATGATGTAGTGCTAGTAGCAGCTTCACTTGTAGCTTCGGTGCTGCTAGCCTCTTTCTTCTTGTGAATTATATTCTTTTTAGAAAATAAGTCAAGTAAAAAATGTTTGCCTGCCATTATAGAGCTTTTTCGTTAGCGTTCTTGAGGGAAAGAGCTGCCGCAAAATCGGCGAGCTGGCTCGCCGTGGGTGTGTCACTGACACACCCCCAGCTCGCCGCGGGGTCACGAGCGTGATGACGAATCATAATTCTTTAAGGAAATCGTTTTTATTTTGTATTATAATTACTGTGAAATGTATTATGTTTTTGTCATTATTACAACAAATACACACTTGCAACTGATAACTGGCAATGATTTTATATTTATTAGATTATTAAAAAAAAGATCATGCTCCAAATAAGTGGGGGTACGGCATACCCCCGCGTCCAACGCCCACTACACCACTGTTCCTGAGGGAGAAATAATAGATGGAGGGACTGATAGTCCAGGGGAAAAAAGGTCCTGTTTGGGTGATCAGAAGCTAAGGACTCATCCTTCCCCTGCACTCAGTGAAAGATGTTTTCTTAACTCTCTGATGGACGAGGCGAGTAATGAGTTGGAAGGGACAAGGGTGGCCTTTTGCTTTCCACTACTTCACTGGATCCTCGTTCTTCTCTATCCACTCCAACAATAATACTCTAATGGGTTACTTTTCCTTCAATGCCCTCGAAAGCCCCCTCCCGTGCTCCAGGTACATTGTGACCTGGATAAGCCGGTTTAAGTGGACCGGGCGCAATGAAAGTCGGAGGATGACTCCCGGGGAGTTCCAGGCAGCTTGATACGGATCGGCAGGAAATAAAATCCCTCGGATGAAAAGAGAGGCAACAATGGAAAGCGTGCGGCGTGAACACATGGAGAGCCGAGAACGGCCTTGATGATGTGTAGATGTTTGTGCAGATACAGCCGCAGACTGCCGGCTGGGAGACCCCACTGGGACGGAGTGGGATGGGGGCTTTTGATGGACTTAAAGTTAATCCGTCGCTAGCCTCAGTGGCTTTAAACGTCATTTAGCGGGGATGAGAGTGGACTCCTTTTTTTCCAGAGGCCATGGAAAATGATGCAAAGATAGCTGATTACTTAAACTCCTCACCCACAGAGTCTGTCAATGATGCACAGAGAAACGCCTACCTGTGTCCCCCAGGCAACAAGGGTGACGTCACTTCCTTCCTGTACGATATCGGCCTGCGAGAGTGGGATGGTGTAGGGCTCCACGGGAACCTGCTCCACTGGGGAAACACAGACACACACATTCACCGTCAGCTACTGGCCTCATCAACAAGGCCTCATTCATGTGAGCACATCACATCTATTTTCATACACTAAAACCTTGATCATTCTTCTGTATATTTTGCACATGTAATCAGTGCTACTTCCTTAAAGACTCTCAAATTCTGATACTGAACCTATTTTATTTTTCAGAGAAAATATATTCATTATGGGATGTCATCAAATGCCGTTGGCATGGCGACAGATCATTCGCCATCAAGTTAGTTCAAAAGTTTGCAGTTCAAATATTCTGCTGCTTTTCCAAGCCTTTTTACTTTATTTTCTCATCACACATTCAAGCCCCCAGTGTTCATGTATCATTTCAATCTAAATTATTCACTTTCTTCTTACACATTACATTTCAGCATAGCAGTTTAGCGTCAGCTTTTCAGCATAAAAGCATTCCCACTAGCAATTTCTTCAGGAATTGCATTCTCTAGTTTGGATATAATATTGGTGTTACATGGGTATAATATGGGTCTAATAACATTCTTCTATGGGTATAATAACAGTGTAAGATGGGTATAATAAGGGTGTAACGTAGGTGTGATACAGATGTAACATGGGCGTAAAACCGTAATAACATGGGTGTAATTTGGGTGTTTTAGAGGTGTAATGTAGAAAATGGCTATCAATTAGTTTTCCAAAATAATAATATATGAATGCCCATTCAAGGGTAAAACATGTTTTATATTAGCTCCTTTTATTTAAATTAATTCCTGTTTATGTATGCACCATTGTACATCAAAGGCAAATTCCATGTAACCCTCCTCGACAGTAAAGCTGATTCAATGACAGATTAATATCCCAACATTGCAAACACATCAAATGCAGGCTCACACACACCTAAACTTTGGTCCATTGCGAACACTGTACACCATGTGGTTTTCATGTCAAACCTTGAATCGAGCAGACCCTAAATGATAGACTAGATGACAAACTGTTGAAATGACAAAAAAATTCCGACTCCAAAACGTTTTATCTGGCCCGATTCAAATGCTCTTTTATGCTTTTTCCAGGACCTCATCTCTCACCAGAGACCCAATGTTCCTTTTATCAGCATAATTTCATGCATGACCTCATGATATCTGTTGCCATATACAAGCCCATAACTAAGATTAATCTGAACAACAAAACATTGCTAGGGTGGAATATCTATCAGAAAAAGGGGGGCCTCTGCACCAAAAAGGAGGCCCTGCAGCGAACCTCTCTTTGAACTGGAGTCCAAGTGCATGGAAGTATATGTTTGGAATAATAGTGTTTTGGAAAACTAGTGAATGGTCATGGAAATCATTATAATGAAAAAAGGATTATCATGAACTACCATCACTTTAAAACATGTGGCTTAATAGCAATGTGTACATTGCCCAGAAACAACAAGTTATCACTAAATCTGGAATACCTTTGAATCTTGTTGACCGAGATGGCTCTGGCTGCAAAAACACAGGGCCTTAAAGTGTGAGCGGACATCGAACCGAAACTGCTAAAAGCATTCCGACATCGCAGCACATGCAAGTCAACTTTACAATTACGCAGAGTAATTACACTCCGGGGAAACGCTGGGTTTGAGACCTTTCTGGAAACCTTGAATGACTTCCATAATCCTTTCAAGCCTTTGAAAAAGCCATAAAGGAAAGAAAAATTGCCCATCTTACGACTCACTCGCTGTATTAAAACAACATAAAAGGGTTGAGTGAATCACACGCAACTCCTGATTTAGGCTTCCAGGGAGAGACTGAAAATAGGCCCTGAGAGGGGAATAATAGCATTTAGAAAAAAGTTCAAATTGAATTATGAAAACTAGGTTAAGGTTTATTGGCCTCTGCAAAAACAGCATGGCCTTGATGAGATAAATGTGTGGTTTTTGTCCTGTGTTGCAAAAGAGAGGCCGCTGCAATTAAAAACATGACTTCATATCCATACAGAGGCCATTAGAGGCATGCGGAGAGAGCACGAGAGCAGGTTCGCTTTGCCCCATAGGACATTTAAATAACTCCTGAAAGACTACCAGAACTAAAACCCCCAGTGTGAACTTGGTTGCATGGTTACTAAAAAGTTAAGGCAAGTGAAATTTTGGATTTTTTAATGCCATTCTGAAAGAAGTTTTAGACAAACTGACACTATACACTTAAGTGATAGCGTTGTTGAGTTAACATGAATTAACGATGTAAAGTGTACATTTAAAAGAATGAAAATAAAACGTTCTTATCGATATTTAAAATGAAAAAATGTGGCCCCTCTTATTTTTCAGTGAGGATAATATTGTAAGATATGATTATGATGAGATACGATAGCCCCACAAAATGCCTATGTCACAACATGTCTGTCTCAATATGCCTATGAAAATTAATTAATTCAAAGCTCTAGAAAACAGTGCATGTGGCACGTTAGCAACCGTTACAAGTTCGACATATTCAAGAAACTATGAAGAATTGTGATGATTAGAGTCAATCCTCTTGTGCCAAGAAGTGATTTTAATATCAGACTGTACTGTCACATCCTAATAAATGTTTTGGACAATAATCTTTAAACTGATGCCATGATTAAAACAATCTCAGCAGTCGGCTGTAACATTTCTCATATGGCTCTAATCAAACTAACAAAACTTGTCAAAAAGATTTGGCTTTGGGTGGCAGTACCAATCTGTTGTGGTTCTGCCTTTTATCACTATAATGAGTTTAAAAATCAGCTCTAAGCATATAAGGCTGTCTTTATCGTTACAATTGCAGCCTGCAATAACCAAAATTGTAAGAAAAAGACAGCATACATTTCTTACAGTTATGGAACATTTCGTTGCTAGCAAGCAAACAGTGCATTTGCAAACAACTTACTAAATATGTGCGTTGTTAGTTCTCCCATCCTGATCAATTAAGGCCTTATTTTAAGATTTATTTTGAAGCCTTTTAAGGATCTACAACAGTAATCCTCCGACAACTTCGAATGAATATTTCAAAGATTGGTGTTTTGTTAAAGCAGTATTGTCAGTTGGGTATTATTAATATAGTCTAAGACGAGTCTTGGCACAGGCTTGAATTGTATTGATGCATCTATTATATGTTGGTATGGGTCCATTTGGAAATGCTGCCAGCAATACCTCTCTTTACAGTGATGTAAATCACTTCCCAAGGGGCTAATAAAGTAAGATTGATGTGCAAACACAAATGCTGCCAAGAACTCCACCAGCACTTGGCTGTCCTTTTGAACCACATCCATCTGAGACATTCTTCTCTTATTATTATCATACTCAGTGACTTGCTCTGACACAGTGCTAAACATGTTCCAACGCACATGATCATAGTAAGACCAATCCAATTTCATTCATTTCACAGCAACTGACTCTAACAAGGCTTTGATGGATGGTTGAAGCCTCCATAGCTGATCGGTATTAAAGAAACCACAAATACACCAGTATCTGCCCTTATGCTTTCTGATATATTTTATGGCAACACTTTTCTGTTTCATAACAGTTGAAAAAGGCAAGAAGTTATCAATTACTATATAACTATTTACTCCCAGTGAATATTATAGATTCACACAGATCTTTGAAATGCTGACATTCCACAGCACACCCCTGTTGGACTTCAATTTATTGTTTGACATGAAAACATTAAATATTTTTAGAAATAAATACTTTTGTTGCATCGTTGATAGGTCACACACCTGTTTCAGTAAGTATCCCTTTAAGTTAAAAATAATCAAACATGAAATATATGCATACATCAGGGGTCGGCATCCCCTGGCATGCGTGCCACCATTGGCATGCGGGACCGTAACCAGTGGCACACTAGGAATAAGTGTGCAAAATATTTAAATTGTATTTTCGGATCCTGAACGAGACCGCCGGCAGAGCGCGTCTCCCCCTGCAGAAGGAAGCCATGCACGCAACGCAGCGCAGAAGGATAACTTATAGGCCCCGCTCTCTTTAACTCCAGTCGACTTTCTGCTGCTTTCCTCCATGGTGAAACGACCAGGGGTGTAGCGCACTTCTCACATTGCAGTACCCATAAGGAGCTGTACATGCCGCAGTTTTTGCGTGGATGTGTCTTTAGTTGAAAAACCAGTGGCGATCTGCTCATCTGTCATCGAAAATAATATGCTACACAGGGCGGACTGGCCAACTGTGTGTTCTGGAGAATCACAGTAGCCTACGTCCGGTCGTCAGCGAACCGAGCCGGTCGCCAGCGGGCCATTGACGACCAGACTCGTTTGCTGACGGCCGACACCGCCCTTTAGAATAGTTTAATGTCATTATACATGTACAATGAGATAAATGCTTCTCCCTTTCAAGGATGCCATCAAAACAAAAACAAAACATCACAACAAATACACGCAGCATACATACTTAGGAATAAGGGATAAAGGAATAAAGAGTAAAGTGCAGTAATTATTTCCAGGAGTATAAAAATAAAATCTGTAATGTAATAAATAATAATAGTGTGTATTTATAATAATAATAATAATAATAATAATAGTAATGATATATATATATGTACAGAGTCACATTGATTCACATGTCAGGTGTTAAGAGCAATGATGGCACCGATGTTTGTTTTGGATTTGATACACCATTGCGCCTGCCGGAGGGCAGCAGGTTGAACAGGTGAAAGCCGGGGTGTGAACTGTCCTTAACAATGTTTTTGGCTCTACCGAGGCAGCCGATGATCCTCTGTGCTGCTTTTACGACTCTCTGAAGCCTCATCCTGTCGGCCTCATCCTGTCGGCCTCAGTGCAGCTGGCGTACCAAACTGTGATGCAGTATGTCAATAGGCTCTCGATGGTAGAGCGGTAGAAGGTCACCAGCAGCTTAGTGGCCAAGTTGTTCTTCCTGAGCACCCTCAGGAAGTGCAGACGCTGCTGGGCCTTCTTGATGACAGCTGTGGTGTTGTCCTTCCAGGAAAACTTGTTGGTGATGAGGACGCCGAGGAACTTGAAGGTGTGGACCCTCTCCACACACTCGCCGTTAATGTCGAGGGGAGCGAGGTCGGTAGTATTCCTCCTGAAGTCTACGATGATTTATTTGGTTTTTGTGGGGTTCAGTGCCAGGTTGTTCACTGAACACCACGCTGAGAGCTTCAGTACCTCACTCCTGTAGGCCGACTCGTCTCCTCCTGAGATGAGCCCCACCACAGTGGTGTCGTCAGCAAACTTGACGATGATGTTCTCTGGGTGGGCTGGACTGCAGTCGTGGGTGTAGAGCGAGTACAGGAGAGGGCTCAGCACACAGCCCTGAGGAGAGCCGGTGCTGAGAGTGCGGGTGGAGGAGTGATGGGGGCCAAGTCTCACACGCTGGGGGTGGTTAGTGAGGAAATCTTTGATCCAGGAACAGGTGGGTGGGGGAAAGCCTAGGTTTGACAGTTTGCAAACTAGAATGTCCGGGATGATTGTATTGAACGCTGAGCTGTAGTCAATAAAGAGCAATCTGACATAGCTCCCACGATGCTCCAGGTGGCTCAGTGCAGAGTGGAGAGCTATGGCTATGGCGTCTTCAGTGGATCTATTTGCTCTGTAGGCAAACTGGTGTGGGTCGAGGGTGGGGGGAAGGCAGGCCTTTATGTGATGTAACACCAGCCTCTCAAAACACTTCATGATCACAGGTGTGAGTGCAATGGGGCGGTAGTCATTAAGGCTGTCTGTGGTTGCTTTCTTAGGAAAAGGAATGATAGTGACAGTTTTAAGGCAAGGTGGGATAACAGCGAGTTTCAGGGAGAGATTAAAAATGCTGGTGAAGACCTGTGAGAGCTGGTTGGCTCACGCTCTGAGCTCCTTCCCAGGTGCTCCTTCCCAGGTGCTCCTTCCCAGGTGCTCCTTCCCAGGTGCTCCTTCCCAGGTGCTCCTTCCCAGGTACTCCTTCCCAGGTACTCCTTCCCAGGTACTCCTTCCCAGGTACTCCTTCCCAGGTACTCCTTCCCAGGTACTCCTTCCCAGGTACTCCTTCCCAGGTACTCCATCCCAGGTACTCCATCTGGA
The DNA here is from genome assembly GCF_902827175.1 of Gymnodraco acuticeps. Classification (NCBI taxonomy): domain Eukaryota; kingdom Metazoa; phylum Chordata; class Actinopteri; order Perciformes; family Bathydraconidae; genus Gymnodraco; species Gymnodraco acuticeps. The sequence continues at coordinate 3,863,029 of NW_022989810.1, forward strand.
CCAGCAGCCTTCCTGGGGTTCACTGCTTTGAGCACCCGTCTCACATCATGCTCCTCCACAGTAAGTGGGGGGGTGCTGGAGGCGGTTGGGGGCTGGGGTGGAGTTGCTGATTGCTGCTGTGGTGTCTCGAAGCGAGCAAAGAAGCAGTTCAGTTCCTCTGCTAGCGACACGCTTGAGTCCCCAGTTGCTGTGTCACACCCCCTGTAGTTGGTAATGTTCTTAATGCCCTGCCACACCTGCCTAGGGTTGTTGCTTGTTAGGTGGTCCTCAATCCTTGTTTTGTAGTCTGTATTGGCTTTTGTAATTCCTCTCCTCAGGTCGAGTCGAGCAACACTGTAGAGAGCTCTGTCCCCTGACCTGAAGGCTGAGTCACGGGCCTTGAGCAGCATGCGGACCCGGCCAGTCATCCAGGGTTTCTGGTTTGGGAAAACCCTGATGCTTTTTACCAGTGACGTTGTCGATACAGTATATAATGTAGGACAGTACTGTCTCTGTGTAGGCTGCCAGGTCCTGGTGTTGGTGTTCAAATACATCCCACTGGGTGTGTTCAAAGCAGTCCTGAAGCTGAGCAAGTGCATCCTAAGGCCAGGTTGTAACATACTTTCTAGGTGGACTTGTTCTCCATCTAATGGTCTCCATCTAATGGCGCGTTTCCACTGCAGGCCTCGCTTAGTTTGGTTAGGCCTTATTAGGCCCGGCTCACTTTAATGCTGCGCTTCCATTACAGTTTAGGAACTGGGGTAGTTACTATAGTAACGCAGTGTAGGCGGAGCCGTGACGTCATCTTCAATGAAAGCCCCAGAAAAACAACACAGCCGTTAGCTCTTAGCACTCAGAGCTCACAGCTCTTCATATCTGTTCAGAAACTAGACAAAAGTTAAACAAGTACAAACCACAGACTGCCTGTGTCATGGCGAATATAGTCGCTGGTTTATTTATGTCTATATAGGCCGTTGTTGTGAGTGTGGACGGTCGGAGCATATATAAGGTTAGCTTAGCCAAGCTCCATTTAGAAAACACGCATTTTAAAAGGGTTTTTCGCCTGCCGTCTGTTTGCAGACTTGTCAAAGCATTAATTCATGGTTTTTACTAACCGGTATCAGTATGTTGTTACTTCGGCATCATTTTGAAACGTGTATTACAATTAAATCACGGTCAAATATGTTCATCTAGTTGTAGTTGTAGCCCTCTTGCCAGCGATTCTCTCTCTAGTTTAGCATACTCAGCCTGGTTGTTCCTGGCCCTAGAACCACGATTTTATGGGGCCAGAAAAACTGTGAATTAGGACCCGCTAGCCGGTACTAGGCCAAGTGGAACCGCAACCAAAAACGGGCCCCACATGGCTAAGCACGCTTAAAGCGAGCTACCCACTGCAGTGGAAACACGCCATAAGGGGGGTGTATGCAGGGGTCAGCAGCGGGGAGATATGATCTGACAGGCCTAGGTGGGGGAGAGGTATGGCTCTGTATGCGTGCTTGATGTTGGAGTACACATGATCAAGAGTGTTTTTCCCTCTGGTCGGACACTTGACATGCTGGTAGAATTTAGACAGGACAGATTTTAGGTTGGCCTTATTGAAATCTTCTGTAACAATGTGAACGCCATTGGGGTGAGCTTGCTGTTGGTGGTTGATGGTGTTTAGCAGGAGGGAGAGTGCAGTGTTGACGTTAGCTTGTGGTGGTATATACACAGCCGTGACAATCACTACAGTTAGCTCTCTAGGTAGAAAGAACGGGTGGCATTTAACCGACATGAACTCCAGGTCAGGAGAGCAGTGATGGTCAATGAGGATGCCGTTATTACACCAGTTGTTATGTACGTACATACAGAGACCCCTTCCTCGGCTCTTACCAGAGTCCTTGTTTCTGTCCGAGCGGAGTAGTGTGCGGCCTGCTGGCTGCATGCTAGCATCGGGGATTTGTGGATGAAGCCAGGTCTCCGTGATCACAAGTAAACAACAGTCACGAACGTAGGTGTTTCCGGCGAGTTGTAATTCCAGATCGTCCGTTTTGTGCACTATGGACCTGGCGTTGGTGAGGTACATACTCGGCAGGGGAGGCTTGTGTGGCTGATTCCTTAGCCTCAACAGGAGACCGGACCGGCAGCCCCGCTTTTGCTTCCTCTCTCTCTCCGCCGTCTACGCCGCCTGCCTGGCCCGACAACAATCCACGGGGATCCCGGCGATCTCGCTACCTCGTCTGGGATGTTGTGATCGCGTTGAAATTCCCTAAGAACGAGAAGCTTGTGTTGGAAACCAATATCCAGTAGTTCCTGACGATTGTAGCGTATGTTCGCATGAGCGAACGCAGTCATACAACATATACAAACATATAGTAAATAGCACAAGAAGAGAGAGCTTTATTTATTTAACTGTTTGAACTGCTTCATGTAAGTTGCGCTGACAGGCGACAGAGGTCCACAGCTTCCCCGCAGCGAGGCTCCCCCGTCCTCCAGTTGACAGTTCACGAGCGCGTGAACTGCTTCCGAGGTCGGTCTTATTTCTTAAGGTGGACTGAACCATGAGTGTGGAGTAACGTTGTATCTTTCATTTAAATGAACTGTAACCTTCACCCAGGTATGTAACAGCTGTTCTCAAATGAACATGTGAAGTAAAGTTTAATATTTATAGTTTTATAGATTTATAATGAGTTATAATGAGAGGTGATCAACGTGAATGCTCAGGTTCTACCTTAACACGCAGACACGTTGCTTCACCATGAGCAGAAACCTTTATATATACAGTCAATGGCAGAAACACTGAAACTCTGAAACTCTTGTTAAGTTTCTCCATCGTTGTGTACAAACTGGATAAAACGCGGGCTTTTTGTTGTTGTTCAGGAGTTGATCTGTCTCTGCCCCCGCCTCGACGTAAGCGTGACGTATGTGGTGCTTTTGCTCTGGCCGGACAATTTTTTGGTGCTTGAAACGAACCGGATTCCGGAGCTAAGAGGCTGCTCCGCTGCTGTGTGAAGAGGAAAACCCGGTGCTTTTCAAGCTCCAGCTCCGAACCGGCCCTGAAACACCGTTGGTGTGAATGAGGTATATGAGGGAGTTATGAAGATTGGGGTCAATCCTTTTGTGCCAGGGAATGGTTTTAACATCAGACTGTACTGTAACATCTTAAGAAATGTTTTGGACCATGATAGCTAAACTGATGCCATAATTAAAGCAATCTCAGCAGTCGAGTGTAATATTTCCCAATCTCATATGGCTCTTATCAAACTAACAAACCTTGTCAAAAAGGTTTGGCTTTGAGGCTGGTGGTACCAATCTGTTCTGGTTCTGTCTTTCATCACTATAATGAGCTCAAAGCACCTCTAAGCATATAAGGCTGTCTTAATCGTGAATATCAATATTTCGTAGCGTAGCCAAGAAAGCACTGTTTTGCAGCAGCTGCCAACATCTGCTAAGAGTTCATTACAACTTTGCTGGACACCTTTTAGCACGGCAGCCTGCCAAAAGCCAAGCTGGCGTTCGCATTGATGTTCCCTCCACATAGGGATGGGATGGGAGAGAGGACTCATCTGGGCACTGTCAACACTTCACAGCCCATTTAGACGCTCTGCTTCACACTGATGTTTGTTTATCTTGCCTCACACCTCTATAAGAGAGAGCATTTGCTATCAATCAGGTGCCAGGCAAACAGATCGAGAGCCACAGAGGTGCTACGAATCTAACAAGTGCCCGGCAGCATGTCGACGTCAGATTTATATTCTCATGCAGTGCTGCTTACCAGCTGCTCTGTACAGGATCTTGGGCTCAAAGAATATGCAGGGGTTCTGGTCCGCGATGCAGGAGAGGAGCAGCCCCTTGGCCTGCACTGGGCTGCGAGGGATTACAACCTGAAGAGCACATGACAAGCTTTATTAGACGGTGCAGTGATGTTAAGACAATCTCATAACATAGGTTCCCATGTCATTTCATAGAGTGTAATGTAGAATGCTTCCAAAGATAGATAAACGGTTTGAATGGGCCAAATGCGATCGACTTGAATCCAGCCAACTTGAAGAGGGGCGGCAGCAGCTCAGTCTTTAGGGACTTGACCTGAGTGTGGGCTGGTAGCTGGAAAATGCCAGATTGCCTTTCTGGGAACTGCCGAGGTGTCCTTCAGCAAGACACCGAAGCCCAATCGCTCTACCACCTCTCTATTAGTGCATGTATAGATGTGTGCATATCTGGGACTTTGTTTGTAATGGAAAAATAACACCAGAGTGAGAAGTGAATTTCCCCTTAGGAATAAATAAAAGTCTTAATCTTAATTGTGAGTAATAGCGTGTTCGCAATATATGCAAAGCTAACTGTTCATGTGACATGATGACATACAATGTCAATGCAAAGGGATAAATAAATGCCAATCAGACCCGGCGTTGCAAATACATCAGAAATTGAGTAAATAAATATTGTATCCGTCTGTTTGCATCTCTCATCCATGATAAACATCCTAAATGCCAGTGAGTTTAGAGAGTATGATTATGCAGATATCTATGGAATCAACAATAGATTCCTGAGAATAGCCCGATTGGTCAATTCTCAGAAATCAAGCATTTAAAAATGGTTTTCTTGTCATCTTGCCGGGAGACATGACATAGCATGACAATCAGCATCATGATGTAGTTATTTCGGCATCCGTTGATCTGTTGAGCACACATCTGGTGTGATCACATAGCATTATGACTTGATACAGAACTGTTTAATATACAGTATGGACTAATGCTGACAGAGAAAGGATTATAAACTCTTCAAATCCTCCTTTATCTTTTTGGCATTGTGACTTTGTCGGATATTAAATCTAGTAATGGTATTTAGGACAGAATTGGGGTCAGGGCACTGGGCCGAGCTGAATCCAGCCTGTCAGACAGAGTGGGGGGACTGAGTCTAAGATGGAGCCAGCAGTGATGATAGTATGCACACAGATCAACAGTTATCAGCCTGACCTTTGCTGGGAGACAACCGGTGTATTGCTCTCAGTGATGGTTACGCACAGAGGATGAACAGTAGCTGTAAACCATACAGTCATTCCCCCTTTGTGGCGTATTAGAGACTTCGATATTATATGTATGCTTAGCAATAAATAAAAATCAGTAAGGGATCTCATGTCCTGACATTTAACTTATTTGCTTTATGCACATGCTCTGAAGGCCATCTCAGTGATGCCATCAGTGTTGGGAGAATACTGTATCGTGTGCCATAACTCTATGGGAAGTTAGGATCTCTGTGGGTGAAATAATTATTTTCCCCTTCAGGCTATATTCACATATAGAAACTCAAAGTAGCAGGCTCCCTCCTGCCTTTTTTAAAAGCCTGAAGAATGCAGGTGTGTTGGGGGCACTGAGCATTATGCTTATTTTCAGCTATCATATTTGTATTTTGTGTCTCTACTGTGACATGTTTCCATGCTTTATTGTTCAAAAACGTCTTTATTTTTCTCATACTGCCTGTGTTGCAGCACCTCTTTTCACCCTCTGTCTGAAACCAGAGCTCAGTCTGCTCTGATTGGTTAGCTGGCAGGTTGAGTTGTGATTGGTCAATTGCTTAGAGATGTGTCAGAAATGTACCGCCACTCGCATACAATGTGTTTGAGTGCTAGCCAATAGAAGCGCAAGTGTGGGGAAGTGTGTGGGAGAGAAACTCCCTCTGGAGGGATCCCAAAGGGAACTTTGGGATTTTAGCTTTTACATGCAGAAAAACCTATATGACACAGTACAGGAAAGGAAAACCCCAAAAAGCATAATGTTTTCTGGGGAGAGACACGTCATTGTCAAATTGATTATACAAAGAAATATAAAGAAGGAAACAAATACATGTCAGAATCTGTCATGAACAACATGGCTGACCTTAATGCCGGGGCAGTGGGCGAAGAAGGCCTCAGGGCTCTGGGAGTGGTACAGCGAGCCGTGGCCTACACACCCCCACGGGGCCCGGATGGTAAGGCTGCCGCAGTCGAACAGGTTTCCAGATCGGTAGCGGTACTTGGCTGCTTCGTTGACTATCTAGAAAGAGACCAACATAATTGAGGTTTAACACAACAACACATTATTAGTTGACACCTGACGATGAAACTGTATGAACCTTTGGGACACCGGGGTACTTGCAAAAGTAGAAGAAGCTAAGTTCAGACGCTAAAGACAACGTGTTTAAGACATGGGCAAAATGCTTTTTAAAAAGGATATGAATAAATAAAACCAAATGATTGGACGTTGGATTGAGGCTTCCTCCTAAAAAGTAGAACTAAGTTTTCCTCCCTGATACCCAAGTGGGCAGTCAATTCAGCTTTTATGTATCTCTCAGGTCAGTTTAGACTGCAGTCAAGTGAAAGTGCAGAAGAGAGAGAAAGAGACTCTGTGTCACTCTGTTTTATATCGCCTTGAGAAAGAAGGGACTAGCATTCATCTTGTGGCAGACGAGAACACTTAATACCACCAACTGTCATGCACTGCCTTTCAATGCCACATATACATTTAGTGGGAATGCTGACACAGCATTCCAACTATCTGTTCTTCTACGCACGAATTTCTTTATTATTCCGCCGGGTTATTTTGGGCCTCTTCTTCTCCCACATTCCACATCGCAGAAACATCGTTCAACATCAAAACGTTCAGCTCGATCGGGAATCGATGGCCATAATTAATCACATTATTAACATGGAAGTCAATGGAGAAACTCTTCAGACTTGAACAATCTTCACTGCTTCATACTTTCACTCAGAAACCTCATTCCAACTTTAAAATGTTACACATCTTTCTGACATTATTCGTGTTAGACAATTTTAAATCGGATTCATACTTTTAGAGATATTAAACATTGTTCAGACCTTGGTAAAGAGGCCTTCTTCAGATTTAGAGTGTGTGATGTCACAGCTAGAGTGGAGGGTAGATTGAAATTCGCCTTAATATTTGTTTTTAAACCTGCCATAATTCCCAAATTTTTCATGAGAAACGTAGGAAAATATCTCGTAGCTTGAAAAATGTAAAACAATTAAGCAAAAAAAATTAAACAAAATGCCTCTTGAGGACATGAAGTGACAAAAACGTTCAACATTTCTCCATTAAAGCCCATTATAAATTCAGGCTGCTCTTTCCTCACAGCAGCAGCCGCACACCTTTAGTTAATCTGCAAAAAAGGCCACGTTATGAACCCGAAAGTACACAAAAAGCACACTTCAGATGCTCCGAGTTCTTGAGATGCTTCACGCGGTGAAATTTCACCGATATCTGTTACGGTTCTTCAACAAAACGTTCACATGTAACAGGTTTATCTCTCATTCAGAACAATGAAAATGCTCTCCTCTCTGATTACCATGGAAACCTTTGATTTCTGGACACCTCGTTAGCTCAAATATAAACACCTGTGTCATGGAACACGATGACGTCATAACTCCAACTGACATGCTCAGAGCAGCAGACTTCAGATAATGGTTAACACAGCTCTACTTCAAATCTGATGTTAAGTAATGTGGTGTTACTATGGCAACGCATCCCTCGCCATAAAACAGCAGCAGACTTCAGATAATGGTCAATGGTCCTGACCTTAAAAGCTCTACGCCAATTATGGGATGTCATTATATGCCGTTTCAATGGAAACGCATCCCTCGCCATAAAAATCGATGTTGTCGTGATACCTATGCAAATGGTCTAAAACAGCACCAGACTGCAGATAATAGTTAATGGTCCGGCCCTCAACAGCTCCATGTCAATTATGGGTTGTCATTAGTGTTGCACGGTGTACCGATACTTGAGAGGTACCGCGATACCCTGCCGTTAAAAACGGTACGATTCCTCCGTTTCATTAGTAGGCCTATCGGTACTTTAAGAATGACGGGGAAAAGTACTCCGGTGAGAAAGTGCCGTTTTAATAAGAGCCGTGTGTGTTCAGCGCTCTGCTTCCACTCCCTGCACTGCAGCCGTGCCTGCAGTCCCGCCCCTCTCAAGCACGTTCTAAGTCCCTCCCCTCTCTCGTGCACTCGGCCATGCGCTAGCTGCCAGAGCATGTGAGAAAGCGAGAAGCATGGCTGCGAGTGGGAGTGCAACTGCCGCTGCGCCTCGGCTTGTTGACAAAAAAGACGCCAGAAGCTAAATTTGGAAGTATTTGAGCTATATCTCTGACGGTGAGGGCAAGCCTACGGACACCACGAGGCCTGTCTGTGAGAAATATTTTAGATCCCTGCAAACCAAGGGAGCCAACACATCAAACTTGGCTAAGCACCCCGCCGACCGGAATCCAGAGCTGTTTAAAGAATTTAAAGACAGACAGGTTAGCGAATGTGATAGATAACATAATTACATCATGCTCAAGCCCATGCCCTCAGATCTAAGACAAACAAGTGTAATTTATTTTGTGACAAACGAACGTTTTCGTAGTTTGACGAGGCAATTAATGGCAATGATAACTGTCTAATATGGCTATCTTTTTAGCTAACTTACCAATGTGGCTAACATCTGCAATATACATTGTGTCAATAATTATTTATATTACTGTACTATTACATGTTAATAAAATGTTTTAAAAAATTATATTTTATTAAACAAAAAAGTGGTTTGAGATGATGCTTAATTTTATTTAATACGAATTATTGTCATTTATTTTGTTTATTGTTCTCATTGTTTAAAAGTTTGTGTTATGGTTATGGTTCTGGTGTGAAATAAAGCACAATAATTATATTTAAGACTGTTTCCCTTTTTTTAAGAAAAGTATCGAAAAAGAATCGGAATCGCAATTCTTGACTTGGTATCGGTATCGAAACCAAAATGTTGGTATCGTGACAACACTAGTTGTCATCCTATGCCGTTTCCATGGAAATGCATCCCTCGCCATAAAACACGATGTCGCTGTAACTCCAATTGACACGGTCCGACCGTCCACCAAACTTCGCTTGCATATCACCGGTCCATGCCTCAACAGCTCTATGCCAAATCTGAGATCTCACCATAGGCATCCCTCGCCAAAAAACACGATGTTGTCGTAACACCTATGAAAAGGGTAAAAACAGCACCAGACTTCAGATAATGGTTAATGGTCCAGCCCTCAACATGTCTATGTGCCATTAGTGAGTTTTCCTCAAAAGTTGTTGCCATTGCAACGCATCCCTTGCAATAAAACATGATATTACTCCAACTCCTATGAAAATTGACAAAAAGTGCTAAAACTTCACATGTGTGCCAACAGTCCAGCCGTGAAGACATCTACGGGACAGTTTTGAGATTTCTTCAAGTGCCGTTGCCATGGCAACACAATGCTCGCCATGAAACACGGTTTTCTCATAACTTCAGTGAAAATGCTCCAAACAGCCCAAAACTAAAACAGGTTTGGTAACGATGCAGCCATCAACATATCTAACCCCTAGATTCCACCGGGTCCGTCTGCGTCGCGTTACGGCCGCGCCGTTCGCAAAGATCGCGGCCACTCTAGTCAACGGGTGCTATTCCACCAGACGCGCCGCGTTACGGCTCAGAAGCGTCCCAGAAGCGTGTCGGCACTGGGCTCCGCTCAAAATAGGATTCAAGTCTATTTTTCGACGTGAGGAGTTGCAGAGGCGCCGGGCAGGAAATGGACCGGTCAGAGCATCCGGCCCATCCCCAAAATAAACTAATTTTGCAGACCCTATCCCTCCGTAGTCTTTCAAGTAGGAGGAGAAATGCCAGCATTCTCCTCCGGTTGTGTAAATGATATATATAGAATAATTATATATATATATATACAATAATTATGATGATGAATGCATTTTTCTCACTAAAATACAGCAACACATCTTTGATTCATGTTGTTTATAACTGGAATATTACAATTATTATTAACTTTGTCTGTACAAAGTAGCCTGTCCAGGAAATATGCCCAAATCAACAAAAACTGAAATACTAGGAAGTCCTTCTTCTGTTAAACAGCTTTAGATTTTAGAATATGAGACTATAAACAATTGGAGGTCTGTTTATCAAGCACCTGTTTCAACGAGGAATATGTTAAACAGACCAGACAGAAGACAAGTCAGAAGAATAAATAAAATCAGTAACATTAGTGTCTGCCAGGCTAGCAAACTATAATTTCCATCCTCTTTTTCCTTTGAATCCAGTAACGTTGGAAACACTTTCAAACCACTTTGTTAGGAGGCCAAAATACTAGTATGCAAATAAACTGGATATGCTTAGGGCCGTGGTAAACAAAATATTTTGCCCGCAGCAAATTCTAAAAGTATAATGGAAGATGGCCAACACATAAAACTTCATAAATATGTATGTAATAATATATAGCACAGTAGTAACCATGTGTTAATAAGCCCAATTTTCAAATAAATTCAGCCAATTAAAGTTAAAAACATTTTATAACAAATATTCGTTTATAAAAAAAGCATAATAACTATGCAGCATAACAAGTTTGAAATATCCCCTTCCTATTCCCCCTTAATATAAGCAATCTGAAGCTTCTGTTTTAAGGAAAGAGCTGCCAAACCTTTTTGTAACAAAATAAATAAAACCCTATGGAAAGATGTGATACAGTGTGTCTATCTAAACATTTATATTTAAAGGAATCGTTCGGGCACTTAGCAGGAATGCCACAAGTAATTGAGCGCCCAATATTCAGTAAAAATAAACTCTAAGAAGATTGGCCATACTGCATAAGAAACCAATAGATTTACTTTTTGTGATTTTCTATTCACATTTGACGAATGGAGAGGACAGACGTTCCCTCCCTGATAATGCTACAATGAGGATAACTGTGTTGAAATAGTCCGGAAGAGAGCTATTACATGTCAGTAAATAAAATTACAATCATTTATTTCCTAATCATTTTATAAATGATTCATGCAAATAATCTCCATTATCTACGTTGTATAACCTCTGTAATCTCTAACAAAAAAAATGACAACATTAAGAATTTGGCAGGTAACGCCGGACATTTCAGAACAATTAATAATCAAGTTAATTTCTGAGCCTTATAGTAGCTGCTATATCAGAACAAAACAAGAAAACAAATTCATATCAGCAGTAGGCCTATGGTCAATAGGCCTACTACATTTAGCTGTTCAACAGATATGCTATTATGAAGTGTGCGACTCTTAATATATATAATATATATGTATATAAAATGGAGTCAGTGCAACATTCAGGGAGAAGAAAAGCTTTATATTTAATGATTGTGAAGTATATTCAAAAGAAGCTCCTTTATATTAAAAGTTTTCCCCGAGCTTTCATAAAAACAGCCATCACTGGAAGGAGTGTGTTGATTCCACCAGTAACTGTATGATGTCTGTACCTCCTGTTTCTCCTGAGTGTGACTTGGAGAAGAAGGGTTTTGATGCAAAAGGCAGGTTTCAGGAGTGACGCCAGCGTACTTTCCCCTCATTCTAACTCGTCCCTTTGACCAAACAACTACTAAGTGCCAGTGAATGTGATCCACTGGAACACATCAACATCAAAACAAGCAAAAGCACTTGTCTTGCCTTGATAGGTCTGCCATAATGTCTATAAAGAGCCGAAGACCCTCCCTTTCCGGTGATCCACCATGGGACCTTATTTCGGAAAAAATATGTATTGAAGTCAATGGCGAGAGAGAAATTATCTTTCGATCCCATTTGAATTGTGCCATGAATTACACATATGATGTTTGTCAATCTTAAAAAATCATTTCCAAGTAAAAAAAAAGTCACAGTTTGTGAAGTAACACTTATTTGTGTGTGAAACCGATCAATGAACTACATCTCTGGTCTCGCACAATACACGTCACCAACACCAGAATGAGGTGAAAAGTATTAAACGAGGTGAAAATCATTACACGTCTGGGCATGTTGAGAGCTGCTATTACACAAAAAGGGAGTTAGTCGGTTCCGTAAGTGCCAGCATGCGGGACCGGCTGTACAAGGTTTCGGTGAGTCTTAAACGAGTGTAATGTGTAACTTTAATCTCTAGCCAACATTAGCTAACAAGGTACACTCCCGTGTTTTGTTTTAGCAACTAGTTCTCGTTAAGAACTGCGTGATCGCTGTGTATGCTGCCTGTGGATAACATTAGTGTTGGCAAGGACAAGCTAATGTTAGCTAGCTGACATTGCTCTCAACATGCCCAGACGTGTAATGATTTCCACCTCATTTAATACTTTTCACCTCATTCTGGTGTTGGTGACGTGTATTGTGCGAGACCAGAGATGTAGTTCATTGAGCAGTTTCACACACAAATAAGTGTTACTTCACAGTTGTTGTTAAAGATTAGGCTACACTGATATTATTACTATTATACTCTTTTGTGGAATAAATGATATACACACTTGTTTTAAGAGGGCAGTCTAGCAGGAATAGAGCAAAACTTATATATTTTTTTAAATGTTTTAAGTTGATTTTATACAAAAAATAAAAAATAATTTGATCCATGACTTTATTCAATTTAGGATTTTGTGAAAGGATTTAGAAAAAATGTAAGGGGGTTGAGCTCCAAGGGCAGTTTCTTGAGAATTTTTACTCATACATGACAGTGACATGAATGATTTTGGACTGTTAGACAATAGATCGATTGATATGAATCGGCAGATTAATTCACAGTAATCATTAGTTTGCGGCCCTTCTTACCTGGTCAAAAGCAGGATAGATGTAGTCGGCGAACTGGATCTCAGCGATGGCTGTGGCACCAGCAACAGCAGCGCCAATACCAAATCCCACAATCCCCTGCTCACAGAGGGGAGTGTTGAAGACTCGGTCCTTACCTGGGGAGACGGCAGCAAAGAGGAGGAAAATAGTCAGAAGGTGAAGTGCTGGTAGAGGAAGGCAGCCTCTGGCAACAGAGTGAGGAAGCCAACTGAAATATTCGAGAGACAAGTTCACGAAGAGTTGAAATGTGTGGCAGCCACAACCCAGCATACAACTACCTACCACAATTGTGAAGTGCGCCAAATACTCTTTTTACAACCAATTGTTTTTTGTTGTTTTTTTTATAAAAAAAGTACTGCCTGTGCCGCAGCAACTCTTTTCACCCTCTGTCTTAAACTAGAGCCCAGTCTGGCTCTGTTGTGATTGGTCAACCGCTTAGAGATGTGTCGAAAATGTCCCACCCCTTAGCCTATCACATATGTGTTGGAGCGAATTCCCTCCCCTTCCGGTGGACCTCCATGGGACCTTATTTCGAAAAAAGTATGTATTGAAGTCAATGGAGAGAGAAAGATTATCTTTCAATCCCGTTTGAATTGTGCCACGAATTACACATATGATGTTTGTCAATTTAAAAGATAATTTTGCAAGTCAAAAAAAAAAAAATGTGTCGTAAAACTGTGAGGTAACACATTTGTTTGTGTGAAACACTCAATGAACTACATCTCTGGTCTAGCAGAACAACACACGTCACCAAGATGGCCGTCACTACTGTCTTGTCAACAAAACGATTGACTACCCTCACTATCACCACAATGAAACACGTCCAGAAGAATGTCATGCAAAGCTGCCTGCCTGCCTTCCTTTGATTCTTTCTGAACTGCCTGATCTTTTTAATGTCAACCATTTGTGCAGATAGCATGAAGTAGAAAAGATCGGCGATCGACGATGCTAGCGTTAGCATTTCTCCCCCGGGCTTAAATTGTGTATTATAGGATTATCACACCGGTGACAAAGGGTTCACGAAATATGACTTACTGTTTAACATTTTGGGTTACTTAATGTTACTTCATATTAAGGCTAATAAAAATGACAACGCTGTAATGCTAACTAACGTGCTAGCTACTAGCTAGGTAGCTAACTTGATCCAGCCACTCCTAGTCCTTTCATCAGACGGGAAGGGAAAGAACGAGCAAGACCCATTGCTGGTATGATAACAACCTGGTACTAAGCACACAGGCATCTTGTTAAAGTTATCTTATCTTAGCCAGCGCCATATAGATAGATTCTATCTATATGGCGCTGATCTTATTTATCTCTTAGTGGAGGAAAACAATTGTGACATCACAAGTCTTTCTAGTTGCGTATTTTTCATAGTCTTATATTTCAACAGTTTTACGACAAACTGTGACTTTTTTGACATGGAAATTATTTTGTAAGATTGACAAACATCATACATTATGTGTAATTTGTGGCACAATTCAAACGGGATCGAAAGATACGTTTTCTCTCTCCATTGACTTCAATACATTATTTTTCCGAAATAAGGTCCCATGGACCGGAAGTAGATGGGCGTGACTTCGCCACTCTATACAAGCGAGAGTGTTACACACTCCGTCCCGATTTTAGCCTTTGCAGAACATTGACATGCACTAAGACCTATATAAAACACACTACAGGAAAGGGGAAATCCCAAAGAGCATAATAGGGCCCCCTAAATCTCTTTTTCAAACTCTCAAACCAGAGTTGATAACTGTTGGAACATTTGGAATTCTAACAAAGATGTTTCAATGAGTCTATTGTGTTTCTATCTAATTTGAGGGAAGTGTTTTGGCGATGACCAGCCAATAATATTACAGTTTCTTCCAATCGAGTCTGGCTGCTCTAAGGAAAGCATCATATGTTTTGTATTTTTCTTTCAATATAATAGTTCTTTCAATATAAATCCCTGTTGAATCTTTTGTTATACATCCTCTTCTATATCCTGTTCAATGTGTATGACAACAGAAAAGGGGTGAAAGTAAAGTGTGTCTTCTCAGTTGTCCTGGTAAAGAATGCTGATAGTAACCTTTCCCACTCAGGCTTAAGGAATAAAAGGTTGTCTTGATAAGAGAGGAAGGCGCGCAGCGCACACTTGAGATTGCAGAACGCTCTCTTAACATGCCATGCGGGCCTAAAATAAATGAAGTGACAAGCTGATGACTCCTCAGCTCTACACCATGGAGTAAAAACTGGAAAAAAAAGTCAGATAAAAATTCCATTCTCCACCCAATAATCTGAAAAAGAGCCACAGGAGGACTAACTTTGAGTACAGATTGTTATTTTTTGAAGTCATCTATCTTTGTGTATTTGCCAAAGCAGTCTTTTTTCTGTCTTGCAGGGAAGACTCCTTCTACCCTTATGTGTCCTACTGAGTGCTCGCAGCTCAATTAACAACCGCAGAACCACGAACACTTCGAGCAATGAACAATTAAGCAAACTAAATGTTGGGCCTTGCCACTCAGACTGAAGAAAACCTCAAATATCCAGCCAGCTTTGTGTGAAAGTGACAGTACGTAACATGTATGTGTGTGCGCCTCTGAGTCATTAAAGCAGACAACAGCAAATAGATTAATGACAAAAACTAAGGCTGTTAACATTAACAATCAATCTGGAAACTTAATCATACTATCAAGTTTGACCCCAAATGTACTCTCGTAATTCCAGTGGGGATTTTTACTTTTGTAATTACATGGCAAACGATTTATTCCCCGGTGTGTAGAACAGAAAATACTGTTTTAAAAAGCTTCCAGATGGAACTTTAAATAAAATTAATTTGTGCACATATTGTAGTCATAAGCTGTCGTTCCACCTAGGCACGACAAGTTTGCAGTACCACTGGACCCACCTCCCCTCTGTCTCCAGATCTTTGTGGGGATAGCCGTGGTTCTGACCAAGTCGTGATAGCTAGCTTCATCGCAACCAGCTGGTCCCTGGTGTGAACAAGGCGGCCATGCAATTGCTTGTCACTACATTAAGCAAAAGAGATTAACAATGACACAATAGCCAAGTTAACCACTGCAATCGCTAAATGGATCTCCATGGGTTGTAATTTGGGAGAAAGGTGCCTTAACAGTCCAGCTGTTTACATTCAGCTTGTAGCAGATGCTACCTTGCAGAGGTGTGGACTCGAGTCACATGACTTGGACTCGAGTCAGACTCGAGTCACAAATTTGATGACTTGAGACTCGACTTGACAACATCACAAAACACTTGCGACTCGACTTGGACTTGAACACCAATGACTCGGGACTTGACTTGGACTTGAGCCTTCTGGCTTGAGGTGACTTGATACTTTAATTCAGAGGTCTCCAACACGCCGATCGCGAGCTGCCGTTGGAAAAGCAGAATCCCGTCGGGGAAAGCAGAATATTCAGCCACTCCTAATTTTGTTGAGAATCCTTGCAGGCAGGGGCGGGTCTTTATTTAGCTGGGCCACCATGCGGCCAATCATATGCGAGGACACACTAGGATAATACCATTATGTGAAAGAAGGGTGGGGGGCACAGCATGTGTAGTGGTACAGGCCAGCTGCACAGAGCGACGGGGAGCCGGATTTAAATGCAAGCGCGTCGGAAAAAGTCAAGAAATGAGCGAAAACCGAAAAAAGAAGCAGCATCTGGCTGCTTTTCAATGATATTGGAGAAAGCAAAGCTGAGTGCAGGATTTGTAAAATGAAAATAACCTTCAGAGCAGGGTTTTTTTTTGGTAACCACTCAGGATTTATTGACAGAGGTGGGAGAAGTTCAGACAATTAAAAAAGTTACAATCAGGGTTCCCGCGGGGTCTTAACAAGTCTTAAAAAGTCTTAAATTTGATAATCTGAATTTAAGTCCTTAAAAAGGTCTTAAATATGATTCAGAAGGTCTTAAAAATTATCGGATTTGAAAGGTACTTCTATGTTGCGATAGCGTCTAAATGTGTTATGGGGGAAATGTCCGGGCTGCAAAGTAACCAGTACGGTAATAGCCTTTCAGTTCCCCCCAACAATTTGTATTGAATTAAATCAACATGGAACCAGTAATCACTAACTTTGTTTTCCCCGGCCCCTTATTGGAGAACACCCAGCTAGTAACCTAGCAACCAAGCTTCAGCTCATGTAGCCTATCTTCGAATCTACTTACAAATAAATATGGGGAAGTGTAAGTTCACCCGTATTTGGTTGGAAAACATCTAATTTAGTGCTTGGTTGAAACCAGTGGAGGGAACGTGTTTGAAGCCCGCTGCACCTTTTGCAAAAGAAATTAGCGTTTGTTTGGCTAATGTAGCGTTAGCTAGTGCAGCGTTAGCTAATGTAGCGTTAGCTAGTGCAGCGTTAGCTAATGTAGCGTTAGCTAATGTAGCGTTAGCTAGTGCAGCGTTAGCTAATGTAGCGTTAGCTAGTGCAGCGTTAGCTAATGTAGCGTTAGCTAGTGCAGCGTTAGCTAATGTAGCGTTAGCTAGTGCAGCGTTAGCTAGTGCAGCGTTAGCTAATGTAGCGTTAGCTAGTGCAGCAGCAGCTAATGCAGCGTTAGCTAGTGCAACAGCTCCCGCAACAACACTTTATATACATTTTCCTTCATACTTTATTGCCGTGAAATAGGTCTTAAATTCTATTCAAAGTGGTCTTAAAAAGGTGTTATTTGAGTTGGCGAAACCTGCAGGAACCCTGTACAATAAAAAGTCCTGCATTCAAAATGTTACAAGTAAAAGTACAAAAGTATTAGCATCAAAATATACTTAAAGTACCACCTGCAGAGGGATCTAGATGCAGGTGTTCTTTTCCCCATAGAGACCGCCTCGCTGCACATTATCCCTTGCATAAAGATAGATTGTGGGTCCCTTACAACATGTTGTACACAGTGGAAATAAACATTGTGGTTACCTCAATATCAGGGATCTTATACATTAAACTCCTTCTGAATCAAACCGTCACGGTAGCCTTACCTTACTGATCCCTCTTAAATTAGAAAAACACACGTTACTTTACCAGCAGAGAGAAAATGGATTATTAAATGATTAATGTGACTAATAAAGAGCAATTTGATTATTAAGTATTATTCTGTTGATCGATGTCATTACATTTGGTGAAAAACACATAATGACTTGTTTATGACTCGTTTTGTCAAAGTTTAGGACTCGGACTTGACTTGAACTTGCCCAACCTGACTTGAGACTCGACTTGGACTTGAGCGCAAAGACTTGAGACTTGACTCGGACTTGCAAAACAATGACTTGGTCCCACCTCTGCTACCTTGTAACTTTTTCTTATTCTGGTTCCTACTTATTAGGTGAAATTAATGCCAATAACGTCTTAAAACTAAGCTTAAATGTTATCATTTAGTAAATAAATCACTTATTTCTCCTAGCAGTTTGTCATGCATTTCTTGATTACAAAACCACTTGTGTATTTGTTTAATCTTTCCCCGAAAAACAAGTTTATACTATTATTTTACTTTTGTGATTCATCACGGTTATTGTTTTGATTGACACCGCTACTAAAAACTCCTACAAATAGATGCAACCATAACACAATGTGTGATGGTCAAATATATCGTTTAGTTGACATCTGCGCCTTTCACAGAAGTCTAGAATACATTTTTAACTAGACGGCATGTTTTGTTAACTTTAATAGTCTGGCACCAACGCCTGCTCTCAGTGAAAAACGGCTACACACATAAGGGGGAGGGACAATGGGGTCAATGCGTTGCCGTTGTTTTCAGGGAAACAGCCCTCAGTGGTATCCAGCAATGCGAAAGCTGAATGCATCCGCCTCGTAAAAAGCCATTCATATAGTGTCCGCCCTGCATTAACCTCTCCTCTGTATAACGACAGTGGGTGGCAGAGGTGCGCGGCGTCCCTTTCAGTCGTGAGAGGGATAAAAACAGCTTTACGCTCACCACTGTACACAAGGATGAGATGGAAAATAATGATCCCTCTCCGAAAGGTCGACACTTCTGACGTCAATGAAAACAAAAAGGCAAAGCCGGCTACTGTGGGGAGGATTCAACACTAATGAAAAAACATCCCTCAAGGGTTAGGGCTCAAAACAAGAACCTATTGACATGTAATTATTATACCACTTCTGTACCATAATAAACAAGAAACATCATATTTTATTTCTAAGGAACTGATTTAGCTGAGGACACATATGGCTGCCAAATGCTTTCAGGAGGGAGAAAAAAAAGCCAGATTGCTTTATTGTTACCAGATTTCATGAATTAAAAAAACAATTTTGTATTGAAATGTTATAGATGTCTCAATGCATCGAGGGGAAATTAGTTACAACCACGAAAGTTTCTTCTACTCAACATCAATCCTGGACCTGCCCATTTTACTACTGTCCACAGTGGTGACTGGTCATTAGGGGCAGGCCCCACCTAGTGTCAGCAGAAAGTATTAAAAATAATTATTACAAAAAAATGCAAAAAGTAAATTAAAAAATATATTAAATATATTTTAAGATCATGTTTAATCATCTGATTCGTCTGTACATTGCTGTTTTAGTCTGTGTTCTTCTAATTAGTGTCTACAGTGTGTGCCTATTGAGCTGTTTAGAGCCATGTGGGACAAAACCCGATCCTGCCTCTCCCTCTCTCTGTCTAAGTCAATGGTGACTGTAAAAACTACACTGCGCATGCTCAGAGTATTGTCCTATTTAATGTGTGTGGCAAAAAATAATGACCATAGGGGCATAGAGCTGCCATCCCCACCATACGTCATCTCACATCATTCAGAGCTGATTGGCTGTAAGTACGTGTGCCGCGAAAAGTGTGGTGTGTGAAGAGGAGAGGAGCGAGCTGCAGTGAGGCGTCCTAAAACCCGGAAGTAAGCTGCGCATGGCTTCCCTCGACAAAAAAGCAATGAGATTTCTCCATAGGATTTTAGAAAATAGCTCAAAATAAGATCTGTGGGAAACAAACCTGTTAGATAAATGCACGTTTTGTTCAGCCGGATAATATCCACATGTCTATCCTACTTTTATGATTTTCGAATCATAAATCTATCGATTAGATTTATGATAGACTTTTGAAACTACAAGAACATAAGGAGGACTTTTACAAAAAAGTAATAGAGATTTTTGTCCAGAAGGATAGGCAAATGGACTTCATCTTCAAGTCAAGGTAAGACTGCAATGTTATTGAAGATGGGATCTTACTAAGAGAGAACAATTCAATATTTAAATGATAAAATTAAAAAAAATTGGGTATCCTTCTGTTGAACTGTCTGTTTAAAATTAATTGAAGCATCAGACAAAAAAAGCTTTTGAAAATAATATTATATTTTGATTTAGGTCAAAATATAATATTTGTAAACCTGAAGAGTCAGTGCCAGTGCCTCACCAGCCATGAACCTCACTGCAGAAGCTTATAGACATCTAAGTTTTTGTGCCCCACCACTTTTGTACATATAAAAACGCCACTGACTGTCCACATACAGATTTATGTTCATTGTCCGAAAGTCAACTACAGAATCAAAGAGGAACTGCCGGTAGATACCGAATGGAAAATCTTCAGTGGCTAATACCAGGAAGACACATAAATTACTGATGTAATGAGATGCAGATGCAGAGCACTCTGTGGGTTCAAACTTCACAAGCTAGTGGCAGTAGGAGCTAAATCCCAATGAGCCTTTTCTCAGTGATGGCTGGATTCCTTATAGCGGCTAGTTTTTAGCTTAAGGTTCCTGGTATTGTGCATGCTGGCTCACTGGAAAACTTAAATAGAAAGGATTGTTTAGGTTCAGGGCAAGAACAGCTTAAAGCAATTACATGTATGCATTTTTAATACTTTTATAATGCCATTAAGAATAAAATGTAAGACTCTTTGTATGCACAATTTTAGTCTTAGCATTTTCAAGCCTTTTTAAAGATTGATTCAAAACATTTCAATTCCATTTACATTATAACAAATGTCTATCTTTTAGGACTTTTTAGTGACCAGACATATACTTTTCGTAATATAATAAGTCAAAATGTCTGCTGTGGAAAAGGCCTATCAGTAAACATACCTTTGGCATCTCTACACTGCAATGTAATGCTACTTGTCAACGAGCATGTGCCAGCTCCTTACCATCTGTAATGAGCCAATAACTGCCACCCGATGGAAATAATTCATCAATAGAGAACGGAGCAGCATCAGCTGGATGTGATTCAGAGCTGACTCCCTCTTAGAAGAATCCAATCATATACACATCTGAGGCACAATAAAAGAAACCCTCAACAGGATAATCTCTCAGAAGAAAATACATGACAAATAGGGCAATAGGGCGTACAGGTGTCATTTATGACATGGACAATGGCTCTTCTACATTAAAGTGTCCCAGTAAGAAGAGCCTGTTTTGACCACTGAATAGAATGGTGCAGGAATGAGTCAAACTCTGTTATGAGTTTTTTAGCACTCTTAGGCTCCTTTGTCTTAAAGTCAATTAGTTTTTGTTATGATTGTTTAAATAAAATCTGTGGTTGATAAAAGCTAAAGAGATGTTCCCGTTTTGTTTTGCGACAAAAAATAAGTAAATACCCCACTGGTAAGGGTCTCAAGCTTTTACCTACAACTAGTATAAAAGTGGTGTTAAGTGGAGATCATCCTACTAAACACAGCATATTTAAAGGGCACCTATCATGCTATTTTTAGGCAATAGTATAGGTCTCATTTATATAAATATATATAAAAAACATGTCTATGAAATGTTTTGCTCAAAGTACTAAACAGATCACCCATTCTAGCCATGCCTCATATCCCTCTATTTCACTTCCTGTTTCAAAAGTGCTGATTTGGGGTATAAAGCTTTAAAAAAAAGAAAGAAAAGGAGGGCGCTGAGCTCATGCGGGAGGTTCTACCGGCAAATACTGCCGTGATGAAACGCCATATCATGGATTATCAAGGGTTATTTCTGAAACAGTCTGGAGCTCAAAGGCTTTCTCTCTTGCCGGTTATACCACAAGGTGAGTTCCTTTTTATTTCCTGCTTCTTCACACACATGCTCTCCAGTACAGGTTAGCTCTGAGTGTTAGCGATGCTAATGTAAACATGCACCGACCATATTACGTCCAAAACAGTTGGGCATTGTTTCTGATAGCAACTTTCTGATAGGGCCGTGGGTGTAAAGCCAGCCTACATTTCTGATATTACGTCATATCAGACGCAAATCTGGATCAGCTACGTTGTACCCCCGTTTTTAGAGATTTGGGTACGGAGGAAAAGAGAGAGGGTTTTATTTTCTGACACTGCGTGAGTTCCCCGACACACCGGGGACACATGTTTATGTATAAAAGACATCAAAAAGTGCATTTTGCATGATAGGTCCCCTTTAAGTATCATAAACTTGTATTTTGCAAATATCCAATATTCCAAAAATCAAATGGAGAAATCCCATTCCTTTTAGTAAAGAGAGACCTTGTGATACCAACTTCCGGTCCGGCCTCCAAAAAAATGTCATTGCTGCACCACTCTTTAGGTCTACAGGTGTTACTTATTACGTGCTACTTATGATGAAATTAATATGTGGCTTGTCTACATCATGTGATAGTTTAAAACAGTCCTGTTCCTGCTTTGATGTGTCATAATGTCCACCTGGTGTTCATGTAGCTTTACTATCAAACGTAAGTACTCTTAACGTAGTATGTAAATGAAATAATAACATTTGAGCAACAGAAAGAAAAGAGTATATTCCCAACAAACTCACAGCCGTAGAATCGACCTGCTATATCACCTTCAAGGTTGTAAGACTACTCTACTGAAGGACAAATGAGTGCAAACGGATCCTTCTGGTACTCTGGGTGAACACTGAACACTCATGTGACCTTCCAGAGAGGATTCTGCACGGTGCTCTGCTGCCATCTAGTGGCAAAAACATGCAGCAGGCGGAAGAACAGGTGGATGACAGGTGGGTTTTATTAAGCAAAATTAGTAGTAGAAGGTTCTGAATACGGTGGCTGTGGCTCAGGGGGGAATGGGCGATTAAGGTGATTGGCAGAGGGTCGGTGGTTTGATCCCCAGGCCCTGTAAAACCGCAAAACATTGCAGTGTTGCCAAGATACTGGTCCATAAATTAACTGTGCATGTCTTAAAATAAACATATTTGTAGGTTGTTTTGAATAAAAGCATCAGCTAAATGACATGTAATGTAATGTAATGAATGGTGAGAATGGAAAGGGATTGAAACAACTCACCATATTTATCTCTCAGACCCACTGTGCATCGGAATACTCCACCAAAGGCAACGTCTTCCCCGAAGATGACTGTGGGCAAACAAACAACAGTCAGTGATCAAATGACACAAGTATCATTTACCCTTTAAGAGGGTAAACTAACATCAAGCAACATTCACCACCCTTTCATTGGAGGACATTTCTTCTAAATACCGCAACTTTAAATAGAGATTCTGACATTAACCAATGTTTTCTTATTTGGAATTTGGTTTGTTTGCAAGATTTTTTTTTTTACCACAAATAATAGCAGGGATGCAAACTCATCAGGTATGAAAAAGGTGACAAGGATCCGAGCACCCCGACCCCACGGAATATCGGCTTTAAAATAAAGGAATAATAATATAAGAATAACAGATGATTTTAGCAGTCAGAACAACTAAAGCAGCAGTGTTACTAAGAACAGAAACGCCAAAGAGTCACATCTAATATAAATATATATAAAAGCATTTATTTTAATTGTGTAGCAGTCAGTTTATAATTTTGGCAGCACTGTTGAGCATTTTGAGAATGTATTTTCATGCCTCTGTGCAAGGCTTATTCTTTCTATCTTTATAGCCAGTGGTGTAAAGTAACTAAGTTCATAAACTTAAGTACTACTTGGGTACAATTTTGAGATACTTGTACTTTATTTAAGTATTTCAATGTTTCTTTTGCTACTTTGTACTTCTAATCCACTACAGTTCAGAGGTACATGGTGTACTTTTACTCCACTACATGTATTTAATACCTTTAGTTACTTTACAGATGAATGATGTGAAATATAATCAGGTGTTAAATCACTTTAGTTCCACCTGGAGTAAATTCACAAGCTACCCTGCAGTATACAAAGTCATTCAAACTAGCTGCACCTTTACCAGCTTTGAGAACACTTTCATGATCAATCATTATAAAACATATCATATATATTATTCTGAAATGGACCAATCTGCACAATGACTACTTTTACTGTCGCTAATTTTACTATATTTTGATGATAATACATTTGTACTTTTATTTGAGGAACATTTTGAATGCAGGATTGTTCCTAGTATTCTGGTACTTCTACTTTAACTCAAGTACAAGACCTGGGTACTTCTACTTTTACTCAAGTACAAGATATATACTTATACAACCTCCGTTTATAGCCTATGAAAAAAACTAATAGAAAACGAAGGCTAAAGCTAACGTTAGCAGATAGTGATGCTAGTTTGCTAGTTAAGTTTGCTCAACGATAATATTGCGACAGAAAAACTTTTCAGTGCACATCACGCTCTGCGCTCCGACAGGGAGCTCTGCTCTGAACACCTGAACGGCCCGTTCTAACAGCTGTTCACCAGCGGTCCAGTCTGTACCACAGTGACTCCGGACCACACAGTTAATATTAACGAACACCCCCGTAGGTAATGTAGCTGCTGAAGCTAGACCCTCATCGCGGAGCAGCAGAGCCTTATTATACATCCATGAGCAGAGCCGACAGGCAGGAAGACTCGAGCACACAGCTCGCGCTTCATTATAATATATATAAAAAAGAACACCATGCGTGTCATGATGGTACATAACAGCTCGCGGCTGCAGATTACTCCGGGTCCCAGACGCCCCCCATACCCCAAAAATATTTTTATTGCAGATCTACATGAATCACACAAACGACCTATTTTGGATTCAAAACGGCGAATTTGTCGAAAGGTGACAAGTTTGCATCCCTGAATAGGTTATATACACCTTTTTTCCGCCAATTCTACAGTTGTACAACATATGATTTAAATTACAATACCATTTTCATAATTGAAATGGGTTTATCAACTTTTTTTAGGCATTATAAAAAGGTATTATAGTCTTTTAAATTAACTCTTAACCTTCAGAAATGCACAGGCAAAAGCATCCAATGGATATTTTTTGTGCCACACTACTAATGCTTCTACATATTAGGTTTTATATTTTGTATGAGCATTTTTTACTTAATTCTCTCAACTTGTTTCTTGTCAGTGTGTTTATGTGCACATGGCCCTGCAGTCTCAAGGCATTTCATTTGGATTGGCACACATTTACCTGCTGAAACTATGAAGGTGCTATTAAAGATTTGTACTTTTCTTAAAATAACATGACCCCACAACTGGCCACATTAAAAGGTGGGGTAGGTAATTTCGGAGAAACCAGCTCGAGTGCGCTAGAATTTGAAAATACACGGCCGGAAGAAATCTGCCACTTCCCCTCCTCCAACACACACGAACGCGCACATGACCAATGAGGGCACGAGATAAGTTTGTGCACAGATGGAAGGCTGACAGGCAGGTAGGCCATCCAGTTATTTTAGCCGGGCCGGCTCAGATGATTGGTCGTGCTTTTTACAGTACAACAGCTTCCAGAGATGACATTTTTTTACAGATTTTTTGTCAAAGCACTTAAGATATTTATTGCTATCGGGATGTTAAGAGCATTCCATGGAATATAACAAAAAGTGTATCTCCAGCCGGTTTCTCAAACTTACCTACCCCACCTTTAAATTCCATTATATGGTAAGACAATCTGTTTTTAGTTGGTAAATATCTGTTGAAAGGCAGTAAAACACAAACAAAGAACATTTCTAATCAACGTTCCTGGACACGTATTCTTCCAATTGTGACACAGATCAGATTACTTTTGCAAAACCATCTAATGTTTAAAAAAGTGCAATGTTTTGTGGATCCTAAAGTAGGCAAACATGTTGCACGTCTTTATTCAAGGTCTATTATTTAAATGCCTGTGCGTTTTTTCAAAAATGTATGATAAAAGAGGAAATACAGGTACACTTGTAAATGTAATATCATCTGATGACAGCTATACATTTTCATTTCCTGTGTAAGCATCCTACCTGCTGTAGGATCAGTGGCGAGAGTGTTGTCCAAGGCACTTGTAACGGACTGGAACAAGTTCATCTTCTGGGTAGGACCTAAAAAGGTTGTACAATATTAACAAAACATTATCTTTTAAAGGACTTGACAACTGCACATATTCTTCATTGGCATTGGATTTGGATTTGACACACAGTACTTTGGTACACATTTTTAAGAGATTATACCGGTTATTGCAGGAAATAAACTACAATAAGGAAACTGAACAAACTGGATTTGGAAAATGAGTTGAGTTGCTTTTTTGTCAAAATGGAATCAAGTGCCAATATCCTGGTTAAATGAACTGTATGATAGACAATAGGTTCATACCTCTAAAAGGGACTGACTATAAGAATGTATAGAAGACAGTATCCTCTTGTGTGACACAATCACATCTACAAGATGCTTGTACTAGTATTAGATACACCATAAGTGCTTTCTGTAATAAAATTACATGTCACTTGTTAGACGCTTTTATCCAAAGCGACTTACATACTCAATACTGTGGACAATCCCCACAGGAGCAATTTGGGGTGAAGTGTCTCAGGGACACAACGACGTGCTGACTGCAGTGGGGTTTGAACCTGTGACCAGAGTTGGGAGTAACGCGTTACAAAGTAACAAAGTAACTGTAATAATATTACTTTTGTCGGTGACGGGGTAGTGTAACGCGCTACTTTTATAATTCAGCAATCACACTGCAGTTACTAACATTGCCCCGCCACGCGTTACTTCGTTACTTACTCAAATCAGTCATAATCAAACCTCAACAAACACCTGCAAAGAACACATGCTAAGGTGAAGCTAACGCACAGCTATTTGTTGTTTGTTTATATCCTTATATCACGTAGTCTGTTCTTCTGCTCTGTTTTCCGGTTGTTGCCTGTTTTGAATGACGAATACACACTACCGCCGCCTGCTGGTAAGGAGAGTTATTGCCACTCACGCATGCACAGTTCGTACGTGCTCGGCTGAAGTCTTGGCGGTGTGTTCCAGTCATAGACTGTATATATAAAGGTTCCAGTGCAACCCGAGTGCAACACATGGCCATTGCCAACACGCCGACGCAACAGCGTGAGCAGAGATAGACTGCGCAAAATATAGATAGCAGGAGACAGAGGACAGCCATGGTCAGATAGGAAAACATTCAGGAGCTATCTGGATCAGTCTTATGCGACAATGGAAACTGAACTAAAGAGAACATTTGAAACTTTAGCAGTCTGCGTGATCTGCCTGTAGGGAGGGGCGGGCCGGCCCTGCGAGTAAAGTAACGAGTTACTTTCATAGCCGCGGGAAGTAGGGGTGCTGGGGGTGCTGCAGCACCCCCTGTTGGCGAGTGGTGTACATTTGAAAAACTGAGTGACCACCTAAATAAAAATGATTAAACTACATAAAATAGTTATGATTTTACTTAAAATAAAATTAGCTGTATACAGTAGCATATAATAGTCATAGTATATATCAGGTGGCTTGAATTTATTTTCCAAATAAATAAAATCCGAGTCATCTAGGTCATAGGTCGTGGGAGAGTGACATAATTGACGCGACACACACTGCAGTGACAACTTTATAGAAATTTCGGACTCAGAGTAGGAGAAAAAACTCATTTTGAGAAAAGGACCTTTAAAGATTGCAGTGAGGCGCTAGCTAAACCCTCCTGTTCTTTGGATGACAGCTTGCGCCTCGACGCACTCCGTGAAGGTATTTCATGTTCGGGGTCATTTGTGTTTTGTATAACCTTGCTTCGTGCAAGTGACAATTGTTGTTGTCTTCTCTGTGAACGTTTTTTTCGCCGTTCCTTTGCCATTTTGAGATTTACATTTCTAGCGGAAAGCTAACCAGGAAGTGTTTTAGCACATCACGTGACGCATCTGAACGAATCACGTTGTCAGAAGTTGACACCAGCCAATGAGATTTCGTTTCTTGGTTTAAGACCCTTTTGTACTTTCACGATTGGTTGCTGATACAAAGGAAATTACCATATTTGGATCCG
Organism: Gymnodraco acuticeps; assembly: GCF_902827175.1. Lineage (NCBI taxonomy): Eukaryota > Metazoa > Chordata > Actinopteri > Perciformes > Bathydraconidae > Gymnodraco > Gymnodraco acuticeps. Next base: position 3,890,667 of record NW_022989810.1, read on the forward strand.
ATGAGATTGTGCAGGAGAGACGGAGCTTTTCCAACGATGACATTGTGCAAACAGCGGTCGCGGTACTTTATGTTACATTAGAATGCTAACTTTTGGTGAATTTAGGAGAAATATACAGACGCAAATAGACCAACTATAGTAAAATGAACACTTAAATGTGTATTTTGTACGTTTTACTTCCAAAAGCCTGAAAGAAAACATGTTATGGAATCAAAATAGTACAACATCTCAAAATTGACCAGTGCATGAAAAACGATGTTTTTGCCTGCCGTGTCTCGCCTTTAACATACAATGTATGCGGCTCGTATCGCTGACAGCTGGGCCCGGCTCCGCACCGCCTTTTTTTTTTTTAAAGCCGCTCCCTCCTCACTTTTGGCAGCACCCCCTGAGCAAAATGACTTCCCGCGGCTATGGTTACTTTATGTAGAGAGTAACGAAGTAGTGTAATATATTACTTTTTTTTAAAGTAATATATTACTTTTGTTTTAGTAACGACCCCATCTCTGCCTGTGACCCCCTGATCCGAACACCAACGCACAATCCACTGCACCACACGCCTCCTAAAATGCCATCCTTGTTAATCTACTTGTTTGGCGCGATACATTCTTCACTTGTGTAGCCAGGTGAAGAGATGGCTGTTTTCACATGCATGTTGAAGTTAGTCTCTCTGTGCACTACTTCAAATTAAATATCCCTTTAACACCTGGATGTATGAAAGCATCCCAGTGTAGAAACATATACCATCTAGTCTTGTATGCAATTTACACGAGATCGATTTGGAGACCTGAAACCTCCAAAATAATACACTTTATCAACAGTCATTTTGAAATAAGTCTGGATGACACCTTTTCAACTTTAAACTAAAACAGTTAAAAGTGTACCGGCTGAAGGGTAAACTCTCTATTCCTTAATGACAACTGAATACAAAGCCACCTTTATATCTTAAACACAGGAGGTGTTCATATAAGCTGCATAACAACTTATTTTCAACTGCTTAACTGTGGAAAATTCCCCAATGATATCCTTTTAACGATCGTTAGCAGCCGGCTAGCCCGCACTCACCATATTGTGTCCGTTCGGGGTCAGGCTGGAAGGTAAAGTGCGCATGTCTTCGTTGGGTTTTTGTGCGAGAGTTGGAGCAGGGAGACAATTTTACCAGAGTGCCTCCAAAGGAACTCTGAGACCCGTTGCCAATGCCAGTGATGGAAAGTTTGGAGTTTGCCCCTCGGATGAAGAACCGTGCAGCAGCCGCCATGACTGTTGTTGTTACTGAACAGGAAGGGCAAGTGAAATCAACCAAGAGAGATGATCGTCTATTCAAGTATGTGGAGGAGACCGGATTATATCCTGGTATCTAGCCAAAATCCCGCCCATTTAAAAAAAAAAGAAGTGTATTCCAAATGTTGCTTTGATACGGAAGGTTTTATATTGTTATGTTGTTTGATATTTAGGTTTGTCTTTTATAACAGTATCATAAGTTAACGAACGAGGAAATAAGGGGTTCTTTGTGGTACCCAGACAAAGTCGCAGAGTGAGACCTCCTATTTGTTTCTCTCCATTCCAGCTTCCACGAACAAAAACAGGTTTCTGATTGGCCAAAAAGGAGGGCGGTGTGCATGGTAGCGATTGTGGATACCGTCAATGCGTACAAATGTTACTGGTAGTAGGCTTGGTTGAGAAGAGCTGCGGCTCGCCTCAAAAGTAGACTAGAATAGCCGATCGCAGCCGGGGGAGGTCTCAAAAAGCTCGCCTGAAGTCGGACAGCTCGGAGTCGGAGTCTTCTTCTTCTTCTCTCGGTTTTTTGGCGGATTGCAAACAACTTTAAGGTGCATACCGCCATCTCCGGAGTCGGCTTGACTCGGTTTGCATTTATAAAGAATGCACACATGTGTTTAATCGTTAATGTCAGATATGTACTAAGTAAATACATTTGTTCCTGCTCAAGATTAGATTCAACTTTATTGTTATTGCACATATTACAGGTACTGAGTCAACGAAATGCAGTTTAGCTTCTAACCAGGAGTGCAAAAAGCAGTAAAGTGAAAAGTAATGTACACAATCTACAGAATAAAATATAGAATTAATTGAATTATGAATAAACAGTGAGGGGTACACTAGATATGAACAGTGTGTATGAATATGCTAAGATATATAAAGTATGAAAACGGTAAGCAGTGCAAGTATAGTGTAAAATATATAGATATTAATTTCATGATGATAAACATTGTGGAACAATGATGAAAAATGTGAATGGAAGTGGCGACGTAATACTGACACAAAACAACAACAAACTTTTGCCGAGCCAATTGGAGAGTTTCATCACCAGCACGTGGTAAAAACCACCAATGAGCGCTCAGCTCGAGATACCAGCGAGTCGTTTCCCATTAAGCATTTCGCTACCGCAGCCCGTGGAGAGAAATTGCGCCGCCTCGCCGCGCCTCGGCCCGATTCTCAATCGCGAGGATACTGGCTTGGTAGTCGCGTACTTCCAAGTCACTTCCTTCAGAAACGAAGCAAGTATACTTTCAAGCCACGGCTACGGAAAACGAAGAAGAATGGAACAGGTGTGCCACTCTCTCTAACGGTTTCAACATAAACTGTACCAAAAATAAATACCTCACGATGTCTATCTAATTATGAACTTGCTTTACTTTCACGGAACACATTTTTCGTGATAACAAACAAATGTAACAAAGTAACATATTCAGTGGCGGTTCTAGACCAATTTGACTGGGGGGGCCACTGGGGGGCCAGTTATTTTCTGAGGGGGGCACAATAAATGCAGGACGAAAAAGAGAACTAGACAGTATGAAGTAATTGCGCATAAGAAAACAATGCAATACAGTTATTGGTATTTGTTTCAGTACACTTATTTATTTCAGATAGATCTTATAGTTATTACTGTTAGCTTCAGCTTAAGTTATAGTGCAATGTTTGCACTCACACCATATTTATATAAAAATAAAGGCAATGAACAGTTACATCTCTACTTTACATAAGGGTGTCTGCACAATCTCACATTACAGCAACAAAATCCTGCGTTTTTTGGCAAACCGACTACATTTAAAAAAAAAAAAAAAACGTTTCATTGTTAGGGGGGCCACAGGGGGGTCAGAGGTCAGTGTTAGGGGGGCCCCCAATTATGCAAATGAGCTAAGTCCCGCCTCCCATTGTTCGAGATCCTTTGATGTGAGGGGGGTACAATTATGTTAATGAGCTAAGTCCCGCCTCCCTTTGTTCGAGATCCTTTGATGTGAGGGGTGAGGTGTTATAACAGGTAGGTGTGAAAAGCCCCCCTGTGTAGTGCCTTTGTTGTCTAATCCTTTGATGTGTTGATTAAGGCAGTCTCTTTGAAGTTATGCTGTCTGGCCCCTGTCCCCTCACACCCCTTTGTAGTCTAATCCTTTGATGTGAGGGGTTGAGGTGTTATAACAGGTAGGTGTGATATAAGCCTCTGATGTTAATCTAGGTGTTGATTAAGGCAGTCTCTTTGAAGTTATGCGTGAGACTGTCTGGCCCCTGTCCCCTCAGAGCCCTTTGTTGTATAATCTAATTAGCCTTTGATGTTTGCCCTTTGATGTCAGGGTTGAGGTGTTATAACAGGCAGGTGTGATTTCACACCGGCGTGTTATAAGCCTCTGATGTTAATCTAGGTGTCTCTTTGAAGTTATGCGTGAGACTGTCTAGCCCCCGCCCCCTCACAGCCCAGGCCTCTCCCCCTATCTCCACCCCTTCCTGTCACACGATATGAGGCCAGCAGATAGTGGGGGGTGGAAATAGATGAAAATAGAAATCCATGCAGACTAATTAAAAAGCCAGTCATTTCCACTCACCAAGTCACCTTTCAAAAAAGAAAAATGGCCAAGAGACGCCTCGATATGAGTTTAATCAGCGAGACGCCTGTGACAACTTACCGCCATCCGTCCGGAGCGCCAATCAAGAAACGAATGCAGTATCTGTGCCGGGTTCAGACGCCTCCAGCCGAAGAACTTCATGAAGAATCGACTCTGAAAAATGGCGATGTTTGGGGTTATGTATTCAACTATATGGCGAATGAACTGCATTTCTACAATCTGAAGAATGGAGAAATGTATGGACCCCGTAGTGTTAAAGCGACACTGACCTCAACAGATTGGGCTGTGTTAACTCTAATGTCTTCCAGAGATCTCCACGCAACCACTGTATCGGAAGAAGTAGTGCATCAAGAAACCATAGTGGAACCAGCGGTGTACAAGATATTTGCAAAGAAAAGCAAAGAAACGCAGACAGCATGCGAGATCAAAGAAGAGTTTTCACCGCTGCCCCTCAATGTGGAGGAAGAAGAAGGAGATATTCCCCCGCCGCCAGAAGTGAGAAGAGTCCTGACAAGCACCGTCTGGGAAACTAAAAGCGGACCATCAGGGTGATGGTATTACCGCGCAAGCCGTTTGGTGACGCTGGGGAAGGACCCCTCTGACGATTTTGTTTTGGAGTATTTCAACTCTACATGCAGGGTTTTTCAGACATCCTTGCGGGTGCCTCTGACTTCTTGGCTGAAAATGATTGATGGAAAAGCTACAAAGCTTAAAGAACTTTTTAAACAGAGTCAGACATCGATGGACATTATACTGGTGAAAAAGACTCTCACTTTTGCAGAGGACTCCGCCTCCCATTCAACATAACAAGTCACACCCTCCTCACCAGATCATTTAAAACTAAGGACCCCTCAAAGAAAAGCATTGTGTTTTCTACCTATGTAAAAGAGCGTCGGGGTTGTCTTATGAAAATGTGTTATCTCTGTATCAAGATGATGTGTTTAAAAATGAATTTTGTGAAAAATACCAACGGTGTGAGAGACGTCATAAAGACACTCATTTTAACCACAGTGTTTGTTCTCTACAAATGTTTAAAGATTGTTACAAAATGTAGAAAATAAAAAGGTCTGGAGACAAAATTAATTCAGGTGACTGTCTTTATTAGGAAAACAAAAATATAATACAAATGGTTTAGGGGGTAAAATGTAACCATCTTGGACTTAATATTCTAACAAAATACTTTATCTGAATACATTTTCTTTTAAACACACTTTTTGAAATTATTTATTTATTATTTCAGTGGAACAATCCAGTTTTTGTTAACATCAATGCTTTTTTTCTCTTTTCTTGTGTTACTAAGATACTTTTAGACACACTTTGGCGTATGCAACACTTAACAACTGGTAGAATATGAAGTACTTTGTAAGGAATTTGGTTTCTTTTAATGGCAGGGTTTTGTTTTTTTTAAAACACTTGTTCAGTAGTGCTGTAGCGACGCGTCGACTTCAAAATATCGTCGACGACATATTTCCGCGTCGACGCGTCGCTACACACACGTGGGTCACCCAAAGCAACAAGCAGTTCGCAATCGCGCTTCCAACACAATGGAGACTGAAACGGCTACCACCTCCTTCTCACAGGATTGCGCACGAAGCCCCCAAACGAAAACATCTCGCCCTAGGTCTTCAAAAGCATGGGAATATTTTAAAGTTAGTCCAAAACGCAAAGATATTTATATATTTATATCTCACTGAGACTGCTGCATAGCCTAGCAGAAGCAGCAGCTAGCTGTGGTGGCTACCATTAGCAGCTAGCATTTGCTCTCTGATTTTTACATCAAATGGAATTATGGATTATAAATTCAATCATTTTTTTATACATAGACGTTAAAAATTTATGGATTAACCGATTCAGCCGCGTTTTTTCTCATTTGAATGCCATTGAACCATAGCATTGAACACGTCTTTTGATCAGATTGACAGCTACGGTGGTGAGACGATCTCCCTAGAAGCTCTGTGAAGGTACGTGTTGTGATGACTGTATTTGCTTCCCCTGTCGCGAGTCCGGATCACTCAGTGATAATACTATATACCTACATAATCTGTGGAGTCTCAGCTTTAATCGGATATATTGTATGTGCAGCTACGATAAGTAATAAGGGTACTTTTATCTTGAGTTCTGTGCCAATGTCCGTTAGCATTTTTCGCTCAGGGGTCATTTAGATGCTTCTTATGAGACTTGTGTTTTGTTTTGGTAAACATGGTTTGTATCGTCAGTTAGCTGAGATTATTTCCGTTAATCTGGTATAACACATTAATAGGTTCTTAAATATTAAGATCCCCTGAGACACAGTATCGTGAAAAAATTATTTTTTACATTACGTTTTTTTTACATTACGTTTTTTATGAATTGAACAACAGAAAAATAATCGTTAGATTAGTCGACTAATCGATCAAATAATCGCCCGATTAATCGTTTTCAAAATAATCGTTTCCCCCCAGCACTATTGTTCAGTTAAACAAGGTTTTTTCTTTTCTGATAACCTTACATATTTTAGTTATTTTCTGCTACGAAGATACTTTAAGATACACCTTGATGTACGCAACACTTAACAAAGGGTATAATATGAAGTACTTGGTAAGGAATGGGGGTTTCTTTAAGGGGTGCAAAACTTTAGAACTGGGTAAAATATTCATTAATTTGTAATGAATTGAGTTTTCTTTCTTTTGATTTTCAACATACTATTTGTACACAATGACTTTTCCATATTTCTGACAAACTATACTTTTTGACTTTTTCCGTAAAATCTCGACAAACTATTACTTATTCTTAAATTTGACCTATTGCTGCTTGGTTGGAAATGATAGATGAAAAAGCTACAACGCTTAAAGAACTTTTTTTTAAAACTCTCAATTCTACATAGATGACTCCCCCCATTCAACGCAATAAGTCCCACCCTCCACTCAGCAAATCATCTAAAACGAAGGACCCCACTAAGACGACCGTTGTAAACTAGCCATGGATCTGAGAAAAACCAAGACTCCCCCCGCGAGTTGCAGCCAGGAACAGACTCCTGGACTACCATCATGACCACCATTTTGGACACCCGAATCTTGCAGTACTACTGCTGCTGATGTTACTCCTGGGGCCAAGACGTCTCTGTTTATGGACACAGTCATAGGCGGCGCGTGAGGCTCAGGTTTGGGAAGGCTAAATAACTTGTTTTACCTGACGCTGCCCGCCTCCTATAGAAAAGAGATCAACTCAGTGTGCGGAGTTTAAATCTCTCAAGTCATATTACAGGATAAAGGAAATACAGTTTAAACTGCCGTATGCAGAGAAGACACCGACGTGTCGCACTTATCATTCATATTACATCATCAATCAGATCATCATCGATCATATAATATCATAATATATCATATATTTCCTTATCTGAGTCAGCTTCTCCAGCCGTATCTGGCCGTGCAACACTTAGTGTCACATACTGTATGCAGAAGTATTATTTTAAGCAACACATTATGTTGACGAAACACTCGAGTCAAATGTAATTAAAGTCAGATCCACTCGTGTCTTAGATGGGGCAGTGATATCATAAAACTATACGCTTTCAAACACTCGGTAGGCCTAGTTATTTTTTAACCAGTTGTTCTGTATTCACCTTGCAGGTGCAACTTTGTGGCTTGTATCCTGGATTATATGTTTAAGTCATGGATGTTTAAAGCTCATATTTGTCTAATATTAGTTTACTTTTCATTAATTAAGTATGACGCTGCGCTGTCAGTACACTTGTCCCTGTTTGTGATTGGTCAAATGTAGCTAACCCCGCCCCCGTGAACTCGTTCTCAGCTGGAGAGAGAAACCATGGCTTGATTTACCGAGTTGATAACCAGCGTCGTAGGACCGCTTAGCGAGATCTCGTTTGTTAGTTTGTTGTTAGTTTGTTTGTTACTCAAACATATCCAGGGTATGTTGAACTGGCTTCGTAGTACAGGGTACAGGGCACAGGTGGCTAGCAGTGCTAATGTCAAAGACACAGACATTATACATTATATTTGTATTTTACCAGGATGCAGTGACACAAATATTTGGGAAGGCTTAGCCTTCCCTAGCATACATTACATTACATTACATTGCATTTAGCTGACGCTTTTATCCAAAGCGACTTACAATAAGTACATTCGACCAGGAAGACACAACCTTGAAGAAAACAGAATCATATAAGTACATCAGGTTTCATAGAGCCAAACATTTCAAGTGCTACTCAACTGGCTTTAGGTAAGCCAGTCCTTTATTAGTATACAAGTGCTTCGTTAATAGTTCTAACGCTCGAAGTGGAGTCGAAAGAGATGAGTTTTCAGTTTGCGCCGGAAGATGTGCAAGCTATCTGCCGTCCTGATGTCAATGGGGAGCTCATTCCACCATCTTGGAGCCAGGACAGCAAACCCACGTGTTTTCGCCGATGGGAACTTGGGTCCCCCTCGCAGCGAGGGCGCAACGAGTCGTTTGGCTGATGCAGAGCGTAGTGCACGCGCTGGGGTGTACGGTTTAACCATGTCCTGGATGTAGGAAGGGCCAGATCCATTCGCAGCATGGTAAGCAAGTACCAGTGTCTTGAAGTGGATTCTAGCAGTTACCGGAAGCCAGTGAAGGGAGCGGAGGAGCGGAGTGGTGTGGGAGAAATTAAGGAAGGTTAAAGACCAGACGAGCCGCTGCATTCTGGATGAGCTGCAGAGGTCGGATGGCACATGCAGGTAGACCAGCCAGGAGGGAGTTGCAGTAGTCTAGGCGTGAGATGACGAGAGCCTGGACCAGAACCTGAGTCGCTTTCTGAGTCAGCTGGGGACGTATCTTCCTGATGTTGTAAAGCGTGTATCTGCAGCAACGGGTTGTAGCAGCGATGTTTGCAGTGAAGGACAGGTTGTTATCTAGGGTCACACCCAGATTCCTTGCAGTCTGAGTCGGGGAAACAACTGAGGTGCCGATGTTGATTGTTAGGTCAAGAGTGGGACAATATTTTCCCGGGAGGAAGAGCAGCTCAGTCTTGTCAAGGTTGAGCTTGAGGTGGTGAGCAGACATCCACTGAGAGATGTCAGCTAGACAAGCAGAGATGCGTGCAACGACCTGGGTCTCTGAGCGGGGAAAGGACAGAATTAATTGGGTGTCATCAGCGTAGCAGTGGTAAGAAAAACCATGCGGGCTAATGACTGATCCGAGCGAGTTTGTGTACAGGGAGAAGAGGAGGGGACCAAGAACAGAGCCCTGAGGGACCCCCGTAGTTAATTGACAAGGGTCGGACTCAGACCCTCTCCAAGTCACCCTGTAGGTACGGTCTTTCAGGTATGAGGTGAGGAGGGAAAGTGCAAAGCCTGAAACTCCAAGTTTTTGGAGAGTGCGAAGGAGGATCTGATGATTCACCGTGTCAAATGCAGCAGACAGGTCCAACAGGATGATGACAGAGGAGAAGGATGCAGTTTTGGCAGTGTGCAGTTCCTCCGTGACAGCAATGAGAGCAGTTTCTGTGGAGTGACCTGCCTTGAAACCAGACTGGTGCGGATCCAGAAGGTTGTTCTGATTGAGATAACAGGAGAGTTGTTTAAAGACAGCGCGTTCAAGTGATTTAGACAGGAACGGGAGGAGAGAGACAGGCCTGTAGTTTATAACATCAGACGGGTTGAGAGTGGGTTTCTTTAGGAGAGGGTTTACTCTTGCCTCCTTGAGACTGTTTGGAAAGTGACCAGAAGTTAGAGAAGTGTTGATGAAATGGGTGAGAAACGGTAGAATATCAGGAGCGATAGTCTGAAGGAGGTTTGAAGGGATAGGGTCCAGAGGACAGGTGGTAGGGCGGGCAGAGGTAATGAGGGTAAGAACCTCACTTGGAGAGAGGGGAAAAGGAGGTAAGTGTGTTGGTGGAAGGAGGGTCTGGTGACCCAGCGGTGAGTAAAGGTGAGTCAGAAAAAGAAGAGCGAATATCATCAACCTTTTTTTCAAAATGGGTAACAAAGTCGCTTGACAGAAGTGAGGAGGGGGGAGGAGCTTTTGGAGGGTCCAAGAGGGTGGAGAAGATGGAAAATAGTTTTTTAGGATTGGAATAGGAAGATTGGATCTTATCTTGAAAGAAAGTGCTTTTTGCCTGAGAGATCGAAGCAGAGAAAGAGGAGAGGAGGGCTTGATAGGTTAGGAGGTCGTCACTGTAGAGGAAACTTCTGTGTAGCTATGCAGTGGGAGTCACCGACTCAGGAAGGAGACACGGTAGGAGCAGTAGCTTTGATGTCAAACACTGGTGGTTTATTTGGAGTTAACGGCCGGAGGATTCACATCACAAGTCCAAGAGTCAGAGGTTCTGACTTCACGGTAGAGTTGCCACGTCAATTCTGGAGAGCCTCTCTCTTGCCAGCCCATCTAACTGGTTTCGCAGAGAGTAAACAACATATTTGAGAAGATAGCCTAAACAGTGTGGGAACACTGAGTTACTTGCGTCGGACACTTATGACCTCGAAGATTTCACCTTGGAGTCCACAAATACAGAGAAGGAAGTGTCCCAGTGTACCCACAACACAGACCATCTGTGACCCAGTATTGACCGGTCACAGAATGGGAACAATAACATTATTGGCTAAGCAGCCTGTGTCCTTAAAGAAGGTAAACAGACATCAAGGTTTGTCCTGTATGCTACAAATTGGCGTCTATGATAATTATTTCCATAACAGTCACGGTGTTTGGATTTCCACCATTTCCGCTCTGCTGCCCTAAGGACGGTTCTATTAGCACGCAGTGCATCATTTAGCCAGGGAGCAGGAGGGGACTGACGAGCCTGCCGAGATGTGAGAGGACAGAGCGAGTCCAGAGTGGATGAGAGAGTAGAGAGGAGAGTTTCTGCAGCAGAGTTTGGAGGCAGGAGATGGAACGAATCAGAGGAAGGGAGGGCTGAGAGCACCGACGAGGCAAAGGTAGAGGGAGAGAGGGAGCGAAGGTTACGGCGGACAAGTGCAGGATGGGAAGAGATTAGTTTGTTATGTTTGGAAAGGGGTAGAGAGAATGAAATGAAGAAGTGATCGGATGTGTGGAGCGGGTTTACAGAGAGGTTAGAAGTAGCGCAGTTCCTTGAGAATATGAGATCAAGGACATTGCCAGCTTTATGAGTCGGTGGGGACGGAGACAGTGAGAAAGCAAAGGCGGTTAACAGAGATGTTAGTTCGTCTATCTTCCCCGTCTGGAGGTTGAAGTCTCCGAGAAGTACAGCGGGAGGGCCAGTTTCAGGGATGAGTGATAGGAGATTATCTAATTCCTCCAAGAAGTCCCCCAAGGCGCCTGGTGGACGGTAGAGAACAACAATGGTTAACTGTATAGGATGGGTTACTGTGACGGCATGGAATTCAAAGGTGGAAGGAGTGAAGTTAGGTAGCTTGAAGAGGGAAAAGCTCCATTTGGGAGAGAGCAGGAGACCAGTGCCACCTCCTCTGCCAGTGGGTCTGGGTGTATGGGAGAAGGAATATGCAGTGGAGAGAGCTGCTGGGGTGGATGTGTTGGATGGAGTAATCCAGGTCTCAGTGAGAGCAAGGAAATCCAGAGACTGCAGGGAGGCGTAGCCAGAGATGAAGTCAGCCTTAGGAACAGCTGACTGGCAATTCCACAGGCCACCTGAAACTAGATGTTGGATCTCAGTGGAGCACGTGGGATAGACGAGAGCAGGCCGATTATATCGATTAGGAGATACACGGGGCCAGTGATAATTGCGAGAAGACACATGAACAGGAATGGAGAAAATACACATGATTATAGCATGAGGGGCTAGAAAACTAAAGAAAAGATAAATAAGACACCAGCTCAATCAGAGTTTGCCTCCCTCGTGACTCCCGCAGGACTCCAATGTCTTTGTCAGTCTTACTCCCGCAGGACTCCAATGTCTTTGTCAGTCTTCGGCTGTCTGACGCTGAAGCTGACGCTCCAGGAAAGAGCTACCCAAAAATGGATACAGCACTCGCCGCCCCTGGACACAGTGAAATCGGTGTTGGTTGATATTGTGGAGAGGGTGATACATCGGTACAGAGAAGAAATCTGCAACGGGTGCCGAGTCAGTCACCACGGCCAGAGGCAACACGATTTTTTCTTCAGAAACAATTACAACACGTTAATGAAAAGACTCTGTCTCTCCGACTTCATTACTGAGATCGACCAGACTCTTATTGATAAAGACATTTTCACGGATGATTGGAGGATCCAAGGCGCTTCGGAGGCTTTTCTTCACAATCTCAAAAATTGCAGACGCCTCAAGGAGAGACTTGAAAAGATCCATGCCGAGTTGGATGGAGAAGAAGAAGACTAATAACCAGCAGTTGACTGAAGCCAGGGATTTGTTCGATACATTGACTTTTTTTTCTTTAAAGTAAAATAAAAATGGGAAACTACTATACAAAACGCTCTGTATATATTGATCATAATGTAGTCAATACCCTTTTAATAAGGGTGGTGATGAGAACGATTGAAAACAGAACGAGTAGTGACCCCTGTGTAAAAAGAATGGCTGAAGTTTGTAAACTGGAAGACATTCTGGATATCGTTCGTTCTGGCAGTACTATTCCGGGTCATTGGGAAACGATTGTAAACGAAACATTTAAAGTGGTCCTGGAATCTTCATTTACCGAAACATTCTGTAACATTACCGCAGAAATGAAACAAACATCAAAAGTGTATCATGTGCTCTCATTGTATGCTCATTGTAAGCTCCTGCTCTACCGAGTCTCTTTCCTGAGTCGGTGTTTTCTGTAGATGTAATGCATCTTTGTGTCGAAAACAGCATACACATGAATATTTATTTAAAAAATGTAAATAGGACATTTTTAAAAAATAAAAAAAGTGTTTTTTTACATTTAAAAACTGTTGTCTTCATTATAGCAAGGGGAGCGTGTCTGATACATGTGTATTACAGTCCTTCACATGCACTGTTGTCTTCATTATAACAAGGGGAGGATAACAGGGAAGATGTAGGATAAATGTGTATTGAAACATGCGTATTATACACCCACAGAAACACAGACACACAGAAAACACTAGTATGGTTTTTGTGTTTTCAGTGTTTTCTGTGTCTGTACACACAAAGCACAAATCATTTAAAACAAACCCTGAATCAAATTTAGAGAGGACCATTAAGAGTCAGATGCTTGACGAAATATACTAAAACAAAGTACTTCATTATCTATTTTTCAGCTTTTTATACACAAAAGTGTATCTTTCAGTAACTTTCTCAGAGAATTTAAGCATAAATCTGTCAAATGTTCAAAACAGCCTTGTTTCACTGAAATAGCCTCAAAATCACAAACTGCCATTAAGAGTCAGAATCCTAATTAAATCTACTAAAACAAAGTACTTCATGGTAGTGGTCAGCTTTTAAACACAAAAGTGTATATTTCAGTAACTTTCTGAGAGAATTAAACATAAATCTGTCAAATGTTCAAAACAGCCTTGTTTTACTGAAATAGCCTCAAAAACACAAACTGCCATTAAGAGTCAGATGCTTTACGAAATCTAATAAAACAGAGTACTTTCATGGTAGTGGTCAGCTTTTAAAAAGAAAAGTGTATCTTTTGGTAACTTTTTTGAGAGAATTAAGCATAAATCTGCCAAATGTTCAAAACAGCCTTGTTTCACTGAAATAGCGTCAAAATCACAAACTGGCTGAAACTGTACAGTGAATTGGAGAAATTACAGCACAGAGTTTTCTACTACGACACAGATAGTATAATCTATGTGACAAGACAGGGGGGAGACTCCACTGCGCATAGGGGTTTATCTGGGGGATCCCTAAAAGTTATGCTTACCAGACCAAAAATCAAAAAAGGTTGTGATGCGTTTGTGTAATCCCTTTCACACGCATCATTTTTGATTTTTGGTCTGGCATGCACCAATCAGTGAGCGAGGCCAATCAGTCCAATCCAATCAGTCCAGTCCAATCAGTGAGGGGGCGGGGCGAGTGTCTGAGGATTTTATCGAAGGATGGTCTGGTGGTTCCTCGATTATAGCTCCTCCATTATCGCTCCTCCGGCAAAAATAAGGCCATTGGGACGCTACTCAAGATGGCGCAGACAAATCAACTTCCGGTGAGACCGAGGAGCGAGGAAATGAAAAATAAGAGTAGTGAGAAAGGGCCAGTGTAAAAATTACAAGCTTCTGCTATCTTTGATGAGCGATAACATTATTTTTGGCCATACGTTTTTCATAAGACTGATGAAGTTGGAATCAGTTGTAGTTACAACTATCCCAAATACTATGAAATACCTTTACTGTGTAGCCTACTTCTTGATACTCTCCTGTCAACAACAATGCCTGTCTTGCTGCTATATGTGACGAGCAATACAAATACTTTTAAGTTCTTAAGAAGACTGATAATTTTGGACTCAGTAGTTACACTAATAGCGCAAAGACTATAAAATACTTTTAGGCCCAATCCCAAACCACTCCCTCGACCCTACCCCTCCGTGATGGAGTGAACTCCGTCTGTAGCCACACTCTCAGCTCAACGAGGCTCCCTCCTGTCAGACGGAGGGAGTAAATACAGCCGCAAGCTTTGGGACGGCCTCCCCTCTCTCCGGCAGAAACAGGAAATACCGTAACTGTATGTAACAACGGTTTCAAATCAGCATCTCTTAGACAAAAAGTTTAAATGAATAACTCAAATAAAACTCCAAACATCTTTCATTGTGTTTCAAAGCTCTTTTAGTTTTAAACCTGATGTTTATAAGCTTCTTAGTTTTTGCAACGGTCTGTAAATATACACAACTTTATAATAAAATGCACACATTTACCTTTTTCTAGACTAAACACAGGTATGATCCTAAGTTAAAAACATATGAGGTTGTCATGAGGTTGTTAACATCTCAATTTATCAGTGGATGTTTGCTGGAACTGTTGTGGAATATTTTCCACGGCCCATAACTTTGACCCAGTTTATCAGTTCAAACTGTACTGACTGAGCACACGCACCTCGTAACCTTGGCTGCTGTGCTCTCAGTGTTCTGTCTCCCTGTTCCTGCCTGTTGGCGTCAGCTGATAGAGGTGTTATGATTCTATGTTCCTGCCTGTTGGCGTCAGCTGATAGAGGTGTTATGATTCTATGTTCCTGCCTGTTGGCGTCAGCTGATAGAGGTGTTATGATTTTATCTTGTTATGCAGCATGTTGATGATGCTCTCAGAACTAGCTAAATACATGGGTCTGAGGTAGAGTTCTTTAGAATTGACGTGGCAACCCACCCGTGCAGTCTCACCGTGACTGCTGTGACTTGTGATGTGAATTCTCCGGCCGAAACTCCAAATAAACCATCAGTGTTTGACATCGAAGCTCCTGCTCTACCGAGTCTCTTTCCTGAGTCGGTGACTCCCACTGCATTGCTACACAGAAGTTTTCCCTTACAGGAACTACTTGTAAACAGCGTATTTCCTGACGGACACACACAGCGTGACTCCGGTCAGGTAGAGACCGGTCTCAAGTCAGCACCGCTGCAGACTGGCTGTTTGAGGGCTTGATAGCCCACTCCCCCTCCACACTCGTTGCTTTGGAACAGCCCTCAATATGGCGGACCCTCCGCGTGAACGCGCAAACGGAGGGGTAGGGTGTAGGGGTAGGGTGTGGTTTGGGAATGGGCCTCAGTTTGTACTTTCAAAGAAATCCTCTGTCAAATTGTCCACCCTGAATACCCCATGCAGATGCTCCTGTTGTCTGTCAAACACAAGCAGAAACATTACTTTCCAAAAATGGAAAGTTATCTTGGTCCCGCTCCCCACGTGAAAAACAGGGTAAGTTTATTGCTGCTAATGTAATGAAAATGGCTCCAGGCCCCACAAGATACGCTGTCAGCCATGTCTAAGACCTGAAGTCAGCATTGAGCTCTTCATAACACCATCAATAGAGGATTGATAGACAATATACTTGAGATTGTGAATTTAAAGGTGAGGTGCATGCATGGGACAGTTAGGAGTTGGGTGGGAACCACTTACAATCCCACATTGGGTTGTTCATTTTGACAGGAGCGCAGAAATCAAAAAAGGGAGGGAACGGCATGCCTTTGGAATGCTGGAAGGGAAATATTTCCATATTGACCCCAAACACAATACATGTTACTATCCTTGATAATATACTGTACATTTCTTAAATGCCAAAATTGTACTTGGAAATAATATAGATCCTTTAACAACAGCAAAAAAATCATCCTTTAAAATGTTACGTCAATCAGTGAGATTTTATGGTGATTTATATATTTTACAATGGTCACATAAGAATTATGGATGTATAATGCTGTGGGTGGAGGTGGGGGTAGTATTTTATTTAAATGGGTATTTAGATAGTCAACTAAGATTCAATAGAAATGCTGCCCGAGTAAGAAGCTATACAGAAATATGTGTTACAAATATAAATGTGTTATTTCTACATGTTAAAGAATATACTGTTTCTGTACTGAAGTGTTCAAGAGAAGTACAACAAAAGAAAATAAAGTAACTTCTATCCACATCACATATTCAAGGATAGTTAGGTTGATGACTTTGCACACTCTGCAACATCCAACTTCCTGCCGCTGCTGCACATTTTGGCCAGATTCTGTTAAAGCAGAAAGCAGAATTAGTATTTAAAGGAACTCCTGGATGGAAATTAAGTTCTTGCAGGCAATTCTTACATTAGCTGCTCGGGTGATGCTGCCTGGAGACTGGAGGGCTGCGAGGTCTGTTAGGATCTTCTGCAGATCTCTGTTACTTGGACCTGAAACAGGAGAGCACAGGTCAGAGTCACATGGGGAAAAGCAACGTAGGCAATGATGTGTGTGTGTGTGTGTGGTCCGTGTGTGTACCTCTTTCTGCAGGTGAATGCTGTAGGTACGGATGATCCAGCAGCTCTTTTAAGGAAATCCTCTCTCTGGGGTTTCGTACCAAGCAGCTCTGCAGATAAAAACAGCTTTTTTGTAATTTACCAATTCAACACAACTGCCTGGAAAAATAATTTGACACATTTTGCAGTCTTTTTGCATATTAGAAACGGAGTTGGCGACACTAAAACTGCAATATAATGTTTGTGTAGCAATAATAAATATTTTTTTACATGTCTCCAGTACCGATAAAAAGACCGATAACGTCGGAGCTTAACGGTACCACGGTCTTTAATAAGTCAGCCCCGGGGCCCGTTTAATACCAGGGCTCGGTACCCATCCCTAGTTATGATAGTAGGTTATGTCTGTTTTCATGTATAGAGTTATTTTTGTCTCCTTTGCTTTTTCTTGTTTTACTCAAAACTAAGTGATGTTTTTAATTATTGTACCACACACACACACACACACACACACACACACACACACACACCTAATATTGAATCATATTTATGTTATGCCCTTACAATGGCCATTGACATTATGCTACATTGTAGCGTAGTAATCTTCAGCGAACCGCTTCAACACGTGTATTTCGGTTTATTCACAGCATTCATTTTGTTATTCTACAGTATTATTGTTTTATAGTTATTTGTTAATGTAACCCAATTTGTGTTCTTTGAAATTGAAAATGATATTGCATTGTGTGTGTTACTTTCGTTGCAGTTGTATATGTCTTAAGTGTAATTTGGCTTGGCTTCCTATTTTGTATGGACATGCTTTTATTTTGAAGGAGAGTTAGCGCTGTTGACAGGAAGTTGTTGTTGCTATGGAAACAACATGACGGAGATGAACGGGGAAAAAGTAATATCTACATATAAAGACGGAGAAGGTAAACGATAACATTTATGGTTAAGTGTTAGCACCACCCGAAGAGGCACAAGCTCTTACGTTGATACTGGAGTTTTCAATAAATTCTATTTGGCAGCCGCAGTGCAGCGCGGCTACCAAAAAAACCGAATAACGAAATTGAAACCCGAATAGTATTCCAACGAACGAATATTCGGATATTCGGGTACAGCCCTAGTAGGATGTCGATCATGCTTTTGATTCTGATGATTCATTCCAAACCTCATTCGGAGTGATTATCAATTCAAAATCAACACTGTAACACCCCTCGTTACATCCATTTTGGCAAAGGCCATAATAAGCAAGCTTACCGTAATTTAAAGTATCCCATAAGAACGCTAAATACTGCCAAACTTGTGAAATGTACCCTATATATATATTTGTGTTCACATCACAATAAGTTAGTTTAGTCGTGGTTTCTCACCTTCAACACATCCAGCAGATCCTTCTCCGAGATGTCAGGAAATTCGATAGGGTGGGAGGTGTCGATGATGGCGTGCAGCTTGGCGATCTGATTGGTGATGCTTTGGAAGGGAGTCTTCCCGTACGTCATGCAGTACAGGATACATCCCAGCGACCACACGTCACCTTTTGTACAGATCTTTAGGATAAATAAACAAAAACAAAATTGTTTTCACCACTGTGCTGAAATTATGAATTATTCCATCATGGTTGTTGAAGTGACTTGGTGACAGTACCTTAGATCGTGATTGTCCTGGCTGGGACGAAGTGTCTTTGATGGCTTCAGGGGGCATGTAGCTCAACGTTCCAACCTGGGTTTAATAAAAAACAAAGTGTTACATAAGTAGAGGTATTTCCATCTGAACTGTAGATCTAAAACAGCCGTCAGAATATATTTAAAACATAAACAAACATTTGAATGCTGCACAGTTTCTCTTTTTATTGCATGTCTATTCATTGTGTTTTAAGCCAGTATTTTTGCAAAGTGGCAGATAACAATGAGTCTACACTTATATTAGAATATTTGTAGAAGTAGACAAGATAGTAGGGCTGTGCAATTAATCGTATTTTAATCTCGATTACGATTGTGGCTTGCAACGATTACGAAAACAACGTAATCGAAATAAAGATTATTTTGCTGCGTGCGCTTTCGCCCCTCCCTAAAAGCCCTCTCGGCCAGGTTGTGAGCGAAAATAGTTGTATGAGTTCAGCGCGAGCGAAGATGGCAGAAAAAGAGCAACTCGTGAACAAGAAAGGTAAAAACCAATTCCGCTGTTTGGAAATACTTTTGGTTTAACCTCTTAAGCCATAGGATGGTGACTGTAACGCACATATTAACAGGTATGCTCCTCTGAAATGATTGTCCCCTGCAATTATTATTATCCCTCACCTGAATAATTTACAAGATCCACATCTTGTCTGAACCAAAAGTAATATTCTGCTTCATCGATATTTGTTCCTGTTAACCCTTTCAATAGCAACATTTTGTATATGGTCACCAAAAATTACGCTCTCGCTCGGCGGACACAAAGACAGCCCGCTGACCTGTGTTAACTGTGTGTCGAAGCAGAAATCAGACAGCACCATAAAATCATTTATATCACCACGTTGACAAAAGTTCTACTTGAGTTATCCTCATAAATCAAATGTGAATAAATAGAAATAAACAATTTAATCTTGTCAATTTTGTTAGAGGATTTTTAGGGTCATAACCTAATAGAATATGACAATAAAAAAACATTATAAGCTTAATTCAAAGCATCAAAAAGGAATTGGGTACAGCAGTATATAATATATTATTATTTGTCATGTATTTGTTGTGCATGTTTTTCTCTTTTGTCTGCTCACCTGTCTGCAGCTTCTAAAGAATATCTGGTTCTTAATACACTTTAACTAGATTTAAACTTCGATTTCATTTTTTTTTTTTTGTAAAGATCGCACAATTTACATTACTTGTCAAATCTGAATGTGTTCATTTCGTGTATGAAATAAATCTAACCTGTGAATTCTTCATAATGCTCGTCACGTCTGGTTGGATTGTGTTTGCGATGCCAAAGTCAATCAACTTCACCGAACCGTTCACAAGGACAAAGTTTGCCGGCTTTAAGTCACTGTGGATGATTCCTGCATGGAGGACACAGAGGACATTTGGAATGGTTAGAAATGAAGAGTGTGCCTTTTAATAAACAACACTGGGATTGGATGATGGAATAATGAGAAAGAGAAAGAGCACCGTGGCTGTGGATGGTGTGGACGGCCTCCAGCATGTTCTTCCAGTAGAACTTCCTGTCCAGTGGAGTCACAGTTTTGCGGTTCCTCAGCCAAGTGTTCAGATCCAAGTTCCCACACTCCATCAGCATGTAGATGTAGCTGTTGGTTATTTCACTGGAAACACAAAGACACATGTCATGGTTTTTGTAACAGAAATCTAAATTACCTGTAGACTTCAAGAGCTGTTATGGAGTTTAATTTTCTGTGTAAAATGTGTCTTAACGGCTGAAATACCCAAACGTATCACAAAGAAAGATGTACATTTTTCATCTAATAAGAACAAAGCTTTGTTGCGCACATATACTGTACTTTGTTCTATGAGAGGACAGGGTGGAAGTAAATTCATAACCTTTCAAGCTCTTTTAACGTAACCAAAAACAAATATATATCAAGAATCTCAAATACTTAATCGTCATATCTGAATGGTTAGTATAAATGATATTGAACAAAAACATAATGTAAACATTTCTTTTCTTTTTTTATTCCTTTAAATCAACAATAGTAACCAGGGCTCGACAGTAACGGTTGCCAGGTTGCCATTGGCAACCATTCATAAAAAATGTCAACCACTTCTTGGCCTTTGGTTGCGTGGCAACCAGTTTTTAACATAAAGAAATAAGGACAGCAAACAGAAAAATGTGCACCCCAAAATAGATAAATGTTAATTATTTGTTGTATTAAGAGTGATATTTAATTATTGTTGTGACCAGTCGGAACCTGATACTTAAGTTGCACGTGCATTGGTGCGATTACGGAGCAAGAAAGCAATGCACGTTTACTCGCGTACGCACTGCGCGGTGCGCCCAAGCCCCCAGGAAGTGCGCCGGACTCAGATGAAAATATTCGTGGTGGCCAAACGGCGGTACTACACTTCCGTTTGTTTGCCAGGCCCGGAAACACTTTTTCCCATTGACTTACATGGGGAAAGAGTGCTCTGTAAATCGTTGGATTTTTTTTTTTTTAAACTAAATAAACTACCCAGTATGAACGTTTGTATAGCCCTTATTAAAAACATTTGTTCCTCAAGTTGTAAAAATGTGCTAATAACGTTATTCTGAGAGTTATTTCCCTCTGCATTATGAACGCGCATCTAACCCACGGGACCGCGCCGCCCGGCACGTTCATGTGATGCGACGTGTTCAGCACTACATGAGTTTTACCGGATGCACAATAAGAACGGACCCATATCACCTTACTGCCAGCCCACGGAGCTGTAATAATGGATATATTGCACATGTTTGCTGTAATTCATCATTTGTAAAATATTATACTACATGGGCTGTATGATGTAAATCTTGTACCGTAAATCTTGTATTAAATAAAGTTAATATTACCGACGTAGATTAACGTCCCTGTAACTTCTTATTGCACTTGCAATATACCAGGGGTCGGCAACAGGCGGTCCGGATCCGGACGCCGACCCGGAGCTATAATCAATAGATTAATAGGGGATTTTTCGGCACCTCCCGCTTTTTTTAACGCTGATTTGGGTGACTTGTGTAATTCGTGGAGAACCGAAGAGTTTTCGTTTTGGGGGTGGGGAGTCCGTCCGTCAGTCCGACTGACGGACAACTTCTCACTTCAAAAAAGAAGAAATCTAGACTGCAAAAATAATTAAACAAGCGAGTACCTGTTTTTCCTGGCCAAGGAAACACAACACGAGCGTAACGTGTCTTCACGTGGTATATGTCTCGTCTGAAAGGAGTGTAGACTAGTGCTGACGGAGAGCACCGGAACGCCGCTCCAGCTCTTCAAATATTGCAGTACCCATAAGGAGCCGTACACATGCCGCAGTGTTTGCGTGGCTGTGTTTTTAGTTGTAAGGACAGTGGCGATCTGTTGTTGTTAGCATCTGGTTAGCTAGCTATGCTAACGAATTTAAAGAGCTTTTCTACAACCAGGTGGAAGAGAGCTCTCTCCTGAGAGGCTCAAATAACCTCAGCTCAGTGAGGTTAAGGCACAACTTGATATGATCATTATAGTTATTAATGACACTAAATGAAAAACAGGTATAAAATACTATATGACAGTAACAAAAAAGTTGTTAAAAACAACAAGAATTGAGTTTAAAAGGAGAGTGATTTGTAAAATATCCAAAAAGAAAAATCTGCTTACAGTTCTGTTTCATATGGGTGTTGAGAGATGTATCCATAGATCTCTTCATGTTGCTCTCAAAGTGTACCAGATTGATGCTTTTAACTTCAATATTTAAAAAAAAATCTTCCCTAGAGGAGAGGAGGTTAGGTTCCCCCCCCCCACTTAAATCATGTTCACATGGATAGGATACTAAATACATTTGCACACATCTTGTGTCCATATCTTTCTGTTTTGGTGGTCATGCCACACCGTGCACATGCATGCATACGTGAGTCATGGTGAGATATCTGGATTAAGAGGTTGCTTTTTCTTTGCACAGCATGAAAGAAAGGCGAAATGAATGGGATGAGAGTTTAGTTTTTTAAAGCAGAGGTTGAGTTCAATAATTTGTACGACCCTCGGAGGATGTTGTAAAAATTGAAAGGAAAAAGGTTCCCCACCCCTGCTGTAAATAATAATAAAAACCCTTGATTTATAACTTAACATCTCTGTCTCCTATTGATCTGAGTATATTATAAAGAATAGCCAGTTAATTGAAGCATTATAGCACAGGCCTTTGTCAGATGGTATATTACGCAGTTTTTTTCCTGCTTCGAATAGTTCTCTCTTTTGGTCTGTGTTTGCATCACTGTAACCAATGAGCACCTGCATGTGTGAATGAGAATGGCCCTGACACCATTTCAGCCCAGATTTACAAACTCCTGGCAGGACAAGCTCCAGCTCAATTCTCACACTGAATTTAAAAAAAGTGAGTGAGGGACTGCAATATAAGAGGGAAAGAAAGAGAAACTTTAAAACTGTTCAATTGTTATGATGTGTAAAGACTGATATTGTTCTATAATCGGCTGAAACTGTTAAGTCATGATGTGAAACGGTTAACAAAGAAAAAGGGACACTCAAGCTGCTGCTACACTTTATTTTATTTATCTAAAATTAAGCACTTTTAAGATGCACATATTTTCAAAAGCTATTTTATTTATTTTCTCTATTTTATTTTCAAATGCAGCCCGAGAGGAACATTACACATATCCACAGTATTTACTGTATAGTTCAATGTTAATCAGAGGTGGGGACTCGAGTCGCATATTTTTTGACTTGAGACTTGCTTGACTAACATTGATCAAAGACTTGACTTTGACTTGGTATTCATGACTTGAGACTTGACTTAAGCTTGAGACAGATGACTTGAAAGGACTTGACTGTTTAAAATTAAATATTTGCGTTTGTTTTTGTAGTGAGATTTTATGTTTAGTTTTTTCAAAAAACGTGATTATAGCACCATGCGCGCAAACCTGGCAACCCACTAGAAGGCAGGAGTCTCAGTTAACATGGCAGCGGCTAGCTTTACTCCACAAATAGTGAAGTTTGGATTCAAGAATTATTTTGTCGATGACGGTAATAAGAAGAAAACAGCGGTATGCAGGGTCTGCAGCATACAGATCAGTGACACGACCACCACAACATCCAACTTCATTCGTCACTACAAAAAAACCCACAGAGAAAGGTACGTGCATGTGTTGTGTTAGCTAGAAAGCTAACGTTAAGTTTAAGCTACATTAGACTTGGTTTCATATCGATTAAGCAAAGAGAAGACAAAACGGTAAATTAACACTAGAACCTCCAAGGGATTCATTTTGACTAACCCTGATAGTGACGGGCTGTCAGGAGAGGGAGAGAGAGAGAGAGGAAAAGAGATGCGTCGTTTATTTCCCCTGTGTTATTATCAGAAGTTACTGTAAACTTTTGAATAATGTAGTTCATCTACTTTTAGTAGTTTGTTTAAATGTTTTAATGATGTTGTTTTTGTTTGTAGAAGTGCATCATTCCTTGATTTATTGTAAAATTAATCTGAACTTTTTGATCTGTTATGATAAACTGAAGCAATTTCTACATTAACCCAATTAAGTGAGTTTTAAATCGTCCTACTTAGATTTATAAGGAAATTATGAAGAGGAACAAATTAAATGATTTGAAAATTATATCTATGTAGGTGCTGATGCTGTTGGCGGTTCTAGTGTTAACAGAAATTTAAATTAAATATGTGTAATGGCAAATGCCATATATGATTTTCTTACCTGGAATTCTGCCTTTTTGAACAGACTTTTTGAGTCCTAGCTATATTGTCTGCAGTTCTAGGGTTAATATTGATCTTATATGATTGTCATCGATCTAAATTAGATTTCAAATGATTAACTGTGTATGTAATGAAGATCATAGTGTGGGTTGAATCCATTTTCATAACCACTGTCTTTTAACTGATTTAAATGCGGAAACGTATTCATCAGAATTATAGCCTGTGTTGTATATGTATACACACACACAAATGAACAACCTTGTGTGTGTCAAATAACAAGTTGTATTGTAGTGTTTATTTTAGTGTTGTTTTATGCTTATCCACATTTTGATTTCAGAGCACAGGAGAATGCTGGGCACAACATAAAGCTCAACAGTGAAGCTGGCAATGCTGAACAAAACCATCACTAGATCCTGTTACATCAGCGTAATATTGTAATACATAACGATTGATGTGCACATTAGCATAATTACTAATGGCTCTGCCGTTACACTAGCTAGCCGCTAACTGCCGCCTCGTTATTCGTTAATATAAAATCCATCATAACAATCCAGAACGCGTGGTGCTGTTACGTGTACGCAAATTGACGTGCTTGATGTGAACGAGCCTTTTGGGGGGCGTGGTTAAAGTTGCGCATGCTCTATGAGCGCACATACGGGAACTTCTCAGGCATGCTGGGTAATCTGTGACGTTTCACTCTCTCAAAAGTTGGGCCATTTTGTCATTCATGCGCCAACTATTAATTTGAGTGGTTATTCAAATGATCCTTGATTGTATCTTTTGATCACAATTGTTTAATGCATGGCTAGCTCCTTTTCATGAGAATAAAAACAAAATCACTGACATAAGGGTTCAATTTGCAAATAAAAATTAATACAATTAAAATAATACATGTTCACAACCTAGCCTTGAGGTTAAATGAGTTATATATGAACCCTGCATATACTCACTAGTCGTAGAGCTTGATGATTTGATCGCTGTACAGCTGCAGGTGGTTCAGATGCTGAATCTCATTTTTGTAGCTCTCTACCATCTGAGCGTCAGCTTCCTCCAGGTTGACGTATTTCACGGCAAACAGCTGATTTTTGTGATCCAGGACCTGGTAGACCTAAAAAAACAAGACATTTATTATAGTAAAACATCATCACAGGCAAAGTGTCGGAATGCTGGATCACAATATGAGTTGTCTACGTATCCATTACCTTGCTGGACCCGCCACATCCTATCATCTTGAGAATAATGAACCGTTTGCCCTTAATGGTGATGGTGTCATTTGACAACGCAGAGAGAGAAGCCTAGAATAAAAGAAGAAAAAAAGAACACAATTATTAATTTATTACATATGTTAGTAATTTCATAACAGAGAAATCTCATTCTACATGTCCAGATACACAATGCATTTCCTGTCTGCCTCATCATTTTATTTATCAGTGATGCAGGTCACAGATTACCCAGGTTTTATCTTATCATACGGTTTATAGTTTAGTTTAATTGTCCTAGCTGTAACTGAAACATCAGAATACTTTATTTATCCCGTGGAAAATTAAGCTTAATGACAGTTGCTGAATTTTATAATTAAATGCATAAATAATAAAAAATTTAATAAAATACAAAAAAATACATAATAAAAAACATATGTTATAAACAATAGACGTTAAAATGAAATGTTCAATTACAGTAAAAAATAAATATTGATATAACCATGAAACATACGGAGTCAAAGTGAAAATGAAACCTTATATAATAGTGTTGCACGGTGTACCGATACTTGAAACAGGGCTCGACATTATAAATGGCCCGCTGGCCCAGAAGCACTATTTAGACACCCCGGGCCAGCATAACGTACTTTCCACTTGCCCACTCGGGCCACTAAAAATATTGTTTTAAAAAAAATGTTTCATGTGGTATTGATATTTTGACTAGCAATTTTGTTAAATTGTTTCGTTTATCAACGCTACAACATAGCGTTTCGTGAGTCGCTTGTCGTTGTTGGGTGAAAAGCTAACAGCTGTTTGCTGCGGAGCGCAGCGCGAGCAGGCTCCCGTGAGCGGGAGCGCGCTCCTTCACTACAGACTATCGCGCCACCTTACCATTCGCCAAAATGTTTTTAATACCAGCGGTAACCGGCCAAGCGCCGGGCAAAAAACAATCTTCAAATAAAAGAAAGTCACCGGAGGAGTTAAAGGAGAGTGACAGGGAGCATGATAAGAAGAGGGAGAGAAAGTTTCAGCCAGCTTGATCGATGGAGTTGGCTTCGATAGAGTGGTGCAGTGACACGTCCTAAAACCCTTTTATAATCTATCGGTTAGATTTATGATTCGAAAATTATAAAAGTAGGGTAGACATGTGGAGATTATCCGGCTGAACAAAACGTGAATTTATCAAACAGGTTTGTTTTCCACAGACCTTATTTCCAGCTATTTTCCAAAACCATGTGGAGAAATCCCATTACTTTTTGTCGAGGGAACCAGCAGCTTACTTCCTGGTTTTAGGATGCGTCACTGGCTGCACCTCTCAATATGATGCCAATACAAACAAGGTCTTCTGTCGGCTCTGTACATCAATGCCGACCTATGCTGACAAGTAAGTGAAGAGTAGACAATATAAAAAGGTATTGGCTATAGGGAAATGTCCCAGCAGTTTAGGATAATGAAGGTTCTAATCAAATCAATTACATAGCCATTACATTTCTAACTCCTAATGACAGGAAGGCAGAAAGTGCATTATACAAATAATAATACTCATAATAATAGCAGAATCTTTTTAACAATGACCACAATATCATTATTTTAATAAACCAAATATGAACAATTGAGGAAAATGAGGAAGAACTGATTGTTCAAATGTTGTAGTACAAGTAGTAATGTAGTTAGTGCATACATTACTATTGCAACAAATGTGTTAATTTTCTTCATTATTAATCGATTTTTTTTTTTGGGACGAATGCTCCGGGCCATTGGTTACAATGGTGGGGCCAGTGATAATACAAGTCCACCGGCCCGGAGGGCCAGTGGCTTTTTACCCTTAATGTCTACCCCTGCTTGAAAGGTACCGCGATACCCTGCCGTTAAAAACGTTACGATTCCTCCGTTTCATTAGTATCGGTACTTTAAGAATGACGGGGAAAAGTACTCCGGTGAGAAAGCGCTGTTTTAATAAGAGCCGTGTGTGTTCAGCGCTCTGCTTCCACTCCCTGCACTGAAGCCGTGCCTGCAGTCCCTCCCCTCTCAAGCACGCTCAAGTGCCTCCCCTCTCTCGTGCACACGCTAGCTGCCAGAGCATGTGAGAAAACGAGAAGCATGGCTGCAAGTGGGAGTGCAACTGCCGCTGCGCCTCGGCTTGTTGACAAAAAAGACGCCAGAAGCGAAAAACAAAAAAGTTGTTTGAGATTATGCTTAATTTTATTTAATAGAATTCTTGTCATTTATTTTATTTATTGTTCTCATTGTTTAAAAGTTTGTGTTAGGGTTATGGTTCTGGTGTGAAATAAAGCACAATAGTTACATTTAAGACTGTTTCCCTTTTTTTAAGAAAAGTTATCTAAAAAGATTCGGAATCGCAATTCTTGACTTGGTATCGGTATCGAAACCAAAATGTTGGTATCGTGACAACACTATTATATATACAGTGTTGTGTTTGTAATTATAGAATATTAATGATGAGATGCACAGTTTAAAAGGGTTTGGCAGCTGATGTTGAAGTAAGGAAACAGATACGTGTACAGTAAAATAAACAAAATAGTATTATTTATAGTTGTTTCCTAATCAGTAACGACAAATGTTTTGTGTCAGGGAAAACCTGAGGACACACGTCCCCGAGTGAATTTCTAGATAACAGCTAAGGTAAGGCAGGAGCATGTTGTACCTGTGGGGTCTGGAAGCCTGAAGCATGGTTCAGCGGTGTGCACGGCTGCTGAGGGGGTGCAGCTCTGTGCGCTGCCAATGCAGAGGAAGGCATTTCAGCAACTCTCTTCACAACAGGAGTGATGAAGCTGAGGGGGGGAGAGATTGAGAGGGTGAGACTGGGCTGTTTTAATAATGCTAAAAGCAGCACATAACCTGAACCTGAATAATCCTGGAAAATGTTGGAAAGCCATAAAATCGATATCCACCGGTGATATCCGTAATGAGCTACCTCCGTGCATTACCACAGCATCTGGCTCTATATCAATCAATCAATCAATCAATGTTTATTTATATAGCCCAATATCACAAATGTTACATTTGTCTCAGTGGACTTTACAGTTTGTACAAAATATCAGTATGACAATACTGTATCTATATCTACATAGACCACTATGCTAAATTGTTTTAATGAGCATTTTGTGTCCTGTGGCTCTCTGTTTGATTATGTGACTAACTCTGCTTCTGTGATTCTGAAAAACATGTTTTGGAAAACCCTTTTAGTTTTACTCCTTTTACTGTTGATGTTGTTCGTGAAGCTTTAACCAAGTTAGATCCTAAGAAACCGGCTGGCCCGGACAACGTAGAGCCTTTCTTTTTAAAGATAGCTGCAGATTGTATTGCTCCACCTCTCACTGCTCTTTTTAACCTCTCCCTCAGCTCAAACACAATTCCAAAATTGTGGAAATCAGCGTATGTCCTGCCTCTACTAAAAGGAGGGGAGGCCACTTTATTAAATAATTATAGGCCCATCTCTAAATTATCAGTTCTGGCGAAGGTTCTTGAACGCCTAGTGAGTGAACAGGTAAAGGAGTTTTTATGTACAAATGACATCCTGTCTGAACATCAGTCGGGCTTCAGAAAGCAACATAGCACCATCACTGCCACAATGAAAGTGGTGAATGATGTGGCGAGTTTTTTTAGATAATAAGCAGAGTTGTGCAGCTCTATTTGTTGACCTTTCCAAAGCATTTGATACCGTTGATCATCGCATCTTAAAGCAGAGGCTACTCAGTATTGGCATATCCAGCCATGCAGTAGGGTGGTTTGTGAACAACATCAGGAGGATACGTCCCCAGCTGACCCAGAAAGCGACGCAGGTTCTGGTCCAGGCTCTCGTCATCTCACGCCTAGACTACTGCAACTCCCTCCTGGCTGGTCTACCTGCATGTGCCATCCGACCTCTGCAGCTCATCCAGAATGCAGCGGCTCGTCTGGTCTTCAACCTTCCTAAATTCTCCCACACCACGCCGCTCCTCCGCTCCCTTCACTGGCTTCCGGTAACTGCTAGAATCCACTTCAAGACAATGGTACTTGCTTACCATGCTGCGAATGGATCTGGCCCTTCCTACATCCAGGACATGGTTAAACCGTACACCCCAGCGCGTGCACTATGCTCTGCATCAACCAAACGGCTCGCTGCACCCTCGCTGCGAAGGGGACCCAAGTTCCCATCAGCAAAAACACGTGGGTTTGCTATCCTGGCTCCAAGATGGTGGAATGAGCTCCCCATCGACATCAGGACAGCAGATAGCTTACACACCTTCCGGCGCAGACTGAAAACTCATCTCTTTCGACTCCACTTCGAGCGATAGAACGATTAACAGAGCACTTATATACTAATAAAGGACTGGCTTATCTAAAGCCAGTTGAGTAGTACTTGAAATGTTTTTGCTCTATGAAGCCTGATGTACTTACATGATTCTGTTTTCTTCAAGTTTGTATTTTGTTGGTCGAACGCACTTATTGTACGTCGCTTTGGATAAAAGCGTCAGCTAAATGCAATGTAATGTAATGTGAACTACCTCTTTGAAAGGTCCCAATGTGTTCACTTTGATGGGCTGTCTTCTGAGTGGTTAAACATTACTAATGGTGTTCCTCAAGGTTCTCTTTTAGGTCCACTTTTATTCTCCATCTACATCAATAGTTTAGGTGAAAATGTCGATGGAGCAACCTTACAATTTTATGCGGACGATACCGTGATGTACTGTGCAGGTCCCTCCATTAACGAGGCTGTTGTTGAATTGCAAGCAGTTTTTAACATTATTCAGACTCAGCTCTCTGAATTAAAGCTTCTTTTAAATGTTGATAACACCAAGGTAATGCTCTTTTCAAAAGCTAAAAAGAAACCAGAGCCTGTTTTAGATATTGTAACTACGCAAGGAATAAAAATTGAAGTGGTTACCTGTTACAAATACCTTGGTATCTGGCTTGATGATTGTCTCACTTTTAAACGTCATGTCAATAACCTGCTTAAAAAGCTGAGGGTTAGGCTAGGTTTCTTCTCCAGGAACAAGTCCTGTTTCTCGCTTGAGGCCAGGAAAAGGCTAGTCACTGTGACCTTTTTAGCTGTGTTGGACTATGGTGATTTGATGTATATGAATGCACCTGCCCATTGCCTGAACAAGTTAGATGCTGCGTATCACAGCGCACTAAGATTTGTGACAAACTGTAAAGCATTAACGCATCACTGTACCCTGTATGCAAGGGCTGGTTTGCTTTCACTAACTGTACGCAGGCTCAGTCACTGGTACATTTTTATATATAAAGCCATGTTAGGGAAACTTCCATCCTACATCTGCTCCCTGATCTCACGGCGAATTGTAAGTGGCTACTGCCTGAGATCGCATGCTGTAGTTTTATTAAATGTGCCAACTGCTAGGACTGTCTTAGGGAAGACAGCTTTTAGATACGCAGCTCCTCTGTCTTGGAATAGTCTGCAATTGAAATGGAAACTGAGCAATCTGGTGCCACTAAATGTTTTTAAAGCTCGGTTGGATGCTACTCAATCGGAAGCTGTTGGTACCTGCTCATGTGGATATTTATTGTAAATTGTAATCCCTGTAATGATGCTGTAAAATGTCCTTTTTGTTGTTCTGTTTATGTTTTTATGTTTCATGTGGAACCTACTTGAGCAGGTCTCCCTTGAAAAAGAGATCAATGATCTCAATGGGATACACCTGGATAAATAAAGGTTTGAAATTAAATTAAATCAAAAATATTATTATTTTA
This sequence comes from Gymnodraco acuticeps, assembly GCF_902827175.1. Classification (NCBI taxonomy): domain Eukaryota; kingdom Metazoa; phylum Chordata; class Actinopteri; order Perciformes; family Bathydraconidae; genus Gymnodraco; species Gymnodraco acuticeps. The sequence continues at coordinate 3,921,535 of NW_022989810.1, forward strand.
GGCAAAGTAAGAGCAACTGATTCTGTTTCAGACCAGCAGAAACCCAACTGAAGAATATACCTGTTAGCAGAGGGGTTTCTGTAGCCGTTTGGAGTCTGACAGACTGTCTGTCGGTTTGGTCTGGACGGTAGATGGAAGGATGGAGTGGGGAGAGACTCAACAACACGTGGAATAGGTCTGGGGCCTGGAGGTGTTGTTTTTTTATCCTAGGATGGAAATCATTTGGAAAGATTGTGATAAAGTGACAAACAAGGGTAAAAGGATAAACATGCCTAAATCTACCAGCAAGCACACAACAGCGTACCAAAAGGATGTATTTAAGATGTTTCTGCACAAGTGTATATTTATGAAAGATTTTCACAGAAATAGCAGATGATAAAGAATGTCCTCGCACCTCTGGGGAAATGTGTCGGCTGAGGGATGTTGGAATCTTCCACTCCGATAGAGGCTCCCTGCTGGCAGCTTTGGGCTGTTCCACTGAACGGCTCACAGGGACCCGAGCAGGAAGATAAGGCTCCGGGTTTCTCCCAAAAGAAAACGCACTTGCACCTACTTGCAAATCTACAAGGAAAAAAAACAGTCAAAATTAGTGACAAACCAAGTCCAACTGAGTGCTTTAACTCTTTCGATGCTCCTCAGTGAGTCCCTACCTGTGGAATGTTCCTCCTCTCTGTTGGGCATGAGCAGTTTCTCTCCAGCTTTCAGGTTACGTAGGGCGCCCTCCAGCAGCTCTGCTGGCCTGGCGTTTAACGCCAGGGCTTTGTTCAGAATTGAAGTTGCCTTGATCACATTACCTAAAAAGCAAGGAGAAAGACATTTGTAATTTCACTGTGTTTTAAAGTGTATGCTGCACAAAGGAAACCAGAATGTGTTCCATGGAAAATGTATTTACAACGGTAAGTATAAGTGCTTTTGGTCTATTCTATGTTTCAGATTTCTGGAAACTAAAATAAATAAAAGAAGAGAAAATATGCACCTTGCGAAAGCTCAAACTGAGCATGTGCTACGTGGACGAAGGCAAAGCCTTTACAGTTGGATCTTGCAACTATGAAATGATCCTCGGCTTCTTCAGGGTCTTCAATCCTTCAAAAGAAAAAGAGAGAAATTGAGTCACAATTAAAAACCTGATGTAGCTCTGATGTTACAATTCATTTAGCCAACAATACCCTTTGTTGACTTTATGACCTGATTTTATCTTTCAGAGCAAAAACAGCCTTTTCACACAGCTGTGTACACATAGGGCTCATGAAGTATGATGATGTTAACATTTAATCTAAGATGAATTGTTATTAAAGTATTGACTGTATCACCAACACCAAAAAAGGCCTCAGGCTTGGCATAAATTCAATACTATTTTTGGGGGGGGGTTCTCTCCATTTGTATGACCCAATTCCACATTGGGTATACAGTATGTGAAGGATAAAAAAATAGAAGTTTGCAGAAATCTTACATTGTGTCTTAAATAAGAGCTGCCGAGGGGGTGTATTTTTGTAAACCAACCCAGAGGTTAGAATCGCCCTGTTGTCCCTTAAAAACCTCTTTAGTATAATTTAGTGAGTAGTTAACAAGACTTTAAGTCATGTAAAATCCCCAAGTATTGTATTAACTGACATGTTTTCACATTGGAAGGAAAGTGCAAATATCCTAACCTTGTGGTAACCACAGCCCTTATTTCAGGTCTTTTACCCAAAACCCATTGACTTTAAGACAAGGAAACCCTAAAGGTAGGGTTGGTAAGAATGGAGAAACCAGCTCGAGTGTGCAAGAATTTGAAAGTACACAACCGAAAAAAAATCTGCCCCTTCCTTCAGACTTCCTTACAAAGCCCCTCCTCTAACACACACATGACCAATGAGGGCACAAGATAAGTTTGTGCACAGATGGAAGGCTGACAAGCAGGTAGGCCATCCAATTATCTGCCGTGGGCCGAGGCAGATAAATGAAATTGCTTTTTATAGCCCCACGGCTTCCACAGATGAAATATTTGTATATATTTATTGTCAAAGCATTTCATTTATTCATTGCTATCGGGATGTTAAGAGCATTCCATGGAATATAACAAAAAGTGTTTCTGAAGTGAATTACCTACCCTACCTTTAAGTGTAAAAACCCTGGCTCATTTTCCGGTTTTAGAACAAAACAAAAAAATAAAAATCTGTAAATATGATAACACAATGAAAAGGATATTGCTAAGAAAATGATCGCAATCTTAATATTGTTTTTATCAGCAACACACATCAACACCTTAAAGACCCATGTCTTTAATGTAAATATAGTATTTTGATCCACTCACCCCTTGAGTTCTGCATATCTGACCAGTATCCTGGCATAACAGGCGTTTTTGCTGAACTTTCTTATTGGCATGTGGGAAAATATTTTAGAGTAACAGTTGTTGAGCTTATTGAGCACGATGATATCTGTGTGAGGGTTGCCTCTCTTCTCCAGGTTCGTCAGAAATGCCCAACACGACTCAGGAGAGTTGGTATTGACCACCTGGTCAAAGTTGAATGTAACATCTGGCAGGGAAAAACTCAATGTCATAAAAAAACTCAATGCCCAGTATTCATAGAGCTCTACAAGTTTGACTGGACTATCAAAAGAGTGGTGCAGGAATGATTTCTTAAATCTGGTAACGAGAAACGCCATTGCCACAAACATTAGCCACCTTTAGCTTAGCGGGGATCCCTAAAGTCATGCGTGATGTAGTTTGTTTATAACCCAATATTAGCTATTGACTTCTGGAGATAGCATTTACGCTTCAACTATTATATAAGTGTTATAAATGTGTGTTTGCCACAGATCTTATTTTCTGTAATATCCCCAAATTCTCAGGATAGTATAACTCCCATTGCTTTTAGATGAGGTAGCCCTTGCGATGCTAACTTTCCGGTTACCCTACCAAAATACGTAATCACTGCTCCACTCTGTAAGCTGCAGGACATTTAGTATCCATTACGTCACATTATTAAGGTTTTAAAGTACCGTCCATTCTGGAGGTGTCCCTGGTGCTGTGCGTGTGAAGCAGTGTGGTGGTGGAGTCCACGGCTGCCTGCTCCTCCCAGGTCTGCTCCGGGCTGACAGCTGGTGGCTGAGAACACAGCAACACAGCAGAGATATATTACACTTCTGTCTTTGAGTCAGGCTAGATATCTTCAATTCTGACATTTCTTGATCAAAGCTACTGGAGCTCATTTATACTCACTTTAAAGAATAAAATGTCTCCATCGGATGCATTTTTCATTGATGATGAAATCCCAAAAAGGGGGTTCACATTTGAACCAGATGTTTGCCTAAGACGAAATTAAGACAAGTTAAATATATAACACATACAACAGTTGAAATTCATTACAACACATGCTTAAAAAAAAGAAGTATGCTTTATGAACACAAAAATGCATCTTGGGTTCAATGTATTGCAAATTGTTTGATTTAAAAAGAAAAAAATCGTATTAATTTTGGAAATAAAACTGTTTTCCTACTTAACCTCACTTCACATCTGGAAATAAATGCTGTTATAAAGAATTACCTGGACAAACTGGAGTAGATTGATGAATCCGTTTTCCTTAAGGGCCTTTCATCGATGGAGTCATCATCTTTTTCTTGGATAGAGAAAGGTACCACGGGAACTCTCCCAAGCTGTGAAAGAAAATATATCAACAAAACTTTAAGGACTATTTGGTCATTCATTTCATGCAATATTTGCAAATTAAAAAGCCTGGTAAAGTGGGATGAAAGGAAACTCTCACCATGTCAACTGCTCTTTTGCGATGAGATCCAGATCTCCATCCTGACAGCTGCTCATCTGAGGATCCACCGTGTTGCTCTGTCCTGCACAGCGAATATCAACATGATGTGCCATACTCCCTCAACCAAACAGAGGGCTAATTAAATGTTAGAAGTTGTCAAATTGTTCTTACCCTGAACCAAAAATGCTGGAGAGCTGTAAATCGCCTGTGCCGTCTGATGTTCTGCACACTTTCTGGAATACTGAGCCTTTTTGGACCGCACTGTGTACATTACTGCTGGACGACACTGGCAGAAAGAAAACAGCAAAATGTGAAAATCAAGCAATAAATTATGATATGATAATACTGTATTGTAACAGCTTTCTACTAAAGAGATATCATGAATTAACACTCACATGGTAGATTTTCCTTGTACTCTGAACAGTAGAGTTGTGTTTTGCCTGACTGCATGCTTTTCAACGCAGCCTCAAGCAGTTCCTTTGGTTTGGCTGCCAGTTGAAGAGCATTCTGCAATATGTAAATGCCTCTCTTTGTGTTGCCTGGGAACATGATACAGCAGACACTGAAATACACCATATAAAACACACCATTAGTGTGTGGTTATATGTACTTGAAGGTCAAACAGCCCTACCTTGAGAATGTTCAAACTGTGCATGTGCAATGTGAACAAATGCAAAGTTTGGGCAGTGAGATCGCGCCACGTTGAAGTTAGCTTCAGCCTCATTCACCTCCTGAATTCTAAAAAAAGGAAAAGAGGACCAACACATTAAACGCTTATCCTACTGCTCTTTATTCTATTTAATGAAAACCAAAGACTTAAAGAAGAAAGAGGACAAAAGTCTTTGATTGGTTGCACGATTAATGACATTTGATCTAAATGGCAAAATGGTCCAGTGCAATATTTAAATCACATGATGTAGAACTTTTGTTAAAGGCAAAATGTGTGTTAAGAAACACTTGTATTAAGTATTGTGGAGCGGCAGAGAATAGATATCTAGTGACATCACTATGTAACACTTGCGTTTCTATCAGTTAGTGTTCCAAAACATTGCAGTGATAGGTTAAGGGGTGGAACATCTCTAAGCAGTTTAACAATTACAACAGAGCCGGATTTGCAATTAATTGTCTTTTCCCAAATCCTGCAGCCCCAGGCTTTGATATAAAAATAATACTTGGTGACTCACGCTTTTAGTTCTGCAAATCTGACCAACATCCTGGCATAGCTCTCATTCTCACAGTGTTTTCCCAGTGGCATATTGAAGAATACTCTGGTATAAAAGTCAATAAGTCTGGTGCGGTGGTTACGATTCATGTGAGGGTCTCCTTTCTTCTCCAGGACCAGCAAATATGAGCGGCATGATTCAGGTGAGTTAGAGCCAATAACCTGGTTAATATTGGCTGTGTCATCTGCAAAAAACACAAAGTGATGATGACTTTTTGAACTATGGACACATGAATAATGATGTAAATGGTTCCCACAGAGACCGGACTGCTGAGCATTACCTTCATCGAGTTCATTTTTTATTTTGATGATCCTTTGAGAAAGCATGGCAAGCTGCTGCTTTCTGTCTGTGTGCTCCTCTTCCATCTGAACATGAGAGGTAGATCCATAACATTAGCCCATATGCGATAGACACCAAACGCCGTTGAAAAGAATAATGCTTTAATTATGTTATACTTTGAATGACGATGTGCCAAAGTGATACACATGGCTATAGAAATTATTTTTGAACAAATAACGTTAACAAATGCAATTGTTACGTTAACACAATGACATACCTACTGTCTCTTTATTAGCGTTCTTATATATACCCATGTAAGTGTGCTTGCAAGCAAGAAGTAGTAATACAATTGTATATTGAAAAAAGATTATTGGACACTGTATTTCCAGTAGAAAAATAATACGCTCTTTCGTTTTTTTCAAGAGAGTTAGCTCAGGTAGCTAGCATGCTAACATGTTGTTAACGATCGCCGGGTTTAGCAACTAGGTTCTGCTATGGAACACAACGTTACACACATACATTTGCATTATTGTTAATGGTAAATAAATATATTTCAAAGCGTCTCACCGTGTTTATGCTGTCAATAGTCACGTTTCACTTAGAGCAAAATAAAAACCTTCAACTGCCAGTTTTCAAATTCACCGCTGGGTGATGATTGGCTAGTTCGTGTTGACGCAGCGCTTACCCTCAGACGGTCTTCTTCTTCTTTGGTGTTTATTGGCGGTTGGCAAACCAACTTGTAGGTGCATTACCGCCACCAACTGGACTGGATTGTGGACAAGAGACTGCAGAAAACAATAAACAAAATAAATCAAATCAAAGAACCAAAACTCTAGATTATTTTTAAATGTATACATTTATCTTAGAAACAAAATAATCATAGTTAGTTAGTTAGTTAGTTAGTTAGTTAGTTAGTTAGTTAGTTAGTTAGTTAGTTAGTTAGTTAGTTAGTTTTCCCTAACAGCCCTGATAGCGAAAAGTCATGGTATTTTGCTTTCTTCAGTGTCTGGAAAAGCAAATTTCTCTGAATACTATTTTACTGCAATGCAGTAAAACATGTTCAACAATTTCTGGCTTGCTACAGTGTATACACTTTCCGGTTGGATGCTTTCCTATTGATGATTGAGACCTGTATGACCTATTATCATCCGATAAATGACATTTTCCTCCCTTCTTTTAAACCCCACCTTCCTTCCATCCCCCACCTACCTTTGAATTTCCACCAGTTCATTACCCTCCACACCAACATGAGCAGGAACCCAGATGAAACGAGTTGCTATGCCTTTGATTTGCATTTGATATAAAATTAGAAATATTTTATTTATCATGTCCATTCTAAATGAAGATCTGCCTGATCGTATACTCGATAATGCTGAAAAGCTGTCAGATGCAATTACACTATTATGTATTTATTTCTCCTCTATCCAGTTCAATGACAACACCAATGCCAACAACTCTGTGGTGTATACTGACACATGGTCTGTTACCCTTTTCTTTATATGTGTATTACTCACTGGGATATAAACTGCTGCCCCTGCATGCCCTGTCTCTTGATCTTTGGAGCCATCTGTAAGTATGATTATTGAGTCTGAGTGATATCTTGCAAAAATAATTCTAGAGACTATGCGCCATACTGGTAGTAGTTCTTTATTTTCCTTCAACTCTTTTTGTATATTGAGGTCTACCCTTGGCATTGGGAATAACCAGGGTGGAATGGACGAGATTGGAACTGTGGGGCAATACTGTATTTTATTCAAACCTATACTTGCTGCTTTAACATCGCCAATCCATCCAAAACTTGTTAAATGTGACTCATTGTGCTCCCAGCAGTCTTTCAAAAATACTTTTCGCAGGGTGACTATCACTATGCCCCTGAAGGTTTACCCAGTATGCCAACATTAACTTCACTCTTCTTATCCTTAAAGGCATTTCTCCCATTTCCACCTGTATTGCTGATACTGGAGATGTTTTAAAAGCTCCACTACAAATTCTCAGGGCCTGAGCTTCTAGGACATCCAGCTTTTTAAGGTTTGATTCTGCTGCTGCCACGAACGCATACACCCATAATCTAATACAGGTCTCATGAGTGCCCAATATTATGTTTTTTCCCGCCAAACACCGAAGTACATTGTTGACCTTTTTACATTTATTTTGAACTTTTCCTATATGATTGCTCCATGTTAACTTTCCGTCAAACCAAACACCAAGAAATCTTATTGTATTTACCTGTTCAAGAGGTTGCTCATACCATTTTAACGATATAGGAGCAATTTTATGCCGTTTTGTAAAACAAATGACCTGCGTCTTAGCTACTGACAGTTTGAATCCCCATTTATTTGTCCATTTCTCCACTTCAACTATTGCAGCTTGTATTTTCTTTCCAACATGTGCTACATTGCAGCCTTTTGCCCACAAAGTCTCATCATCTGCATACAAAGATTTTCCCACACTTGGATGAACTTGATTAAAAATGTCATGTATCATTATATTGAACAGCAACAGACTACATACACTACCTTGCGGAGTACCATTTTCCACAGCATAAACACTTGAATATTCTGCACCTACTCTTACTTGTATTTTCCTGTCCAGTAAAAAATTCATAACCCAATTATATGCTTTACCACCAATTCCCAATGATTTTAACTTGATTAGTAGTCCTTCCTTCCAGAGCATGTCATAAGCTTTTTCAATATCAAAGAAGACTGCAATCACTACTTCCTTGTTGGTCTGTGCTTTCCTGATGTCTGATTCTAAGCACAATATAGAATCCATTGTATTCCGATCCCTACGGAACCCACTTTAATATGGGGACAACAGAGCTTTACTTTCTAAGATATATGTTAACCTTTCTGTAACCATTCTTTCCATGATTTTGCAATAGGTCTGTAGCTAGATGGATCTGAAGGGTCTTTCCCTGGCTTTAGGATGGGTACTATTATCGCTTGTTTCCACACTGAAGGAAGTTGGCCAGAATCCCACACCCTGTTAAGCAATCTTAACACAATGACTAGAGTGTTATCTGTCATGTGTTCCAACATTTTATAACAAACACCATCTTTCCCAGGAGTGGTTTGACGAGCACTAATAATTGCTCTTCTCAACTCAAAAATACTAAAATGCAGGTCCAACTGATCCCCTAACACTTCTACTCTATCCAATATTCTCGGGTTTTCCATGAGTGTATTATTTCTGCACTGCCTGGCTTCCTCTGTAAGGTTATCTGAACTATGAACTTTCCTAAATGTTTGAGCTAGGAATTCCGCCTTTCCTAAGTTTGTGACAGCCATTATGTCCCCTCTGCTCAAAACTGGCAACTCATAATTCCTTCGAATTCCCCCCATTCTCCTAATCATGCCCCAAACATCTGCAAGCTGTACTTCTCTTCCAATGGTATTGCAATATTGCCTCCAAAAAGTGTGTTTCTTATTGTTCTCCTTACTATAGCCTGGGCCCTTTTATACTGATTCAAAGCTTCCTGAGAATGGAGTTGTTTGAGTTGCCTGAATGCTTTATTTCTTTAATGGATTTGTTATATTCACTATTCCACCAGGGTACACTCTTGGTACGCCTAACTCCTGCAATTTCCGGAATTGTTTCTTTAGCTGAATGAATGATAACCTTAACCAGCTCATCATTTAATTTATTTCATCATAATTCTCCTCTTGAAGTGTTCTACATCTATTCATATTTACAACTTAGAAGGCATCCCAATTAGCCTTTCCCAATTTTCATAGGAATTTTCTTTTCCTTTTCAAAATTATGTTGGTCCCAACTTTAATCATTACCGGATAATGATCACTGCCCACTGCTTTATGCTTTATGCTTTACCACATTCCATGTACTTATACCTGCTATAGCAATACATACAAATGTCAGATCAAGTACTGTTTCTATATTCTTCGTGCAATTATATCGTGTTCCTTCTCCAGTGTTAATACACACTAGCCCGTGGTCATCTATAAATTCCTCAACTACTGCACCATTTGCATCTGTACTACTGCTTCCCCATAGCGAGTTATGTGAATTAAAATCCCCACACCATATTACTTTGTCTTGCAGTGAACCCCCAGCATCCTCTAATATACTTTGATCTAATTTCCCACATGGATTATAATCATTTACTATATCTATAGGTCCTCTATCATTCCATACCCTTATAACTATTGCTTCATGATCTGTACTTACATGCATAGCCTCAGACGGTCTGGAAAACATGTAAATGACATGTTCTCCGTCGTTTAGTCTAATTAAAAAAAAAAGAAATTAAAAAAAAAATGTACACAAAATAATATGCAATCCAAAATTCAAAACGAGTAGCCCCGCTACTACAAGTCTTTTTGTATCATTACTACATTGTTAAATGATCACTGGATTGAGGGGAGCGGCTGAAATCCCGGAAGTAACTTAATAACAATAATGTTTTATTATGGCTGCAAATTATCCAGAGAGAGTGTGTCTAACAGCAAACATACTCAAATTCAGCGTCATTCAAATGCAATAATCATATAGCACAAGAGAAAATAATTGTATTCTAAATCATCTTTAATTATTAAATGGTGCATTAACATGTTATCAATAGTCTTTGCAGTGAATATATGATTAGACTTAAATAAAACAAAACATACTTTAACTCAATGAAACTTTTAAAGTTACAGTTCTGTTATTATTATTTGTACTCATAATATGCAGTTACAATGGATATATTTTTAATTAATGGTTTTACATAACAAATCATAAATACATCATGTTATCAGCAGCCTATGACTATACAGTATGCAGTGGGTTTGTTGCCAACTCTCCATGGGCAGTTGTTGGGGCAAATCCAAGGAATAATTTAGAGTTCCCAATTAACCCTGTATGGAAATAAAAGTATTTCAAGATAACTCTTATCTCAATAGATCCTCATAGCTCCCTTGTAATTCCAACCATATTTGTCACAGTCCCAAACATTTTGAATACAAAACATATTGTTCAGATGCGCTTATTGTTTTGAAAAATCTTCTATTCTATTTTACAAGTTTATATCTTACTTATTTCTGCATTTACCTGAACATTGGGTCACTTGCACCATTCTCTTGCACTATTTTATTTCTCTGTATTTCTGTTTGCACTATTATGTCCTTTTGTGTTATTTTTTTCCATAATAATACGATAGTAAATTTGTCATAAATTATATAAAGTAATATACTCGGCTGGGTGACATGCTGTTTGATACTCATGTTACCTGTCACTGTAAATAGAGTTTTGTAAACTGTACCCTGTAATTTATGTTGTATGTCGTCCTTATTGTTGTCCTGTTGTTTTTATGTTACATGTGAAAAATAGATATTTTTATCTCAAGGGGCTTTCACCTGATTAAATAAAGGCTACAAACAAACAAACAAACAATATGTTGCAGTGTTGGAAGAGCCTTGAACTTAAGCTTTTCATTGCCATAACTGTGCCATTGTGCATGTAACAATAAAGCCTTTGAGTCTTGAATCTTGAACCAAAGCGATTCTCGCCGTTACATGTATTCCGTTACAACCCAACCCTGTGTACAGATCATCAGTCCTGTGGTCCTGTGTACAGATCAGTTCGATAAAGTTATGCCAAAACAGCGACATTTTACACGATAAATACGGGTTTAAATAGCAGCATTTGCCACAGAAGGCGAGTGGCAGCTACCGTAAACCCAGGGTCGGCGTCATGGGGGGTCATTCGCGGGCCATGCCCCCCCAAATGAGTCACTGTGCCCCCCCAACGCAGGGTGGGCAAGCCTTGCCACTTTGCCGTTTTTTTTTTTTAATCATAGAAGTGAAAACGTTTCCACTAAAGGTTTTTTGTGTGAAATACATCAGAAATAAAGAATACAAATATAAAACACAGCCTGAGCTGTGCTCACTGCTGCTCTCTGATTGGTGTGTTGCTTGACCAATGACCCCCGACTTTTTTTTGTTATCATTACGTGGCTGGGTGTTTAGATGAAAGCCCGGTGGCGATCTGTTCATCTGTTACACTGATTATACAGTAAAGCCATCAAAAATAATATGATATACAATACAGTACAAGTAGCCTACTTCTGGGTCTCTGTGTTTCATTCAACCTCGGCTCTGTGTGTGTGTGGCACGAGCGTATTTTGTGAGTGCGCGAGCGGTAACGTGGAATGTTGTTGTTAGCATCTGGTTAGCTAGCTATGCTAACGGATATAAAGAGCTGTTTCTACACCAAGGTGGAGGAGAGTCCTCTCCTGTCAGACTGAGAGGATCGTATAACCTCAGCTCAGTGAGGTAAGGACTCTCTCAGTGTTTAGATAGTTAACTTTAGTGTAAGTTATCTCAGTGGGTCTCAAACGGTTTGGTCACCATTTATGTAAACAAGTATTTGCGAGGAACACCTTTATATGATCATTATAGTTATTAAAAAATAAGAGAATAAATGAAAAACGGGTATGAAATACTATAGGACAGTAACACAAGAATACAGTTTAAAGGGGGAGTGATTAGTGAAATATCCATAAAGAAAAAGTAAATCTGTGTACAGTTCTGTTTCATATGGATGCTGAGAGATGTAGGCTATCCATAGATCTCTTCACTTTGCTCTCAAAGTGCACCAGATTGATGCATTTAACTTCAATATTTTAAAAATAATCTTCCCGGAGGAGCATGCCCCCAGACCCTCCTAGAGGAGGTTAGGTCCACCCCCACCTAAAACATGTTCACATGGATAGGATACTAAATACATTTGCACACTTTTTATATCGTGGCCTATGTCCATATGTTTCTGTTTTGGTGGTTGTGCCACAACCGTGCATGCATGCACAAGTCATGGTGCGCTATAAAATAGCACATACACCCCTGCAATGTGTGTGAAAGACAATAGACTTTACAGCATGTTTTTGAAGTTGCGTTGGTGTTTGTGTGTTGGTTGTTGACGGCAGTGTGTGCCCACCCTTGGTAAATGATTGCCCCTCCATTCGATTTGTTCTAGAGCCGACCCTGCGTAAACCTTCTCTTACTCTGGCATCTTGTGGCAACTCCCGTTGAGCAGCGGCAGATGCCTCGGCAAGTTGTGGCATCTGTGGCATATGCCGGAAGGACTTGCCACTGCCTGCAGATAGTGATGGCAAAATGAAGCTTTGAATGAAGCGTCGAACCACTTGGACAATTGTGTCGGAAATAGGTTCATTTCTCGAAGCTTCAGTTACAGCGACCTCTCCTGGCGAAGTGCAAGGCTGCAGTGGGTTTAACGTATCATTGCTTTGAAAAATATTCGATGCACACACACACACTTACGGCCCGTCTACACTACAGGCGTCGAAAAAGCTTGAAGCTGGGCGTGTCTGAGGCTTGGCGAGTTTTTGCGAGCAACGCGACCAACAACCAATCACATGAATCTCCCGCCCCCGACATACAAAGCAATAGCAATGTTAAAACGAAGTAAACTGGATATAAAATCCCCAAACAGGCGAAAACCTACCAGTTTCACCCACTGTCTCTGCCACCTCCCTCCATGCCTCGCTCCTTCGGTTTGTATCCCGGTAGATGAACAGAGACTGATCATACAGCACCGGGTGATTCACTACCGCTATAATGAATTTTCCCTCCATTTTTTTTAATATGAGGAAATGACCTGCGTAGTCTCTCCCAGCATACACGCGGTTTGATTGGCTAGCTTGTACTGGCAAGATTTGCATAAACGGGATTTCATTGGCTGACGCCAGCTTCGAGCAAGCATCGACGCCGATAGACGCTCGCGATGCTTGCAACGCTTTGCCATGCTACCCACAATGCAGTTCGGCGAAGTTTGAAAATATCCTACGTCACCCCATTCAAATGAATGGGCGAAGCGTTGAAAGCATTTTTTGATGCCTGTAATGTAGACGGGCCGAAGACTGAATATCATGTTCTATTTGCAATTAAAGATTGATAATTGTGTGTATTGGGTTATTGAAAAGAGACTAGAGAGTGCTAGACATGTTTTTGGGTGGAGAGGGCCTTTTATCAGTTATTAAAGTTGAAAAGCAATGATTAAAATACGTCCATTCCGGGATTTGAACCAGCTGCGCGGAGGACATCGCCGCATTCGGGCCGCCGGCTGTACCCACTGGGCTATCTATTGCTTGAAATATTTAACTGTTTTTATATTACTGATAATTGTCTTTTTGTTCACAACTTCTCCACATTTCGAAGTGTTTCCCGAGCCAGAACGACCTATCTTACTTCCTGGCTTGCTCTATAATGATACTACAATTCAAATGCAATACCAACAACAACTCAACAGCAACAACGCAAACTACGACAACAACCCACACATTGCGCATTGTTTAGAGCGGTCATAAAGTGTTGAAGCGCTCAAATTTGAAACTGTTTCAACCTGTCACCTGTCAGAATCGAGACGAGGCAGTGCATTGAAGCGCGTGAATGGACCGTGAACCAGTCAAGTGATTCATTCAGGAAATGAAGCAGTTGCTGCTTCGGACGTCACATGTCACGTGATTTGAAGCAGTTGCTGCTTCGGACGTCATATGTCACGTGATTTGAAGCAAGCTTCGAAGCACTAGGCTTGAGACAAGCAAGACCTGCGCAGACCTGCGCAGTTGCGATCAACGTCTTGCTAGTGCGTTGCATGATGGTTAGTCATTTTGTCCGACTTGCTCTGGAGGCCCGCCCACATGAGACTTTGAAATTTCGCGGGACAAAGACGCCCGCAGCCTTGAGAGCGAGGCGAGGCGAGTTGGCGCAGTTGCTCTCCACGGGCTGCAGAAGCGAAATGCTTGATGGGAAACGTCTCGCTGGTATCTCGAGCTGAGCGCTCATTGGTGGTTTTTACCACGTGCTGCTGATGAAACTCTCCAATTGGCTGGCAAAAGTTTGTTGTTGTTTTGTGTCAGTTTTACGTCGCCACATCCATTCCCATTTTTCATCATTGTTCCACAATGTTTATCATCATGAAATTAATATCTATATATTTTATACTATACTGCTTACCGTTTTCATACTTTATATATCTTAGCATATTCATACACACTGTTCATGCTGCTCACAGGCTGATATCTAGTGTATTCATACCCCTCACTGTTTATTCATCATTCAATTCATTTTTATTCTGTAGGTTGTGTACATTACTTTTCACTTTACTGCTTGTTGCACCTGGTTAGAAGCTAAACTGCATTTCGTTGTCTCAGTACCTGTAATATGTGCAATAACAATAAAGTTGAATCTAATCTTGAGCAGGAACAAATGCATTTACTTAGTACATATCTGACATTAACGAATATACACATTTGTGCATTCTTTATAAATGCAAACTTGTCAAGACCACTGACGGAAGTAGTTTTGAAAAGTAATAAGTGGTTCTGTCTTTTACATGTATTCAACCCCCCTTGTACTGATTTGTTTCAAAATGAACTGACACTTGAGTCATTCATTTGTAGTGATATAATAATTGTGGGATTTCTATTGCATCCACTTCATCTGCAACGAAAAACGCCAACGCAATTTTCGCCATTGCAAACCCAGCCAGTCAAGCCGACTCCGACTCCGAGCTGTCCGATTTAAGACGAGCTTTTTGACACCTCCCCCGGCTGCGATCGGCTACTCTCGTCTACTTTCGAGACGAGCCGCAATGTGTCTCAAACAAGCCTATTGCTTCTATGGAATAGGAAGTCCAGGGTTGAAGCTCCGTTCGAAGCTTCAGTGTCAAACTGCCATCACTACCTGCAGATGCCACGAAATGCGCTTGCTGTCTCTCCAATATTTTAACACAAATAGGCTTTCATGTACTTTTAGTAAAATTGTGATTGCGAGACTTTAAATAGAAACTGAGTTTGTTGTGTTTTCTTCAGGTTTTTTTTACAGTGGAATTACGACATTTAGTTGAGTAAAAGCACGCCCACTATTGTAAATATCTTGGAATACGTAAAAAATATTCAGACACAAATTAAAAGGTTTATAATTAGGGATTTCTTCATGGAATTAACCCAATCCATCCATGGCTCTGGAAATAGCGAGTATAGTTTTATCCTTAATTTCCCACAGTACCTGAACGCAACACCAACACGCTGCACTTCCCTGTTCCTGTTCCTGCTCCTCCCAGCTCAAAGATGGCAGCCATGGGACAGAGACGAGAGACGACACGAATTTAGGAGTTTTGTCCCTAAACCTCATTGAGGTGTACGGCTGTTACATGCGTGGTTTTAACATGACAGCGATATAATTCTTCTCTGCCAATTGGTCGTTATACAAAGACAGGTAAAGGTTTCAGGGATATCATGTTTTCCTGTGAGCTAAGCTAGCAAGCAACGATTAGCAAATAAATGAACTTGCCTCTTCTACCATACAAGAAGAAAGCAGCTGCTCTGTACACGGTGTATTGACATATTGCAAGGTGAGCATTTAGCACGATGCTAATACACGCAAAAAGCTTCTTTTAAGTCGTAATTCTGTTACGTTAATGTCGTATAAATATTGACAGAACGTGTGTCTTACCTAACCTTTGTTGTATGGCGATTTATTGCGTATCAAACGACAGTTTAAATGTGTCAATGTAATGTAAATCATACGTGTTATTATTATATTGTTATTATTGTAATACAATCTACTAAGTGTCCGTTTATTCACATGGCATTTAAATAAGAGGTCACAGCTGCTCAGATTGTGAATAATGTCATTTGAATAATGTTGTTTTCTAAAGATTGATTCCTCGTCAACTATTCTTAATTGTATGCTACCCGTCATATGTATTGGTCTACTGTTGCTCTACATACATCCTGGTCCTTTGGAGCAAAACCAGTCATGTTCTTAAATGTTGCTCTAAACGCTGATATTTTCTCTTCCCTTTTCCACCAGTTCAATTTCATCATGGCCATCACTCAGTTCCGTCTCTTCAAGATCTGCACATGTCTAGCCAGCTTCCTTTCTTTCTTCAAAAGGTTGATATGCAGGTAAGCACAACCGAGCGACGACCATTACACCCTGATACTCTTGTGATCTGAATGCACTTGCTTAAGGGCAAACCTATATGTCAAAAAAAGCAAACACTTTTGAGAAATTAGCAGTATACGGCTACGTTATGATAATATCTGGACAACTAAATATCAGATTATTCGAATACTCTTGTTCAACAAAGTGACTTCCAACAACCATGAAATACTTGAATTATTTTGAGGGAAGACAGGTCAAATGTTTGCTTTCTTAGTGGGTCACATGCATGCTGATTTATCAATGAAATGTAGTAGTTCATGAAGGGTCTCAATCCAGAGCTTACTTCTACTGTCAGGGGAAACGTGACAAAGGCATCAAGATTCCACATTGCATGAATCCCATTGGACTTGACCTCAGCTGTTAAAAAGTTAACAAATCATACCTGTCATCACAAAAATGCATGATTTATCTACATTCATCTACATTAATAATCAATCAAAATCAGCAGAGGGAGGTGCGTAGAACAGCTGTTTGCAGCCGAAGCTTTGTCTATTGATATCTGCTAGGGATGCTCCGATCGATTGGCCGATACTCACTCTCTACCGATCGATCGGTGCTCTCTAAACATGCTGATCGCGAGAGCCGATCGCATGACGTAAAACACATGACACTTTTCTCTGTGTGCGGCAAAACAAGCTCGCCAAAATGGCTTCACCGGTCTGGCATTATTTTAAGGTGTCCGAAAAAGATAGTAAAATAGCGGAATGCAACGTGTGTGAAGCAGAAATCCTGCAGCTCCGTCCGCTGTGACGGACCGGTGAGCGGAGCGAAACACACCCTAAGAGTTAGACCTAACACACTTAGCTAGTTTATCTACCTCTGGAACAAGATAAACTAGTTATAAATATATGTATTCTTCACTGTCGGGTCACTCATTACTGGATCAGTGAGATGCATGAGATACTGACAGGCTGTCAGGAGAGGGAGAGATGGGGAGAGAGGAAAAAAGAGCGCTTCCGCTAATTTCTCCCGTGTTATTATCCAAAGTGAATGTTAACTTGAATAATGTACATCATTTGAATGTAATAATTAAGTTGATTGTTGTTTGTGGAAGCTCCAGTGACTGAGCCCCATTAACTGAGTTTTAAACATCAGTTGGCGATCGGAGCGTCCCTAATATTTGCTGTGTATCAATACTTAGAATTCAAAGCACCGCACACGCTAATGAAGCCATATTCATTTCACGGTTCTGCTGCACAAATGTCCCATTTCTTTGCAGTTATCATTTATTATTTACATTTCAAAATCCTCCTGGATTTGGGCCAAAAGGTGCAGAACAGTGGCAGTCAAAAACCTTACTTATCTACTCTAAAGTGATCAGACCGTAGCGTTTGATAACAATGGTTTACCATTTCTGTTATTTCCATGGTTGAATTTTGTTATTTGTATTATATTAACTCTGCAGGAGTGGAAGAGGCCGCAAGCTCAGTGGTGATCAAATAACTCTCCCGACAACCGTGGACTTTTCATCATCCGTACCAAAACAGGTCAGTATTTTGTCCCTGAACAGCACCCGCACTGAGACGATATGTGGAAAGGCAAACTACACGTGATCTTTGGATGACATATTGTTATTTTGCATGTAATTCCCTTATGCATACATATTAAACAAACTCCTGCACTTGAGTTCGAGGTATACATTTGACAGTGTTTTATTGTCTCTACCACACAGCCCGAGATTGAAGAATGGAGCTCCTGGGATGAAGACGGCCCTACAAGCATTAAGATCGAAGGTGGCAACGGAAACGTTTCACCTACAGCCAACGACATGGACCAAGAGCCCGACTACTTCAAAGACATGGCTCCCACCATCAGGAAAACACAGAAGGTACGTCCACACCCAGTGCAGCTGTCAACAACATACATTTATTGATACTGAATATCCTGAACAGTTTTTCCATGTTGGTGAGATTAGTTACATGTCTCTCCAGCATTTTATTGCAGCTTAGAAGGTTACTGCATGACCTTGTGAATATGTATTGTTAAAGTTTTGATTCAGTCAAATTCTAATTGAAAAGCTACTAAATGTCTAGTGTGATTGTAAAAGTGCTGCGGCTGCAGTTTGAGCTCCTGTCTCTCTGTGTTCATGCTGCAGATAGTGCTGAAGAAAAGGGAGCCTCTGAACTACCTGGTGCCTGATGGCTCAGCAGGTTTCTCCAGCAGACTGGCAGCCTCTCAGGATATGATGTCCTTCAGTCCTCCCTCAGTAAGTCACAGCTTTAAACCATCCAAAGCATCAGGCGGGTTTTCAGTTCCTCTTAACATGTATGCTAGAAATAATCAAATGACCATGCACAGAAGAAGCTTGTGACATATGTGTTATGACTTACAGTTTAACAGTAGAGAGTCCATCACAAACTGCTCTCCATGCGATGCCTGTACAGTGGGTTGTTTAGTCATTGCAGTAAGCCCTCTGAATCCCGAAACTTGCCGGGTTGGTTTGAAAGGTGTAGGGGACCTATCATGCAAAATGCACTTTTTGATGTCTTTTTCCATGTGTCCCTGGTGTGTAAGGGAACTCACAAAGTGTCAGAAAATACAACCCTCTCTCTTTTCCTCTGTACCCAAATCTCTAAAAACGTTGTTTACATTAGCAAGCATCGCTAACACTCAGAGCTAACCTGTACTGGAGAGAGCAGTGTTTCCCACAGAATTTGATTCTATTTGTGGGGGCACCGCACCCCCCCCCCCCCCCGGCAAGAAAAAATTGTTTTTATGAGATCCATTTGTGGGGGACGATATTTAATTGTGGTGGCCCGCCACAAATAAATCAATGTATGGGAAACACATGAGTATATGTAGAAAAGCAGGAAATAAAAAAAGGAACTCACCTTGTGGTAAACCTGCAAGAGAAAAAGCCTTTGAGCTCTATACTGTTTCAGAAATAATCCTTGATGTGGTTTGGAACATGATATGGCGTTTCATCACGGCAGCATTTAGCTGAGTATCTCGTATAATTCTGAGCAGGCACAAGCTCCCCCTCCTCTTTTTTTTTTTTTCAAGCTAAGGACCCAGATCAGCAGTTCTCTAACAGGGCTGGAATAGAGGGATACAAGGGATGTATACAATGCATGATCTGTTTGGTATTTTGAGCACAACACAGCATAGACATTTTTTAAATATATTTTTATATATCTGAGACCCATATTATATGCCTAAAAATAGCATGATAGGAGATCTTTAAAGTTAATTTACACCATTTATCATAGCCAGAAACAGAATAATAGATTCTAATATCTAAGCTTAGCAAATCTTAGCTGAACATAAGGAACATTCATCAAAATCACTTTCAAATGTCATGCACTCACCAGGGAAGCCATGAGGGACTCGTCTAAGAGCAACATGTGAAACTCGGACTGAACTGCAGCTTGTGTACACAGCAGAGGAGGGGACAAGAGACATTGTAGAAATGTAAATAGTTTGAAATGTATTGCTTGATTTAAGTAATTTCACTTGGGGTTTTTTAATTTGTGTAATTATATCTGTGTAATATTGCGGAAATACCTTTTTTCCCTCGGACAAACATACACATAAAACCCAGAAATGTGACATTATGTTCGATAACAATATGTTAACCACGCTTCAGCATACCTTTTAATTAGGGTTTAAACTCTACTTGATTTTAGGATTGACTGGTGCACAAAAAAAGATACCGTCTAAGCTTTTTAAAAGGTGCGACTCTGTATCTCCCAATTAATGGTAACAATGTATATTCACAGATCAGGACATGGTTGGGGTCAGAAGCGAAGTTGTTGGCAAGCCTCAGTATGTTGTTATAGTAGCTGGATCCATAGCCATTATTGTGCCGTTTCCATAGAGTGCAGGACTTGTATATTGCAGTGAAATACAGGCCACTGAGTAAAATGTGAGCAAAAAACAACAAAACCCAAAGCAACTTGTTAAAGGGTAACTAAACTAGGACATTGAAATCCAGAATACATTTCTAGTTAAGAGGTATTGGGTTGTGGTTGTGTGGATATAATTGTGAACTCTCCCTTTGTGCAGGCTGAACTGGGAGAAATGGAAAACTGGCAGGAGAACGCAAACGCCTGGGAGGACGAGTCCAACGCTGCCTGGGAGGCGGAGGAGGTGCTTCGGTACGATTTCAAAAATGCTCACTAACACTCGCACCATTACATGATTTATTCACACCTTTCTTTTGGTTTAGCATGGTATTTATCAGTATTGTACTTGCTTGAATGAAATCTCGATTTGCTCGATTTCCATTTCCTGCATCTTTATAATTATACTCAAATACTGGACACTACATCACTACACTACATTTATCTGACAGGCTTAGTTACTTTAAAGATTCAGATTAATAAAACAAACTGTGTAAAATAATTTAGCATGAATAATTATAGATGACTTTTGCGGAAATTCTGAAGCCACCCAGCAGTATATATTTTTGAAAAAGGCTGCAGCTGCAACTTTACAGCAATTAACACATTATTACATATTTTATCATATAAAATAGCAGTATTAAAATTCATTTATTTACTGGGGTGATGTAGTTCCACACATTGGCCAGCAAGTGGCAGTGTATTCCCTTTTCCCCCTTTTTAAAACCCAAGAGCAGGAACCAGGATTTAGTTTCCCTGCTGACCTAGCTTCTTTTGATGTGCGCAGTAATGACATTGCTCTTTTTCCTTTTTATTTAACAGACAACAGAAGATGGCTGAGAGGGAAAAGCGGACCATGGAGCAGCAGAGGAAGAAGCTGGAGAAAGACGCTCAGAGGATGATTAAGAAGGACCAGAAGATTGCCGTCAAGCTCTCGTAACATTTTAGAAATGCTCAATTTTGAGCCGGAAAGGGAGGGGGGGGTGGAACAAAGACACTGAATCAATCGTCACTCTGTCTTTAAAGTCATCATACCGACCAGGATTACATCCCTACTTAGAAAACTGTCCTCCACCCCGTCTCCACCAGCAGCCATTTTAGTCTGTTTCCCTGTCGCAGCAGTGTAAAACACATCATTCTCGAGGGCAGAAAACACACCTGGTGTTCTCCCTCTTCATGTGGCCAAGGTCATTTAAGGGAAAGCTGTATTTATACATCCCAGTTCATCCTAGGTTAAACGTTAGATACAGCTTTAAGGTACCATTTTGATTCTGGATAAATCTGTCGGGTAGTGTAGAAAAATGCTTTTTTTTCTCAAGGAACATTTGTAAATAAACAGGTATCTGTACTACCTTTTGAAACTCAAACGGGGAGTACACTTCCCTTTCTTTTGTCTTATTTATAACCTCAAAAGGACAAAGGAGTGTCATTAATTTTAAGCATCACTGAACACCGGTGACTGCTCACGGTTTGCTTGATCATTGTGTTTTTATATTTATGTCTTTCTTTGTCTGATTTTTTTGTTTCTAATGAATGTTGCTTGATATCTCACCCTGTGCTGTACGTCCCTGAGTACACTGGACATCTGCCATAACATGAAGGTTTTCAGTATGAATAAGAATAATTGACCATAGACTAAAATATAGCCCAACTTTAATGTCAGCTGTGGGTTCCTATGGTAATCTCATGGCTACTGATCTGCCACATTTCACTTTGTTTGTTGGTTTTTGATCTAGACGGAATATTTCCAATGATCACTGCAATGCTTTGTTATTTTTTCAGGGGGTGTGAATGTTACTTTGCTCTTAAAATGGATACCCTCACTGCACAGTCGCTGTTGCCATCACAGTGTAATCTCAGACCAGTTACTTTGGCCTAAGATTAAAATAAGAAATTCTTGCTTCTTTTCTCATCTGAAAATATAAGTCTCACTGTTGACTGAACACCCTTTTTATGCATTGATATAATCACATTACCAGCCAGTGTGCTGTTGTCATGGAAACATTGAAAGACCTTTTTATAAATGGTAGTAAAAAGTGCGGACATGATACATTATGTCCCTGGTCTCTGATGCTTGATAAAAGACTTGGGTGGACACATTTGTATACTAAATACACTCGGAGGTACGGATTCTGTCAAAAATGTAAATCCTTCAATTAGTGATGAATTATCAAGTTTTAAGGAAAAGGTGCTCCAAGAAGACCATAGGCCTACAGATTTTCTCTTAAATATTATGATAAAAAGCACTACAGTTAACTGGACAAATATATACTTTGGATTGTAGGTGGACCTGTCCCATTACAAGTTTGAATCAAGCAGTTTTTTAATTATAAGGCAATTTAGCAAACCATCTTTGTTATTTTGTGTTGTCTTAAGAAATGCACTTTTTCATTGAAAGAAGATGCATGGACTGCTTTTTCATGGGTTCAGCAGAGAACCCATTGTTTCTCACAATTTCCTTTCTCAATTAATTCACCTCTAGAGGTGAGTAACTTTAGTCACCGTCTGTTGCCTGAAGTGTAATTTGGGTAACACTGTGTTTTGTTTCAGAAACACGAGATATTACATGATTATTTGGCTATGCCACATGAAATGGTTTGGTCTTTGTGTTAGCATTGCCCGTGTCCTGGCTCCAGGGCTATGGAAAATGTTCCACTCCATTTGCAATCAAAAAAATCTCAAAGACTTTGTGGATTTGGTGTCTGCAAAGAAGAATCCAAATGTATTTTTGGAGAAAAAACGTTGACACGATTTGTCTGGCTTTATGTTTCTGTTCTGGAAATGATAAATGTATATAAAAAGCACATGTTTGGAAATGGAGATGGGATGAATATGGACTTTTCAAATCAAACGCTTTACACTCATCCATCTTCTACAGCGGGGGGAGCAGTTCCTACAGAGGGTTTCCTAAGATTCCAAGGCGCTCCCAGGCTACAGTTGAGATATAATCCCTCCAAGGGTCTGTCCCTTGGTCACCTCCCAGCTGGACATGTGTGGGACTCCTCCCTAGGGAAGAGGTGCCTGAACCACCTCAACTGGTTCCTTTCTATGTAAAAGAGCAGCGGTTCTATTCCGATTACCTCCCGGATGACTGAACTTCTCACCTTTTCCCTTAGCTCTCTCTTTGTCACAACGGTGCGGTAAAGCGACTGCATTACCGTTTCCACTCATAGATTATTCGGCCCATCTCACTCATTGAGGCCTCACTCTAGACCTTGAAATACTTGGAACATCTTCACTTGGGGTAAGGGATCATTCCTTATCCCAAGTGTACAGCATAATAAACATTGTTATATTTAGAGTCTGAATTTATAAGTATAAATTAGGAGCGTTAGGTTAGGAGCAACTAGAAAATGCATTTCCTGCTGAAAATTTGTGTGAATGCTGTAAACTGTGTACATTTGTTGCTGAATTTAGCTGAAATATATGAATATTGTATTAGTTGAATGGTCTCTAGCTGCTTTTAGCTACAAAAACCAAGAAAGTGTGTTGCTGAACTTGGCGGAGAAATGCAGAAAAGTGAAATGATTTGAATCAAATTGTTACAGCTCAAATGCATTGCAATGACTTTGTTGAAAACTTGAAAGTGAAATGTTAAACTGGAAAAGTAGGAAAAATAGTGAAGAAGCTTAATATTTAAAAGAAAAGGTTTAAAAAAGGTATAAACAACTAAATGTATAACCTCAATGTCCTGAAATAGCTGAATAAGTTAATAGTTGAATGGTTATAGCTGAAAATAGGCTGAAGGAGTTAAATATTAAATGTAAGTAGTAGTGAATTAATGTGTATTAAGAGAAAAAAAAGTAAAAACGCTTTGAAAAGCATCAGAATATTTTAACTGCAAACTTTTAAACCAAAACCAAACGTCACCAATAATGTATAACATATTTGGAACGTCTTGAAGTCAGTATGAAGTCTCCATCAGACAGAAAACAATAGGCTGAGACAGTCTTTAAACTCCAGTCTGTTTGTTTGTGTTTGAGGTGATGACGTTATGAAACACCTGTGTGTGTAAGCCCAGAGATCAAAGGTTACCATGGTAACAATGTTATCAAATAGCTGTGTACGTGAGCCCAGAGATCAAAGGTTTCCATGGAGATGTGATGTGAAAGGAGAGCCTTTCCATTGTTCTGAATGAGAAATAAACCTCCTACATTTCTAACTATAGTTTAAAAACGGTAGCTGCTTTCGGTAAAATGTCAACGCGTGAAGCATGTCAAGGAACCTGAGCGTCTGAAGTGTGCTTTTTGTGCACTTTCGGATCAATAATGTGGCATATTTGGCAGATGTATTAAAGGTGTGCAGCTGCTGCTCTGAGGATAGATCAGGCTGTATTTACAATGGGCCTTAATGGAGACATGTTGAATGTTTTTGTCACTTCACGCCCTCAAGAGACATTTTGTTTAATTGTTTTTTTAATTTCTCAAGCTAAGAGATGTTTTCCTACAATTCAAGCATAAAATGATGTCCCAGGAGTGTAGGGTTTGGGAGTTATTGCAGTTTAAAAAGAAAAATGTAAGGCGAATTTCAAGCTCTCCTCCACTCTAGCTGTGTCATCACGCACTCTAAGCCTTAACGAGCTGCGCAATACACACTAATGTTAAAATCTGAAGAAGGCCTCTTTACCAAGCTCCAAACTAAGTTAAATATCTCAAAAAGTGTAAAAGATATCAAAAATCTGAATAATATTTTAATAGCTGAATGTCTTATGATCATTTTAAAGTTGGAATTAAATCTCTAGCAGTATGTGGAAGGAAAAGCATTTGGAGCACCGTGTAGGTAAAAGAGGATTTGAAGGTTCCTCGTTAAATGTTAAAAAAAGAGTTTAAAAAGCTGAATATTTCAAAAAGTTTAAAATATTTTGAAAACGTTGAAAGTTTCCCACCATGTGCTGAAAAGGCTGAATATTTTTGATATTTGAATGGTTTCTGTAGCTGAAAGTAGGCTGAAGTTATTC
The DNA here is from genome assembly GCF_902827175.1 of Gymnodraco acuticeps. Lineage (NCBI taxonomy): Eukaryota > Metazoa > Chordata > Actinopteri > Perciformes > Bathydraconidae > Gymnodraco > Gymnodraco acuticeps. The sequence goes on from NW_022989810.1 coordinate 3,946,549, forward strand.
GACGGCAAACCTTTGGTTGAAATAATAAGATGATTAAAGATTATAGTTAGTGGAATGCTGTTGCACAGTATATGATGAGGCCTCATTTGCCATTATATGTTAATGTGAGTAAGCAACTGGGGAATGTTATGGTTGTATCTGTTAAAAGCTGGTGGCCTTTAACTAGATTCACAGACCGCTGTCGTCCCTGCTTTGCCCTCCATCACAATGTCACTCCCATCTGTCAGGGGACACTGCCGGCTGGCCAAACCTCTCAGACAGACCCACTTTTAGGGAGAGGAAAGGCACACAGGTCTTCAAAACGAGAACAAGCAATATGGATGAATTGTCTTGAAACTCGTCCAGATTATACTGGACTGCCGTGTTCGAAGCAATTCTTCTAATTTATTTTAATTCACAAACTAGTGTGGGGATTACAGCATCTGATGAGTCACTATTTTGCCTTGTGAACCAAGAGGTCATGCTTACGCAACTTCAAACACATCGACATATGGCAGAGTGGAACCGGGAAATGGATGGCAAAGGCGCCAAGTGTTAGTTCATTTGGATTTATCAGCTTTTTCATTAATTTCCGGTGACTAAAGAAAGCATTAGTGTTTTGCAAGTGCACATTTGCTCTGGCCCAGAATCAGATTTTACTAGAGTAAGGACACAAATGTCATTTTACAGCTTCTCAGAAGTGGATCTAATGCACTCTATATTGTCAGCGCCACCACCCAAGGGACGTCTGGAAGTGCAAGCCGAGAAAGCTTTTACGTAACACAAGCTGTCATGAGAACACTGCTCGGTTGCACATTGCATCAGACTTTCATAAATGTTGTGCAAATGAAGAAACTTGCAGTTCCTAACTAGCCTTTACATAAGTCTTACATAAGTCAACAATTGTTCAGTCATCCCCATGTCCCACCAAAAGAAATCCCAACACGTGGCGAGATTTTATCATGCTTTAATATTAAAGATACAAGGACATTTTATGTAAACCACCAGTATTGCACATAGCTCAGGCACATTAATAAGTGTCTGTTGCTTTGAAGCATTAACTTAGTTCTATGAACAATACACAAGGCTGTACCGAATAAAGCTCTACTCCCAAGGAGGGAAAAATATATATATAGTTCTTCACAAAACACTTACAGTGAATTTACGTTAAAGCTTTGGCTGAAGGTATCTCTTTCGAACAATAACAAAATCGTGGACTTTTCAAACCCAAACAGAACCAAACATTCAATTTCACCTCCTGTATCGCTCACCTCATCCCAACATAAATAACCATTTATGTCCAAACACAAGGACAACTATAGGGACACCAAAGGACAATAACACAACCATCTACCCAGATGATCAGCTTATACATATTAATGATAAAATAAATATATAAATAAATAACCCCCTTTATAAATAATCCCTTTCACGTCACCATCATGGTAACTGTACAGTGCAATGTAACAAGTGTTGGAACCCAAAATGACTGCATTGATAATCAAGTGTTCAACCAAAAAAACGCAACAAATCTCACACAAAAAGATGCTTTAGTGCTTTTAGTTCAAGATTAGGCGTGTACATGCGGAAGGGGGTGTTAGCCTTTACGCATCGGGCCTGTGAGGGACGTGACGAAGAGAGTGCAATCCCATGATGCAACAGCCCCTGATGAAAGCAGCTATGTTATACACTGGAGCGCTTCCATCCACACCATGCCGCGAGTACAGCCAGGCCACCGTGGGGAGCACCGGGGCTGCAACTGCCACCAGATCCACCAGGAAGCTGTTGCTCCAGTACCGCTTTCCGACCACATCCAGCCCCGATGACAGAGAAGGTTCCTCCTCGCAGACACTGAAATCCAGCTCCTCCATGAACCGACGGCTCTCTTTGGGTTCTGAGCAGCACATGCCAGAATCTGAGGGGTCTGGACTCTCTGGGGGAGCAGGAGTGGGTATGCTAGGTGGGGCAGGTGTTAATTCGGTGATTTCAGGGGTTGTGGGAGTGGGTGTGGGCAGGTATGAGAGAGCCATAAGATTGCTGGAGGCCGTCAGAGCCGTTTTCCCCACTGTTACCCCGTGGAAATGGAGCAGCTGGAGGAGCAGAGTTTGCAGGTCTGGAGATGTTGGCGATAAGTCGGTCTGGGTTTCTTTATCTTTCGTGTTGTTCAGGGAAGTTGTGCTTGAGGGGATGGCGATGGTGGTGGAAACTGCGTTTGGTAGAGCTGGTTCAGTAGATTCATCAATAAACTGTCCATCTTCTGTCAGCGCAGACACCCCAGGCCCAGACTCAGCCCCTGCACCCAACTGACTAAAATCCACCGCAGTGGACATGAAGATCTGCTCCAAAATGTCTGCTCTGTTGGCCATCTCATCATTCACCAACAGCCCACTGTCCGCCATGGCCTCCGCCCCTTGTGTTCCCATCTCCATCCCACCCTCTTCCTCCCCCATCATCTTCTTCTCGTCATTATCGGGGATGTCGCAGATGAAGTCCAAGCTGTTTTCGTCTTGGAGGTTGTTGCCGCTCTGGGCCATCTCCATGCTCTGCAGCAGGGACTCCAACTTCCTGTTTTGGATGTTGATGTCGATGAAATACTTCTGTATGCCCTTGTCCTTCTCCATCAGGCTGCTCTTCATCGTTTCCACCACCTGACGCAGCTGCTTGATCTCTTTGCGAGCCTCTTTGAGGGACAGCTGAGCCTCCACCCTGTGACATTCCTCTTCAATCCAGTCTTCCCTCATTCTGCCGAGCTGTACATTGAGCTCCTGCACCTCCGTCTCTCTAATAAAGAGGTAAGAAAATGTATTTAGTTAAGGAATAGCTCGGAATTTTGAAAAATATATAAAATAACTTTCTAACAAGAGTTAGACGAAAAGATCGATATCACTTATATCAACATAAAGCTTTAGCCAGCTGCCAGTTAGCTTAGCAAAATCATACAAGCAGCAGGGAGATGTAGACTGTTTGGTTGCAGTAGGTCAAAGGATATTTATAGGATTTGACAAGAAAGTGTTTGTTCTTAAGCAGTTTAATTCACTATTTTTTAATTGTTTTTATTTGCCGACTAGCATAGTGTATGCTAAAAAACCTTGCCACACAAAACCTGATTGGACAGAACCTCAAAAGCTCACATCATTTAATAAACCAACGCAAAACCTAAATTGAAGTAAACATAATTTTGAAGTTTTAGTGAGCTTTTAAAAGAACCGGTTGCTTTTCCTCTTTCAACCATTAACAGTCTAATGCTAAACGACTGGAGCTTCTGTTCGGCTAAATCTGAACCAACCTGTCTCGGACTCTGGTCTCAGACTCCAACAGTCTGGTCTTCAGGTGTCTGATGGCCACTTCCTTCTGCTGTAGAGGGGTGAGGTACTGCTCTGGGTTCGGGGGTTTGATGCCATGATTGTCTCCACAGGAGTGGTAGCGTCCCAGGATCGCTCTTCTGCTGGTTAGAGAGATGATTTTATTGGTTAAAGAGGACACTCATTTTGTTGTCCATTTGGAGTGCCCCACCAACCCAGAAACAAGAACACTTGAACATGACAACCTAGTTAGTTTTTGTGGGCTTCCTAGTTTAGAAAACATGGGATTCAACAAGCCATTCAGATGTGGGTCCCCTTTTATGTTACATGTACTGGCCAACGTAATAGGCCAATTAGAATACACTGCGTCACATCCAAGTGAATTCAGCCATGGCTTGAGAACTACTTTTTCAAAGATGCACCATATTTATCTTGCTAGCCAATCATCATGGGCTTTTTACAAGTGGCCAGCTTAAAGAAGCAGGCATTAAAATTGAGTGTTTCAGACTGAAAGTGAAAAAAAAGGAATATCCCGACAGGCCGTATGGTCAAAATAAAGTGTTTTCTAAATATTAAAGCTAATTCTAGTAGAAACCTAAAACGGATTCGTGAATCTGAAGTTAAGCACAACATCTAGCCTTTAAAAAAGGCCAAGTTTGCCCTTTTAAAACCAACATTATCCATCAGCTTTCAACTAGGCATTTTGAAGCAACAGCAGAAAGCTAACCAATTTGCCTCTTAAAAGTCAAATGGCTCCCTGCAGACAGTAATTTGACTAGCTGAGAGAGTGCTGCCAGGGCAGATGCTCTCTGAAGCCTGGAATTATTGTCTGACACAGGATTACTGGCAAAAAAAAAGGTTTACCTAAATACAAGCACAGTCGGCAAGGAAATAAATCACCTTACTAGAAAAACACTTAATCTAGAAGCTAATTGCATTATCGCTCAAATGGCTTTTGCATGTCCTATGTGTTATATTGAAGAGGGCTGATAAAAGGTTTTTTTTTTTTTTTGGTGGAGGGTGAGTGGGTGGATTTGGACAATATGCAAAGCAGCATGTAAGCCCCTCTCTTCCACTGGCACAATATCCTAGCAACCTGGGATACTTGAGGCTTTCATGCGAACGCTCTGCATCCCAGCCAGAAATAGAAACAGCCCAGGAGAAGATGGCATGCAAGAGGAAAACATGTCACATGGAGGAAAGCTGACAGCCAGGTGTCCTGAGATGATGCATTTATAGAAGCTGGAAACATGATAAAGAGGGTAGATTCTGCTTCTGCATAAAAAAAAAAAAAAAGCTGTAGGTTTGTCGTTTATACCGCTGAGATGATTTTTAGGTCAAAGCATATGCAGGGTTTAGCTGCCAACAAATATAACAAGCCTTAGGTAAACCTTCCAAGTAATACAGAGCCTGGACCATGTCAGAAAATCCATGGTGGTCCCAAACACTTTTGAGCTCCGGGCTATTCAGTTCACACATCAATACTGAAATATTTATGACCCTGTTCCCTCCACAGGCAGAACCGATATACATTCACTCTAATCCTGTTTCGAGTCTGTAGAAGGGTCACTGTCTGGTTACCATATTCAGACTTTTGCTATAATAAATCCTCATTAATCCAAACCATGACCGCTATAATCCAACACGGCTGCAAAAGAGGAAATGATAAAGTCTGAGTTTAATCCAGTCGTACACTCACTCATGGTGCTCATAGTTCAAATCTCTGAAGTCTCCCAATATGTCTTTCCCTCGAGCAAGGCTGGATTTGTAATGAAACCAAGTGGAGGAATGTGGGAAGGTTATGCATACAGGAGGACACAATAACTTTATCTCCCTCAAACTTTAAAACCCAAAATCGATTATTGCCTGATTATTAATATAGCATGCTAAAGCTAGAGAGAGAAAAATAAATAAAACGAGGCCACGTTTGATTTATTAGTGCGAGATACTTTTTCGTGCGCACGAGAAAGTTATCGGTGCGCCAAGTAGGAAGTGGAGCGCACAGGAGACAACCGTTTAATTGCAGACTGTTATGTTTATGTGGGGAAATGACAGCGCATACATTATTTGAGATATATTTCAATCTCGGACTTCATTTTAGGGACATTTCGGCCAGAGGTGTTAAGCTATTTTTTTAAGCACCGGATTCGCAAAACAGGAGTCTGTGAACCAGTCTGCCTTGATCTATGAATTCATGTCCGTGACTCTCACAGTATCTGCCATCTGCGCACAGAGAGCTGTGTCTTTTACGCAGCGCCTTCACTGTGTTTACCTTCAAAACAGCTGAATAAAGATCAAGGCTGCTACGTTTTAGCCACACTCACACGCACCTCTACACACATCGAACTGCCCGATTATTCCCCTATTACTCGTTTTATGAAGGAGATGTCCGGTCACCAGGCGCATGATGTGCACATAACCCAATTTGTGTTCTGTGAAACTGAAAAGGATATGACATTGTTTTTGTTACTTTCGTTGCAGTTGTATATGTCTTAAAATGTAATTTAGGTTAACTTCCCGTTTTATTTAGATGCTTTTATTTTGAAGGCGAGTTTACGCTGTTGACAGGAAGTTGTTGTTGCTAAGGAAACGTGAAATGCTACATGATGTGTGTGTCCGACACCGGCATTTGTTTTCAAATGACCATGAACAGTAATTTACACACATCTGGCTAACTCCATATGTGTATTCCAGGAATACACATATGGAGTTAGCCTTCTTTCAGCCTTCTTTCACTTGGGAATACTATTCTTAAGTGAAAGGAGTTCATTTAATCTTAATCTCGATGTAGGCTAGTGCTAAATGCTGTCGGAGTGCACCGGAACAAACGCCACTATCATAATGTCTTCTGAAAACAAATGCCCACACAGACACACACAAACATACACACGCCCTGGCGACCGGACATCTTCTTTATAAAACTAATAATATGGCGTAATAATCAGGCAGTTCGATGTGTCTAACCATAAGAAGGTATCTTGTGCGAACGAGAAAGTATATCGTGCGCACTAATTAATAAAGCGTGGCCTCGTTTTATTTAAATTGAGGCCACGAATTACATCTCGTGCGCACAAATTAATAAAACGTGGCCTCGTTTTATTTATTTTTCTCTCTATGAACCCTCCAGGGCTCCGTAGAAAGCTGTGTTGGTACCTGGAGGTGGGGCTGGAGTTGCAGCTGCTGCTGGTGGTGGTGGTGGTGGAGGTGACAGCTCTGATGGGGGTCCTGTAGGGGGCATACAGCTCTGAGTCGCGGTTCGCTGTGGGGCTCCCGGCTGGTTTGAACACCGGGAGCGGTCTGATGTAGCTGCCGCGGCTTGATAAGAGAGCATAAATCATTGACTTATTAATTGGAAAAGATGTTGAGAATGTTGGTTGTTTAGTAAAGATAGAGCTCCCTTAGTTTCAAAGTGACCCCAGCAGACACTGGTAACAGATGTCTGAACCTCATACTTGCGTGTTGGAGCTCTCTTTCCAGCTGACTTTGAGACGAGGCCCTCTCTGTTCTTCAGGCTGCCTGTGCTGCTGGAGGAGCTGAAGTCTGCCTCACTTCCTGCAGGGAGAAGGAGCAGCATTTTAGCACTTAAAGCCAAATCATCCAATTTTGAAAGGCCATATAGGGCAATTGCCCTTCTTTAGGAGAGACAGTAAAGGTAAATGGGGTGAGAAAAATAAGATTTGCGCATGTAACTTTCCCATTGGGTTACTTTCAATAAGAATATTATTTTTCACATTACATTTTCTTTAAATAAATAAACAAGTGTTATTATTTCATAAAATCTGCTAATTTGCTTACATTTCCAGCACAGAAATAAGTCAATAAGCTTATGAGTCATTTGCATATCTATCTGTGTCCAATCAAAAACATAGCTGAATTTTCTTTTAACAAACTAACAGTTCTAACAATCTACAAAACGTTGCAACTAGTCGAAAAACATGTATAGAAGCAAAATAGCCCTAGATCTCCAAATTGATCATGCAAAGAAACATATAGCTTTTGGATTGGCTACTCCCCATTATCTACACCCCTTTATTACACTAATGAGTTTCAAGATGACATACAGGTAACTATATATACAGATAAGACACCTCATGTGATTACAAATGCCATGAATACTCCAGAATTTGCAAATAACAACCAGTCATTGCATCAAACACAGTCTCCTCAATTGTCATAAGACAGACACTGTAGATTCCTCACCACAATACTGACTATCTAACTCTCCAACTTAATGGTCAATCAGCAAAAACGGCTCACTTTAAGTTGTGTGGAAATGATAAAAGACCAGATTTAAAGAGGTACCTGAGAAGCATCTTTTCCCTTCAAACAAAACCATATTCCTGTGTTCAGTGATTCCTGTGACTAACAAATATCTTAAAACTCAGTGATCCTCCACCTGTGTCAAATGTGAGTATACTGATGTCTGTGCTCGGTCCCTCAGTGGACTAACCTGCTGCTAATAACACTAATTGGCTAAGCACCCAACCATCTCCTCAACCAATCAGCTCTCTTCCTCACTGTGAGCAAGCAGTTTTTTCTCTCTTAAAGGGATACACCACAGGTTCAAAGAGGAGGAATAGTAACATATATCCACATGAAACTCCCTCAGTTGATTATTTACATTAAGACACTTCATATTTGTATTAAATGCTTTCTTAGATGTTATGTTTACATGTAAAAGTGAAGCAATATTTTATAAAATATGTGTTAATTTGCATAAAACCAGATTTAAAAACCGTGCTTAATTTCGGTCGACATTTTAGGGTCAAACTATTTTACAGAGGGATTTGTAATATCTGTTTTTAATACTCTGTGAATCCAAAATGTGGTCAACATCCATACAAATGATCAGTTTCTGCCATGTTTTTAAATATAAAATGTTCATTTAATCACAATATGAATCATATATTTAAAAAAATTAACTCAGTATAAATCACCAAATTGTAGATTATAAAAAAAAGGTATGAAACTGGAAAGTGCGGTGTATGTCAGTAGTACTGAAGTGGACATACTGTATCTGAGTATGTGAGTATGAGAAAAAATAAAGTTCTTTACTGCTTTAACTGCCCTCTTCTAACTGCCTTTAAATATGTGTATTGTCAAATAACATACGAGACACTACAGGTGGAAAAGGGTAAAAACGTTTTGCTTTTTTTCTACTAGTCACTTTTGAGGACTTTGAGAGAATTCTACAGATACAAACAAACAATGTTAGTAAAATAAACACCTAAATATGTATTTTGGATGTTTCTTTCCACTAGTCTGAAATAAGACATGTTATGGAAGCAACATAGCTCAAACTCTCCAAATTGTTCAGTACATCCAATTCTACTGTTATGTCTGAAGATATTATTTCCCCTTTCAGAAAAGCAGCTGCCTGCCAACAAATGTTTGTTTAATGTTACATCTGCTAGCTGACATGTGACAAACACACAGTTATTGCACTTTGGTCTTAGGGGAACCACAGACATGCAGAAGCATATACATTGTGCTGCATATGAATCTGTGCACAAAGAAGAATAACAAGATGCTCTAGAATCCAGTCACATACATCTGATTATTATCTTATTCTCACAGATCTAAGTGCAGGATAACATTTCTAACGTTGTTTATCCTTTTTTAACATACAAAACTGCAATAACAAACGTAAAGCTTAAACATATATATATATATATTTGTATCTTTGCTTGTGCTTTATCCGTTACCTCTGGCTTTCATGGCCGACCTCAGCTCCCTCTTGTGCCGAGGGCCGCTCCGGGGTTCTCCGCTCCACTCGGCCATCACCCTCACCCTCTTCACTTTGGTCTTGCGCTCCAGGAGTACGGGCGAGCCGTGGGCACTCTGCTCTGAGCCTGGCGGGGTTTTGGAGGGGGACACAGACTGACTAGTGGGGCAGCCGGTGTCATCTATTGTAGACAGGCACACAGACAGTAATAGCCGAGAACATGCAGCGCGGGGCAGCGGACAGTCAATGAGAGCTCAAGGGTCAGACTACGTGATATGAGACTGATAGCGAGACTGCTTCACAACCACTTTCAGAAAGTGGGAAGTTGTGAAGTGTTTGTTGTCTGGATTACACAATGTACCTACTACACAACGTGTACATAAACACAGGTATGGATGGATAATGGGCCCCTGGGCCAGAGCCTCTGTTGGAAGTTACTGCTAACAGCACTTGTTGGGAAGTCATAAATAGACATACATATACCACAGAAAGATGCAAAACTACCAAAAGGACAGACAAATACCAGAGTGACATGTAATGACCCAAACAAGACATAGCCTACAACAACAATAGAGAGACAGAGAAAAACACACAAGACACACATTTAACACAAAATGATCCCAGAGACACAACATATAAATAACCACAGAGAGACACAACAAAACTACAAAGAGTGTCAAACCAAAAATACATCAAAATAACTTTAGGAAACACAATGTACCCCAACTATGTCCACTATGTTTGTATATTATGTACATGTATGCGGAACTGCTGGACGGAGCCCAGAACGAATTTCCTTACGGGGACAATAAAGTATATCGTATCGTATCGTAGACCCAAAATAACAACAAATACAGAATATGACCACAAAAGACACAAATTAGGCCCAGAGGCACAACATGAGCACAAAGACACATGAAAGGATGTGAAACATTAGGGCTAACACGTTTATTTATACTGTGGCTCTTGCCCTTACGTAGCAAGTGTGGGGGCAAGTTCGGGGGCCCTTTACAAGTCGGTCCCCAGGGACCTTGTTGTCAGAGATTTTTTGAAGTGAAGAGTTTGTCTTTTGGTTGCTGTTTGTTAAAGAGGCCAATTTAGGTGAACATAAAATAAACATAATTGCATTTTTTGTTTGAAGTTTTAAAATGTAGCATGCTATGCTTAAGAAAAAAGTAGAATAATCTGCATCAAACTAACTCCTTTTTATCCAGTGGAGGAAAGTCCCTAACTGCATTTACTCAAGGAATATACTTTACAATGGTTCTTTATTAACTCACGTTTTAAAGGGAAAACACTTGTTTTATTTATCTGAAAGCTTGAGTTACTTTTTAACCTTTTGCAAACTGCAACAAATGCAAAAATCTTCATTCAACCAAGACCAATTAAGGAATGTGGGTTTTCAAAAACTAACCATGAGCACTGCAATACAATCTTGCACCTTGATATCATGGATCTGTATCTGAGGCTTTGTTTGGAGCTGTATATCTTACCAGAGCAGAAGCTGGTGGTGCTGATGGTGCGCTTGGAGTGGTCCGAGCTGACGTACCCCTCCTTCCCCTCCTCCTCTGATAACGGAGAGTCAGACAGAGGCGAGCCTTTGTCCTTTGGTGGGAAGGGATGGAGGACCAGACGAGGGATGCGGCTACGGGGACTTCCTTTCTCCGGGGACTTCTTTTCCTGTTCGAAGCAATTTAATATTCTTGACTAACTTTGTTACTTTTTTTGGGATAAAAACCAATAACATTTGAATTATTTATTTTTTATTTTTTGTATACTGAACGCTAGGGGGATTTATCAGTCTTGGATATAACAATGATTAGCATTGAATTTAATGCATTGTTATTTTGGCGTGCAGAGAACTAGGACAATTGCATATTTTGGTATTATAAACTAGAGAAAATGGTTAAATCTACTGGAAAATAGTAATAGGAAGATTTTTAAAGATGTTACAGATTGATATTATAAAATGCATTATTGTAAAGTAAATGGCTGTGGGATCAAAAATGATTGTTTTAATGGGAATGGGAGTTAAGGTTGAATTTCAATAATGTGCAAAAAAACAAAACACCCTTGACAAAATATACCACAGTTAATAAGCTATAATTGTGGAACATTCTAAAGCCAAAATGTCCCTCCTGACGCACAAGGGATAGAAAACATCACTTATCTTTGGAAAGCAATCACTCAACATGCAGACATCAATCTCCAGTGACCTTTGATAAGACTCACCTCATATTCTTGGAATGGTCCCATTGTGCTTCACTGAGCGTTTTCCTCTGTTAGAATGAAAAGAGGAGAACAATCAGGAAAGTCATTTTTCTGTGCATGTGGCAGCGTTAACGTGGCGCTCAATGCCTTAACAAACAAGAGCCCTCTGTCTGAACTCTGAATCACACACACACACACACACACACACACACACACACACACACACACACACACACACACACACACACACACACACACACACACACACACACACACACACACACACACACACACACACACACCACACACACACACACACACACACACACACACACACACACACACACACACACACACACACACACACACACATCCTGTCTGGTACAGATGGCACAAGAAGCCAGTGCTAGTCATCACGAACACAAGCTCAATGAGTGACCTCATGAAACTAATTCTATGCCAACCCTGAAAATAATCCTCCAAATCAGAAGTCATTTGAAGGTGAAATGGAGGCAAGTCAATTTAACAGCAAAACATAAACAAAATGGTATAAAAAAACATGAGATAACAAGACTTAATAGCAATGCTAATAGCTTTTAGCTAAATATCTGCATGCTTAGCTTGATGTTTAGCAGCTATATATTATATTACATTTACTAAACTTTTATCAAAAGCGACCTACAATAAGTGCAATAAACCATAATAAAAAAAGGGAAATCTTAGTTTACCGTGTTACCGCATGCTAACATTTGAAAATCAGCAAGTACAGCTGAAGCAAAGAAATGTCATTAGCTCTGTAAGTATTAGCTCAGAAAGCTAACTACTGGTTAAACAGAAATATTGATGTGAAGATGGCCCTAGATCAAACTAAATGTTGGCACTGGAGAAAAACTCTCCAAACTCATTAGATAACATCCTCTGGGGAACATGTAGCCTATTACCATAATGTCACTGCAATGCATCCAATAGTTGGCAAGATATTTTACTCTGGATTAGAAATTCTCGAGGAAGATTCTCGTGAATGTTCCAACACATGAGGATACGTCCTCTGGGGACCATGAGGGAGGGAAAAAGGTGGTGCTATCTAAACAAACTAAAAGAGTCTACAAGAATAGAGCTTTAAAGAAGAACATTTAGAAAAACTCTTCCTATTCTGGATTTCATCAAAGTCGTCCCAGATTAAGATGATACAATGGTGCACAGCAATGATGAAAGGTGTTCTCCTTCAGTATATCACTTTGCTTAGCAAAACTGCACTAACTCTCCCTAACATACTTCTGTGCCAAAAGGGCTGCCTGCCAAAAGCATCAAAGTGCATTGAGATATAACACATGATGGAGCAACATTACATCCTCTTTTTTGAAAGAGATCACAAGTCGAGACCAAAGTAGAATCTTGTCAAAACTTTTTGTTCTGTACATGAACATTTAACCACGTAATATGCATATTTTATTGATGCTTTAAAGCTAAATAATGCAGAATTCCTCTCATGCTTGAATACATTTGACACAATCACATCACTTCCTCTCTCCTGGTGATTTTCTCTCAGGGCCTAAGGGGGTCTGTTGCATAAGTGCATACATTTTCCCTTCTTTTTTGCATTGGGAATGGTGTAATGACCCCAAGGCCTGTATGCTGCTGCTGACGCATCACTGAACCTGTTTCCCTCGCTTCATCCAGATGGTTTTTACATTCTTCCTTGTTCAACATTGCTGCAAAAAAACATCTATTTCAGAATGATGTCACCACTTGACCTAATATAAGCCACGTTCCCTGTATGAGCAGCTCGTGCTAAATCCTCTTTCTTCAAATCAGCCAGAAGGGGATTGCAAAAATAGAGCAGTGACTTGTGGGAATCAAACCTCCTTTAATCAGAGTCAGAAATAGATTTTGTTCTGGATCGCTGACACCACCTCGCCTGCAGTTTCTCTTTCATTTCAAAGCATCCACAGATTCATCGTACTGTAGCATTACACAGTTGCCTGGCACACTGGCACAGCAGATTCTAGAAACCAAGCAGCATCGTGCCCTAGCAACAGTCTTAGCAACGGAGGAAAATGCTGCAGTTGGATGTGTCAAATTGCGTGTATATCTGCTTCTGCAGCTCATCCTGAGACACTGTCCTTCACTGAGAAATATCTTAGAGGTAGTGAGTGGGTGTTCATCCATTCAGCTGTACAATGTTTTCTCAGACTCAATGAACATTGTGTCCATGAGCCAGCATGTGTGAGCTTAGTCTCTAAATACTCATCCAAATACTTACATTTCAACTTGTTGTGTCTTTAAGCCTTGATGGTGGGTTTAAAGAGGACATCTTATGTTCATTTTCAGGTTTCATATTTGTATTTTGTGCCTCTACTGAGACATGTTTCCAGTGGGCTCTGATTGGTTAGCTGGCCGGCTCTGTTGTGATTGGTCAACTGCTTAAAGATCTGTGGAAATGTCCTGACCCTAAGCCTATCATGTTTAATGTGTTGGAGCACTAGCCAATACAAGTGCCAGTGTTACATTGTGATGTCACTATGTTAAGATTATAACTAGTAAAGAAATAAGGGGAAGCACCGTCTATGATGCCCGTGTCTACAATGCATTAAAAAAAACAAGACATAGTAATAGTTACAACTACTCACACATATTCATATTGCTTAGTAAAAGTAATCGTTTTACTTTATAAAGCATAATACAATACTTAATCGTCAAGTATCTTAGTACTTCATAAATTCTGCTCATTGACTGACAATTATTTGCAAGGATAATTGTGATTTATAATTTCCATAGTTTTAATACAGTGTACTCTTTAAACAATGTAATCTAATGCATTAATGTGATAATAAGTTACTATAAGTAGACATTGTTTGCTAGTTTATTTCAACGATAGGAATCTGAAAAAAACATTATAAAATACATCATCATGTGTGATGGTTATAGCTATAAAGCATTATGAGTTGTGTCTACCATGCTATAGGAATATGATAACGCATTGTAAGTGTGATTATAATGAAGAATCGGGCATCATGGAAAGTACTAGATCTGAAGCAATGAATGGGGCAGAAATACTTAGATAAAAAGGGTGTGCCTGAGATGAGAGAGGGATGATTCTCTATCCCAGGAAGTGACTTTTATAAATTCATGCTATTACAAGCAGCCATGTGAAGGGAATGCATGAGGGCGGAGATATCAGAACATGAAGAATGAAGAGACAGACTCTCATTTAGAGCCACATCTTTGCAAAATGATTTATTTTGTGCCGGTGCCAGGATGAAATAACAAGCTGATGCTCACTCAATAGTGTCAGCTTGTAACCTAAAACCCTGTGACAGACAGACGCCTGCACATGATGCATTAAGTCAGTCATCTTAGCTGTGCATAGGGACATTTAGCCAGCTTCCGTTGTTGTTTTATCCTGAACTAGTCTCTATGAAGGAGGATTATTCATTAACTCCTGCACAGATCCTCCAGACAGAGTTGATTGGCTACCTACTGAGCGACAGGCTAAGCATTATCAGTTGCAAACCCAGGATTTTAAGCTCTCTTAAGCATTACAAAGCGCTCCAGACTACGTGCGCAAGCGATACACGATCACTCCAGCATCTCATCCAAACACCCTAATTTGGGAAGTAGAGGCCCTGGAAAGGAAGATACAATGTGTGCATATGTATGGTAAACAAGCCTCTAAGCCTCTATTCCTCTTATCCAGATGGTTCTCTACTTTCAAAGCAGCAGGGAGTGGGCGTGAATAATACATCCCTCTAATCTACCCCAGTATATGTGCTTTCTAATGTTGATCATGCACACGGACTAATACGAAGCTGTTTATTCCAATTGGATGATGAACTTACTGCATTTGTTCTGAGATGACGACATGTGATGGAAGCTGATGAGCTCCTAGGCGACAGACTGTTGCGCAGTTTTAAAATATGTGATCTTTACTGAGCCTCTGTGTTCTGACGCAGGTAATATTTGTGCTGTAAAAGTGGGAACATTTCCTTCTTTTTGAGCAGCATGTCGATTGTAACACTGATCAGCTCACCAACCCTTACTGGAAGACACGACAGGGGATCGGGGTAAAACTAAAAAGCTAACAGCATGAAACTTCCCCAGTTGATTTAATTTTCTTTGGTGCACGTTTATGAAATGTAATGTTTCAAAATTAAAACAAGGACTTTTTTGTGAAGTGGGCGATCTATAATGATGTATGCAGTGTATGTGCTAATTTGCATGCATTTCCAAAGCACATATATGAACAAAGTAAAACTGTTTTAAAGAGGGAATTTTTTATTTTTTATGTATCACTTTCTAAATCAGAAAATCATGTCAAATGTCTCAAATCAGGCTATGAATGATATATAAACAAACAACTCTGTCAGAACCTTCAGAAGATACAGTGAGACTGGCACTACTACTGTATGAAGGGGGGATTTATGCCTAATTATGAGAAATGAGTACATTTCCATACATTTTGAGGTACACTACGGGAAATGTGTTAAACCATTTGAAAGGTTACTCCACTGGATTAAATACATCAAGACAATTGTAATTTGTTTGCATTATAATTTTTCTGAAATTGTATGTTTAAATAAGTAAAGTAGGCATTATCTAAAATCTGCAGACCAAAATAGACAAAAACATTTGTGCTATGGATATTTTCTTTTAACTCGTCTAAACATGGAAGCAAAGAGCCCAAACTCTCACAATTGACCATGACATGAAAAACAATGTTATTGCCTGTAGTGTATCCTCCACCAGAATGCATCATCATTGCATGATGTCATGTCTGAGTGAGCACTTTGATTCCGAGAAATCATTCAAGGGAGCATAATAAA
Organism: Gymnodraco acuticeps; assembly: GCF_902827175.1. Taxonomy (NCBI): domain Eukaryota; kingdom Metazoa; phylum Chordata; class Actinopteri; order Perciformes; family Bathydraconidae; genus Gymnodraco; species Gymnodraco acuticeps. The sequence continues at coordinate 3,962,589 of NW_022989810.1, forward strand.
GCATATCGGAGCCAATACCAACATGATCACGTGGTTTCCTAGCAGTCCAGAAGCTCTTTAATTGGTTAGAGCTACAATATATAAAACACATGATAATAGCATTCTTATTGTTTTACTCTTCCACATAATGGTGCTGAAACCTTTTAAAAATACATGAAATTCTCATAATAAACTAAATGTCGCACTTTTCCCGAACAGCATGCAGCCACCAAATAGTTACACTGCCCTGATATGACCCTCCCATGTTTACATGCCTCCCTTTGTTTTCCACATGTCACCACCAAGCTATGTTCATTGTCCCAAAAGCAAATGGCATTTTCGTATCCTGATATCCCTTAATAATGACCATCATGTCTTCAAATGGTTTATTTTACATCATAGCATTTTGTATCAAACGATGTTGTTTTTGTTTCATGGGAATGTTTTTAATTCTAAGTGAGATGCCTCTAGAATAAAGGCACGCCAAGTACGACACAGAATGAAAACAAACCGTGATGTAAACCCACAAACAGTATAACGTGCGCAGCCCACTTATATAATCGTTCGGATGATTCGACAAAAAAAGACGCGCTTCTGAACTTGTAAGCAGCTCCTCCTCAAATCCCACTTACATATCGGTTCTTGTCAATAATGGATTTGTTTACAATTGTTTTACATCAATAACTACAATTCCTACCTGAATGTGTGTTGGTGTTTCCTCTCAGAAGGATGCGCATGAGTCGGTGGAGCACAAAGGGTCCTTCCTCTGCTGCTGGCGTTGGTGGTGCCAGCCTCCGCTCTGCTCTGCTATGAGACTGTCGGGTGGAGGAGAGCTGGAGGCGAGGACACACGCGATTGGACAAGAAGCGAGATGCGCGCATAATATGACTCCCATCCCATGTGTGTTACATAACTGGGGAGGCATTAACCCCTCCCCCGCCCCCGTCAGCCATAAGCTTCAGACAGGCTGTATGATATGTAGACTATATGACGTGTTTACATGTAAATATGGCCTGACATCAACACATACATGACATGCCTTTCAACCTAATGGAGCTATTTGGATACACTTTTTTTTTATAAATGCACTCTTATATTTGCTCATTATATGATATGTATGATAAATATAGGATATTGAAATGTATGTGCATGGATTTATGGAATTAAATACTTCCTCAAGTCTGGATTTGTGTGAGTATGCCAGCTAAAATGCACAACATGGCATGTTATGTTGGCATATGTCCACACACACACACACACACACACACACACACACACACACACACACACACACACACACACACACACACACACACACACACACACACACACACACACACACACACACACACACACACACACACACACACACACACACACACACACACACACACACACACACACACACACACACACACACACACACACACACACACACACACACAGGAAGTGCATGTACGTACAGTGATGTGCATGGGTTGAGTTCCAGTGTAGTTTGCTCTCCATGGTGCTGAACAGTATAATCAAATATAGTGGTTTAAATGTCAACTTCTCGCAATGACTGCAGCATGTACGGATTGTGTAATGTGAACTCATCCTCTTTGCATGATGGTAGGATTCTCATTGTGCCATTTATCTCTATGCAATCCCTGTAGGGCATGATATAATGTTTTGTTCATCATGAGATTGGTTTGTTAGGAGCACTAACTGGACACTGGGAAGGTTTCTCAATCCTCTAATTTCCCCTCCTCGACTCCTCGAATCCTCGGTCCTCCGGTAGTGACCCGGAAATGGATTTCAGCGCGCCATGTTGAAGTTCATCTTATTTCTCGAAATGCACATCGAGGATCGAGCGTCGAGGAGGCTCTCTGGAGGAGCTATAACCGTAGGTGTGTGTTGTACAGTGTGTACGTGTGTGTTGTACTGTGTGTGTGTGGTACAGTGTGTAGGTGCATGTTGTACAGTGCGTAGATGTGGCGGACAGACAGGTCTCAGTTGGTTTGGTGTCCTATGCTTACTTTTAATACTTGTAAATAAAACTTTTGGCCGTAATTTCAATTCCCCATTTCAGCGACCAGAGAGGACCAGTCTCTGATAGTGCTACGTTATTATGAGCAGGGCTGTATCCACCATTGAGGTCACTAAGGTCCGGACCTCTGTAATTTTTTCCGAGCTGTGTATATAACTAATAGATAGATAGATAGATAGATAGATAGATAGATAGATAGATAGATGGATGGACGGATAGATGGATAGATGGATGGATGGATGGATAGATAGATAGATAGATAGATAGATAGATAGATGGATGGATGGATGGATGGATGGATGGATGGATGGATGGATGGATGGATAGATAGATAGATAGATGGATGGATGGATGGATAGATAGATAGATAGATAGATAGATAGATAGATAGATGGATGGATGGATAGATAGATAGATGGATGGATGGATGGATAGATAGATAGATAGATAGATAGATAGATAGATAGATAGATAGATAGATGGATGGATGGATAGATAGATAGATGGATGGATGGATGGATAGATAGATAGATAGATAGATAGATAGATAGATGGATGGATGGATGGATGGATGGATGGATGGATGGATGGATGGATGGATAGATAGATAGATAGATAGATAGATAGATAGATAGATAGATGGATGGATGGATAGATAGATAGATGGATGGATGGATGGATAGATAGATAGATAGATAGATAGATAGATGGATGGATGGATGGATGGATGGATAGATAGATAGATAGATATATAGATGGATGGATGGATGGATAGATACACAGATAGATAAATAGATGGGGTTATTAAGCCTACATTCTTTTGTGTGACTGTACCTGCAGTTCCTCCCTGACTTCCATCACTTTCTCTCTCTCTTTCTCTCTGCCTGTCCTGTCTCTTCCTTACCAAAGCTGAGCTTCGACTGACGTAGTCTTTTCCTTATATCTGAGTCAGTGTAAAAGAAAACAATACAATGTTATATCTTCAATGTTTTACTCAAATTGAAATGAAAGAAAAGCATTACAACGTTTGTTAAAAGGTAATCCCTCCTTAAGCATACACCAAACCAACTGAGACCTGTCTGTCTCTTCCATCTTCATTATTCTCTCTGTCTTCTTCCTGTTCATTACTCTCGCTGTCCTCTACTCTTTCTCTTTGTTCAATCTCTCCCTCGTTGCTCACTTTTTGAGGGTGCAAGTTATGGAAAGCAGAGAGACATGGAAAATGAATGTTGACAATGTTTTGTGATCATTTTAGCCTCTTCTGCATGTCTGCATGTCTTCTGCAGTAACAATCAACTGATTCTTATGCATTACATTTTCAAAAATAATGTATGCTGCGGCCCACTGACATGGTTTGAAATCAATATATTATCCAATTTGTGACCCCCCACAGGACTTAAAAAGCACCTAACTAGATCATGGAGATCCTGGATACAGCCCTGATTATGAGAGTGCTCTCATTTGTTTGATTCTGAAATTGTATATATTTATATATATAAATATATGTGTGTGTGTATATGTCCATAGCCTGTTATTGTCCCTGTTATTGACTCTCAATTAATTCAAAGTAAATATATAAGTCATCATGAACACATCTGTCCATCAGACAGAGGGCTGCTGTGCCTCCTGTCATCATTAATGGACGTCTCTTTAAAATGACTGCTCAGAGGAGAGGAGTTCTCATTTCTCTAACCGCCTGCTGCTTCCCCTCCTCTTTCCTTGGTTACCCTCCTCGACTCCTCAGCTTGCATCTCCTGTGGGCGGGACTAAGACACGAGGATAGCCAGGAGTCGAGGAGGGGAATTAGAGAAATTAGAAACCTTCTGGGTGGTACTGAGGGTTAGCATGTGATTTATGAGCAGCAGTTTGTCTTGTTATCACAGAGGCCCTCTGCTGGAGCAAGATAATGTCACACAGTGGGCTGCAGAATAACACAGCTAAATCGATTCAAATAAAGATGCCCATCAACATGACCATAAGACACGAGGTTCATCTCAATGTCCCTCCTCGACTCCTCTCTTCCCCTCCTCCGTGACTTGACCCGGAAATCGATCAAGACATGCCATGTTGAAGGATGTCCCAATTGCTGAATGCACACGGAGGAGTTGAGGAGGGGTGAGGGAGGAGGCTTCCAGAGGAGACGAAAGGAGGGAGAGCCGCGACTCGCAAATTTCATTTGTACATCAGTGCATCTTTTGTGTAATTAAATGCTGTTAACTTTTATAGGCTTCCCTTGACTCTTTTCAGTATGTCCTGCTCTCAGGGTTCAAGAATTGCTAACAGAAGTAACACAGCCCAAAATGTCATTGGAAGAAACCATGACTATAATTCTTAACAACCTTAAAGGTGGGGTAGGTAAGTTTAAGAAACCGGCTCGAGATACACTTTTTGTTATATTCCATGAAATGCTCTTAACATCCCGATAGCAATGAATATCTTCAGTGCTTTGACAAAAAATCCATACAAAAATGTCATCTGTGGAAGCCGTAGTACTGTAAAAAGCACGACCAATCATTTTAGCTGGCCCGGTAAAATAACGATGGGAGAGTCTGCGCTGACGAGCCACATCAATCAATCAATCAATCAATCAATCAATCAATCAATCAATCAATCAATCAATCAATCAATCAATCAATCAATCAATCAATCAATCAATCAATGAATGTTTAGTTATTTAGCCCAATATCACAAATGTTACATTTGTCTCAGTGGACTTCACAGTTTGTACAGAATATCAGTATGACAATACGACACCCTCTGTCCTTAGACCCTCACATCGTACAAGGAAACACTTCCAGAGAAAACCCACAGTTTAAAGGGAAAATGGGAGAAACCTCAGGGAGAGCAACAGAGGACGGATCCCTCTCCCAGGACGGACAGACGTGCAATAGATGCCGTGTGTAAATCAAAAAGATAATACATTTACAACATAGGTAGTCCAAATGTTTGGAAATGCATGTGTCTGTAATAAGAATATGAATCCACGAGGATGTCAGCAATCTTGTGGGAGCCATCAGGGAAGTAGTATGGTGAGAGTCTGGCAGGACTGCAGAGACAGGTTCAGCCACGACTCGAAGTCCAGGACTCAGATCCAGTACTCAGGATAGAGGATCCAGGACACACGACCTCAGCAACAGGATTAGCCTCGACTCAGGATCCCGGCGTATATATGGACACAAAAAAGAGATTTGGGGCGAAACTGGGTTAATCGGAACATGAGAATACACAGGTACAAACAGCCAGAAAGACGGAGTAAGGTGCCCCCCCAACAGTCCAAGCCAACGTGTCTACATACATGCACTCCCTTAGGATAGGTTGAGGGAAAAGGGTAGCAAGTAAGAAGTAGGAAACAAAGGTGGAGAGGCACACAGGGAGAAAGGTCCCCACTGGAACCTGCATTGGTTAGAGGTAAGGAGTAGGTCTGTGGCTACGTTCCACACTCCCTGGCCGGGCTAGGCTTTCTCTGCAACCTGTTACCCTCTAATAGAACCTCAAGAGGTCAGAGAGGGGAAAGGTTTTGGAAAAAGTTTTAAATATAAGATCTAAGTTTTTAGGATTTAAGTGAAAGAGTAAGAACTCAAATGTATAGGTGAAGAGGCACAGCGTATCTACGTCAATGCAATCTTATTAGATTATTTTATTTTATCACTATAAGCTTTATCAAAAAGGAAGGTTTTAAGCGTACCACATGAAAGGTACGGCGTAGTAGAGAATTTTAGATTAGGCTAACGTTGCATGTTACGTTTGTTTAAGCTAACGTTAGCAAGCTGAATAGCGAACTCGATGAGTGATAATAATAATTGCAGGGGACAATCATTTCAGAGGGACACACCTATGTTATGTGCGTTACAGTCGCCATCCTGTGGTGTTCAGAGGATGAAGCACTCACTGTTGTAATTCAACCCAGTCTCACGGCATTTTGTAGTCACGAAATATAATCTATTTATTCGACAGCGATTTTGAAAGCAATGTATTTCTACTGGTAGATGCCTGTAGTGACGTTAAATTACTCCGTTCTCCGCTTGTAATTATGCCGTTACAAGCTTCAAAGTTGTATTTATCATCTGAATTTGCCGAAACAAGTTTAATATTCTCAAAGCCAATACTTTGTTTATTTGAAAACAGATGAAAACAAACTGTCCCGGATCCTGCCGTGTTATCTATGATTACTATACGCCTTTACTTCATAATTTCCGGAGGGAGGGGGAGCGGTGCTGCGGAAGAGCATGGGTGCGAATTGAGAGGTGCCTCTTCTTCCCTTTACAAGCTTTAAAAATGTATTTATCGTGAGATTTTGGCAATAACAGTTTCATATTCTGAAAGCCAAGACTTTGTTTATTTAAAATCAAACAAAACACCCGAATCCTGAAAAACTAGTTTTTTTACACAAATCCACGTTTATTTTTTAAATGAGCCTTTGCGACTTTTGATTGATTTCGATAGAGCGGGTCACAAATAATAACAAATTAGAAGGAAACAAATATATACAGATTTCAGTATTCTGAGGCTCTGAGTCCCATTTCTTTTACCCACAGACGGCAAAAAAAGCCCAACATTATACGATTTAAAATAAAAACAATAATCGTGGCTTGATATTGAGTAAGAACATGTTTTTATGAACCACAGCTTCCGGTCTTCCAAGAGCCGACCGGACAAAAAGACGCAGGCACGAAACACACTACCAATAGAAATACATTGTTTTAAAATCGTTGTGTGACACGAAAAAAAGGGGGAAATCGTGTTGGTGAACACGAATCAATAGATTACATTTATTTCGTGTCTATAACACAAAATGCCGTGAGACTTGGTTGCGTAATTAGACCATAGCTTGTTAGTATGTTGTTATAAATTTAAACCCAGGATCCAGCGTAGAGGAGGCTCTCTGGAGGAGCTATAACCGAGGATACACTGATGGGTCCTCCATGGTCTTCCGCGGCTCCTCCGCGGATGCATTTCCGGCAAACGTGATGTTTAAAAGAGTCGTGATCACACGGCCGGACTTATCTCAGCCAATGACAGCTCTGCATGCATCCCCTGGATATTATTTTATTAACTGCTTTCATCACGACACGATGTTTACAGTGAGAACAGCTGTGAGGTCCGTGCAGAAAAGCAGAGCAGTGTGTATAATATCACTCAGTATAACAGGCCTACATTACTCTCTTTATTTGTATGATTTAGTTTAGTAGATATCTACAAACAAAGAGTCGATATTTTTCTAAAACAATTTAGTGCTTCACATAATAAAATACACAATGGCTGTATCCTGATATGATATGCTTTAGGAGCTGTAGGTGCGTGTTGTACAGTGTGTAGGTGCGTGTGGTGCAGTGTGTAGGTGTGTGTGTGTGTGTGTGCGTAGATGCGGCGGACAGACAGGTCTCAGTTGGTTTGATGTCCTATGCTTACTTTTAATAGTTTGTAAATACAACTTTTGGCCCGTAATTTAATTTCGTCATTGTAGCGACCGGAGAGAGGTACAGTAGGACCCAATTGCACGACCCAGGAGACAGAGGTAAAGTATTGTTAAGATACTTTATTATTCCAAAAACAGGCAAGATGAACAAAAAAAGTCACTATTGAATCTCTAGCTGAGATGACAAAAATAAGAACAAAATGAAAATCGCTCACGTGGTGAGGAACACAACTTTACAATAGCTCAAAGAGAGCATAGACCTGACTGTGGCAATAGACAAAAACGAACTGACACTGAACACTGGGAGACAGGGGAATTTAAACACATGACAATAAGACACAGGTGGGAACAATCAGGGGCGGGACTGACGCTGATGAGCACAGGAGACACAGAAGGGATGACAGGTGAAAACAATCAGGAAATTAGACACACCAGGGAAACTAACGAGAGACAGGAAAACACGGGGAGAAAGACCAGACAATACACAGGGAGGAAAACATGACAAGGAGAACAGAAAAACACCCACTATCAGACACACAAAACAAAAAACGTGACACAACACAAGAATCGTGACAGAACCCCCCCCCCCCCCCCCCCCCCCCCTCAAGGGACGGATTCCAGACGTCCAAAAAAAATAATTCCAAAATCCAAAAGGGTGGGTGGAGGGGGTCCGGAGGACGGGTCTGGAACGACAACCCAGAGGCAAAGCACAGTCCATGATGGAGTTCTCGGGCGGACAACCCAGGGGCAAGGCAGAGTCCATGATGGAGTTCTCGGGCGGATGGCCCGGGGGCAAGGCAGAGTTCATGGTGGAGTCCTCGGGCGGACGGCCCGGGGGCAAGGCAGAGTCCATGGCGGAGTCCTCGGGCGGACGGCCCGGGGGCAAGGCAGAGTTCATGGTGGGGTCCTCGGCTGGGGAACTCAGGAGACCGGGCTCTAGGGCGAAAGCCGCTGGGAACTCAGGAGGCCGGGCACAAGGACGGGCAGGAGCCGGCGGAACCCCCGGCGGGCCAGGCGCAGACGAGACCCTGGACGGAACAGGACATAGGGTTGGCAGGACCCCCGGCAGAAGAGCAGTCGGCGGGATCCCCAACGGGACAGGACATGGAGTTGGCAGGACCCCCGATGAAACAGGTGGCGGCTGGACCTCCAACGGCACAGGACATAGGGCTGGCAGGACCCCCGGCAGAAGAGCAGTTGGCGGGGCCTCCAACGGCACAGGACATAGGGTTGGCAGGACCCCCGGCAGAAGAGTAGTCGGCGGGGTCTCCAACGGCACAGAACATAGGATTGGCAGTAACCCCGGCAGAAGAGTAGTCGGCGGGGCCTCCAACGGCACAGAGCATAGAATTGGCAGAACCCCCGGCAGAAGAGTAGTCGGCGGGGCCTCCAACGGCACAGGGCATAGGGTTGGCAGGACCCCCGGCAGAAGAGTAGTCGGCGGGGCCTCCAACGGCACAGGACATAGGGTTGGCAGGGCCCCCGGCAGAACAGTAGTCGTCTGGGCCTCCAACGTCACAGGACATAGGGTTGGCAGGACCCCCAGCGGAACCTCCAACGGACCAGGACATTGGGTAGGGACTTGAGAGGGAACTCGAGAGGAGACTTGAGAGGTGATTTGAGAGGGCACTCGAGAGATGACTTGAAAGGGAACTCGAGAGATGACTTGAAAGGGAACTCGAGAGGTGACTTGAGAGGTGACTTGAAAGGAGACTTGAGAGGGCTCTCGAGAGATGACTTGAAAGGGAAATCGAGAGGGGACTGGAGAGGGAACTTGAAAAGGACCTTGACAGGGGACTCGAGAGGGGACTTGAGAAGGAACTTGACAGGGGACTCGAGAGGTGACTCGAGAGGGAACTTGAGAGGTGACTTGAGAGGTGACTCGAGAGGGAACTCGAGAGGTGACTCGAGAGGGAACTCGAGAGGGGACTCGAGAGGGAACTCGAGAGGGGACTCGAGAGGTGACTTGAGAGGGAACTCGAGAGGGGACTTGAGAGGTGACTTGAGAGGGAACTCGAGAGGGGACTTGAGAAGTGTCTTGAGAGGGGACTCGAGAGGTGACTCGAGAGGTGACTCGAGAGGGAACTTGAGTGGGGATTCGAGGGGGAAACTGAAAGGTGGCTTGAGAGGGAACTCGAGTGGAGACTCGAGAGGGGACTTGAGAGGGAACTTGAGAGGTGACTCGAGAGGTGACTTGAGAGGGAACTCGAGAGGTGACTTGAGAGGGAACTCGAGAGGGAACTCGAGAGGTAACTTGAAAGGGAACTCGAGAAGGAACTTGAGAGGAGACTTGAGAGATTACTTGAGAGGGGACTCGAGAGGTGACTGGAGAGGTGACTCGAGAAGAGACTCGAGAGGGGACTTGAGAAGTGACTTGAAAGGGGACTCGAGAGGGGACTCGAGAGGTGACTTGAAAGGGAACTCGAGAAGGAACTTGAGAGGGGACTCGAGAGGAGACTTGAGAGGAGTTTCGAGAGGGGACTTGAGAGGAGACTTGAGAGGGAACTGGAGAGGTGACTTGAGACGGTCAGTACGCCGACAGGACACGGGGAGCTGGCGTTGGCCGGTACGCCGACAGGACTCGGGGAGCTGGCGTCGGCTGGAGAGCCAACAGGTGATGAGGAGCCGGAGTCGGGACCATGGCTGCTGGGCCCGGTACTTGAGCCGGAGCCATGGCTGGAACTGCGGCCGGAACCATGGCTGTATGGGCCGGTTCTGGAGCAGGGACCATGGTTAATCATTCATAATAGATCTTCTGTTACTGTCCTTTCTTCTTAGAGGAAGTACAGAAACACGTAACTCTGGATTTGTTTTAATGTTTGAGGTGCAATAAACGACACAGCAGCTTTTTGGCATGTTAAAACTATTATTTTCTGCCTCACTCATGAGAGTAACAGCTGGCGAAATTACAGCCTCGCCTACTGATTTCAAATGTGTGCTCTAAAATGATATTTATAAATGACTATTATCATTATTATAAGCAAGACAATAAATGGCAAAGATATGTAGAAAATAAACGTATTTAAGATACGTTCATAAGAAACGTAACGTGGGAGAAAATATGTTTTCTACATATGAAGATATGTAGAAAATAAACGTATTTGAGATACGTTCATAACGAACGAAACGTGGGAGAAAATACGGTTCTTGCTAATTGAGAATGCAGTTTAGTTCTGTGGAACGTAATTTTTAGGAGACAGGGTTGCCATAATACATTCTGACGAAAAATACAAATGATTATGAATACAAATAAAATAAAAGAAGCCTCCCGTGAGTTACTACAAGCTATAAGTAGATTTAAAAAACGTTTTATAGAATAAAAGCTCACTGCTGGACGTTGTATAAATGCGTGTATGCACCACGACAAAGGAGCCTCAATCACCTTACATTGGGGTTGTTTGCGTGGTGCAGACAGGTAAATGTAGCAAAGTTCGTGACTCCACCACGCAATGCGGTGTTAAGGAGTCGAGGTGGAGTCACGCATTCTGGTGAGATCAGGTTGTGTACAAATATATCACTCAGTATAACAGGCCTACATTACTCTCTGTATTTGTATGCTGTAGTTTAGTAGATATCTACAAACAAAGAGTCGATATTTTTCTAAGACCATTTAGTGCTTTACATAGGCTAATACAATACACAACGGCTGTAGCCTGATTATGCTTTAGGAGCAGTAGGTGTGTGTGTGTGTAGTGTGTGTGTGTGTGTGTGTGTGTGTGTGTGTGTGTGTGTGTTGTACAGTGCGTAGATGCGGCGGACAGACGGGACTCAGTTGGTTTGGTGTCCTATGCTTACTTTTAAGACTTGTAAATACAACTTTTGGCCCGTAATTTCAATTCCCCATTTCAGCGACCAGAGAGAGAGAGGGGGGGGGGGGACGACGACGACACATCTGTCCATCAGACAGAGGGCTGATGTGCCGCCTGTCATAATTAATGGACGTCTCTTTAAAATGACCGCTCAGAGGAGAGGAGTTCTCATTTCTCTAACCGCCTGCTGCTTCCCCTCCTCTTTCTTCGGTTCCCCTCCTCAGTCCTCCGCTCACATCTCCTGTGGGCGGGACTAACTCACGAGGATAGGAGTCGAGGAGGGGAAATGTAAGAATTGAGAAGCCTCTCATGTTGTTACCCCGGGGATTCTTTTCAGCGACGGACCGTGGGGCCAGAGACAGGAGAGCAAGTGTTTAGTATGTTATTCTGGTAAGTATTTGTTATTATCTTAGCACACTTTATTCGTTAAACTACACTTATTGTGAGTCATAGTTTTGAGCAACAAAGAGATCGTTAGCGGCACCAATCAATATGTTTGTTTACAGGGGGGCGGGGCCAATTCAGCCACCTTGCATCAATAACAAACTGTCTGTTTACCAGTAGATATAACACGTTCAATAAATGGTTTTAAATCATGACATTGCTTGTTTCGTTATTAGCATATATAACTAGCCTACATATATTTTCCTGTGAACTAGAAATGCATACCAAAAGCGTTTATGTGGTGCAAACAATAACATGCTTCACCAATAAGGAATCCAACCAAAGCGTAACGGAGACCGATATATATGGCGTGAGTTCACAGAGATACATGTACACATCAGAGTCCTGCAACCAGAGTTTCCCAGGGGACATGAATGCAGCATTTTGTCCTCGTTTTATCGGCGATTTTCATCGAGTTGTAAGAAATGACAATGTCCACTAGAGGGCACTGCTGTTATTTAAAACAATGTGATGCATTTAAATTAGTCAAAACATCAAGGCTTAATGTTTTGGGTTTACTGTGATCACACTTCAAATGCACGAGACCTCTTCCCTCAGATTATCCAACCATTATTTTTCTCACGAGTTTATTTTTCTATTTATGTTCTATCCCTTCAACACAATATAACAAATAGGCCTACTGAGATCTCTACTGCTTTTTTTTAAATAATAATTATTCCATTTAATTTCCTTTTTGATAAATATTCTTAATTAATGTGTCAGTCAGCTACATGATGTTTCTTTAAACACTGTATCTGCGCGTAAAATCTAATCTAATCTAATCTGATCTGACGTGTTCTTGAAAGCTTCCAGACTCTCACAGACTTTGTGATAAGGAGCAATATAACTCTGTTTGAGTTTCATGAAAATCGTATTGCCATACATCTTCTTTGGTCAACTCTATACACTTCTTAGTAACAGCTGAATACTGCTCAGATATTTTAGTTGTAATGTGTCTTTAAGGAAGGGGCAATATTGCCGACATTGTTTGATTCACTTGTTGTTATCATTTTTTAATCTAAAATAAGTCAACCATTATCCTCTATGGGCTGTGTGGATGGGTTCAGCTCTCGGCTGTTAAAACATCACCAACACAAACTATCCCACACTGCTGTCTGTGTGTTGTGGCGGTCGGTTGGCTGTAGTGCGCGTCTGTTTGGAGCTGTGTGACATGGGATTGTTTGGGAAGCCCTGCACTGAGCGACCATGTGGGCGTGTTTCTCTCGGCCCAACAGTCTCCGCTCTTGTTTGGAGTCCAGAGCGCAAAACGCACTTCTTCTGGTGCAACCGGAGTGCGCAAAAGTAGCAGTTCTCCGACCCTGACGCGCACACCATCTCCGGCTCCGGCGGCCCCCACGAATCCAACTGCTCTGAGCGGGAATTTAAGAGTTTTTCCTCAACATCTCCCGGTGACTCCCAGCCATGGACGCATATCGACTCGTTACGCTTTATCTGTGCCTGCTCCTTGTTTTCCTTGGGAATATACCGTGTTTCCAGTCTGCTGCTATCATCTCTCCCTCTGCACCCAGGAGGAACAGGGGAGCCCGGATCTCTCATCGGGACGGACAAAGGTCATCCAAAACCCTAAAAGACATCTTCACGTCCACGCACCCCATCGTGGGACACCACAAAGAAGACCCAAAGGACTCTATTGTGCCGCATGAATACATGCTCTCCATATACAGGACATACTCGGCTGCAGAGAAGCTCGGACTTAACGCAAGCTTTTTCCTCTCCTCTAAATCTGCCAACACCATAACAAGTTTTGTGGACAGAGGAACAGGTTGGTTTCAGTTACATGCAGCTCTATCAGATCATTTTTTGCATAATTCTGTGGCCTTATTTTATATAATCTTTTGTATAGATATAAACTCCAATCGTGCTTTAAAAGGTTTATAAAAAGATACTTTTACGCACGTTTTAGATCAAGCAAAAATTATGTGCAAATGCACTTTTACGCGCATAAAATATCAACAAATCCTAAAAATGATTGTTTAAAAAAACAAACTTTTGAAAACTACAGTCTCATGTTGTCCATGATAAGCTTTGTGATAGTATTCGTAACTTTTATTCCGCAAAGCCGCCGAAACATGTCACTTTTCCGAGTATTAACTTATATTACGCTTAAATTAACCTCAGGGTAACACGACAGTAAAACACTAATTAAGGCGCTCTCTAAATGAAGGCTGTAAATCACTGTCAGCGCAGGCAGCAGCAATAACTACTCTGCTCCCAAACTCCACGAAAATTCATAGGAAACTTTTATTTATTTATAAGAAAACACCATGGTGTATAATTTTTCGATTTCTTTTAAAATGTAACCTTTTAAATTAGCCATATTTTTTCAACACAAACTGAAACTAACTAACCGTAATCCTGCCAATGTTAAACATATAATCTGTTACCATCATGGTGCCCACTTTGGGCCCACTTTGACCAAGTTGTGCCGCACAAAGGGAGCTGGTTGCCGTTGGCACAGCGGCTCGGGCGGTGTGAGAAGCAGGTGTTTGGGTCAGTTAACATATGTAACCAAGTGATTAGACTGGCCTTCGAGGACAAACACAATCTGATAAACACAAACACATCCAGCACACACAGGGGGACATAAACCGAGTTAATCTTTGCAGGAGAAATAAAAGCTATCTTTGTTTGCGTTCCCTCAGGTCCGAAACACTGCAAAAAATATCCAAATTAGGATTTATTTAGCGCTAAAATCATATTATCTGGCAACGTGTTGCGTTGAGAGTGCATAGCCTACTGATAAAAACATGTTTTTAGGATTTTTGTCAGTGAAGTTCTTCTAATTGAACTTTTGTGACATTTTGCTACAAAACTGCATTGATTTTGGCTGTTTTATGCCATTTTCAGAGTAAAAAAATGAAGTTTTTCAGAGTTTTAAAGCTAAAAGACTCTTTCGTGTGGCCACTTCTTGCAGTGTGAACACATTTGATATGAAAACGCCTCACTTTCTCCCGTGATTCTGATGTGATGTGTCACTGACTCTGACCCCGAGCTGGACCCTCTGAGAGCTGCTTGGCATCGAACGGCTGATTGGAGTATTTGAACTCGGTGATCTAATTGAGTGTTCATGTCATAACATATCAAACACTGTCTATTCTCCCATAATGACCCAGCCCGGCCACGATGGGCACATCACCAACAAAACGAAGAGAGAAAAAAAAAAAAGAAAGAGCACTTCCTTTGCTGTGAAGTGGTACATTTTTTTTAATTGTCTAACTGCGGAACCTCCCTTTGCGACCGCCACTTTAATTACGGAAAATTATTTTTCTTCCCGTTCTCTCAGCTCAAACGCCTTTTGGTTTCTTTTGGGATTCCTCCCAGCATCCCCTAAGTGTTGCATTGCATTAACCTGCAGAATGAACCTCAGCTTGTTATTTAAATCTCCTCCATCAGGAAAAAAAAGAAATGCACATGGGTCTCCTGAGGCGTAAAGAAGTAACAGGTTTTACGCATTATTCATCCACGCGGGGACAGGTTTTACGCAGTGCACCTATGATCTATGGATTCTATGGCTTTCACACGTTGTGTAGGAAGACAAAATGTGCTTATAAAACCAGGCAGGGGTGTTTCCTGGGGGTCAGAGAAAATGGCAAGATCAGAAAAAAAAAAAAAATGAAAATTAGTTTTGGCACTTTGGGTAACTCATTAAAGCGCAGATGGTGCAGCCCAGTCCTCTCTCTCTCTTTCTCTGTGTTAGACGGCAAAAAACATGTTTTGCATTTGTTCAAATACAAGCAACAAGGTCAAACAAGAGTGCACAGGATGCCGGTTTAACCCCCGCAATAAAGAAGTCCACCGCGTTTCTCTCTCCCAATTATCCAGCGTCAAGCATCTTACGCGTAATGGAAAAAATTGGCTTTTCTTTTTTTTACATAATAATGAAATTAAGAAAAGCCCTCGACATTTTTTTAAACTGTCAACACGAATATCTCTCAATAATTCCAGCAGTGTGTCAGTCGCTCCGTGCAGTTTGGAGGCGAATGTTGTCGTTGGCAGGATGGGATGAAATTTAAGAGGGGAAGTGCTTTAATGAGGAAGTTGGGAATTCAGAACTGTTAATTATTTGGTGAACTTGCATTCGATTTGTTTGAGGTCTTATAAAAAAGGAAAGAAGAATCCTAATGCAGACCATACGCGCGAAGTCACTGAAAGGAGCACGAGGTTTCAATCTGCTTTTACTGTTGGAACTCTGCAGGGTTCATGGAGGGAAACTGACAACTACATTCACATATCTCTTTAGAGAGAGTCCTACAAATTATATCACAGGGTGGTTCAGATGTAGGCATGCCACTTTTATTTTATATATGTATTTATCTTAACGTTTAGATGAAATGGAGACAGTAAGGCGAGACAACATGCTTTTATTTTGCAGAAAAATAGACCACACATCAACTATCTTTTAGGCTTTTGAGGTTTAACCCCTGGGTTTTAATGAGTTAAAAAATCGGACATTTAAAAAGTGACATTAATTTACAAATCAACTTGATAAAGTTTTTTACTTATTTATTTAATGGCATTTCCCCTGACAAATCTTACCAAGGATTCTGCGTTTAATCATGAAACAAAGGGGTTAAATATTTGTGTTTTTAAAAATAGAATATATAATGGGTAAAATAACTCGTTTTATTGGATATTAACGGCAGCAAAATCCTATAAATGTTAATTTATACTTTAATAAACTGCAAGCTGAACCTGCTAAACCTAAATGATTTCCATAAAACATGTAAAAAAATCACCACTTCTTCTTAGTTAAAAGCAGTTTCTAACGTGTTTTGGAAACGCTTTTGATCCACACTGTTATATTCATGTCTCTCTGATGGATTATTCGCAGGCCTGTTGGTGTCCCGCAGGGAATAATGCATTAATTGTGTATTGTTCCCTTGAGTGTACAGTATGTCGCATTTGGTCTGTTGTGTCTGGCAGCACCCAAGGGCCTTCCCCTTGTTGTTGTTTTTTTCTTTCTTTCTCTCTTTCTTTGCTATACATCTCTGGAAACTCACCACATTTGTAATGTTCTGCCTGCTGCTGCTATTTAAGAGACTTTGCAAAGAAGTAAAAAGTTTACTTCCACTCTGTCAAAGAGCTGGAAATTCATCATCAATCTGTCATCACGTGAAATGAATGCAGAAGTATTTTCATTAAAACAGGCTGGCTTTGGTTAAAAGTGGCGTTGCATTCAAATGTCGCCAGATTTTATTGGATTATTGTCAATGCGGAATCAAAAACGAATCTTGGCGCTAAAATTGCAGGTGGATACAGAAATATATATACACTTTTTGGAACGAGCAAGATTAGATATATCCCTGTATATGTCATGTGTGCTTAGCATTGCAATATTACATGTGCAACAAATGTGCATGAAATGAAATTAAGGAAGTACAATTTTAGAGAGGAAGCCTAGAAGCAAGCTGTGTAAACTAAACCCTCATTTAGCATTATACATAATTAATGTATTTATACTCAAGGGCATTACATTCGCATTTAATCAAATCAAGGCAAATTAAGAGGAACATCTGTGTTTTTAAGGATAATAAAGTTATAATTCGACAGTTCATACCAATAAATAAAAGTGGTGTTAACTTTGATTTCTTTTTTTGCAAACTGAGGACTTGTCATCTGTAGTTTGTTTCAAGAGAGAGAGAGAAGGCCTCTGTGGGAAAATGTTAGCTCCCCCCCCTCCATCCTCTCTGAACACTGTACACCCTAAGTGAATCTGACTGCAATTATTTTCTTCTTTTTATCCTTGCAGACGATCTTTTGCACTCTCCTCTGCGAAGACAAAAGTATCTGTTTGATGTCTCAACCCTTTCAGACAAAGAGGAGCTGGTCGGGGCGGAATTAAGGATATTCCGGAGAGGGCCCGGGGACCTGCAGACTTCCCTGCAGACGGCGGGCCTCTACGACATCCAGCTGTACCCCTGCCGCTCGGACAGGCTGCTGGACTCCCGGGCCCTGGACCCAATGGACTCCACCAAGGCCGGGTGGGAAGTCCTGGACGCGTGGGATATGTTCAAAGCGCACCAGCATCACTACCATCAGCCGCATCACCAGGGGGGACAGCTCTGCTTCCAGCTGCGCGTCACGTTGCGCAAAACGGACACCGAGGTGGACCTGAGGCAGCTGGGTCTGGGCAGGCGGGGCCGGCCCCAGCAGGAGAAGGCCATCCTGGTGGCCTACACGCGCTCCAAGAAGAGGGAGAACCTGTTCAACGAGATGAAGGAGAAGATCAAGTCGCGGGGGGAGATCGAGGAGGAAGTAGTGGAGAAAGGAGCGTCCTTGCTGGGGGTGAAAGGAGACGGGCCCCGGCGGCGGAGGAGGACCGCGCTCAGCAACCGGCACGGGAAGAGGCACGGCAAGAAATCCAAATCCCGGTGCAGCAAAAAGGCGCTGCACGTGAATTTCAAGGAGCTCGGGTGGGACGATTGGATCATCGCGCCTCTGGATTACGAGGCGTACCACTGCGAGGGGGTGTGCGACTTCCCCCTGAGGTCTCACCTGGAGCCCACCAACCACGCCATCATACAGACGCTCATGAACTCCATGGACCCCAACAGCACCCCGCCGAGCTGCTGCGTGCCCACCAAACTCAGCCCCATCAGCATCCTGTACATAGACTCGGGCAATAACGTGGTGTACAAACAGTACGAGGACATGGTGGTGGAGCAGTGCGGGTGCAGGTAGCGCTCGCTAGATAAACACTTCAAAAAGATGGGTCCCAGGTTGAAGAGAAAGTAAAAAGGGATGCACACAGAGGCGATATCTGCTATTTATTCAGTACAGTCACAATCATTCACTGCCTTAACGTGCCTTGGTTCCCATCCGCGAGTTATCAACAGGCTTTTGTTTCCCAGATACGTGTCCATATGGCACACGGGATGAGTACAAGGCGGGATGGGAGCCCATTGACTGTGCACCTGTTCGTGCCGGGGCCAGGGGACAGTGGGCTCCGCGCTTTGTTCGCAGCTCTGCCGTGTGATCCTGCATGCCAGGCCGGACTCTTTTGGGTATGTGCATCCAGGCCGTAATTGCCACCGTCCAGCTGGAGTCATTACAGGCCCCGAGGAAGTGCCTGTTTTCCAATAAAAGGGTCTACCAAACACACACTCTCACACACACAGACTGGTCCGAGGAGAGGAGATAAGATGGTGGTGCCTTCAAGAGATTTGTTTTGCCTTACACGAGACCAGGAAAAGGACACAGAATCAGACATTGTGCCTGTTGTAAAAAAAGTAGAAAGTAAAAAAGCACACATACTGAGGCGAACTTTTTTGCGCAAAAGTCTGCATCTTTACGAAATGCACTTCCACAACTGACTGAGGATCCGCGGTCAGCGAGAGTTCGTCTGATAAGGACGGAATTATAAGAAATAAAGACTCAGAACGAGACAATATTTAAATGCACATTAGCTTTGAATGCACTGCTGTTCATTTTTTTTCCTTTTTTGAGCTGTAAATATTTTGTACAGTCGAAAACTTTACAAAGTGCAACGATTGAAGAAATGAGAACGCGGCATTTCTTTGTAAATATACAAAATGCACTCAAATCGGTATAATTTCTATTCTATTATTATTTTATTATTTGTGATGTACAGAGTTCCATGATAATCATATATTTCTTACGTTGATAAGAGTAATTTAAGGTGTATTCGATATTTTTTTTTGCAGAGGGTGGAAAATACCATTATTAATGTCTACCTCATAATTACATATAGGATCTGAGTTTTGAGGTGCATTCAGTTAGAGTGTAAAGAGCTTTTACAATGATATATAAGATCATTTATATACATATATTACTGGATAATATTCCACACCATTACTGTACAAATAAAATTCAAAACAAACTCTAACAGTCTGGTAATTTTGATGATTAATGCTACTTTGCAACCTTGTTAAGCATTTATTTTGTAGTGTTCTTTCAACAGTAGGCTATATGCCTCTTCCATAAAAAGCAAACAAATAAATACTAATATTTGGGGCATTTATTTACGAGGGATTAAGAGGCCAAGAAACTATGTTTTTAAAAATAAATTAACTAAATAAGATGAAAATTGAATGAAGGTTTGATAATTTTAAGCTT
Source organism: Gymnodraco acuticeps (assembly GCF_902827175.1). NCBI lineage: Eukaryota > Metazoa > Chordata > Actinopteri > Perciformes > Bathydraconidae > Gymnodraco > Gymnodraco acuticeps. The sequence goes on from NW_022989810.1 coordinate 3,982,363, forward strand.
AAACCTTTCTACCTCATTTTCTTTTAAATTTGTCTTTAAAAAACACTGATATTGTAGAGTTCTTAGTTCTGAAACCGAACATTTCCTTTTATAACGTTCCCCGGTTCCTCTTATGATAATCAATCAATCAATCAATGTTTATTTATATAGCCCAATATCACAAATGTTACATTTGTCTCAGTGGACTTTACAGTTTGTACAAAATATCAGTATGACAATACGACACCCTCTGTCCTTAGACCCTCACATCGTACAAGGAAAAACTTCCGAAGAAAACCCACAGTTTAAAGGGAAAAATAATCTATAACACCATTAACAAGCCATTGTTTTTGGAGCAGTTTAAGACTACACTTAATGACATTACACATTAACTACACTGTAGTGTTTTGATTTGGGAAGAGATGTCCAAATTAACACATACTTTTGACTTTGCTGGACTATAGGAACAACATGTAGACATTTTGAAAATTGGCATATAGTTGCCCTTTAAGTTTAAAAAAATAAACCCCAGAATAAGAGTTGAACAGAGGAGTTTATATCTTAGCCCTAAGGTACGCTAGCCAATCTATCCCTCCCCTGTGTAAACAGTCTCTCATCATAGACAACAAATGTCATTATTCAGTGACTGGCCACCATAAGCATATGGTGACCAAGTGGAAAGAAATCCACTGACTGACTGTCATTGATATGGCACTGAATGTACAAACCCCAGCTATTTCCCAATGAATTAGCCTGCCTGGGTCAAGTTTACTTAACACTTTAATGTTTCCCAATCTGTGGATGTGAAAAAAAAAAGTTTGAAAGAAGGGATTGCTTCCATATAGGCTATCGACCTTGGCCTGGAAACAATTAGGAAATTGCTTTGAAATGTTATATGTTGTCCAGGCTCTTGTACAGTATCATGTCACTCCCCACATGTTTGCTAGGGGGAAACAGAGGATGCTAAGTGCACTCTTTAGCGGTCGCTGCAAATGACTGACACAACAACCATTCCCCTGAGTAATACCAAATGGCCCTCCAGGCTATGTGTCTGGAACACCATCGCCGGGGTGCTACCACCAGCCACGCTATCCCTGCTGCTCTCAAGTGGAAATAGTAAACCATATTAGGGATTGCATTTCTTTTTCTAAAATAAGAAGGGTTTTCTGTCTTTGGAGGATAACCACACTATGCTGGGATTCTTGAGGTACAACTTAAACTACAGTCAAAACCAATTGGTCGTTCAAGAAACAAGGAGAAATATTCATAAATCTATGGGTTCCAAAGTATTATTGGTGGTATATTAAGGCCAAAGAAAACCATTTGTTAACTAACATTAGAATGAACATAACATATAATTCGCTATAGCTGTGGATTAATATGAAAAGTGTTCTGTCTGCTATGTACAGCATCATGGGAGTCATAAATAGCATTTTATTCTTTGAATGAACAAACATAATTTGGTACAGAAAGGCCTTTTTTAAAAGTACTTGTATACTTTTACTTGTATGTACTTGTACTGACATGGGTTCTGTTAGCATACAGTTTTCGCCTTTTGAATTATTTCAATGCAAAACTGGTGTTCTGTTAGTCTGATTCAAATGAGACTCCAATATATGAAGTTATGGGGTCTAATGGAAGTTACCATTGAGTTTTGCATCCAATACAAATCTGAGAATTGCATCCATGAAGAAGCACATAGAGCATTTACCTGTTTCTGTGATTGCTATAGTTTGTACATTGCAGCTATTTGGTTTACAGTAAACGTAACTAGTTTTTCCTGTTAACATATTTCTTGGGACACAGAACATAGTATGGATGTGTATTCCCGGTGATCCCGTTTCCCGGTGATTAAACTTCACCGCAAACCATTAAACTGATTCTGGCTCAGATATACTGTAATGTTTCACAATCAAGTCTACATTTCTAAGCAGCTTCACGCAAACCTGTGGGATAAACCTTTCCCTTTTTGATTTATATTTATTTGACAAGTTCCACGGTCTGGTGGGCACTGGCCTGGAGGTGAGAGTGAATGTGAAGGGAACAGTTAAATGGTGATGAAAGGGAAAGGAATGCTTTGTTTACCCGCTTCAATCCCTCACTCTCAAGTTAAATGTTCCTATAAAGTTCTTCATCACAACCGCCTTATTGTCCCCCCGCTCCACGGCGAGAGCAGAGAGGGCGAAAACAGAGAGTCGTGTTTATTTGAAACTCGCTCCTAATATATTAGTCTAAGCAAACCCAAGTTGGCGAAGAGACGGGTACTCTTGGCCAGAAACACAAATAGTCTTGACACCCCACATCTGTGCGCAAAGGCTTCGCTTTTGAGATCTGTAGGGCTTGCACGAGTGAAGATCTAAAAGGTGTTGCTCCGAGTAGAAGTTCTCAGGAGGCTCTCTGAGATTTAAAAAGAAAGCCTTGGCTGGAATGAAGATGTGAATGTTCCTCGAGCATCACCTTTCCTTTATCAGTGATGTCCTCATCAGCGACAGGAAGGGCATAAATCAGCCTGATCTCTTAGACGGCGAGGACCTCTAAGCAAGCAGACATTTGTTTAACTGGCATTAAGGAGCATTAGAAACGTTACAGCTGAGACTTAGATCTCATGCCTTGATTTGTTGCATGGATACAATTTAAATATCGAAGAGAAAGAGCTTGGACGTTGCCAAGGCCTGGCTTTTAAACTGCTACTGATAAACTCCAGCAAGAACTTATTTATTTTTCACTGACTGTTTCTCTCCTCACTCTCCCTCTCTTTCTTTATTGCCTCTAGAGGGATCCCACCTTCTCTGGTTTCTTCTATTTCCCACCATTATGGTTTGCAGATACTGTAGTTCCTTCTATTATAAAGCTTGACACCTTTCTCCAGCCAAGAACTCTGGCCAATGCGAGATGGTGCGCTAAACAGATGCGGAATAAAACCTCCCAGACAGAACTCACGTGTCCACGCTCACACGCAACTTTAAGGAGTGGATCTTCCTGTATTTGTGTGTCTGCGAGTGTGTGTGAGGGGACAGAAGGGCAGCAGCGTACACAGATGGACAGATGAGTGGTGCAGGGGAGCAGCAGATGCCTGAAGTGACCCCTACTGCCGCCTTTCATTGAACCACTGGCTTCAACACAAAGGCAGGGGCGGCTCCAAACATTAAATACACTTGCTAGTGCCTTAAAGGCAGAGGTCACTGCTTTTTTCTCTCTCTCCTGCAATCCATTTATAATCCAATTTCTAAAACAAAAATGAGTTTTGTAGAACTGTTTAGAATTGCTTGTCAGAGGGGAACATAATTGTAAAACATTTTAAGGGAATACTCCATGGATAACATTACCATTTGTAGGTGAATGTTTCCCCTTGAACTTTTAAAGAAACATTGTTTTTCTCGAATGCGTACACATTGAACGAAGAAAAACGTCAATGGATGCCTAATTATTTCAAGACATCCCTTTCCTACTTCTGCAATATAACCTGTATAATAAGTATCATTTACCCCATCGTATGCTTACTACTTCTAAAAAACATGAATTGTTCCTAAAAACGTACTCGACAAAACACTTCTGCATTAACAGTCCCGCTAGCATGAAACTTGTCCGGACATGTTCAAAGGATATTAAACTCAGCCCCCTTTACCTAAACTCATCAAGCCTTATTCCTGTTTTTCCTTATTCTTGTGTACTAAGGAGGCATGCGAGAAATACAACGCTTTCTTCAAGAATTCAAGGTAATATTGGGTGAGTAACTGATATACAGTCATTCTGTGGGTTAAAGATAAAGACAGCGGTGGTTGGCTGCACTTGACAGCTGCTGTTTGAGCAGAAACAGAAAATAAACCCTAAACAGAGCAGCCATGTAACAAAAGATCAGGGTGTTTCCTCTATGGGTGCATCTGCCTGACTCTTCCTCTGCCTCTTCCTCCTCTCTCCTCCCTCCTGTCAGACCATACGGTAACAAGAGGAGAGCAGACACCTCCACTTCTCCACAGATAACCTGCTAATTGCGTTAAACTCACTCCCCAACTGGGAGTGTGAAATGTGAGAATGAAGCCATTGCTGTTATTCAATTGCAGTAGAACTTTGCTCTTATGTGCATTTTTTATCTTTGCATTACATTCTTTAATGAACTCAGAAAAACGACTTTAGTCAACTTGATAGATCTACTTGGAATACCTGTCCAGAAAAGCTCTTTTGTTCTGTTTATTTTCTAAGGGAATGTCTGAGGGTGCCCTTTCACCCCTCCTCATCCATTTACTACCCCTGGTCTATGTTATAGATGGTGACCTGGGTCCTTCGCCATCCCTGATTAACAAGTACACCTTCTGATTTTCCTTGCAAACCTCTCCGCAGAAAGGAAGCTTGTCTTTTTGTGTGCTCGCAGTTCATCTTTTTGTGTCCAAGTGTCTCTGTGTGAGGGTCTGAATGAGCTTGAGTCAAAAGCAAATTTACTCAGTTAACTCTGACAATGCTCATGTTTGGGAGCAAGGCGAGGACATGACCTCGTTGCCAATTCACATCCGCGGAGGCTTGTGGAGAAGAGAGGGAGGGTCGTTGACCAACAGGGGCCTGGACAATGGCATTCACTGGTCTCAGGCACTCGGCCCGCGGGACGACAAATTAGGTCTAAAATGCACTCTTTGAAATGCAGTGTCAAAGGAAAGCAGCTCGATAGAAGCCTAGAAATAGCAAAAATATAGAAAAATCAAGACTCTCAGAGTAAAATGTGCAACCCTTTCTGCACATTAAATGCTCATATATTTTTATAAAACATGCAGAAACTCAAAGAAGGCCCTGTGCAGTAAAGAGCATTTCTGCATTGTAAAACGAGACATAGGCAAACAAACATGGGTCAGGGGCAATGAGGCAGCAAGACAAGGATCTGACTTTGGAAGAGGTGGGGGTGCTGGTTGGGTGGAGGAGTGTAGGGCGGCGGGGGGCAGGAGGACTTGATGGACAACTCTACAACTCGGCAGAGGCAGAGCTTTCACTTAAAAATGGTGCCTGGCCTATCTCAAAAGGTCAGAGCCCAGAACACTAACACACTACATTAATCATGAGAGGCTGCGGCTTACCTGTCTAGCGTTTCAGCCGTGCCGTACAGTTAACCTCAATTATGCTTGATTACGAGGTGTGGAAGAGGCAGGGCCCGGGCAAAAAATCAGGCATCAATAATGCAATTTCAGATTAGATGTGCCCGTCTGTCACTGCGCAGAATGGACGGAGTGGGGAACAGGGTCAATGAACAGGTAAAAAGCGTGTTCCTGCAATACGATTCGCTTCGTGCCTCCTTTAATCCCTTCACATCGTGATTCAAAGATTGAATGAAGCGGCAACATATGCATACACACAGGCATACGCATATGAGACAAAAACACATACACCAAAGCATTGTGTGGTGAACCAAAGAGAGCTAAAGGCTTCATGCTGTCCCAGCCCCCTTCTTGGTAATTGCCCCATTATGTGTTGGTGGTGGATGGAGCCATTACAGATGTTTTATGACGGGGCCATTTTCATTTTGTCTTCACAATGAGGGACAGATTTATGGTGCAAAGGCAGTCTTCTATTCAGGGGTAGGAACCTCTTAACACTGCATTCCCTTAAACACAAACACATCAAAACAGAAATGCTTAAAAGTCATTACATTTATCTTCTATTACTGCGGCCTGAGTTGCCCTACGTTAGCTCAGCTCACTGTAGTGCCCACTGCTGTTGGCAGTAGCTTATGGGATGAATACATGTTTGATGGCCCTGTGGAACAAGGCACACTTCCAGGCCGGTTGTCAGTCTGTAAACTAAGGGGGGAGGGGGGTGTTGCTGGGGGAAGATCTCCTCGAAGAGTCCCCGGTCTATGGGCAAGCAGCGGGCCTCGAGTAAAACCAAGCCTGACACTTTCTCACCAAATGTTATCCTACTAAAAGGAACCATCATAAAGGGCAAAGTAAACACCAGTTAGCTTTTCAGAATGAATCTCTTTTAGCTGGCAGTAAAGTGTTTGAAGTGCTGACGACTCCTTGGCTGTGCGGTTTCTTTCCCAGATGCTGTTTTGGTGTGGTTCCCCAGAGTTCCCATTTGGAAATCAAATCTTCAGCTCGGTCGGTAGCTTTAATGCCAAGAAAAATATCGGCCATAAATTGGTGCTTGAATAGGCAGCCTAATTACAGGGCTGTGGAATGGAAATGTACCCTCAACTCATGGATACAATTATTAGGGTTAACAATAGGGACACGGGTAGAGATCGGAAAGTTTCAAAGAGTTCAACTTATTCGCTTAGGGAGGTTTTCTAAAATAAGAGTATGTCCCGTTTCTGTGTCAGAAATAGTTTCCCTTTAGCACGCAAAGTTGTCAGGTTAACAAACAAGGTCAGCAGAGGAACACTCATTATTAATGATTTACCAGAGTAGCACAAAGAGAGCTGGAGAGACTAGATAGCCCAGAGGACCCTGGGGTTTGGACTGAAACACGGCCTCATCATGTTACACACACACCGGCCACTGTGACATTTCTGACACCTCGCTCCTATCAGCCCCACCTGCCCGGCGATGATTGATTTTCTCATTGTGATGTCTCTTTGTTTGACTTCACAGACAAATCCAACAGTTGTTACTCCGAACAGCCAATTTCCAATGCATCTGTTTTGAGCAACATCAGGAAATCCGACCTAGAGTGGAAATGAATGATGTACGGCTGACCATGTCCGAGGTTAGCTTCTGTCAATTCTCCAAAATACTGCTCTTTATTCACTCCAGCATAAATTCTCCCGCTCTGGCATGAGGAATGGAGTGAGGTTTGTTTGACCAGATGTAGCTTTTTCAGGGACTCTCTCACATCTCTAAGCTCAGGCACAAGAAAAAGTGAGCTCTCACACAATATTTCTGTTTGCCGTAGTCTGACCCCTTTGTGAACTGCGGTAAAGTGAAAGGCACTTTCAGCCGAGGGGAATCGGATGGCAGTAACCATATGCCTTTCAACTGATACAAAGGTGGGAAAGGGAGGGAGGCTCGGGGTGTGTGTGTGTGTGTGTGTGTGTGTGTGTCTGTGTGTGTGTGTGTGTGTGTGTGTGTGTGTGTGTGTGTGTGTGTGTGTGTGTGTGTGTTGGGTGGGGTAAGGGGGGAGCTGCATGTTAGGGTGAAAAGGAAAGTGCCGGGCTGCATCTTTTTGTGTTGGTAAAGTGGTGGCGGTTTAGGGTTTTGGGGGGGGGGAGTTTTGGGGAAGAAAAGGGGGGGGGTGTTGGCTGGATGCGGTGCTGAACTCCAGGCTACGTCCGGCTGACTGACTGTTGAGATGGAGCCCTCTTATGGATGAGTGCAATGAGTAAACAGCATTCCTTTCTCTCTGTCTGACCCTCTCTGCCTCCTATTTTTGTCTCTTTCTCGTCTTTTATTATAGTCTGTCTATATTAGCAGAAGCACTTCACCTCCCAGTGTGTATCTGAAGTCTACAGCCTCTCTTCCTCTGACCCCTGACCGACCATCAGCCTCCTTATTGAAAGAAAATACAACTATGTATGTACCTATGTTAGGTAGATTTTACAAGGAAGATGTGTGCATCATTTTCCTATAGAGGATGTACATTTGGAGGTTTTAAATGTTACCAATTCAAATTAATCTCAATGGATAGGTATGTCTTTATTGCAATTTTAATTTAGGTTTTTCTGTTTAATTGTACATTGAGTGGAAGCTAGATCAGTTCTAGGCTCACAGTTTTCTTACCGTGTCCTATCATTCATACATTATCCAGCAAAGGCACTCTGTGGATTTTACCTGCTTGTGACACACGTGGAATACAAATTGTTTGTGTTTTTCTAACCATGCAACGGATGTCCCGAGGACTTTTGTAAAACTACATCAGCTATTGCATTTCTGCAGTTACATGTTGTTTGTTGGTTTGTGAGGCTCAATACTTTGTTGGTCTTTTGTTAAGAGTTGGGGGATGGGAAATAATGCCTGGGTCAAGATACATCCACCATATCATATGACCCTGAAGTTCGTCGCTATTCTGGCTTAAAATGGCCAATGCAATAGGCCTCCACGCAACAGTGCTCCTACCTAAAAAGATATTTATCAAGGATATTTATCTCCGCCAATAAGGGTATGTTTTGCTTGTTGGTTTGTTTGTCACAGGATTATGATTTTTACAAATCTTGATTGAAGGGTGTAGCATGTACCAATTAAATACCCATTCAATCTTGGAGTGAACCCAAATCAAAGGGCGAATACACACATTTACTTATGGAATAAGCATTAGCGGAGGTCTTTGAACTAGTGCTCATCTAGTTTTTTATTTGATTACACCTAATCCCAACAATAAACAGGAAGTGACAAACTAATACTAACAGGAAAAGCTAATGTAAAGATGAACTGCCTCACTTATATCCTCCAATATGTGGTCTATGTTTATGCTTTTAAGCTTTGACCTATTTTTATGTATTACTTTTAAGAAATTCTCTTAATGTAACCCTCTGTTGAGTTTTTGTTCGAAAGAGTTACGTCACCATTCAGCTTTCTTTGATGCAGCAGGTGCGTTGGAAAGTATTACTTGAGCCTTGAGAAGATAATAATTGATAATACTCACATTTCAGGGGGGCAGAAACGTTAGTAAATATTGATGCTGAGCATGAGTGTTGTGGGAGATCTTCCTTTCACAAAACCCTCTGAAGAGGTAAAGAACTGCAAATCAGTTTACTTTTGGAAAGAAAGCGTAGCAAATCTTCTGTTTATATGTCCCCAAACAGCCAATGTAGCAATTGCACAGATGTTAGCTGTAAGCATGCTAGCAACATACACACTAGGTGTGTGTGTGTGTGTGTGTGTGTGTGTGTGTGTGTGTGTGTGTGTGCGTGTAGTACGCCTGTGTGGGGCAGCTCTGTCTCTTTCAGAACTCTTCAGAAACCTGAGTTCTTTCTCTCCAGTCCGTCTCATTTCCCCCTCCGGTCTATATAGGCTACATTAGCTATGTTTCCATAAACCTATTTTTATGCACATTGTGAAATATAACATTAGAAGGCTGTATAGGAATGGAAAATGCACACGCCCTCATAGCCTAAAACGTTTTTTGGGCTAGTTTGAGGTGGTTTTTGCCTTTGTCAAAGTAGGATATGCGAACGCCATTGCTGAAAAAGCTCTGATGTAGGCAACATTGAACTCATATGATTGAATTCATATTCCCATAATTAGCAGAAACATGTCTGATAGCTTCAACATGTATGTCTTGACTGATGACATTAAGTAACAATTGCTTTTTGGGGTTTTCCCTCTCCTATAGTGTTTTAAATAGGTGTTTGTGCATGTAAATGGTCTGCAAAGGTTAAAGTCCCAAAGTTCCCTCCAGAGGGAGTTTCTTTCCCCGTCTGACAAACCTCAAATGCAGTCCTTTGTTTACTTTCGTACCACTTGCGCTTCTATTGGCTAGCGCTCCAACACATTAATGATAGGCTAAGGGTCCGGTCAATCACAACAGAGCCAGCCAGCTAAGCAATCAGAGCAGACTGGGCTCTGGTTTCAGACAGAGGGTGAAAAGAGGTGCTGCAGCACAGGCAGTATGAGCAAAATAAAGACATTTTGAACATTAAAGCAAGGAAATATGTCACAGAAGAGACACAAAATACAAATATAAACCTGGAAATTAGCACAATATTTCCTCTTTAAAACCAGCCCAATTGAAACAAAGTCCTGGAGACCATTTTTCTATTCTCTCTAGGGATGGGTATCGTTTGAAATTTATCGATTCCGATTTCGATTCCGGTTCTGCTTATCGATTCCGGTTCTTATCGATTCCCCGTTTCGATTCCAAAATTGTAAAATAAAGAGGTCAAACGTTTAGATAACAAAAATATATTTATTCTTTTCAGCTTTAACTGAAATTGTTACTAAAAAATATACATGCAATACAAATGTATTGCACAATAGCTGTGCTTTATTTTAACTGAGCTATGCCTGTGGCAAGCTATTAACAGGCATTACACTTTGCCTTTCCTTTTTCTTTTTTAGTGTAGTGGAGCCTCAATTCAGAGTGTTTACCGCGACCTATCTTTGGTGTTATGAAGTGACTGAGCTCGTGAAATGTCTACGGGAGGGCGGGGGAGCATCGCTGCGGGGCAACTGTGGACCTCTGTCGCCTGTCAGCGCAATTTATATGATGCCGTTTAAAAAAATGAAGGGCGGTGCCGGTGTTGTGTCACATTATGCCTCCCCGTCATGAAATGCCCCCCTTGTCACGGGAACGCGCATTTCTAAATGACACGTTTCACCTCTAAATGACACGTTAACACCATAGGTTTACACCTTAAAACGATGTTTAAAACGAAAAGTAAACGTTCAGGGTTTTTATTAATGGTAATTTTCAGACTGTGAGTTGTTTAGTGGTAGCTCATAGTCTTGATTCTTCTGGTTTAACTTTTCGCTCCGTATTTGAGGTGTCGAAATTCGTTCGTCACTTCCTTTTCAGTTTGTTTTTTTAAATGTTTTTTTTTATCATTATTGTTACGTCCTGTCTGTATAAACGTGCTTTAAAATGTATTGTTTAATTTTACATAGTTGTCATCTAATAATCAAAATATGTTTACAAATGTTACATAGTCTTTGTCAGCATAAATGCTATGCGTACAAAATAAAAGTGTGACATTCATGAAACTTGCTCCATTTATTGGTACCAGTCCTAGAACCATACCTTGAAAAATGCTTGAGGGTGGGATTCATAGAAACCTCTTTTTTTTGGGGGGGGGGGGGGGGGGGGGGGGGGGGCATTTTATGACAGGCCTAGCCATCACAATATGCCCCCCCTTGCTATCTTACAAAATAAAAGTCTCACAATCATGAAACTTGCTCCATTTATTGGTACCAGTCCTAGAACCATACCCTGAAAAATTATTGAGGGTGGGATTCATAGAAACCTATTTTGGTGGGGGGGGGCATTATATGACAGGCCTGGCCATCACAATATGCCCCCCCTTGCTATCTTACAAAATAAAAGTGTCACATTCATGAAACTTGCTCCATTTATTGGTACCAGTCCTAGAACCATACCCTGAAAAATGCTTGAGGGTGGGATTCATAGAAACCTCTTTTGGTGGGGGGGGCATTATATGACAGGCCTGGCCATCACAATATGCCCCCCCTTGCTATCTTACAAAATAAAAGTCTCACATTCATGAAACTTGCTCCATTTATTGGTACCAGTCCTAGAACCATACCCTGAAAAATGCTTGAGGGTGGGATTCATAGAAACCTCCTTTTTTTGGGGGGGGGGGCATTTTATGACAGGCCTAGCCATCACAATATGCCCCCCCTTGCTATCTTACAAAATAAAAGTGTCACATTCATGAAACTTACTCCATTTATTGGTACCAGTCCTAGAACCATACCCTGAAAAATTCTTGAGGGTGGGATTCATAGAAACCTCTTTTGGTGGGGGGGGGAATTATATGACAGGCCTGGCCATCACAATATGCCCCCCCTTGCTATCTTACAAAATAAAAGTGTCACATTCATGAAACTTGCTCCATTTATTGGTACCAGTCCTAGAACCATACCCAGAAAAATCAACCAGCGCAATGACGGTCAAGCAGCTGTTATTGACAGCTACGCTATGACCGCCATCTGGAAACACAAATTTGGAAGAATCCGGGTATGTACATGATTGGAATGACTTTGCTTTTGTAAATGTTGCAAATGTGCATTTTTCAACAGGAATGTAATACTTTTGCAACTACTCTCAGGTTGATCCAATGGCACACAGTCATCGTGGGAATTGTGAACGAGAACCATCATTGGATGTTGGTGGTGAGAATAGGAGCATATTTTAAGCTCCAATCTGTATCTATAGTGCTGTATACACCATATATAATTAGTGATTTGCAAGATAACCGGGCCACACATACATGCTGTCACTTATTATTGATCAAATCTAAACAATACCCTACATCGTACCTGCGTAATGTATGGTTCCTGCCTAATGCATGTTGTGTTTCCATGTGAATAATAAAAGGTAATGTACCCCCATGAGAAGAAAACCCTCTTCTTGGATCCACTTGGAGAAGGGAAAGGCAAAACGAAGGTGTGCCTGCAGTCTACAAGGTACATTTGATACAGTGTACTAGTTCCGGTGTTGTATGAGTATTTTGACAATGATGTGCTGCATCTTGACACATGTACTATATACATACTGTAGAGCCTTTATGAGGATGAAAGGCTGCAAGGTGTCAAGATGGACATGCAGCACCCTCCCCCATAATCGCCAACAAGACAGCACATCCTGTGGTGTCCTGGCCTTAAAAGTGAGTGTGAAATGCATTTAGCCAAACATTACTCTCAAACTCAAATTCAGTAGCAATTAGACTGAATATCTTGACTTGCTTTTATACATCTTGATCAAAGATGTATTGAATTGTGTCAAACTACACATATACAACATGTCATTCTTTAAATCTGTTGGGTCATTTGTCTGTATTCCATTTGAGGGTAAAATCATAGACCATGCAGTCCATATACTAATCAAGGTTCTCTTCAGTTTGCAGAGAAGATTTTACTGGGGGAGGCAATTGAGTTTGAAACCTCACAGAAGGCAGTGCACGAGCTGAGGCTGGACATTGCTACTTCTCTCCTCAGAGAATCTGGTTTGTTACCTTTTCTCAACATTGTCAATGACTTCATGTAGTTACTTTTATTAATTGTATCTCATAAGTATGCATCAATAACCTAGTATATTAATAATGTGCCATGCAAATTGTTGTATTGTATCACTGCTTGGACCATTGGTACTGTTGACCAGGGACATTATCAGGGTTTTAAAAGCAACACAGTGGCTTAAGTATAGATTAGGGTAAATAGTCACTACGTACAGTATATTGTGTATCTCAACTCCAAACAGATAACATATGAAGCATCGCAGGCAGGCATCTTCAATTGCAATTTCATATAGGCTACACACGTCACACTCTAACACACCCTTTCAATTCTGTGGTTTATTTAAGATGTGAGATTTCCCCATCTTCCTCCTTTCAATGTGCTCATCGGTGTGTATTACTTTTAACTGATATCCTCAGTTAATTTTTACCTTGAACTTATTATAATCAAAGCTGTAAAGCTAATGTGATGAACAACAAAAGAACCATGAGAACCAAACTTAAATTGATGCGTACAGTGCGAAAGAAGTTTTTGGATGTTTTGTAATGACATTGTGCAGGTTCCCATTCTAAAGAGGGTAAGGAGAGAGTGAAAGAAGGAGCAGATGGCTCCTCTGTGCTCAGATTTAAACATTTAGAAAATCTATGTGTTTGTGTGTGTTTTGCCTTTTCTTCACACAAAATAATAAAAGACCACAACAAATGTGTCCTTATATAATTGACCTTTTAGTCAAAAATTGGAATGGGTCACCTTGACCCCAAATCTGCAATGTGGTTTATCTGAAGATATTGATTACGTTTTGTCTCAACAGATGATCTAAGCAGGCTTTGCTTTTACTGCGTTATGGAGGAGCAGGATGAAGAACATTGGGTAATTTCCTATTGCACATTACAAATAAAGAAAATTAGCAGAAATATGTTTCCAGACTTTATCAACATAACATTTGCGTTGGTAATTGCTACTATATTTGGCATCTTCAGCATTAACTGATAAAGGGTTAATGTTTTGCTTGTTTTTCCATACATTTTTGTTGAAAATGTATTTCTTTCTCATAACACAACATTTATGTTTTTGAAAGATTTCGATTATTGAAGGAATGGTTAGAATGTTAGTGGGAAATACATTAGAGATATTCTAATATCATAACAAAATCCCATAATGCATACCTTACATAACAAGTATTTATTGTTTTCTCAGATTTGCTGTGACATTTGTCAGCAGTGGTACCACCACCAATGTGTACAAAGGCTGCCAGTTGATCAACCGTACTTGTGCCCTGGATGCACATAATGCCCCGAAGGAACCATCATTAACTGTCCACTGTCATTTCAACCAATGCAACTATTGTTTGGCCTGTCATAAAATGCACCCCACCCCAAAAGAGGTTTCTATGAATCCCACCGTCAAGCATTTTTCAGGGTATGGTTCTAGGACTGGTACCAATAAATGGAGTAAGTTTCATGAATGTGACACTTTTATGTTGTAAGATAGCAAGGGGGGGCATATTGTGATGGCCAGGCCTGTCATAAAATGCCCCCCCACCAAAAGAGGTTTCTATGAATCCCACCGTCAAGCATTTTTCAGGGTATGGTTCTAGGACTGGTACCAATAAATGGAGCAAGTTTCATGAATGTGACACTTTTATGTTGTAAGATAGCAAGGGGAGGCATATTGTGATGGCCAGGCCTGTCATAAAATTCCCCCCCACCAAAAGAGGTTTCTATGAATCCCACCCTCAAGCATTTTTCAGGGTATGGTTCTAGGACTGGTACCAATAAATGGAGCAAGTTTCATGAATGTGACACTTTTATTTTGTAAGATAGCAAGGGGGGGCATATTGTGATGGCCAGGCCTGTCATATAATGCCCCCCCCACCAAAATAGGTTTCTATGAATCCCACCCTCAATAATTTTTCAGGGTATGGTTCTAGGACTGGTACCAATAAATGGAGCAAGTTTCATGATTGTGAGACTTTTATTTTGTAAGATAGCAAGGGGGGGCATATTGTGATGGCTAGGCCTGTCATAAAATGCCCCCCCCCCCCCCCCCCCCCCCCAAAAAAAAGAGGTTTCTATGAATCCCACCCTCAAGCATTTTTCAAGGTATGGTTCTAGGACTGGTACCAATAAATGGAGCAAGTTTCATGAATGTCACACTTTTATTTTGTACGCATAGCATTTATGCTGACAAAGACTATGTAACATTTGTAAACATATTTTGATTATTAGATGACAACTATGTAAAATTAAACAATACATTTTAAAGCACGTTTATACAGACAGGACGTAACAATAATGATAAAAAAAAACATTTAAAAAAACAAACTGAAAAGGAAGTGACGAACGAATTTCGACACCTCAAATACGGAGCGAAAAGTTAAACCAGAAGAATCAAGACTATGAGCTACCACTAAACAACTCACAGTCTGAAAATTACCATTAATAAAAACCCTGAACGTTTACTTTTCGTTTTAAACATCGTTTTAAGGTGTAAACCTATGGTGTTAACGTGTCATTTAGAGGTGAAACGTGTCATTTAGAAATGCGCGTTCCCGTGACAAGGGGGGCATTTCATGACGGGGAGGCATAATGTGACACAACACCGGCCGTCAGCGTACCGAGCCGGCCGTCAACGGCCCGCTGACGACCGGCCGTTCTGTGATTCTCCAGGTCCGCCCTGTATTCCACCGGGTCACCGCAGCACCGCGGTGCAGACGGACCCGCTGGAATACAGGGTCTACCGCGTTTAGGAACCGTTAAGCAGAACCGAAATTGTGTATTTTGTATGGGTACCCGGTACCCGGCATTTTCTTATCGGTTCTCATCTGGAACCGAGTTTCGGTTCCCAACCCTAATTCTCTCCCATTAAATGCCAACACAATGTGTTTTGTTTCAATTTTGAAAACTTATTTCTTCAATTTACTGGCAGATTACAGCCATACGTATAGTGTACCCTTTATATACCACAAACTACACTTTGCTTAAAATCAACTTGAAAATTGAAGGAAACACATACATTGTAAATATGCGAGATAATCCTTGTTACAGCTTTTGAATGGTTCAAGTGTATTGAATTAAAGGTTAATGAAAGTTCCTGTGGCCTGAGGATTTGTATCAGAACATTCAAAAACATACAATGATGGGTTTGCTGTAGAATCATGAAAAACTTCCATTGATCAGTATTCATAAAACATCCACTAACATTTGCAAACCATCTCCCCTCATGACAAACAAGTGCATGGTACGAGTCCACATGCTTTTTCTATTTAGTTGGCATTACTCAAAGACTTCCTCTTAATCTAGATTATATAATAGGATACAGGAGCAAAAATGTTGCTATATAAGAATCAAGCACAAATACCTTATCAGTTGGAAATCAGGGCCCTGTACAACGTTGATGCACTTACACACACACACACACACACACACACACACACACACACACACACACACACACACACACACACACACACACACACACACACACACACACGCGCGCGCGCGCACACACACACACACACACACACACACACACACACACACACACACACACACACACACACACACACACACACACAAGCACACTCGCACACATCTTAAAATGATTTGCTGCCTTATTACTATACAGTCAGTAATCTCTGTGTATGGTTACAGTAAAGGGAGCCAGCGTGTTTAGTAGGAAAGGACAGACAGGAAGAAGGTTTGTTACAGAAGCGACATTAATCTATTCCGCTCTGCGCTCTTTGAAGAGCAGCAGCAGCTATGACAGGCTAAATGTTTCCAGAGATGTCACATTTCCACAAAATCTAAAAAGGCTCTTGCGAGCACTCATCCTTTCATGTTTGATTGTGTGTTGGAGATCCTATGATAAACAGACGAGGGTGGTGGTTGCAGGGGAAAGGGGGTCGGGTGGGTTGAGGGTGGTTTTGGATGGGAACGCACTCCACCGAACGCCACCGGATCCAGATGCTTTTTCAAATTACCTCTTTGTCTACTTCAGAGGGCTTCCAAACGCAAGTCTGAATTAAGATCCGGGTTTCCTCTTCAGACTTCTAGGATTGCAGCGTTATTGCACTGAATCTGATTAATCTAGGGAGAACTGTTCCGTCCACCCCTGTCACTTATTGGCCCTAAAAATGCATATCCACCCTCCAGACAGACATTGAACAGATGCTGCAGCGGCTGCTGTGAACCATTAAGCATGTGAGACGTAGCTCATCAACGTCAAAGCGGAGCACAACTGGGCAGAGCAGGTACATTTAACACCATATGTCCTATGGAAGCCAGATACATACTTCCTGGGAAATTTGGAAATGACTCTAAGTAGAAACTCAAGGTCATCACCCTGAAATATGTCGGCCGTACTCAAATACACACTCTCTGTTCCTGCCCTGTCTCCATCCCTCTCCTCCTCATTCCTCCAGGGCTTTGTGTCCCTGTTTGTCAGTTCACCGTTTTTTTTTTGCCAGCGCCGCTTTAAGTGTTTTCTGTCTCAACACTTCGTTCAAGAGTCGTAAAATTCTTGTGGAGAAAACAGAGCACTTCCAGCTGAACTCCGGAGAAGAGGCGGCAGTAGAGAGAATGTAAACCGAGGCAGAGAAACTCAACGGAAAAGGGAAGGGGGAAAAATGTGTTCTCATAAAAATGAAATAATAAAAATACCGGAACAGTAGTGAAACATCTTTTCAGCATTTTTTAATAAAAAACTCTTAACAAGCCTTAGGATTGATGGATACAGTTTCATGACTAAGTGCCATTCACTTGTCTATGACTGCATTTCAATTGCACCTGAAAAAAATTGTAATGCGCCGGTGAAGATGGCCGCATTGTCGTTTGGCTCCTCTCCAACTTTGCCCTTTTTCGTATTTTGTGCGTGTTTATTTACTTTTTGCCGTTTTGCTTTTAACATGGTTGGCAACATGCAAGCCTACCGCACCAACTCTGCTATACAATATAGCAGAGAGGAACTTCTTCACATCCGAATCTTCGTGGACAATAACCCACCGACAGACAATGGAGATTTGCCATGGCTACCTGTTGCTGTCCTACCTGAGAGACGCAGGAGGAAGACCAAGCGAGGGTCCCGCGCCGATTTGCTGGTCAGACTGAGGAAACGAGAAAACCGACCCCCTCTTCCGAGTATTCTTCTGGCTAATGTTCAATCCATTGAAAATAAACTAGATTAACTCAGAAGTCGGATTGCTTTTTAACGGGACATTAAGAACTGTAACGTGTTCATTCTCACTGAGACTTGGCTCAACCCCGCTATCCCGGACTCCGCCATTGTTCCTGACGGATTCCCTTTTTTTCGTCAGGACCGGACTGTGTGTGTAATGACTAACAACAACTGGTGCACAGATGTGAGGGTTATTTCTTCGGACTGTTCATCTAGAGCACCTCATGATCACATGCCGGGCTTTTCACCTGCCGAGAGAATTCACATCTGTTGTGATAACAGCAGTGTATATTCAACCCAGTCTCACGGCAAGACCGGAAGCTGTGTGGTTCATAAAATTATTGCTTTTATTTAAAATCGTATCATTTCGGACAGCTTCCGGTCTTCCTATAACACGTAATGCCGTGAGACTGGGTTGAAACCAAAGCGGCAAACTGTGGGGTAGAGCCGGGAAGCCAATACGGAAGTGCCACACACTGCAGTTCATATATTGGCCGATAGGCGATGGCTGCAGAAAGGAGCAATTTCCATAGACCCCCATGTTAAAATGCCCGATTTTACAGCAGAAAAAAACATGTTTCTACCCCTGGCTCCATACATTTTATTATCGATATAGTTAGATTCCACCTTCATGATTATGGATCTGTGAGTGAATTGTTTTCTAACGCGACCCTTTATATTTATATTAGGTCTTAAAGTTTGTGCATACATTAGGGCGTGGTCACTTTGATTGACAGATACGTGCCTCACTGTCAGCTAACAGCAACTTGTCCAATCTGCTAGGCTACAACCATAGAGGCTACAACGTTAGTTAGTTGTAGTTACTGTACTTGATCCTTTAGCTGTGTTCGTGGTGATCGTGCCTGTTAGGGAATATTGTTACAAATACCAGATAATTAAAATGTCGTGTTGTGCGCTTGAATGTACTAACAGATCTTCCAAGAAGTCTACTTTCAGCTTTTTTCGGTGAGTAAAATGATAATATTATACATGTTAACCCCGTTAGCAGGTGTTTGTGTGCTTGTTAGCTTAGCCTGTTATGTAGCTTATTAGCCAGCTAAGGACGTAACCCTTTATACATATATACAGTTTAGTTTATGATTCAGCCTTGGGTAAGACTTTTATACTATATGGCTATGACGCCCATAATGCTAAACGGGAGCAAATGTTAAAAGGGGTGGGCCGCCGGAGTCCACGCCGCCGAAGCTAACGGGGCTGCAGGGTGCTAGCTCGCTAGCGCGTCCCGGCGGCCGTAGCTAGCACCCTGGGGCTCCGTTAGCTTCGGCCAGCGGCGGAGTCCGGCGTTATAACTGGAGATCAAGGAATGCATCGTAACGCGGACTTGGTTCGCCTGCAGCCCGCTGTAGTATTAGCTAAATAAATGATGTTGAGCAAGGCTTATTAAGCTGAACACCGCCACAATTATTCTGCTATGTATCGGTACTTATTTTATTTTATTAACGTGTGAATGACAAGCATTAAGAATAATACCAAATAGCTAATTATCTTGCAGATTGTCTCGTTTGATTATGAATGTAACGTTTATATAGTGGAACTACACTGTTTTATCAAAACCAAAGTGCCACGCAGTGACTTGGTATGCATGTATTTCAGTGACATTCAATGACATTTACCAACACAGACTATATAGAAATATTTGTAAAAGTTGTTCATGCGTTACTAAGTGAATATGGCATTAACCCTCCTGTTGTCTTCGGGTCAAATCTGACCGATTTACTACTTTCATCAATCATGTTTTACGTTCGATTGATACTGAGAGCATGTTAGCTTAGCATCTTAGCCTGAGCTAGGACTCGAACGTCACGCTCGTTGGCAGCAGGTCCCGCCCTGTCCCGCCTCCGCCTCAGCTCCGCCTCTTTGCCCTTATTTGGAGAAGGCGGGAGAAGGCGGGAGTTAGACTCTGACGACACCGTCGAGCCGTTAGTGGCCGACTCCGCCTACTAAGGGCTTCACGGCAACTCTGCAGAATCCTATGGGTGACGTCACGGATCCTACGTCCATTTATATATACAGTCTATGGTTGAAACATACTACCAATAGAAATACATTGCTTTTAAAAAATCGTGCTGTGCAACACGAAAAAAAGGGGAAAATCGACATAGAAATACATTGCTTTTATAATCGTGCTGTGCAACACAAAAAAAAGGGGGAAATCGTGTTGGTGAACACGAATCAATAGATCAAAAATCGTGTTGGTGAACACGAAATGCTGTGAGACTGGGTTGGTATATTCCGCCGCTAGCCGACAACAACACAGCGCTCGAACAGCTGTTTGGGATTATTGACAAGACCGAGACTTTACGGCCAGAGGCGGCGTTCGTTGTGGCCGGGGATTTTAACACCGCTAACATGAAGAAGGTCCTGCCGAAGTACTACCAACACATCAGCTGCCCGACGCGCGGGGGGAAACATACTGGACCATGTTTATTCCCCTTTTCGACATGGATATAAGGCTCTCCCTCGCCCTCCCTTCGGCACATCAGACCACATCTCACTGCTGCTGATGCCTGCAGTGCTTACAAGCAGAAACTTAAAAGGGACAGACCGGTAACAAGGACAGTACAGCGATGGAGTGAGGAGTCAGATTCAGCACTGCAGGATTGCTTTGCATCTACGGATTGGAGTGTGTTTGAGGACAACAACATCAACACACACACGGATACGGTCATCTGCTACATTGGGAAATGCATCGATGACGTGGTACCGAAGGTTTCTGTACAAACATTCCCAAACCAAAAGCCCTGGATAAACGGCGAGGTGCGTGGCAAGCTGAAAGCGCGCACTATCGCGCACAGAGCTGGAGATTTGGAGGAGTTCAGGAATTCTAGGTATGAACTCCGGAGAGCAATTAGCAGTGCAAAGAGACAGTACAAAGAGAAGGTGGAATCTGACTTCAAAGGCTGTAACACCCGGAACATGTGGGCGGGACTAAGAACAATGACAGACTACAAAGGAGTGCGGGGGTGCTGCGGGAGTGTCTGCGTGCGCATCTCTCCCAGATGAGCTGAACAGTTTTTTTGCACATTTTGAGAGCACAGAAGGACCAGGAGCCTTGCCCTTTTGTTTTAAACAAGGCTCCTGGACCTGATGGCATCCCTGGCCGTGTTCTCAGGGTCTGTACAGTTCAGCTGGCAGAGCTGTTCACAGACATCTTCAACAGGTCCCTGCTGCAGTCTGTAGTCCCCACATGTTTAAAACACTCCACCATCGTTCCTGTCCCCAAAAAGACAAAAATCACCAGCCCAGCAGTGTTGTAGTCAAGTCACCAATTCACGAGTCCAAGTCACTCTTGAGTCACCACTCTTTGAGTCCGAGTCCAAGTCCAAGTCACCAAGGGAGAGTCGTAGTCGAGTCCGAGTCCAAGTCCGAGTCACCCAAGGAGTTTTCGAGTCGAGTCCGAGTCATCATTACCAGTGGCGTTTTCTCCCGGAGGCCAAGGGAAGCCAGGCTTCCCCTGTTTTTTCGGATTGTAGTTATAATTTAAATAAATAAATAGAAACACTTTGTTTCGATAATTCTCCTTTGCTGTTTGTTGCTGCCGGCCCATCTCTCCCCCATTCTCATTGAGTATTTTACAAAGAGTGAAACAAACAGCGCCCCTCTAGATGTTATGGTGAAACAGTAGATTGCACTCTCTGTTGTGAGAGGAGGCCAGCCGAATCTGGCTTCCCTTGGTGAAAAAAAATGGAGGGATTGACCAATCAGATGAGGCTCACGTGATGCCCCTGTCAACCTGTGATTGGTCAGGGCCATGCCAATGGAAGCCAGAGGCGGCTGGCTTCCCTTGCCTCACAATCCAATCAAATCGCATAGTGTTGCAGTGACGCATCCAAAAATCCGGAAGTAAGCTGCGCTCGGTTTCCCTCGATAAAAAAGCAATGAGATTTGTCCATAGGATTTAGGAAAATAGCTCTAAATAAGGTCAGTGGAAAACGAACCTGTTAGATAAATGCAAGTTTTGTTCAGTCGGATAATATCCACATGTCTACCCTACTTTTATAATTTTCGAATCATAAATCTAATCGATAGAAGATAGATAGCGTCACTGCACCACTCTCACCGCCATTAGAAACTAGCAAGCAACTGAAGCAAGTGCAATTATGGAAGGTGGAGATTTGGAGTATTTCATCAAAAATAATTGTACTAAACTTCCGCTACAGCAGCAACAACAAATACAATCTGATGACAGGCCGATGCCCAAACTGGAGCTGTGTACAGCGAGGAAAAAAGGAGCGAATCGGACGTAAAACGTTAAAGGTCTCCTGATTTAGTTTGTGAATGAATGCTTATTAGAGTTTCGGCTGGAGAGTGCGTGCGGACCTGTCGGTTAGATAATAGGCGTGTGTAAGTCCTGCATCTGATACAAATGTGTGTAAAATGATACCGGGTGCTGTAATCACTCATCTGGTTACGTTATCACATTGACCACCACACCCCCGACCCAGGGGCGGATCTACCGGGGTGGCATGGGGTGGCAACTGCCACCCTAAACAATAGCCTTGCCACCCCAGCTGCCACCCCAGTTGGCATCTTTGTTTTGAAAGAAAAGTTGTTGCTCATCGGACATTTATGAGAGAAAGTCTCTAATGTCCGAGTGCAAGTGAATGCAGCACAAGATGCACGTCATGTAACCCCTCCCCCGGTCCTGGCGCGAGAGTGGAAATATGATTGGTGGCGAATTCATTTGAACGGGACGGCGCAAAACGAGAAGCCTTTCGGACCCAAGCACTGAAGGAATGAGGTAGTTGCGGTCTACAATGACAGAGAAGAGAATGTCAAGTTTGGCTGTACTCAGCATTGAATCAAAACGCACTACAGCTGTTGATCTTAATAAGTTTGTGAGGCGTTTTGCTGAACAAAATAGTAATCGCCGCATTCAGCTGTAATAGACATGCCAACTTGATGCTCTGCTCACGGATGACTCGATGAGAATAACAAACTGTTAAGATGACGACCTTGTATGCGTGTATATATTTTTTTCTTTGAGGGGGTCTGCCCCCCAAAAACAATTGTAAGTCCTGAAAAAGTAAAATAAGACGGTGTGTAAAACTACACTGCCCAGCCAACAGAAAGTAACCACTTTGATTTAACTAGGCCAGTAGGTAAGGACCTTCCACTGGATAATAACTGCAGCGATGTTTTAGCTGAATACACGTTTTTTAACCCTAACTGATGCAGTTAGTCACTTCTTTAATGTTTGTTCTTTCTGATGTAAAGTCAAGGTTGTAACTGTATATCAATAATGATATAATTACTTGTTTTTCAAATTTGAAGGAGGGTGAGCAAGCATCTTGATGAACATTCATCATTAACTCCTCCAAAAAATAAATATAGTTTATTCAATAATAAATGAATATGTGAATCATAACAGTTATTCACTATATCTGTAAAGCGTCTTTGAGCACCTGTAAAAACGCTAACAAATTAAATCTATTATTATTATTATTATTATTATTATTTATTAACAGTGATTGACA
Organism: Gymnodraco acuticeps; assembly: GCF_902827175.1. Lineage (NCBI taxonomy): Eukaryota > Metazoa > Chordata > Actinopteri > Perciformes > Bathydraconidae > Gymnodraco > Gymnodraco acuticeps. The sequence goes on from NW_022989810.1 coordinate 4,005,623, forward strand.
GCTTATAGGAATAATATGATAGTTAATAGTATCATATTCATTCAGACAAACATCGATGAGACAGTTAATTAATGTACTTATTGCAGCAGTCTGCATAGATTTGGTTCCCCTGCTGGTCTAAGAGTGAGACAAACTCATTCAGTTATTGTTCAGTTAAAATTCATTAAATTACGTCTGCCACCTTATATGTAAGGCTTTACTGATGTGCCACAATAATATCACCTATGTGATTGAGTTAAAATATTAATATTGTGGCTTTCCAAGTTAACATTGATTGTAGGGGTGTAACGGTTCACAAACATTTCGGTTCGGTACGTAACTCGTTTTTAGGTCACGGTTCGGTTCGGTACGTTTTCGGTACAGCAGAAAAAATTATCACAAAACATTAAAAACATTTTTTAAATTATTATTAAACTGTGACTAATGTATTCAAATAAATACAAAATATAGTCAAATAAACATTAAGGTGCAGCATTTCGATGAACTGAAATAATCTGTATTTGAACTGTACTAGTACCTAAGCAGCCAGCTTGACATTAGGACTTGCTTGTCATTGTATTTTCATGTTGTTTAAAGAAAGATTAACTTGTCCACATTGCTTGCTGAAATGGCAGATCTGCTGGCACTAACAATGTCTCCTGCTGTGGAGAACACCCTCTCTAGGGACAGAGGTAGCACAGCCAGGTAGCGCTTTGCTAACATGGCAACATAAGGATACTTGGCGTTTGTAATAGCTTTGGCTCGGTCTGAACTTTCTGCGAGTGGTGGAGGCTTAAATGCTAGTGGGAGTTGGGTTTGCACTTCAGTCTTTTTTCTTTTGGTACCGGCGATATTCACATTCAGGTGATGCCTTTTCAAATGAGTGTGATGTATTGCCAGCCGCGTAACCAATGTTAGTTGAACAATACCGACAAACAGCTTTGGTTCGGTCCACCTGTCTTTGTCCGTCATCCTTGTACGTAACTACGAAACCAAAATGTTCCCAAACCGGAGACTTCAATGATGCTGGAGGATTTTCAGCTCAACTTTATCTGCGTTCGCCATTTCGACAGTTCCTCAAATTACTGACTACATTTGAACGCATCCCTGTGACCAGCTCTCATAGTATGCCTCTCGTCCAATGAAATTACTTGGTCGCTCTATGATATATACCTGAGATTACTTCCAGAAAGTTGTTCATGTTCTCAATTTGTTTACGTTTAACGCTATATTCGTTCGGTACACACGTGTACCGTTACACCCCTAATTGATTGATATGATTGCGATTTAAATCAGCATATACTTCTGTCAGGGGATGCCACCCCTCAAAATCTCCTGCCACCCTCTTGCCACCCCATGAATATTTGTCTAGATCCGCCCCTGCCCCGACCCAAAAGAAAGGACGTATTATTGGCTTCCCCTATTTTTTTCCCCACGCCACGCTACTGATCATTACCTGTGTTCGAGTCCGAGTCCAAGTCCGAGTCACCCAAGGAGAGTCCGAGTCCGAGTCATCACTACCTGTATTCGAGTCCGAGTCCAAGTCTGAGTCACCTAAGAAGAGTCCAAGTCAAGTCCGAGTCACAAGTCTTCATGTATTAATCTTTGTGGATATATGTGTTGAAATGTAGCTGCTCCTCTACATTGCTTTTATCCTGTCATGTTATACTAATCTGTCTATTGAACTGCTGTGAAGCGAGTTTGGCTACAATTCTTGTAATAGGTGCTATACAAATATAAAGCTTATTACTAATATTAATATTATTATTATTATTATTATTATTATATATAAATAAACTATATTTAAAATGAGTTACCTTTTAGAGAAGTGATTATATTTGTATGCCAATATTTTTCTATGGTAAAGTTTTCGTTTTGCACTTTTATTTTGATAGTAATAAGATCGGGACTCTTATTGTGAAGGAACTTTTACCGGTTAAATCGGTTCACTGATAAAGATTTAGCCCCAGAAAGCACATGCAAAATGACGTCATTCTGCATGTTAAGTAGCCATGTGCTTTCGTGTTATCGGCTGAATCTTTATTTATTGATTGGATCACGTTACTCTGATGATAGTGTTCAAGACAGCATACAGCAGATGCGGGGTGTGTCTCTAGACATCTTTAGAATAGCGGGGCCCAGTATGTGAACTCACCTCACAGGTGCACATGCCAGGATAGAGGACATCAGACTCCAGAGAAAACTTGCTCGAGTCCGAGTCCAAGTCGGAGCGTCAATGTACAAGTCGAGTCCGAGTCATCGTGGGGGGGAAAATTCACGAGTCCAAGTCCAAGTCAGCGTACGCGAGAATTCACGAGTCCGAATCCAAGTCATCGTGCACGAGAATTCACGAGTCCAAGTCCAAGTCACATCAATCAGTGCGCGAGTCCGAGTCGAGTCACGAGTCCCGAAAATCGGCACTCGAGTACTCCATCTCTGCCGCCCAGTAGCACTCACCTCTATCATAATGAAGTGCTTTGAGCGGTTAGTCAAAACCTTCATCACCTCCTCCCTCCCTGACTCTCTGGACCCCCTGCAGTTTGCCTACAGAGCAAACAGGTCCACAGACGACACCATAGCCCTCACCATCCACACTGCCCTCTCACACCTGGACCAGAGGAACACATATGTGAGAATGCTGTTCATTGATTACAGTTCAGCATTCAATACCATTGTGCCCTCCATGCTGGCCATCAAGCTCAGAGACATCGGGCTTGAACTTCCTGACGGGCAGACCCCAGGCAGTGCGGTGGGAAACATCACATCCTCCACCCTGATCCTCAACACCGGTGCCTCTCAAGGCTGCATGCTCAGCCCTCTCCTCTACTCCCTGTTCACTCACGACTGCGTGGCCACACACAGCTCCAACACCATCGTGAAGTTTGCTGACGACACGACCGTCATCGGCCAGATCACAGACGGTGACAAGATGGCGTACAGAGAGGAGGTCGAAAACCTGACATCTTGGTGCCAGGATAACAACCTCCATCTCAACGTCAGCAAAACAAAGGAGCTGATTGTGGATTACAGGAAGCAGCAGGGAGAGGGACACGCCCCCATCGCCATCAATGGGACTACGGTGGAGAGAGTCAGCAGCTTCAGGTTCCTCGGGGTCCACATCACTGAGGACCTGACATGGACTCTTCACACCACCACCATCACCAAAAAAGCTCGACAGCGACTCTTCTTCCTCCGCAGGTTGAGGAGGTTCAACATGGACTCCAGGATACTCTGCAACTTCTACAGGTGCACCATAGAGAGCATCCTGACCTTCTACAGGTGCACCATAGAAAGTATCCTGACTGGCAGCATCACGGCCTGGTACGGCAGCTGCACCGCCCTCAATCGTAAGGCTTTACAGAGGGTGGTGAAAACTACACAGAACATCACCAGGACGGAGCTGCCATCCATGGAGGACCTTTACTCCCAGCGGCTCAGGAAGAAAGCCCTCAGGGTTATACAAGAACCCCATCACCCCAGCCACAAACTGTTTTGCCTGCTGCAGTCTGGTAGGCGTTACCGCAGCATCCGGACAAAAAACACCAGATTCAGAGACAGTTTCATCCCACAGGCAATAAGACTGCTAAACACCTGAACTGTTGAAACAACATCCATAACATTCATCTGCTTCTTTGTAATTATTTATCTATTCATATAATATATCATTCCAATAGTTTGCATATAGACTCTTATTTCACTATTTCACTTTTTATATTTTTACTTTTTAATATTTACTTGCACTATATTTTTCTGTTTATCTGTATTATTGTGTTGCACTGTTGGAGAAGCCTGTGACCTAAGATTTTCATCGACATAACTACCTAGCTATGTTCGTATGACAAATAAAGAACCTCCGGGGACATGCCTCTGTCTCCTATTCTGTTTTTATAGGAATAGCATTCTGGCGTGCACAGATAGATGGCACACAGATGCAAAGCATTACGCTCATAATCCTCCACCTCTCTGGGGAAGTTGGTGGCAGTCTTCTCATGCTCTGGGGATGGTGCGGTCACAGAACTCCTGGTGAGTTTGGTATGAGCCATTGAGGAGGAGGAGGAGGAGGAGGAGGAGGAGGAGGAGGAGGAGGAGGAGGAGGAGGAGGAGGAGGAGGAGGAGGAGGAGGAGGAGGAGGAGGAGGAGGAGGAGGAGGAGGAGGAGGAGGAGGAGGAGGAGGAGGAGGAGGAGGAGGAGGAGGAGGAGGAGGAGGAGGAGGGAGGAGGAGGAGGAGGAGGAGGAGGAGGAGGAGGAGGAGGAGGAGGAGGAGGAGGAGGAGGAGGAGGAGAGGAGGAGGATGGAGGAGGAGGAGGAGGAGGAGGAGGAGGAGGAGGAGGAGGAGAGGAGGAGGAGGAGGAGGAGGAGGAGGAGGAGGAGGAGGAGGAGGAGGAGGAGGAGGAGGAGGAGGAGGAGGAGGAGGAGGAGGAGGAGGAGGAGGAGGAGGAGGAGGAGGAGGAGGAGGAGGAGGAGGAGGAGGAGGAGGAGGAGGAGGAGGAGGAGGAGGAGGAGGAGGAGGAGGAGGAGGAGGAGGGCATTCCTAATTTCCAGCCAGGCTGATCCACAAAAAGCTGCTCCTCACCTGCCGGTCCCACGGAGGCAGCACCCCCCCACAACCAGCAGGGCTTCCTGTGACTGGCACATCTAGTTAGCGTGGGGAGGGGGGGGGGGGGGGACGAGCCGGGGTGAAATTGAGAAAATGAGATTGGGAGATCAGTTGGTTCTCAAGCCTGCAGCCTGTTTGGTTTGGTTTTCGGAGTTGTATAAATTCAAGTTTAAAAGGCTTTGTCATATGCACAATAGCTAGAGCCTAGATGTGGCAATGAAAATACATATAATACATAACAAGACATAAAAAAAGGTGCAAGTAATAGAAGAAAAGGGAGATGATGAAGTAAAGTATTATACATGTATAAAAACAGTAAGATAATGTTAAACTGAATGTAAAATGTAATACTGTACAGTGGAATAAAGTACTGCGTATTGTGACAACATACAAATAGATAAGTAGACTGTAAACACATGTGTACGTGTTCTATACATAATTAAGTGTACATAGGTAGTAAATGCATCTACCAATACATCTGAACCAACAAAATTACTAAAGGCACAAATAAGGATCCTCTTCCGGGGTAAAACCTTAAGCCGTAACCCAGGGCACATCTAACCCAAAGCCTACATTACTTCATGTCACTGGGTGGGATCACTGGTACATTAGAAAGCAGAGGCGGGAAGAAGTAAGCAGATATTTTACATTTAGAAATAGTAGCAATGCTACAGTCTAAAAATAGCAGTTATAAGTACAAGTATTGCATACACATTGTTATTTAAAAAATTGTTTTGAAGTTTAAAATTGACTTAAGGTGCAAAAAGCATTAATAGGCTGCTATTAGAATTGAGGACCCCACACAAGGTGAAGCACAAGATACATTCCCATTGGGAAAAACCCATTGCCAACGGCAACAATCCCAAACTTGCACACAGGAAATAATAAGCGGATTAACACCACATATGATGAACAGACAAAAGGAGGTCTCTGAAGTTAGATGGAGCCACAGCAATGAAACTACAGTACAAGGATGCATATTCCCCCTCAGCAATATTGCACTATTCCCAATGATAGGACCAACAAATAAAGCAAAGACAACAAGAAACTAAAACTACAAAGAAACTAAAAGTTAGAAGCTCTACCTAAGATTGGCATTAAAACATTCCTATAAAAATAGATCATTAAATCAGACTTCATTTTAAACAATATCTTTCATGAGTTGAGAACAGTCTTATATAAATAATGATAGCAAACTTCTGGAATGAATCGTAAGATCAAAATTATGTCAATTAGTTCATTCAACAATTAGGAAAAGTCATGATATATCAACTTGATAAAACAATGTTTGTTTATTTGAGCTGTTTTACAAGGCCATTCAATGGTTTGGATCATAAGCAGCGATCAAAATAGATAAGACAGGAATTCCCCATGTTTCTATCTTTGTTATCTATATATTTACAGTCACCAAAAAATGTAATGCGTGGAGAAAATCGAGAAAAAAAAAATATTGTGTCTGCTGAAACCCTGGAGTTTTGAGTCCACCTGCATGTGTCTGGGCCGTGGGAACAAACCGGATCACCTGCAGTAAAACACACACACACGCAACCCAGGAGTGAGTATCTAACTGTTGACTCAAGAAAATATTCTCTCCGCTGCATAATGTAATGGTTTGTCCTTGTCTGAAGAAGATAGCCCCCTGATAGCCATGATATACAGCCAGCCATGACTCCTTGGCTTCAGTTCCTGGACTCAAACTGAACTTGAGTGCATCTGTGCACAGTAAACTTTCCTGTTTTCTGTTTAGTCTGGCCACCACATTCTACTAAAACATTTTGATACTTGCCTTTTTTCTTCTTCTTTTTCTTTTTTATAAAGAATAAACTCGCTTCCTTCAGACTTGGTCACCTTAGCCAGAAACCGTCCAAGTTCATGTAGCAAAAAGCGCAGAATGAAATAGCGGAGAAAGGCATTGCATCTATTAATTTGTGTGAATAAATGCATGAATTTACAGACATGTCAATTTTATGAGTGTGTGGCCGGAGTGCCAACACTTTCCCCTAACAGCGAGTTGGCCTAATAAAACTGTTTATGATTGACTGCTCACAGGAACAACGGTTAAAGTTTGGCAAACTGTGTCTGCCTACCTAAAGCGATTTTAATAGTGTGTGTGCGCTCATTTAATAATATTCTGAACATCTGCTCAGAATGAGGGCAACCCAGAAGTTTCCACACATAATTCAGATTTCATTCTCTTCTCGAAACGAAACAAGTTACCGTTAAAACCTTGTGCTCAGTGCTTGTAAAGAAAATTACACAAGCTTTTTGAAATCGATAACAGAGCCCCTCATCCCTCGGCAGAAATGACTGTTGTGGTTCGGCTGTTTGCTGATTTATTGCCCTTATATATACTACTGTGTGTACTTAACTTGCCTTGGAAAACATGTGGATGGAAGTTACAGCTCCTTTTCTTTCCCCCCCTCTCACACAGACCACATTGTGCTCTCCACCAATCACTTCGCAGGCCGGGCGATGTCATCTGAGGTGGGAACCCTCGTAGGAGGGCCCGATGTGAGGGTGGGTGGGAGTTAGTTCTTAGCCAGACACTAGGCTGAATAAATAAACCCGGAAACATTAAAAGGCCTTTTCCCCTTCACCTTTGAACTTGTGCATTAGATTGTGTAAACATACATCGAGACGTTTAGACACAGCTTGTCCTGACACTGTGCTACACTCCGCTGCTGCTTCCTCCTCTGCAGCATGGCCAACCTCTGCTCTGTGTAGTCATTACAAATAAATCAAAAGTGACTTTTAATGGGTGTTTTTGTCAAATGATAATCACACAACCACTGAATTCTGAGTTAAACTTTTAAATAAAACATTCTTTTATTTACAGTTCCGTTGTCCACACAGTGCCATGTGTCTGTCTGGTTTGCACCATTTTGACCATCATATGATTTTCCCTTTTGTATAACAAATAGTTGAAAAATGAAACTGCATTTTTTTACAAAAAGGCAAAAGTAAGCACAATGTCATATCAATACAGAGGTATTAGACATGAGGAAAACCAATAAAGAGGATATATATATTTTTTTTTTTTTAAAAGTCGAAATGTACAGAATAAAGTTGAAAAGTGAAGATGTTCAGAATGAATGTAAACGTTTAAAATTAAACCAAACTACACAAGTGTACAACAGAAAAACTTCCTTTTCAAAGGCAAAATCCATATCAAAGAGATAAAAATCAGTTATTGTAATGCTTCCTATTTCTTTTGTTTCCTTGGAATCTGTTGTTTGTAGAAAAGAAAACATAACGCATGCCATTAGTTTAGTTTCTGCACCTTCCAATCATCACATTGATACATCCACGTGCCGACACACTGACGATACTGATAAACACTATATACTTTTGAACATGTTTTAAGTAATTTATGTTTTCTTATTGGCACTTTATTTTCTTTGAGTGGAAACTGTCTTTGTTCCATTCTTTGTCATGGCTCGTGAGCCGGGTCATGGCAAACTGGGGGATCGTCTGGGATGGCAAATGTGCTTGATTATGGAAGGAAATAAATGAAGATACACAATTTTTGTGAGAAAGATTAATGGAAGCTCTGGAATCATAAGAGCTTATTATATATATATTATTTTTTTATTAAAAACAACATTGGTAACATTAGTAGTGTGTATCCTTCCAGTGTTCATTTTTTACATGGTGGCTAAAACTTGATTTTTGAATGGATTTTAATAATTATATTTCCGGAAAATGCTTAACATGACATGTTCTGTCAGTTAAGAACTAAATTGAGAAGAAATGATTTTGTAGTGTAAACACAGAAATGTGCACATGCTAGCATGGGATGTTAAATACAATTTGCCTACATGTTTTTGATTTCCCTTTGGTCTCCTTTTGGGTTGGCGAAGGAACGCAGACGTTTCAGCAGTGTATTATTTAAGTAGACAGAGGATGAAGTTACCACTGTGTACTTTTGAAGCACTACCTGGGTGGGCAGAGAGGAGAGAGTTTTCAAACGGGCAGTCAACACTCACACACTTACACACACGCTGGGTTAAAAGAGGAGAAGGGGAAAATAGGGGGGGAATGCAGATCTGACGTAGGAAGGGAGGTGTTTGAGCTTCCCAAGTTTAGCTTGTGGGGATCATGTTTTAATCCCAAAATACAAGTTCAGTTCTCGTAATGTGCAAACATAGTCTCTTCAATGTGAATAATAAAAAAGTACACCCTGAGTGAACCCAATTTAAAGTATTTTCGCCACAGAAGCAGAAATACTCCCTAACAACATCGCTATGAGTAAAAAACAAAACAAAAATGTGATTAACTTGAAATTCAAAATAAGCTGCATTCAAAACCCAAAAAGTCAATTTTCCCATTGGTTTGTTCTCCCTTCATGCGTGCGCACAGTGTGTTTGTGTGTGTTTGTGCCTGTTGCTGTGTGTCATCGTGTTTGTGTGCATATGACCCGCATTATCCCGGTTTACTTTGGTTACAGGGTCCTCTAGGTTCTTTGACTCAGGAGCCCCGAGGCAGACAGCAGGGGTTCCATACTTAGTTTCCTGTAAAAAATACCTCAGCACTCCACATCCTAATTAATGTGAAGGGCATGCCCGAGATCCCTATAAAATCATACAAGACTATACCAATTTCCTGGTAGCTTGCTCGCTACATGTGCTTCTTGTTCCTCAGCATAAGAGTTTCCTTCCCCGCGAACCCCATGAAGATTTACGCACAACACTCCCTCCCCCACCTTTCATTCTTCTCTTTGAGAGCATTCCCCCTCAATGTGATTTGTACTTTATAATATGATACACACAGATTAGACTTTCTGTCGCTTCGACTCTGAAATAAAAGATGAAGATCTCATGAAAAGGTCAACATAAGAAACACATGGCGTGTGCTGGTTGAATGAGCAACTGGCTTAAATCATTTGACTCAGAATGGAGTTTTTTTAAAGTGTGTTTTTCTGCATCTGTGTGCGTGTGTGTGTGTTTGGGAATGTGTGATAGTGTCGCTGAGTTGGCGCTGAAGTATACGAGGCCAAAAATGATTGAAAAAATTATAAAGAAACGCAGACTGATTGCATGCACGGCTGCACCCCAACACTCAGAAGCAGTAACAAAGCCCTCTGTCTGAAATGTAACAGAACCCCCTAAACACACACTCCTATATACACACACATACACACACACAAACACAGACGTGAGCACACAAAGATTGCATACTGACCTTTACACCATTGTTACCAAATGTTCTATGTCTGTTGTATAACCTTCAGTAAATAATATTTTATGTGATTCATCACGAGTGCTTTTTAAAAATGCTTGTGATCCAATGTGATAACAACATTTGTATTGCATGACTAGATTTATACTTTTATTAGCACTGAATGCATTGCAAGGAAACAAGGATTTTGGCCACCTGCAATAATCCAAAACAAATGTTACTTTTATGTTGTGCAAATCTGGATTTATAACATCAGCACTTGCCTTCAAAGCACCCTCAATGTAATCGACACTAGTGCAGTTGGCTGTTTCTTAGCTTAATCCAGAGGGTATGGTGGGGTAGAAATTTGTTTTGAATTACAATCTGTTTACAGTTTGGGGGATAAATGGACATATGGCGCGTCAGATTTCCGAGCAGGAGATTAACCTAATGCTCCATTACAGACCTGCAATCAATTTATTAGTGATCGTATGATAAAAAACCTAAGCATTGGGTGTAAAAAATATATGTTATTAAATTGTCCGGAGAGTTGTCCGATATCAACATTCTTATTATCAAAGGATTGTTGAGTGACAATCAAATTGTTTTGATTCCATCATTAAGCCTATCTTTTTTTCTATTGAACTCAACTACACAAAGGTTTTTTGAAATGCTTGTTGTTGAACCCAATGGCCTCCCACCTACTTTGCTTGGATATAACTTCAACAATCTACCAAGACTTTTGCTTTTATATACTGTATGGTAAATATGCATAAAAGGCCGTAAATGAGCTGCATGCTGAGAACACCTGATAACATGTATTAGGTCTGTAGGGTGTAATGTTATTTGACCTCAGTTTCATTTTGTATGGGCTGCATAGTGTTGATGAAGCAGGTACAGCCATTTGCTCACAGATTCTTACAAACAAGTGTATGATATTGCTCTTGTGCGTCCCACGGACAACATTAGCGCTGCAGCTTAAAATATAAAGCAAAATGACTTCAAATAGATTGCCTGTATGTTTCCAGGTTCTTCATTAAGGATCGTGTATTGTAAAGCTCATGGTTTTCATGGCGGCCTGAGATGAATCATCCCCGCTCACTGAAGTCCTTTACACAGACCAGGTCCCACTTCAAGGAATGTGTGTGAGTCACTGCCGCTCATCGGACGACTGTCTACGGCTCGCCTGCAGCTTCTCTCGCTGATCACTCCCCGGGGACCCATTCAATCAAACCCCCATATATTTAGTAATTAACTTTAACCGATGACTTTATGCAATATTTGTGTTCTACTGTCTCCTTTAAATGCCATTTATCATCCTCCAGGTTTGGAGGGTCCGAAAAAAACCAAGACCCTCCCCTCAGCTGAGCCAGTAAGGTCCGACTGAGCTTGTTCTCTGACCCTGCTACACCCCCCCCCCCCCCTATCCACCACCACCACCACCACCCCTACCCTCTCTCTCAGGGTGTCTTGTGACTGACCAAGACAGTTTTATTAGCCTCCGACTAACCCGGCAGGAAAGGGGGAGCTTTTGCAGGGTCTCAGCAAACAAGCTGGCAGTCGAGGAAACAACTGGCAGAAACAAGGAGATTTTCACTGAGAGATTGATGACGGAGCTGAGGGAGGGTTGATAAGCTGGGTGGTTGGGGGTAAGGGAGTTGTAAGGTCAGGGGACACGAGGAAACAGGGGCTTGAGTGAATGAGAGGAAAAGGTGGAGATGAGCCCCATAAAGTTGTTTTCAGCCTGGGAATTGTTTGTTTTTAACACCTCTGTCAGCGGAAAAAAAAGGAAGATAAATCCAATGTATTTTTCCTTTTCAATGTAGTTTGTTATTGCCATTATCAAATAGGCCTTCTCCTCAGAATATGTATTAGTTTTAAAAAACATTTCTCCAAGAAGAAATAAACAAATCTGAAGAATAAACCAAAGTATCACATGAAGCAAAAACAGTCTAGTCTCTTCAAAATAAAGTTCTTATACAGCTTTGAGCGGCTACACATAGCTTTGGCATTATTTAATAAAAGCATTTACAAAGGGAAATGTAACCATCCATACTCACATGGAGGCCGGTAAATATCAAGCAGAAAGAAAAAATGTTACTGCAAGTATCGGAATAACTCGGGAAGTAAATATCCAAGAATCATTGCTGCCTTACAAGATCCAATATAAGCATTTAGCAAAGTCTACAGGAAATAATATTGCTATTTATTACTATTGATTGACACTCAATTAAATGTATTTAAGGGCATGCCCACTGTGACCACTACTCAACCTAATTGTCCCAAATGTCACCCTTACTCATCTAATCACCCTACTTAGATTGTAGAATAATCTCGAATGTTGTTATACTGTAGAGAGTCTTGAGGAAAAAGTCCAGTGATTCATACCTGGTATTTCCATAAAAAACTAAGCAGTATTTTCATTTAATGAGCCAAACAATAATTGCTGCTGCCAAGATGGCTGCTGATTTTACCAGTTTGGCCCCAGATTTCTGGGCATGCAAAGTGTCCCTGAACATTATCCTTTATCCTCTTTTCTCTCCAGGTGCTATTCGAAATCCCTAACTACCAAAAAACAACACATGCAGTCAGAGCACAAGTCTGTGTGCAGTCAAAGGTTAGATGTTCCAGAGGCCTTTAATCAAGAAACATTCTCAATTTCCTCCCTCTGTGTTCCTCTTATTGACCTCTGGTCCTCATGGTAAAGCTAGACGTGTACTGTAACACCCAAGACAACGCAACTCTTTAATCTTCTGCTCCTTATTTGAATTACTAATATGTCTGGGGCTGACAAAGGTGTGTTACCGCCTGTGTGTGTGTATCCGTTTGGTGGAGTAGGGAGGGAATACTTGAATAACAGCCTTATAAATATAAGGGGTGGGTTTATTGGTTTTGAAGCATATTTGCCGTTTGTTGGGAAACACTAAACCGAGGAAGGTTCCTGGCAAAGTGGCAGGGCGGTGTTCTTTTCTGGGTTACAGAGAAGGCAGAGGAAATCCACTCTGACGTTAACAGGCTGCCATAGGAAGTGCTTTTGGATTAATTTAGCATGGCATGAGAGGTCGGCCGGTCTGAGCCAAGGGTGAGGGCAACAGTTTGAGCAGGGTTTGCAATAATGAGTCCAGGATTAGGGTTAGGGTTTTGTATGGTATGTAGGTGAAGATGATACCAGAGAGAGATCAGATGGTGAAGGTGTTGGCGCAGCAGCAATCTCAGAAAGAGGTTTCATTATGCCCCGGGCAGCAGGGTGCGTCACCAGTCACAGATGACAGATAATGAATCATGGCATGGATGGACGCCGAGACTTGCCGGTTTTGAGATGCAGGGGAAACCTGGAGCGAGTTGGGGTATGGGTGGGGTAAGAGCTTGTTGTTACATTAAACTCTTTAGAACTTTTAAGTATTGGCAGGATGTAGGTGTTTGCCCAAGGGAGGTTGTATGAGGGGTTACCCTGCAGGAGACGTTTTAGTTCATGTGTGTTAGGAAAAAACAGACCTTTACGGCGTTATCTCTATTTACATACAATAAAATAGGGTTGCAAATAAATTAGGATAGAATTAATTATTGTACTTTCCATAATTATGGCAGTGGTATACCAAAAAACGCCATGCTAGCTTTATATCGAGGTTAAGGTTAGGGTTTATGATATCATTCTTTAATATAAATCACATTGTGCTATGCCGCTTTGACTAATGTTACATTTGAGCAACTTCTCAATGGTCCATTCAAAGTTGAGGTAGCCACCACGACGTCTCACATTGGGTTGTTGACCAATTTGGACCCTCGAGATTGGCATTTTGGATGTTGCTACATTTTTTTCTTGGAACTAGAAGTGTCACGGAAGGGTTAGAGTAGGCTACATCAAGTGGTTGTAGGGCCCTTTAACTTTGGATCACTTTTCAGATCTGGAGGTTTCAGGTTCAGGTAAAGTCTCAGGTCTGGTGTTCCATTCAGGCTGCATTCAGCCCAAACAACCGTCACCACCCTGTATGTCGTCCAAGAAACAAAACCAGAGGAGAACAAATCTGTGGAGCACACTTGCTGCATTTTGAGGTTCTTGACCAATAATACCGATTTTATATTATATAATATTAAATATATACTACTAAATATCAGATCTTCTCTCATCTGGATCAAGGAGGCTGGACAGTAAGATAACCCTAACAGTATTTTTCTTCTGACAGTTATTCAAACGTTGCACATTTCTTGTAAAAACAGGATACTTTTACCGCTTCGTTAAAAAGTTATTCATATGAAAAATCTGGGCAGCAAATCATCACTCTTCTGTGAAACTACTCACAACTCATTGATATAATGGAATATGGGATGGAGGTCGTGGGTAGGCCATGCCTTTTTTTAAGTGGTCATAAGGCAAAAAGGTTGGCAAAGACTGTTTTGTAAAGCATCTTATAATTGTTTTTTTCTCTGCAATACAGTAGGTATACTGTTTGAAAACTGCACTAGAAATCCCATACTTACTTCTTCACAGTATTGCTTGGCTTTTATTGGCTTTATTTTTTTATTTCAAGACACACTTAATACGATTCATTTTAATTTGGTATACAATTCAACTTTAACATTCACTGACATTTCAGTATCTTCCATCTCTTCCACTTTAGGTCACAATGTAACTGCTTCAGATCTTGTTCTTTAACGGTTAGTTAGTTAGTTACTGCTACAAACTGACAACTTAGGCTGCATCTACACGGAGACGAAAAACGAAAACTAACCAAATTCAATATCAAAAAAGTCTTCCGTCCACACGGTATCGGCTCAAGAAACGTGTCCGCTCACACGAGACCGCTCGACCCGCTGAAGATGCTGTAATACATATGCCGGGCCTGTAAGTGGCGCTGTACTTCCGCCACAAAATACACCAAAAGTAGCGAAGAAGAACCCCCGAGTATGGTTGCCATGGTTGCTTGGTTGCCCTTCTGTTTATTCTCCGCGGTGGATTTAGCAACATGTAGTTCTCCATGTCCACTTGTTGATGGTTGCGGTAGAGGAGCTGTAGATTTTGCATTAACATCTGTAGCATGGTCAGTAGCAGTAGCTACTGACAGTAGCTACAGACCATGCTACATCAGTGAGCAGCAGAGGTGGGGAGAGGCGGGGCTATGGCTTCATCGTTATCAGGAAATGATCGTATAGGACGTACACACGGAGCCGTTAGGCCCCCCAGAGCGTTTTGTCCGCAGATCTACCCACCTTGGGACCCGTTAACGTTTGAGGGCTCCATTTCCGCGATTCCGTTACGGCCTCGTGTGGACGAACCGTCCATACGATAGAGAACTTTAGCAGATACAACCCGTTTTGTGTCCGTGTGGACGGGGCCTTAGCTTCCTGCAAGAGTTCAAATAAAATGTAAAATGTTCAGCATTGTACTTTTCTCAGCTATAGAACTTTAAATGACCCATCAGTTCTTTCACACCCTACACTTCAAATAAGTCTTCAGACTATGTTTAACCAACACTTCAACACATTTTTTGATCTTGAAATGCAGAAAATATTACTTTCTAAAGACATTTAAACCTTTTCATTGTTAACAATTGATCTTGATCTTCTCTAGTTTTATTTCAAATAATTGTTTAAAGATATATTATCACTATGTAGTAATGCAGCAACCAGCAGAGCCACATTGATATTCTTTGGTGGTGCTTTCAAGGGTAGTGACATCCAAGCTCTTTGGTAGACCAATATATTGCAATTGATTCTACTCACTTTAAACCTTTAATTACTAAAATACAAATACCAAAAGTAACTACCAAAATACTGCATTAGGATGTTATACTTCCACTGTTGCAAACATCTCCTGGACATTCCCTACCCAGATGTTTGTACCTGCACAGTGCTGAGTCGCTCCTGTGACCAGGTGACTTCCTGACCTTCATAATTTATCGTCCGTTACTTCCTGCAACTTGGAGAGAAACTTTCATTTTTTTCCCCTGATTTTGAAGGAGGGAAGTGGGGTCTAGCTCTTTGTCCTTGGAAGAGGGTCACAAAACCTGGAATGCACAGGAAGGAAGTCACAGTAGCAAGGCTATCTGTACTCACCCCCTTCCTTTACTTCCCTCCTCCTTTGTTTCCCTCTCTTTCTCTTTCTGATAAAGGGGGGAGAAGGGATGATGGAGCAATGAATAAGTGGGGGGTATGTGCCAGTTAGGTGCACATGTGTGTGCGCATGTATGTTGCGGGAGGGTTAAGCATTTCCGAGGCGGCGGTCTCCCCTCTCGGGCTGTCTCTCATCACACCGTTGACCCCCCAGGAAGCTTTAGATGTCGTCTGGCTTCATAATTCTCTTATCGAGCTAATCTGGGAGATAAGGAAGGGGGGGAGTTGAAAGTGTAAACCCAGCACCGCGGACCTGGAATCCAGTTGCAGCAGCTTCATTCTTTACCTGCCTGCCTGGGAGACTTGTTAACTTTGTGTGTGCCGGGACTACAACATTGAAACTACTGGAGCTTTTGTTAGTTTGTGTGTGTCTTTGTGCATGTGTGTACAACCACCCCCCCCCCCCCTTTGCACTGATATGGTTGCCCCCCACATGCAGGTCTGCTGGAGTATGATTGATCTGGGCAGAGGTAGTGGTCACATCCTGAACTGGAGTTGATTTCCTCTCCTCCCCAAATACAGACCTGGTGTTTATCATAGGCTCAGTGTCATGTTTGTATGTTTTCATAGATCAGTGCTGTTATGGAGGGCAGAGGAGGTGGGATTGGGTCTGAGAGGAGGAAGAGGAAAGGAAAAAGAGAAAGAAAAAATGAGTCTGAAATCAGAGAGTGCTTTCCCCTCGCTGTCTTTGCCTCTTTCAGGCATAAATCTCCAGGAGGGCGGAGCGGATGCAGCTACTCGGGGAAAGTGCTAATTAATCGTCTGAAGTCGAAAAGTTTTGGATCAAATCCAGCAGATTTATATAAGAGGCTGTCACTGGTGAAGTAGCAGATTTGATGCCAATTGTTTTCCTCATTGGCTCTCTCTGTTACATACAAAGAATACACCAGGACTCAATGTGTAAATCAGTTTGTTGAAGATTCCTCTGTCAGAAAAAGTATGGAATATAACATGAAATTGACTGAAAAACTCTGCATTTTTTTCGATTGTTTTATTTTTAAGTATTTAACTTTAAGTGTTTTTCTTATAAATGATATACATCTTATCTATCATAACATAATATTAAATCATAACTTTGTACCTAATTTGTTGCTAACACGCCAAATCCACAGATCTTGCTGCACACAACTTTCTTGTGCAAGAAGGGATGATTTCATGTAAAGTGTGAATTGAGAATTATAAAAATACAGAAATAAACAGAAATAAATATAAGAATGTCAATATGTCACAATTTAGGGTAACTGTGTTCATTCTGCTTTTTATTTATTTATGTGTATGGCAAAAATTGCAAAAGTATTCACAAAGGACAAATTGAAAGACATGGCCTGCTTATTATTTGTTCCTTAACAAAATACAATTGTTTAGCTGATCTGAATACTTTTCAATATTGACACATAAGAGTGTTCTCCAAGGTTTCAGCAATACTTACCATGTTATTGTAACTGATGGAAATACTTTAGTCTAAAACTAGGTAAAAATACGACCCACACCTTTTATGTGGTCTCATTGGACACTTTAAGCAATATTCAATGATTTAAAAAATGTAATCAACATCATCATATCAGCTAGTCACTTGCTACCAATTTATACATGAAAGCTAGGTAGATTATGACAGTAGATTATTCATAGTAGTATTAGTAATATACTGTATGGTACAGTTGTGGCTCAAATACATTTTGTCCACCGCAATATGAACAACATTGTGGAAAAAACATGATCTTTAAGTCATTCTTTTTTTTTACAATGAATATCCTTTGCCCCTTATTCACCCAGTCTGCTTGTCTGCAGGCTGTTCAGTGTTTTCCTCAATACATGCTTCACACTCTTCCTGCCCTCTGTGTAATTTGCCAGAGCAGTTTCCTGTGCTTCACCATTCTGAATCACGGGCTGGCTGCTGCGCCAACAGCAAGATGACGTACACTCAGTAATAGATGGCTTCTTTGGGTAATTAATAATCAAAGGTATAATTTAGATGCCCTCGGGTTTACAGCACTCTTAATACAGTTTCATACTCCCATACTCCCACGGGCAATATGACTCATGCAGGGAACACGTTTTTAGTTTGTATTATTCTGTGTTACTCTGGTATTAACCCTAACCCTCACCCTCTTTTGATATCCTCTTATGGTCAAGATTTATTGATGACATTCTGAATTCTATATCTTTTATTCTTCTTCTTCTTTCTCTGTGGTCTCTTCTGAAACTACTTTAGATTATAGAGCAGGCTGGCTAGAACTTCTCAGGGATATCACAGGAATTGAGTAATAGCATGGCATGATAAGATCCTACCCTCTAATTATCCTCCGCTGATGTTTGGTGCGGCATTTTCCCCTGTCTGTTTTCTTTCTGTACATTTTTTTTGTGTCCCTTTCCGTGGTGTTGTCACTATCTCATCCCTTTCATCTGTGTTCTCAGCTGATCGTAGGATGGTGTGAATTGGAGGGCAGGGTGAGTTCAATGACCAAATGACATGCCATCATCTTTACATGCCACTCTCTTCTCCGTGTAATGAGTCTTCAAGCCACGTCCCCAAAGGCCAAACAGACGGGATGCACCTTCATTTCCGACGCTATTTAATCCACATGAGTCATTCCAGACAGGTCAAAGCATAAGTGCTCACCTTTTAACACAGGTAAACACTGCAAGGAGGATGTACTATGATTACAAGCATTGAGTAGTAATTTGTTGAGTAATGTCTTACAGAGTAATTCTACTTATGGCTGAATAACTTGTAGTAAATGTTATTTTTTGTGTCAGTAACACAACATAGTTGATACAAGTTGAATTAAACTATCCACCTTCACATTCACTCTAATCACATTTTTCATGTAATACTTAAAAGGGAAAATTATTAAAAAGTTTCCTTTTTAAAATTGGACATTAATGTTATCTGATTCATTTGATAAACCCCAGCCAAATACATGAGTCATAGTAAAGTCTGACAGTGACATAGAGCAGCTCAACTCTTTGGTGTTACATGCAATGACATGAGTGAATTAACATTAGGTAGTTATAATAAAAAAGATAATCGAAAGTGACAAAACATGTACAATTATTTAATTATAAGTATATCAAAGCCGTTCCCATTCACTGTTTGTGCATATATCTACAAAACCAGTGTTTTGTACTTTGTACATGACTAAAGCCAGGAAATGCTGGGCGTCTTCTGAGGAAGTCAGGTGACGTAACTTCAAACATACTGTTGTACGTCAAAGTTCGAACACAGGACTTTTTCCCAGCCGAAGTAAAAACAATAAGTGTGGCTTGATATTGAGTAAGAAAAAGGTTTATAACGCTGTGAGAATGGGTCTGCAGAGAACATTTCTCCGCAATCCCAACTTAGTAGCCCGAAAAACGTTTACCCATTTAAACAGTCGTAGTAGATACCTTGTTTGTTTTAAACATCATAAATACACAAACAACAATGAATACTTACAGTTTGTGTACCCGAATCTCCCGCTGGTCCAAACAAAGTAGGAACAGCATCGTTCTTCAGTGCCCTACGCTGTACATATCCAGCATGAATCGCTGAAAGGTTTTGGGCTTTGTTTCGTGAAAGGCTGGCAGAGGGTGTGGCCTCTGGGTATTCACACGTCACAGTACCCAGGAAGAAAACATTGGAAAATGAGAAATCTCCAACGAGGCGTTTTGGGGCAGCATAGACTGTGTTAGAGTTGTACTCGCTACAGGGTGTACTTTGAGGGTTTTTGACTCTGCAGACCGTTTACATGCAGAAAAACGTTCATAACACACAAGGGGACGGGTAATAACCGGAAAAGCATGACATGGGCCCTTTAAACTCATACATTTAAAACTTATTTGTAATTTAAGATGTGTGTTTTTACATTTAAGTATACTGGTGTTTTTCTGGTTGAATAATGTAATATAACTAGGGCTGTCAGTCGAATACAAATATTTAATCGCGATTAATCGCATGATATCCATTGTTAATCTCGATTAATCGCACCTTTTCTATCTGTTCTATATGTACCTTAGAGGATTATTTTTCAAGTTTTTAAATACTCTTATCAACGTATGAGTGGACAAATATGCTTTATGCAAATGTTTGTTTATTATCATTGGAACAATGACAAATATTCTCCTGAATATTCTCAATACAACAACCTGGAACCTCTCTCTCTCTCTCTCTTACACTCTCTCCCAACCCTGTGTACTTCTCTGCACTGAGCCAGTTACTCAAACAGACAAGCCTGTTTACAGTTGTGGGCGAAATGCCGCTCCTCTGTCTTCATCTTCAGTCAAAGCATGAGACTGAAGTTCCCACTGTGGGTCAAAATAATGCCCTGTGATGTGCAGTCGACATGTTGGATGCGATCCGAATCATCTAACGCAGCCCCTCGTCCTCCACAATGATAAGCTGTAGCCACCCATTTAGCTATCGCTGTTGTTGTCCAGACCAGGCGTCTCCCCAGCAAACTTTCAAGCGTGGTCTGCCGCAAGCGAGCGGCAGGAGCGGGGCTGTCAGCATCAGCTGTGTACGTGGCTTGCTGTTTAAAACACTTTTTTTTGTATCCACATCTCTCGCTAGAATCTCCCACGATCCAACTAACAACAACAACGTCAAGCCTTTGGGCTCTGAAACTACAGGGCGGGCCGAGGAAAAATACACATGCGTTAATCGCACGTTAAAATAATTAGTGGCGTTAATTTGTTGTTGTTGTTATTAACTTAACTTGACAGCCCTAAATATAACTACCAGTGAATCTTCAATTCTACAACTTTGGAAAGAATTAGCAAAAATAAGAATATCTCGTTAGACTGGTTGCATTTATCTCACCATCTTTGGAAGACTGTATTGATCCAATGCCAGGAATAGTAAATCCACACTCAAGTAAATTACCTGTAGGGCATTATTTTCAATTTACAATGAACCATAGAAAGCTAATGAATTCAAGTGGAATACCCCAAATGTTTATTATGGATGCTTTCGCCCAATACTCACTTAATCAGGAATAATGTTATTCACGTCAGCCATATATTTGTCATGAAGTTGAATCTTGAGGTATGCAGACTTTGGTGAGAAGCTGCTATGATTTGTGAGGTGTGTGTGGTGGAAGGACAACAGGGGGATGGATTTCCAGAGGTGGGGACTCGAGCCACATTTGTATTGAGATATTACGTTTAGTTTTTTCGAAACGTGATTGGGTGATTATAGCGCCATGCGCACAAACCTGGCAACCCCACTAGTAGGCAGGAGTGTCAGTTAACATGGCAGCGGCTAGCGTTACTCCAAAAATAGTCAAATTTGGATTCAAGGATTATGTTGTCGATGCTGTTGCTGTCGATGTTGACGCTAATAAGAAGAGAACAGCGGTATTCAGGGTCTGCAGCATAAAGATCAGTGACACGACCACCACAACATCCAACTTAATTCGTCACCACAAAAAAAAAACGTCCCGCAGTGAGCTTAATGTTGTTTTCTACTCTATAAAACGTTTTTAAAATCTACTTTATTATGGAGGTTATTCCCTATCTTAGGAATGGGGAAATATAATAAAATTAAAATAAATGTTTCTTCATGTAGGCCTTATTGTTTTATTTAAGATCGTATGTTACTCTCACTATATTTGCTTCAGAGAAATGCACAATAAATGGTGTAACAGGAAATTATGCTCTCAAATTGAAAGAACACGCTCTTGAATAAAGATATGGAATAACCTCCATAATAAAGTAGATTTTAAAAACGTTTTATAGAGTAGAAAACAACATTAAGCTCACTGCGGGACGTTGCAGAAATGTGTGTGTCCATCACGAAAAAGGATCCTCATTCACTTTACATTGGGGTTGTTTCCGTGGTGCCCACAAGTAATTTAGCAGATTCCGTGTCCCCACCACGTAATGCGGTGTTAAAGATCAAATGCAAAGCTTTTTGTATAATTGCCAGTACAATCGAAATCATATAGCTACAACACTATCTAAGATATTGCAGTATTAAAATCGGAGATAATATGAGTCTGGCAATGCGCAATATTAATTTTGTTCAACCCCCAACACCAAGTCCGACGATTTATTTTCTCCGCCGCTCCTCCGCAAGATGGCGGCGCGTGACGTCAGATGTGCCAAACATATTTCCACCTGACTTATCAATCACAGCGGCTTCCGCCGATAGTACAACTAGTTTCGTCTATCATGTCTGATTCTGAGTAGACTATAGACTAAAAGCTTTAGGAATCCAAACTATAACATAAAATAAGTACCCTGTATCAAGATTGATGCAAAACAAGTGAAATTTGACCTTTTTAGAGAGGTTTAGAAAAATAAATTCCAGGCGGACTCACCTCACAAGGACGAGGTGGATGGGAATTTGTTCAATGCCTAACATATTTCCACCCGGCTTATCATGTCTGATTCTGAGTCGGAGGCCACCCAATATCTGGAGTATGTTGTCGACATCCAACCCTATCTCTACGAGCCTCTGATGTCGAAGAGGAAATACAAGGTCACCTGATATCACCGATGAAAGTGCTGATGGTGATGATTCAAGTTCGCCATCTGAGGAAGAGGCCGAGGGTGCTGAGAATTGGTGTAGATGTGGAAACTGCCAGACCATGCCTACAAGCCGAGAAAACAAGTGCTGCCACAACTACGGTTCCCTTATTACTTATCCTAGCTCCACATCCAACACATTGTTTATGATCGTAAAGACACATAATCTAACGGTGCCCACCTCTATAAGCAATACAACTTAATACAACTGCAATTCCGTTATCTGCGTTATCTGCTGTGCTCCGTGCGCTTTGAAATCTAATCAAAAGTTGTTTACCTCAATTCTTTGTCGTTTCTGCATCGCCCGGCTCTTTCGTTCTTTCAGTGGTTTCTTGTGCTGAAATATGGAGGGGACGGCTCCGGGTTTCAGCCTCCGACATACTATTAATGCTTCTGCACCAACAGACTTGATGATAGCTGGATCAACCTCGTATGCATCACACGTGAAGTGGTCAGAACACAACCTGCTCCATTTTGTCGGTTGCCAGCCAACACGATTCACTAACAAAATCAATGTTTTGCGGATGATTTGGTCTTTGGGAAATACATGAAAAACTCTCCCAGATCCCGCACCGTTCGTACAACAAAAAGCACAACAATAACCCATGTTAATTCAGTTTTCTTGTCGAAAAACTTGACCGAGACTGCCGAGTCGGGATGTTTGGTCCAGAGACTGTTTGGCATGTATGACGTCACGCGCGCGGAGGCTGCTGGGGAGGTCATGTCAGAAATTCAGACGGCTTTGGGTCAAGTTTTGTATCAATAAAAAGCTTTTTTTCGGGTGTATTATCTCGATTTAAATTTTTTTTTAAATACAGGCAGTCTTAAAAACAACATTTCTATAAAAATGTAGCATATTTGGAAGCTTTGCATTTGATCTTTAAGGAGTCGTGTTAATTTCACGTATTTTGGTGAGACCAGGTTGCAACCTATGGGACGCCCTGCCCGTTGAAAACTGACGCTCGAGGAGTTCCCAGTGCGTAATAAGGTGACGTGAAGGGGCCCTGACTGATCGTCAATATTGCCCCTTTCACGCCAAGGCTTTTCCCGTTCTAGCTCCGTGCTAGAGCTTTTCTGGTTCGGAACCGGTTCTTCGGTTCAGCTCCCGCTCTGTTCACACTGCTCAGAGCCCGACTGGTGCTGCGTCATTGCGTCATCGTTTGCGTCATGACGTAACCGCTTGCGTGCCTGCTTCATAAAGCCAAACCGCGCGGAACCCCCTCACATCGACAACAACAACAATGGCCGATTGTATTGAAGCGCTACTCGTTTTGGTTTTGCTCTGTCGAAACGAAATGGAAGAAATGGGACGAATTTACTACCAACTTTATAGTCGTTACATGTTACATTCAAAAATTATTTACAATCATCATCAACTTCAACGACGATTCCGTAGGAGAAAGAAGGTAAATATACGTCCTATTCGATGGCGTTAGAGCTAGCTGTTGTTAGCCTCTGCAAAATACCCTGCTTAAAACTGATTCTCAATGTTATTTCCACAGATCATGTTGAAGCTGGCGGAAAGGCGGATGTCGCGTGTTATTTGGATACAGCCCAGATCTTCCGACTTAATCGTGACGTATGCGGTGCTTGCTTTCTAGACCGACAACTTTTTGGTGCTTGAAACTAACCGGATTCCGGAGCTTAGCTGCGGTGTGAACAGGAAAAACCGGTGCTTTTCAAGCTCCAGCTCCGAACCGGCCCTGGAACCGCGTTGGTGTGAAAGGGGCATATGTGACGAGTTGGGAGTTAAAATGTGTTGTTTCTTAACCAGTTTTACATCCACTTCCTTAGCCATGTGTTTTAAATGTAGCTTACGTCTATTTCCGTGTTTGTGCACACGCATGCGTGCAGTATTTTCTTTTGGCAGCTACAATGTATATGGGCCAAAACATCTACACGTTTCCCAGGCTTTCAGGCCAAGCCTAGTCCCAACAGTGCGACCCCTGACACATGGGTCCCAGCCCATTTTGAGCTCATATAGGATGAGGCAATGCAGGACCTGGGGAGGTTAGCAGTGAGCAGACACTAGTCGGAGCGAGGACAGGCCCCCTCTTTCCCTCTTTTCCCCGTCTTTCGCACAGACGGCGGGGAAACACATTGCCTCGCTGACAGAGTTAGTTGGATTGGGACCCTGTCCTCCTCCTCCATGTCTCCCAGATGGTCAACACTTTGGACCACACAGAGGCTGTAAGTGAGAGAGGGCGTGGTGGTGATGATGAGACCTTGCCTGCTTGCCACACGCCTTAGTCCGCTCCAAATCAGAGCCTGGACCGCAGCCGGCCTCTGAGCTGCAGGGACGTCTCTGTTAAAGTCTGTCCTGAAACTAATGCCTTCCCCAGCTCCACAGTCTGAGACGCAGCTATACTATGCAGAGGACACAGGGTTGAGGAGCAGTGGGGTGAAGACTAACACCTGGTTTTTTTCACATAATTAATGTCTTTCCTTTCACTTATTTTAGTTTATGACTCACTTTACTGGTTTACTTAATATCCATTTACTTCCCTCGTTCATGGAATGAAAACCTTTTGGACGTTAATAGCACATGAAGTACAGTATGTCCATACATCTATATTACAATGCTATACAAATGTGTAACTCAGTTATGTAACAAATGGACATTTTATTGCATATTTCCATTCTTTATTGTCTGTTGTTGCATTGATTCATGTTTGTTTTCTAACTCAGTGTGAACGATGCAACACATTATAAGATTAATGTGTTGAGAGAACCTGTTGTCCTTATCTTGAATGTTTTTTTCTCTACAAATAGGTAACCTAATGCCACTTATTAAATTGAGTTCACATTTGTTGTTTCAATAACCCTAAGCCTAGGGTCATTGGATTCCTTAAAACCACCCGCAGAGAGAAATAATCTTAAATACTTGCGGCCTGTCCTATGTGGAATCTTTTAATTTATGAACCTGGGTCCTACTGGTTTTAATCACACTTCATTTCATGACAATTCGTTCCTTATTATTGTGTGTTTATTTATTTATCTCTTTATTTTACTTATTTATTCACCATGAATTTGTTTTGTTGTGGGATTTCTTTACAAAACACGTTTTTTCCTTAAACACTGCTCTATTAATTTTATTGTTCATCTGCATGCTTTTTCAAGATATTGTCTCATGAATGTTTTTACAGCATTGCTAGGCCTTTTGAAGGATTCCCTTAGGACGGGTCCTCATCAACCACATCCTTTACGGCCCGTCTACACTACAGGCGTCAAAAAATGCTTTCAACGCTTCGCCCATTCATTTGAATGGGGTGACGTAGGATATTTTCAAACTTCGCCGAACTGCATTGTGGGTAGCATGGCAAGGCGTTGCAAGCATCGCGAGCGTCTATCGGCGTCAAAAGTTGAACTATGTTCAACTTTTGAGGCTCGATGCTTGCTCGAAGCTGGCGTCAGCCAATCAAATCCCGTTTTTGCAATTCCCGCCAGTACAAGCGCTAGCCAATCAAACCGCGTGCAAGCTGGGAGAGCCAGACCGCAGTTCATTTCCTCATATTCCAAACGAGAAATTACGGTAGCAAATCACCCGGTTCTTTCCGACCAGAACTATTTACCGGGATACAAACCGGAGGAACCAGCACGGAGGGAGGTGGCAGAGACAGTGGGTGAAACTGGTAGGTTTTCGCCTGTTTGGGGATTTTATATCCAGTTTACTTCGTTTTAACATTGCTATTGCTTTGTATGTCGGGGGCGGGAGATTCATGTGATTGGTTGTTGGTCGCGTTGCTCACAAAAAATCGCCAAGCTTCAGACACGTCCAGCTTCAAGATTTTTTGATGCCTGTAGTGTAGACGGGCCGTTAGGGTTCCCCGTAAGGTTAGGAGATCTCTAGGTCCCGCTGCTCTGTCTCCTCTTGCTTTTTTAAATTGATTTTACTTATTTTTAACAGGGCTTTTAGAAACATTTTATGTATTTCCCTTGGAGTTTTTAGAAAAACATTATCCCAGAGAGCCAGTGCCCGTGCCAGTGCCAGTGCCCTATGCAGCGCTCCTCCGGAGCACTGCCCTTTCCCCTAACCTAACCCTAGCCTTTGCTACCATAGAACCTTGAAGGACAAGCTATTGTAATCAGGTTATCAGAATCGCAGTTCGATATCGGCCGATACTCACTCTCTGCCGATCGATCGGTGCTCTCTAAAAATGCCGATCGCATGACGTAAAATGATGACGTAAAATACACGACACTTTTCTCGGTGCGCGGCAAAACAAGCTCGCCAAAATGGCTTCACCAGTCTGGCAGTTTTTTATGGTGTCCGAAAATGACAATAAAATAGCAGTATGCAACGTGTGTGAAGCAGAAATCCTGCAGCTCCGCCCGCTGTGACGGACCGGTGAGCAGAGCAAAACACACACTAAGAGTTAGACCTAACACGCTTAGCTATTTTATCTACCTCTGGAACAAGATAAACTAGTTATAAATATATTTATTCTTCACTGTCCACTCATTACTGGATCAGTGAGCTGCATGAGACGATACTGACAGGCTGGCGGGAGAGAGAGAGGGGGAGAGAGGAAAAGAGAGCGCTTCTGCTAATTTCTCCCGTGTTATTATCCAAAGTTAATGTAAACTTGAATAATGTACTTCATTTGAATGTAATAATTCTGTTGGTTGTTGTTTGTGGAAGCTCCAGTGAATGAGCCCCATTAACTGAGTTTTAAACATAACTTTAAATGGAAGATCCCCATAGGCCCCGCCCACTCGATCGGATCGGCGATCGGTAGTGGCCGATACTGATTCCGGCGATCGGCCCCAAAATTGGCGATCAGAGCATCCCTAATGACAATTGCTGCCTACAATTAGACTCTTGTTTACTGTTATCACAAAAATTGTTCATAAAAACGCCTAGCCCATTGTGTTCTTCACAGACCCAGAGTCAACATGGTGTGATGTGGTGGGTAATGGTTTCTGAAATGGCAAATTCCATGGAAATAATGTTTTCATTGTTAGAACTTCATATTGTTTTTAAGAAAATTAATATCTCTGGTTCTGCTGCACCAGTTTTGTTCAATTATTTTTGTATTAAAGCAACAAGGTTACGAAGGAGTGCAATGCCAAATACTGAAACAAAATATATATTTAGTCCAAAATTCCTTACTTCTAACATTCTAACATCACAACACAGTACCAGAGACATAGACACAGCAAATAAATCACCGCAGAGATTGACGGACACTTTTTCAATCAAAGTTATAACAATGGACAATAATACCGAAATGTTATTCTTTATCTGACTATAAGTTTGAGGGTTTGTAGAGCTAATTGTTGGAACTGGATATATTGCATAAGGAATTCTAACCTGTTGCATACCCTCCCTTTCTCCTTTTACTTAGCTTGGGCATGACTGGAAAAAATCAAGCACTAGTATCATGATCTTTTTATTTGTGTCTGTTCATATACAACACAGCAGCAAAGGTTGGACAATGTCCTTAATTTCGGTCCAAATATATGACTGAAGCCAGAGCTCGACCCTGTGTTCCCTGTAGGTACAAAGCATAGGGAGGGACAGACGCTTAAGTGTGTGTGTGTGTGTGTGTGTGTGTGTGTGTGTGTGTGTGTGTGTGTGTGTGTGTGTGTGTGTGTGTGTGTGTGTGTGTGTGTGTGTGTGTGTGTGTGTGTGTGTGTGTGTGTGTGTGTGTGTGTTTCTAGCCCCATCGAGGATCCCAGAGACCCCACCCTTTGACTAAAATGCCACAATTAGTGCAAGTGCAGCCTGGATCATATCACACAGTGCCTTTGTAATTGTTTTAGAGTCAAACAACCTCAGTTCGTAAAGAGCTTCATCAGGAGGGGCTCGTACAGAGAGGCTTTAGGTATTTCTCAGTGGTCTAGTTGGATTCCTTGACCCTGCGCATTACTGTATGTCTCCATTCATTACACCAGGAGATAAATACCACCACTCTAATTGTACAACAGAGATACAAAATTGAGAATTCCTTTGCTATTTTGTAATATCTTCTCCCACAGAGGGGGATCATTGCAGAGCTCCGAAAACCAGAGCGCTGGCTGGATTATGTCCGACAGCCCATAAGATCTCATGGCTATACCATCAAGACCTCTATACATCTGTCCTGTCCCGTCACCAAACCCCCCGCCCCCCAAACCTTATTATACGCTCCTCATTGACCCAAGAGGATCAGGGATTTGCTCTTAATCACATGTCCACTCTGTATAAACTCCCTGTCTTATTAAAGCACCTCATAGCTGTATTTAGGGGCTATAAATCATATTTTGTAATATAGGCCGATGGGGGGACCATTGGCGAGGAGTGCTGTGGTGTGTGTGTCTTGATATGAGGCCGTCTCATTTTCACCCCAGGGGACCCCGGGGAAGACTGAGACACACGCACACACACTCTCAAAGAAGTATGTGTCATTAAGGGCTGAAAGAAGCCAATCCTCTGATCAAAGAGCTGCTGCCACTGGGAGTGTAGTTTGTTTTACTGTATTAGCTTTTGTAAGGTAGACATTTCAGACATTATGATATAGCTGGTGTGTGTGTGTGTGTGTGTGTGTGTGTGTGTGTGTGTGTGTGTGTGTGTCTGCACTGTCATGTATGCTGTTGTCATGTGAAAATATCAAATGTTAGTTTCTTGAGATTTTAAGTTTGACAACTTAAAGTATTACATAGTTCCCTATCAGGTTAGAGAAAGTGAATGACCTGATATCTTCCTACTCAGAAAAAAACAAAACAAAATTCCCTTCAACAGCATCCGTTAACATTTCAATAACTTACTGTATACCCTTTCGAGGCAAAAGTTTAAATCATCGTATCATTGTCAAACCACGTCAAACATTCCAAGCATAGAGTTTTAGGTGGATGGTTTGACATACTACAAGTGTTTGTCCAACCATTCAATCTATGCTCGTGGCACGGTAGCCTGCCTTTGTCAGTTTAAATTGAAGAAGTGAATTAGTCTAAAACCTTTTAGATCAATTGCCATTTCCAAGGGGCATTATCAACATGTGACATAGCGCTGAGCGGCCAGTGACCAGGTCAACCGACTGAATATTGCTAATCACGAAGAGCATTGAGTGATGAGCTAGGATATCAGACATTTGTATATTGAACATTTGTCAAAAAAAAAATGAGCTCACAGATTTGTCTTTTCCAAGAAAATGTCAATTTAGTTAAGTTACAGGCAACTTTAAAAAGTTAATCTGACAGGATTCACAATGCTGTAGCTAGAGTCCTCCTCACTAAGACCAGAAGGGTGGTTCACATCAATCCAGTTTTAAGATCTCTACAGTGGTTTCCTGTTTGTCAAAGAGCTTTTAAAACACAGTTGTTCAAAGCACCAAATTGTTCGGGGCCTTTTTTGACATGTTGCTCTGTACCAACCATCCAAGATGATCTGGGGCAGATCCCCTCATTGCCTTAAGATTAAACCTAAACATATAGAGATGCAGCGTTCAGTTTCTAAAAATCACAATTTGTTTCTAGATATGTGCTTTATGTTCTACAACTTTCAGTTTTTGAAAAAAGATATCAAGGTTTACAACTTTTCTTTTGCCACTGTAAGTTAATCGTCAGACTATTTATTTATATATTGCAATGATTTGATTTTACTCTTTTTAATACTCTTCTATGTGTCTTTTACATTTTATTTTAATGTTGCCTTGTCTTTCTTTTATATTTTTTCTTAATGCCCTTTGGTCTTATATAAAACATTTGCATTGCCTGTAAGGTGAAACTGGCCTTAAAGCATATTGGAGATGATGCATGATGGAATTGTCCATTTCTGCTATTTGTTTAATTCCCATTCTATGCTATATAAATTATATGCTCTCCCAGCGCTGTTCTCTTATTATTTTTAAAGTAAGCAATTTATACAAAAATATTACCATTACACATGGTATATTTCTGCGAAAAAGCAGCATGCACTTGTTGTGAACCTCTTATGGATTATGGCAGGTAAGGAGCAGAGAGAGTCCCCAGGCTGTGTGAGGAGGGAGGGGAGGTTTTGAGGGATGGAGACTGCTGTAAATGTGGGATAGTTGACGTATGGTTAGCCTACTTTTCAATGTTATTACTCAGAGGGACGGTTCCCTTCCCACTGTGGTGATCCAGCCTCCTCTCTGTTTGCTTAGCCGAGTGGTTCCATATGGAAGAACACATCAGTGCAGCATCTGGCACTGCGGAGAGGGAGAGGAGACAAACAGGTCTGAAGCGGGACACGTGTGATCACAGCAACTACCCACTACTGTATACAAGTCCTCATGTCAGCTGTAAGACCTATAACTGCTCTGTGTCAGGGTGATGCTTCACTTACATTTTTTGAAGACTCTTTAGACTCAAACAAAAATGAAATACGAAAGGTTGTTCAAGGTCTGCCGAATGCAATTGCCTGGCATCATTTGGGAAAGGCTCTGCAGGTTTTAAGTGCACTTATTAACACTTCCTTACACATGGAATGTTCCCTGAAGTAAGGAAATGCGGTTTTATGAACCTCCTTATAACACACACACACACACACACACACACACACACACACACACACACACACACAACCACACACAACACACACACACACACACACACACACACACACACACACACACACACACACACACACACACACACACACACACACACACACACACACACACACACACACACACACACACACACACACACACTTTAACAATTATCAGGCTACTGTAAGTCCACGCTGCATAAAGACCCATCCTGCATTGCAGTGCTTAAAATGTGTAGATTCCCGAAGGAAGGAACATGTTGAGCATGACATAAACAACAGCCTCGGGCAAAGATCTGGCTTTTCTTATGGAGGGGTGTGAATGGAAAGTAGTTACTCATTGAAACGGGTGTTGTTGGATGAAATCAAGGTGAGAACTGCCTCTCTTTGTTAGTTTGTATGTTTCTCCGTCACATGGGATCTCTCACATGCTGCATCTCACATTTCAACAAACCTCATGATGTATTTTATTCAGGGTTAACAAAGAAGCCCTGTCTGTTACAGATTGGCTCAGTAGGGACACCACGGTTACGTTAACCATTAGCTTGTTTTAGTTAGCATATTTGTGAATGCTAGTGATCTGATACTATATGGTTCTGACCTGGACATAAACACATTAGTATCAATATGTGGACACTGTTTTTGACAATTTTTCAGGCAAGCTTTTCAGTGTACAAGAAAAACACATTACTCAAGTAACCCCAATATAGTACATAAGATTTAAAAGTATTGCCTTTAAAATTGTTAAATTTAAATATGTGCTAAGATTTCGATATGTGAAATTGAATTTACATTCCATCATTTTCTCCATATGTTTAGATACAGTTCCTTAATGTTTGAATTTTTGTCTAGAACAGTACGTTTGTATGTTTGCTTTCGCGTGGCTTTGAGCTGTCATCATGTACATATCTAATGTGTTTGTGCAGCCCAACACAGCGAGGAGGATTATTACCAACAGTAGAACGCTCATCCTTCAACATTCAAACATTCCTCGTCCCATGGAGAGACGGCTTTGGGTGTTGGAGAGGAAGTTAAACAATGACTCACTTCACTGACAGACAAGAGGAAATCAATATCACATGTCATAGAAAAGTCTTCGTAAAGAAGCGTTCACCTGGATGCTTTCTCCCTGAACACTTGTGAGACAAAAAACTGCCTCCGATAACATTCACGTGGATTACATTGTAGCATGCAGTACGGGTGTAACGGTTCACAGAATTCACGGTTCGGTGTGTACCTCGGTTTGGGGGTCACGGTTCGGTACAACAAGAAAAAGCAAAAAAAAGTCCCAAATGCATAATTCCAGGTTTGTTTTTATTTATTTTGAACAGTAGTGCAAGTTTCAGTTTAAAAATAAGGAACTCTAACATTTTGAATAATTAAATTTATTACACAGTTAAAAACAAACCACAAACAGTACCACACACACTCAGATGGCCGTATTATCTATAATGACTGATGTCAAACAAAAAGGTTCAATAAGCTGTAAAACTAAAAAGAATGTCTAGAAAATATTACAAAATAAATAATAAGATAGTGTTTCAATCACTTTCAATCACAATCAATAAAAGCCGGGGTCCTCTACTATTGCATAAGGGTGCAGCATAGCCGTTGAAATATACTGTATATGCCAATAGCTTCCGTTATTTAGTGGGAGTGCTGACACAGCGGATTATTTTGCGCCTCTTCTTCTCCCACATTGAACATCGCAGAAACTCCATTCGAACATCAAAATGTTCAGCTCCGTAGGGAATGGATGGCTATTACTTTTATCAATCATCATTTTCATAATTCCAGAGATACATCTCATAATTCATCACATTTTTAACATGGAAGTCAATGGAGAAACTCTTCAGACTTCAACAATCTTCATACAACTTCAACTGCTAACTGCTAACTGCTCCTTCTTCAACTGCTAACTGCTCCTTCTTACTTTCATTCAGAAACTTCATTCCAACTTTAAAATGTTACACATCTTTCTGACATTATTCGTTTAACACAACTTTTAAATCTGATTCTCACTTTTAGAGATATTAAACATTGTTCAGACCTTGGTAAAGAGGCCTTCTTCAGATTGAGTGCGTGATGTCACAGCTAGAGGAGGACAGATTTAATTTTGCCTTCATATTTTCTTTTAAACCTGCCATAATTCCCAAACTCTACATTCCTGAGACATAATTTGTCATGACAAATGTAGGAAAACATCTCGTAGCTTGAAAGATAAAAAAAAATTAAGCAAAAAAAATTAAACAAAATGCCTCTTGAGGGCATGAAGTGATACAAACGTTCAACATGTCTCAATAGAGAACCGCAGTCCTAAAACCCGGAAGTAAACTCCTTCCGGTTCCTTCGACAAATACGCAATGCAATTTCTCCATAGGATTTTGGAAAATAGCTCGAAATAAGGTCTGTGGTTGACACACATTTAAGAAATGGATCACGTTTTGTTCAGCCGGATAATATCCACATGTCTACCCATCCATCCATCCATCCATCTTCTCCCGCTTATCCGTGGTCGGGTCGCGGGGGTAGCAGTTCCAGCAGAGAGCCCCAAACTTTATTTTCCCTGGCGACATCAACCAGCTCTGACTGGGGGATCCAAAGGCGCTCCCAGGCCAGCGAAGAGATATAATCCCTCCACCTGGTCCTAGGTCTACCCCTTGGTCTCTTCCCAGCTGGACGTGCCTGGAACACCTCCCTAGGGAGGCGCCCAGGTGGCATCCTAACTAGGTGCCCGAACCACCTCAACTGGCTCCTTTCGACGCGAAGGAGGAGCGGCTCAATTCCGAGTCCCTCCCTGATGACCGAACTTCTCACCTTATCCCTAAGGGAGACACCAGCCACCCTACTTTTATAATTTTATAATCATAAATCTAGTCGCCAGAAGCAAAATGCTAATGTTATGCTATAAACTAACTACAGCAGGGTCGTTGCTTCAACGTCACGCCGACTTAAGATCCATATTCAAAACTACAGATTCAAAATTGTACAAGTTTAAGCTTTTGTTTTAACAGTTTGCAAGAGCGCAGGTACTTGCTTTCAAGCAGACCAGGGCAAACAAACTTAGCAGGAGTGTTTACGTGTTCGGTGTAATGACGTAAAACGGCCTCGACAACTTCTGTAGTCCTATTCAGCCACTTGTTAACCAACCATCGTTTTTCAGACACGTAAACTCGTAAATTAAAAAATCACCAGTGGGGTCACTGCTGATGTATTTAATGTCGTAGAACAAAACGTGATCTGTCTCTTCAATTTGTGTCAAACCCAGACCTTATTCCGAGCTACTTTCCAAAATCCTATGGAGAAATTGCATTGCTTTTTGTTGAAGGAACCGGAAGTGGTAAAAATGCTAACTTACTTCCAGGTTTTAGGATGCGTCACTGCGGTTCTCTATTAAACCCCATTGTAAATTCAGCCTCACCTTTCCCCACCACAGCAGCCGCACACCTTTAGTTAATCTGCTAAAAAGGCCACATTATTAACCCGAAAGTACACAAAAAGTACACTTCAGATGCTCAAGTTCCTTGACATGCTTCATGCTTTGAAATTTCACCGATATCTGTTACGGTTCTTCAACAAAACGTTCACATGTAAGAGGTTCATCTCTCATTCAGAACAATGAAAATGCTCTCCTCTCACTGATCACCATGGAAACCTTTGATCTCTGCACACCTCGTTTGCTCAACACCTGTGTCATGGAACACGATGATGTCATAACTCCAAATGACATGCTCAGAGCAGCAGACTTCAGATAATGGTTAATGGTCCTGCCCTCAACAGCTATACGTCAATTATGGGGTGTCATCATATATCCCTCGCCATAAAACACGATGTTGTCGTAACGCCTATGAAAAGGGTCAAAACAGCACCACACTTCAGATAATGGTTAACGGTCCAGCCCTCAACAGCTCTACGTCAATGATGGGGTTTCATCATATGCCGTTTCCATGGAAACCCTCGCCATAAAAGACGATGTCGCTATAACTCCTATGAAAATGTTCAAAAAGTGCTCAAACCTCACATGTGTGCTAACAGTCCAGCTGTTAAGACATCTACGGGACAGTTTTGAGATTTCTTCAAATGGCCATGGCAACAGCTTTTCCTCATAACGTCAGTGAAAATCCTCCAAATGGCCCAAAACTTCACAGGTTAGGTAACGATGCAGCCATCAACGCATCTAAGCGTATTACGGGATGTCATCAAATGCCGTTGGCATGGCGACAGATCATTCACCATCAAGTTAGTTCAAAAGTTTGCAGTTCAAATATTCTGCTGCTTTTCCAAGCCTTTTTATTTTCTTTTCTTCTTTCATCACACATTCACACATTGTTCATGTATCATTTCAATCTAAATTCTTCGCTTTCTTCTCACACATTTCAGCATAGCAGTTTACCGTCGAACAACGCCGGTGTTGCAGTATAACGTGAGTCATGACAACTGGCGACATTCTATTATTTTCGTCATAGGAATCCGGGGCGTGTACATTGAGGACCCATTGTTGACTTACCATGTCGATCGCCTCGTTTGTCGTTTACGTTCATCTTTTGCTATATCTGCCTTCCTAAGATCACTTTGATGCACATTCAGTACTCGTACGTGAGGTTGTGGGTGAGAGGTGGATATCGTGACGCTTACAGGGAGGTATCGAACATTACAAAGTAGGTGACTGTGTGGATGCCTGTTCAAAATATTGCAAACTTGAATAAATCATTTAAATTATATATTTGTGTCCGACTTTCATTTGTACATCGTTATTAATGTGATCTATAGTAGCTTTGATAGCTGCCCATACCTTCAGACAGCCTAAAAGTAAAACACAAGTCGTTTATTCACAGCCCGAACGCTCATCGACATGACTGGATCACTCATGACAAGTTGTGATCAGCTCCGATTAAATTGTGATATAAATGCTGTAGCTATTCTCCAGGGAGCCCGTTTTTTTAATGAAATACCTGTATCCCTCTCATCACAACAAGACTCTACACTGTGCAGGAAAAACAATTACATACATGAAAATAACCTTGATGCATGGGAATGAAACACACAAACTATCTTCCGTGGCTATACTGATGTCACAGTAACGGTCAACCACAGAAACGTAAGTCCAGCGGGGCACAAGTTGAATACATATATAACATTTGTACATCGTTCTTAATGTGATGTATAGTAGCTTTGATAGCTGTCCATACCTTCAGACAGCCTAAAAGTAAAACACAAGTTGTTTATTCACAGCCCGAAAGCAGCATCGAGATGACTGGATCATCTGCAGTGTTGGGCAAGTTACTTCCAAAATGTAATACAGTACATTACTTATTACTGTCTTTTTTAAGTAATAGGCTACGTTACATTACAATATTACTCTCTCTGAAATGTAATGATCTACACTACTTTTATATTAGCCTACTTTTGATCACAAATACATGGATCCTGAGATTGAAGCTCAAGCCGGTGACCAGTGAGATTGTTCTAACAATTTCCAATAAATGTTATTCTGAAACATAACTATCACTGTTGTCTTTCCTTCTATAAATGAAGCCAAAAATATGTCAAGCTGGCGCTTAGCCCTCCAAAAAGTGCATGGTTGCAACTTAGACAGTTAAACATTTTATATCAGTGGGTCCTCATGGTGCAACACGGAAGGCAGACAGAATTGCTTAGACACAGGTGTCACATGAACTTTAAATGTTCTGGAAAGTTCCTTATACAGCTTTAGCCTTTTTTATCTCATGAAGTCCCTAAGTGACACACACTGAACAGCCTGGTGGGTTATGGTCCTTGTCATTTGCTTTTGTGTTCCCATAACAACATGTCGAAGATGTCCATGTGCCAGGCTAACACATGTGACAGAACTAGCTACATTTGGATAGGTTTTTTGTTGCTAAAGTTAACATTCAAGCCATTTAAGAATACAAATGCTTACATGACATGTCATTTGTTAAACATTAAGCTGTCTTCGGCTCTTTTCTGATTCTGATTACATATAAGCTGTTGTAGAAACATTTATATATGAAATTGATATGAAACAAATGCCATAAATATTGCTGTGACACTGATGTCACATCGGGACATTAACCCTAAACATTCACAGTAAACCCGGAGTGACATATATGCACAATTACAAATATGATTATGATCTGCTCAGTTAATTTAGCTGATTCAATTATATTTAGTTAACATATTCTTTATTATTCAATTTAAAGTATGTTCAAACAAATGGAAACCAAAAAATCATCCTCATTCATGAAGTTATAAATAAGAGTTACTTTACCATTAAAGCCCAATGTGACACATATGTCACATTTCAGATATTTGACACTAGGGGGGGTTACTTGTCAGAAATGTGTTCTAGGTCTATTTAGGTCTATTTAGTCTAAATGACGTTCCCCTTAATTTCCCCAAAAGTAGAAATGGGTCCGGGTTTTTATGGGTTAAACGTATAGGCTTAAAGGCATAATAGAACTACTGTATTATATGTATTCAACGTGTGCCCCGCTGGATTTACTTTTCTGTAGTTTACCGTTCTGTGACATATCAGTATAGCCACGGAAGATAGTTTGTGTGTTTCATTCCCATGCATCAAGGTTATTTTCATGTATGTAATTGTTTTTCCTGCACAGTGTAGAGTCTTGTTGTGATGAGAGGGATACAGGTATTTCATTAAAAAAACGTGCTCCCTGGAGAATAGCTACAGCATCTATATCACAATTTAATCGGAGCTGATCACAACTTGTCATGAGTGATCCAGTCATGTCGATGAGCGTTCGGGCTGTGAATAAACGACTTGTGTTTTACTTTTAGGCTGTCTGAAGGTATGGACAGCTATCAAAGCTACTATAGATCACATTAATAACGATGTACAAATGAAAGTCGGACACAAAT
The DNA here is from genome assembly GCF_902827175.1 of Gymnodraco acuticeps. Lineage (NCBI taxonomy): Eukaryota > Metazoa > Chordata > Actinopteri > Perciformes > Bathydraconidae > Gymnodraco > Gymnodraco acuticeps. Next base: position 4,043,344 of record NW_022989810.1, read on the forward strand.
ATATAATTTAAATGATTTATTCAAGTTTGCAATATTTTGAACAGGCATCCACACAGTCACCTACTTTGTAATGTTCGATACCTCCCTGTAAGCGTCACGATATCCACCTCTCACCCACAACCTCACGTACGAGTACTGAATGTGCATCAAAGTGATCTTAGGAAGGCAGATATAGCAAAAGATGAACGTAAACGACAAACGAGGCGATCGACATGGTAAGTCAACAATGGGTCCTCAATGTACACGCCCCCGATTCCTATGACGAAAATAATAGAATGTCGCCAGTTGTCATGACTCACGTTACACTGCAACACCGGCCCACCATCCTCCCGATCCACCACTCGCACTCCATCGTTGTTGTAGTCCACAGGGAACTCGAAATGTTCCCACACAGCTGATTTAAAAGAAGCAGGTGGGTTCTAGCTCCTGTGTTATCTGAACTCGCAATACTAACTTTTCTTCTTCTTGTATTTTGTTCATTTTGTTGTGTTTTCTTCTTCTTCATTTGTTGTTTAAGGGCGGCTGGCAAACAGCTTTTCGGCGCAATACCGCCCCCTGGATTACATAGAGTGTAGTGGATACTGCCCTGAATGACAGACCTTTTTCCCACTCGTAAAAAAAAGGCGTATTTGTCGTGTGACTGCATGCACCGAACCGTGACGTCCGAACCGTGACGGTACGGGACGAATACGGATACCGTTACACCCCTAGCATGCAGTTATTGTTAGCTATTAACCAGGGACCTCCTTTGGTCCTCTTAGCCCCCTCTTGGTTCCCCTTTCCTCGCCTCATGTGGGCCACCGCTGCTCACCACCTCTTTTTCAGGGAGGAAGGTGTAGATAGGGAGGTTTTTTTTGGGAGGGGGGGGTGTAGATGTTGTTAACCCTTGTTTCACACCAGCTGCTCAATACGGAAGGTCACAGTTCAGCCTGTTGCAAACTTAATATACCTCAGGTGTTCTTCATTTCTGCAGCGCTCGGCCCCTTTAACTTGGACATACACTGGCTGTACTATGACCGTGTTTCTGTAACAGCGTTTTGTTACAGCGGGGAGGCAGAACATCCACGGGGTCACTCAAAACATGGGATTATTGTTGCAAGAAATTCTGCTGTGTTCGTCAAAACCCATATCATGTACTTAATAACTCTAACATCGCATGGTTCAAACATAAAATAAGTTGTTTCTAAAATAACACACAGTAAATCCGTCACAGTTGTTGAGATATCCTTCATTTGGCTGTGATTGCACTTCCTTACTGTAATGTTTTTTTTAAAAGCGTAAATGTCTCATCGCCGCCACCGACCGTGCACAGTGGATGGTAAATAAGCTTTCAACTGCAGGATCAAATTGTCAATCAAATGCTCCTTTTAACATTGCCTACATGTTTCTGATGAGAAAAAGGCAGAAACTTCTTTGCAAAAATGTCCGTCTAGAAAAAGAAAAAGTTTCTGCTTTTTTAATGTTAAACCACTGTGGTTAAAGAAACATAAACACCTTCCCGATGGTTGTTATGGCAGTGGTGACGGAGCAGGAGGGGCTCGGCTGTACGAGCATTGACCCTGGAGATACGGCCACCATTATCTCACCTCTAATTGTTGATTGATCTAAGTGGCCCTGGACTGGCGGGTTCTACAAGCTTTTTTTCCCATGCAGATTAAACCGTACTGCTGAGTTGTTTCAAACTACATGCTGCTGGAGGGTCAGAGGGCAACTGCATACTAGTGGCTAATGGTAGCAAATAATGTCAATCATGCCAAATGAGCCACCGGTGAGACTGGCTGCTGCTTCTGACTGGAATTTGAAGAATGAGACCTGGGTGACGGGTGTTCTCTGGGACAAGATCTTTGATATCTCTCCTTGGCTCTGTTTTTCTTAAGAAATAAACCCATCTTCGAATTTTCTGACGAGCTTAACCCATCTTTCTCTCTGTTTTCTTTATAAAACAGACAAGATGGAGTGAGTCATGGCGTCAGACTGTCTTTCATTAATGGCTTTAGACTGGAGTGAGTAGATGATGAATGGTACGTCATGTAATGGCTGTGGTTCACACACAAAGGTTTTATTCTCACCTGTGATGTGCTGTTTGTCCCCTCAGAGAACGGAATTGTATTGTCTTATACAGCTCATCCTGACACTTCAGCTGGGGAAGATAATTTGTTCAACCTTGTCTCTGACATCGTACGTTCCCAAATAACTAGCATTAAAAAAACATGTTCTCCTGGATCACAGTTTCAGTTTTAACGAAATGCTAATGTTAAGTAAAAATATTTTAAAAAAATCAAAATGACCTGGTTGTTATGTTAAGGCAACACAACTATTTGGTGAAGTTTAAAAAAAGTTCTACGTTTTTTCTTTATCACTTTTCTTTTTCTGTATCTTGCTGCCCACTAGTATTAACCTGTTTGCGTTTGTTGACAGAAGTAATCCTGTTAAAAACAGGTAAAAGGTTTAACCATAAATCGCAATTGGATTAATTAAGGTGCGAAATAGATGAGGCTGTTGCTGGTTAATTAATATCTGGAGTCTGTTAACGCTGTTAAACCAACAAAAAATACAGTTTAATAATTTGCAACAGGCTTAGCAAATATCCATTTTGGTTTGATCACAGCTGATCAAAAAATGCTATTTTCAGCCTCTCAAATACAGAGATTCTCAATATTTTGTTAAATATACGTTTAATATGGCTTAATGATGATGGCAAGGATGATCATGTTTGTTTCACTTTCATACTTGATTATTACTTAATAGTGTATTAATGCACTTTTGATCGTTTGTGTGTGGATCAGAGGAAGAATAGCCAATGCTCATGTTGATACAAATAAGGATCCTATTATAAAAGTGAAAGAACAAAAATTAGAAGGAGTATCTTTTGGGTTATCGACTAAGAAAACAATTATCAGTTTCAGACCTTTCTGTATTCATGACTTTTATTTTTGACTTACTGGGCTTCAGTAAGGGCTTCATAAATCTTTATAAAAGGAGATTATCCTGTTTTCCTTCAGACCCCTCTCACCTACCCTTAGTAGCCCCTCATGTACCTTCTCCACCACCTCATCTTTCTTGCACATGTAGCTCCCTTCTCCCTCTGTTCACCTCACACACACCCCCCCCTTCCTGCTGAAGGCCCAGGCCCGGCCCGGCCTGCTTCCTGATTGGTCCGGGTGGAGGGTGATGTAGAGCCGGGCCAACTGGGACTGATGGCTCATGAGCTGTAATCCACACAGAGATGTCAAGGAGCACATCACACATTCCCACAGTTCAGCAGCGCTCACCCGGGGTCCCTGCCACTGCTACAACACCCCCCCACCCCACCTCCTCAAGCCCCTCCATGATCTCTCCCCTTGACTCCCTGAGGCCGCGTGACTACAGGGGGGGAAACAGCACCGAGGGTGAGGGGGGGCTGCGGAGGTTTGTAGATTTACATCTGTCCCTCAAGAGAGATCAGTAACCTTTTATGTGGAAACTGTCAGAGCTCTGTGACCTCATATTTCAACATCAATATGTCCCGGTGCCATTTTGTCACATTGCAAAAAAAGACTTGAACATCCAGTGGAACTCCTGACAGGGGACGTGTGTCTGTAGGTGTGTGTGTGTCAGGGGGGAGTGTGTGTGTTAAGGAGGTGGTAAGTAAAAGAAGCTGAAGGCAGGGATGTGGTCTTTCAGAAGGAAAGCTCAGTAAAAATTCCTCGGGGGAAAACACACATGCCCACTCTGTGTTTTAGCGGTTTTATGGGCCGACTTTAGCGCCGTGCTGCATGAGGGAGATTGATGAACCTCTCAGAAGGACAATGTGCTGCATGACCGTCTGTGTCAAGCAGGCTGGCTGGTGCGCTCCAGCTGCAACAGTGTGTGTGTGTGTGTGTGTGTGTGTGTGTGTGTGTGTGTGTGTGTGTGTGTGTGTGTGTGTGTGTGTGTGTGTGTGTGTGTGTGTGTGTCACACATAATACAGTAGATTCACAAATGTTCCAAATGGGTTCTTTTGTCCTTACATTTGCTTACTTTTTCATTTATATGAATCACAGTACAAAGCTACACTTCTTTCATCATGTTGTGAATAATCCAGGAGCAGTGCTGAAAGAAGTAAGAACTTTTACTGAAGTAAAAATAGTAATACCACAAGTTCATATCTTTCAGTACGTATAGAAACATTGGAACTTTTACTGAAAGCAGCTTTAACTAAAACATTTAGCATTTGGTAATGCACAAAAGTTCAAAAAAGTTGTAAGGTTTGATTTTTATATCCTGGCTGTACTTTATAATAAAGGCAAAATCGGCCAAAATATAATCTTTGAAAAAAACAAACAAGATTTACACACAACTACTATTTATTTGGTGTTACGCTTCTGGCCGTCTGATAGTACTATGTTAACTTTTTATTTTAGATTTATTGTACACTTTTAACCTTGTTTTGGTCTCTAACGACTTCCAGGGGAAGTATCTGTCCCTTTGGCTGCTACTTTTGGTACTTAGTATATTATTTTTAAGCTAATATTTTCATTCTCAAGTAACATTTAAATGCAGGACTTTTAATATAACAACGTCTTTTTACACTGGGGGTGTTCCTACTTTTCCTACTCAAGTCAAACATAAGTAGGCTACTTCTTCTACCACAACTTCATACCTACAACTCGTCATCTTGCAGAACGACTCTCGTATTAAATGGCTAAAACCTATGAAAATGTGTCTTACATGTATCCAAGATGATCTCATGTTTTGTTTTACAATCAACCAACTTCAGTCATCAAATAAACGTAGGCTAGTGGATAGAAAGAACAACACTTTCTTCCAAAATGTAGTGCAGTACAAGTGTGATGTAGCCTTAAATATAAGCAGAAGTGGTGAAATTGCAGTGCCTTAAAGTTGTGCTGATGTACAGTGCTTGTCTAAATGTGTTTCCACCCACCGCTGCAGAGCTTCGTGTGCCCTCGTCCTCCCCGAAGTTCACCCTCGCCTTTTAACTCTCTCAAAGTATCCCTCTTTGTTCTAAATGACAGACAAGAACTATATCACGGTAAATCGCAATGACACTCAAAAGCAAGTATTTTTACAACCTACAAGCATCAGTGACCACATCTAAAAGATTGCTTAATTCCGCTGTTGACCTGATTAGGAGCCGGTGGATGTGTCTGTGAGAGGAAGCCAAGCCTTTTATCAACTCAGCGAGGTGCCGGGGAGCGAGGGTAATGAGCTTTAAGCTGCACTGCCTCTGCTGGCCTTTGCTTCGCCACCTTTCAAGTCCAAGCTTATTTTGAAGAGGACGTTTAGAGCTATAAACCCTCACAGTACATGTTGGGTTCCCTCTGCCAAGCGACTCTGAGGGAGAACTTTTTGGATTTCTTTCCCTCTTGTTCTGTTTTAAGAAGGAAATATTTTTGTTGTTTTTCCTGAATCCCGTCAGAGCCAGCATTAGAAACGGAGGCATAAAACTGTGGGTTGAAACAGATCGCAGGACTTTTATTTAACACTGAGTTCTACCATCCTTCATTCTGTCCACATGGGTGTCATAAGAACAAGTAATGTGTGGGCAGCGTGTTTATCCATGTGTTTCATGCATGTGGGGAGTTTCGTGACGTGTGTATGACAGGACTCGCTGAAATCATAAACAGAGCCCCGGCTCGCTCCTTTGCTTGCCAAACGCCTTGCAAGGAGCCAACAAAACAATTGGGTTCAGTTGAATTTGTCACTACAAATTGACCCTAGAAACAATTAAGTCATAGGGACCATTAACTATGTATTACCATCATAAAACATGTTCCTGCGCTCGGAAAAGAAAAGGGGGTAAAACTGTGGTCACAGGAAATGAGGTAATAAGGACTGCACAGCTAGTCAACCTGTCTTGCCGCTGCACTGGCTCGCTGACCTGAGGGGAGCCATATGAACTTTTTTTTTTCTTTCCAAGCGGGGAAAGGGAAGGGTGGTTTGGAGGGGTGAAGGGGTGGTGGGTCAGTGCGGGTGGGGGCGAGCAGGGGGATTTGAGCAAAGCACGCTCTCTAATCTTGCACTCAGCCAAGCGATCTCATGATGCAGGAGGCTTAGCCACTGCAGTGAAAGCAATCTAATGGCCAATGAGTAATCAACACTATTGCCTGTCTCGACTAATATCCCTACGGCCTAGTCCGCTGAAGCAGGGAAAGTTCTCCAATCTGGGCTCCGCTTCACAGAAGGAAGGGGGCGAGGGGAAAAAAAGACTGCGAGACAAAATAGAGATATGCATTTGATTTACTTTTGGATGCGGGGAAGACTTCCTCTCCTGACATCAGGAGTAGGGTCATTCCAGAATTGGAGGACAATTTAGACACCAACATTTTTGAAAAATGAACCTTTTATTTTATAATTTTTTTTAATGTATTTAGGAAAAACAGATAATAAACCATCAAAAAAAGTGATTTGCCCAGCTAGGCATCAAATTAATATTTTCCAATGAAGAATTACCCCTGCTACTCTAATTATAGTAACAGGGTTGAAAGTAACAGGGTTGAAAATCAATGCTAATTTGAGCTTTAACCTCAGGAATTATTGCTAGATGTAGCATGTAATGCTACTTTCAAGGCAAGGACAAACTTGGATATCTAATGCAAGAAAGATAACTTTTAAATGAATATGCTTTATTCTGATAATATCAGTAACAGGGTTGAGTGGGTCAGAGTGCCACACTCTTTTAAGACTGAAAAGATTGTAAAAAATATGAAAAATAAAAGAGAGGACTTAGTTGTGGTCTACCCATGGCACTAGCACATGGCTTGCTGATGTCACTTCCACTGTGTCATCTGACTTACAGTTTTTTCAATTCCTGTGCCAATCTAAAAAGGTTTGGGTAACAGGGTTGAACGCATGTTGAGGGACACACCTTCTGTGCAAAATTACTGTTATCTAAAATATGTTTATGATTTAATAAATTGATTTACCATTACAAGAGACATATATCAATAGAATAACACCAAAAAAAGTAAATAAAATCCCTATTTTAAATGTTATATTTGACATGCAAGTTGGTCAACAAGAAGCGGGGACAAGAGAAAAATGCCATTTTAGGGGATGTTCAAGAGCTATTTGATAATTTAAATAATATTTTGAAACCACTTTTTCTACAACTTTATATACATTTTGTCTCAAGACAAGTATGTTTAACACAACAAGTGCATGTTTTAGCATTTTGGGCATGGATTATTAGATTTTTTATATGGGGGACATGAAATGTCCTCCAATTCTGGAATGACCCAGTAACATTTGTTTTGAGGAATTCAAAAGCTGTCACATGGTTGATTTATTCCCATTTATTTTGCATGCTCAAAGCCCCTTTCCCAGCATGCTTAAGAATTTCAGCATAACCTGTATGACTATAATCAAGGGATCAACTGGAGGATAACAGAGAACATAATTCTTAAGGTCTCCTCGGGCAAAAAAGCAAAACATGTCTGTGAAAAAAAAGTCATTGTTTTTGGATTTCGCGTTCTGATTTTTCAGCTGTCGTGGCATTTTGTGCCATGCGTGGCACGAGGGACTCCGATGTAATGAAAGAGAAAAGGGCTTGTTTGACTTTGATTAGATTTATGGAATGCATTAAACAGGTTTTAGCTGGAGGGGTTAGGTGGCTGGCAGCTGTGTAAGAACTCGTCGTCCCCCCAGTTGTTATTTAACAAGCCCCGCCCATTTTATAGTGATGGTTGGATCCACCTGCCAGGTCACACACTCAGAACAGAGAAGGTGGAGGGGAGGATCGGGGAGGGTACCTATTCCAATTCCTGGGGTATGACCTTGTCCTTGCTTCTTTTTTAGGAACCTCCTGTATTTTATGGCTCTCAGAATCACTTGTACAGTTTTAGTCTCGCTCCAAAGGAAACTTCAGCGGAGGAAACCTCAATCTCAAATGCTTTGGCTCCATTTTAACGCTCTAAACGGATGAAATGTGCAATTAAAAACATTTTGTCAAACGGTATCTCAACCAAATCCAAAAAAGATTATGTTCTGCAACACTGTTTTATTTTCTACTTAAATTAGCAGGTCAACAGTGATGGCTATAAACAACTGAAACATGAGCAGAAATCCCAGAGCACCATTTCATCCCTCAAATCCATTGACCGGGGAATTAGTTGAGTTTATTGTACGATCCATTTATACTAATAGACAGGAACATGTTCCCATGCCAGCATAGCAGCGGCTTTCATAATTGGTTCAGTTTGTGCTCTCCCCTCTAAATTCATCTCTCATCGTTACTTTCATTAAGATTAGTCGCTAAAAGGTTTGACATGGCCATTTATTCAATACTCCCATTGTGACTCCACTGCATAAAGTAATTTCAATGTGACATTATAATCCAAACTGGGAGAATTATGTTACAGTCCAGGGTAAATATGTGGGTTCTGCTCCTTGCTAATAGCTCTATTGTTATTCTTGATGTGTGTTTTATTTAATGTTCACGTCGTAATTGTGCTGAAATTGGCCTTGAGGTTTTGGTCTGGGATGAAGGGGCTCAAAGTGGATCACTCCACCAAAGCCAGTGACAGGATCCATCTCTCAGAGAGAAGAATAGCAGTGAAAGCGGAAGCCAGCTAACCTCTGTCAAAACTGCCATCCATCACTCGGCGTTTTAACCCCGGCCACACTGAAAGACAGCCAATTACTTGGGCCAGTGGATGAAATAAATACGTCCTCACATTAGGGCCCATTACCAGAGCTCTCTCTCCCCCTGGTCTGCAGAGGGACTGAGCGGTGGCTCGGCCCCAGACCATTATGTCTGTCTGAGATCTACCAAACTATCACTCGCTGTTGAGAGGTCTCCATCCACACAGCCGCTATGGAGCACTCTAACGCTGAGCAAATGGACCAAACTGCTCACTCTGACAGAAATATATCACTGCCACAATCAAAGTCAGCCATTTATTTTTTGGCTTTACCGTGGTCTCAATTTTATTCAAACTAATTGTTGTATTCATTCCTCAACTCACCTTTATATACTTGCAAATGTGTGATTCCACTTGTTGATTATGCCTTCTAAACTTTAAGACATGCATCTTGTAATGTGAATTTTGTCTGAATTAGTGTCCAAATTGCTTTGGCACTAAAGCAACACCACACTAATCTGTTTTTTTAGGACCACTGCAGTTACGTGTTAATTAGGTGTCATCTCCTGTGCACAAATCAATTAAACGCCGTTTACTAGCTGTATAAAACACCCAATTATTCTCCATGGAGAGAACACGCTGACAAAAGTGAAGTGTTAAAAAAATTGACCATAACCTTGACGAGTAGGCATGAAATTATGAATATGAGTGATGTTGTGTATTTTTTCTGGACATCTCAAAGACTGGAGACAGGAGGGTATTAGTCTGCATGAGTGACACTGGTACTTAGTATCTACGTGTCACTGAATATCAGTGTTCACATTTCACAAGTTTAGTTCAAACTGATTAAAATGAGACGAGGTCATGTTCATAGTTCAGAAATTAGAATTTTGAAGTTCCCTATGCCAAACATTTTTACGTTCATTTTTAATGTTTATTTAGCTTCAGCTTGAAGAATCGTTTCAAAATTGGCTTATGTTAAGATTTGATTTTTTGGACCTGAAAGGCACAAGTTTTATTAAGATTTTTAGATTTTTTTCCATTAAAATCCTTGCAGATCTTAAATATCCATATTAACTGGTTTTAGCGTTATATGGATTGCCAGTTGCACTCCTGCTGCTGGGTGCGTAAATCCTCGATCGCAGTAAAACTTAGCTCGTGAGCGTTGTTAGCTCACATGTATTAGATGCAAACAGTTCAGTTCACCAATATCAAAAAGTTGTTGCTTCTATTAATGGTCCTGCCATGCAACATGCATGTATGCAGAATATACTTATAAGTCCCAATGACAAAAGGCCATTGCTCTGACAGATATGAAAACTGCATGCTATGTATTACCAGGTTATATATACCCACAGTGTAGATTTACCTGCTATTATGATAGATTAGCATTGGAGTGCAGCTTGCTGCTACCATTAGCTACAATGTCAAGAGAGAAAAGCTTTGACACTTCCCTAGCTGCTTCTACCTTCTCTTCAGAGGGCTTGTGGAGAGGCTCTTCATCAATCCATTAACCACCTATGCTACTTAACTCCTTTTTGGGCCTATGGATCTGTATTTTAGTTGATTCCAGGTGTCCAAAGTTTACAGGCATCCAATTTTTTTTCTCCTGCAGAACAATAAACTCTGAGAGGCTCAAGTAAAGGGGACCGAGTCGGGAGAAGGGGGGGAGCCGAGGAAGAGGGGCTCCGTTTATTAGACAGCAAATAGCCGGCCAGTGGGTTTATGATGTGGAAGGTCATTGTTGGTTAATAAGTGGCCACATGAGTGCAGGCAGGTGCTGTGTTAACACCTCCTCTTAACTCGCCTTTCCAGCAGAGGCCATTCATCAGCCCGGTGTTAATGAAGGCCATATAATTAATAGGTGGATGGCAGAGAGAGCCCCTCCGAGTTAATCAATGCAGGCCTGTTTGAAGAGCGGGGCTAAGATGGGACACTTGGGTTTTCTAAAAATGGGGGTTGGAGAGCTTTTTAAGAGACATGCAGGTCAGTGAGATGGGGAACCAAAACAGGAACCTAACGTAAAGCGCTAAGCAGTTTAAGATAAGGAATTCTAGAGGAAAGAAAGCACCCGCGGTAACGTACACATTTTTTCAATGAAAAAGCGCAGCGGTTCAAATTATTTAACCTTTTTTTCTTCCTTATAGCCCAAACCATTTCTCTGGCTCCATGCTCATTCCTTCACCTGCACCTTATCTCCACAAATGGAGTGTTGACTTTCGGTTCTTCAAAGGAGGAATACTGTCAGGCTGCTGCTAATGGGGATCAGGAGAGGCTACTGTTCTGGGACTTGTCAAACCCTGTCCAGCCTGCCATCCTGCCCCGAAGTGTGGGAGCTATTTAACCTCTCCTCCTCTCTCTTTCTCACATTCTCTCATTTTCTCTCCACCCCCTTCTGTGCATTAGCTTTTTTCTTTTCTCCTCCCTTCTCCCCTTCTTCCCTCTCACGCGTTATGAATTTTTCCTCTCTACTTACTGCATGCCATCATCTGTCATGTGATTACTCAGGCAATGTGAGTTTCATTTAGATAAGTCGCTGCACTGTACGTGATCAGAGGCTCACATTTTTGTGGAATGATGCCACCTCCCTCAGTACTGATCTGATTGGGAAAGCCGGTGGATTATCACCCCCCCCCCCCCCCTCTCCCAACACCACTACCCTACAACCTTTCACTTTAACCACACACACACAAACAGTGATACTTGTGTTAAAAAATACTGGATTTTTTTGGATAACCTAAAGTTTTTCGACTGCTACAGAAGAAGTATAAAAATCTTCTTTTCAGATTGCAGGTGTAATTGTGAGAATTAAATTGTACTTTCTTTTCACAAAACTGTGTCTCAGGCAGGCCCGGGTCTACGGGGGTGCATAAGGGTGCATTGCACCCTCAGTTGAGTCATTATGCACCCTCATTAGAAAAATTAAAAGTGAAAAATATTACATATATAATAACAATAATAATAATAGTAGTAATAATAATAATAATAATAATGAGAAAAAGAATATAGTTGAAATAAAATAAATTGTAATTGTGGTTAAATAACATTGTCTGCTGCATTTATTTGGTCAATTTAAACGGTAAGTAACGTTATTATGTCAGGTGTGCGTGACCTGTGCCCCTGCGCGTTCGTCATCTGTCAATGATGGACATCAGAAAATGGTTAAAACAACCAGCCCTTATCGCCAGCAGTAACACTGCATCTACTGCAGGTAATAACAGTTCAGATCATGGGGACATTACGTTACCCGCGGCCACTGTCGTGGACACTAACGTCCTCCCGCCCGACAATTTTAGATGCAGATTTTGTTAAATTAATATGTTTGCGCTGTGGACCAACACTATAAATTGACGGGGAAGGGGGTAGCAATAAAGATAACACCATTAAACAGTTACACAACATAACAGAAATAATATCGATAGCAGCGTCTCTAGCAACCACCTTGGTAACAATTTCCTGAAGTAATCTTCGTAATAACTAGCAAAGATCATATACATCCACTGCACACATCATCTGAAATAACAACTCATATTTCTTGCATCAAATGACATCAAAACGTATTTTAATGGCCAAACTAACTTTAAAATAGGCATTATCCACCGAGAATAAAACGAAGTTCGGCCATGTTTTTTTTTTCTGCAGGGAGAAATGTGAAGATCACGTGACATAGACGCCAGCCATTGGAAATGAATGGTGAAAAAAAACGTAGGGATCCTACAATTTCAGAGGCGTTTTTGTAGAAATACTACGTCCCAAGTTGTGGACCAACGTTAGTTATTACACGTTTTTTTGTGAGACTGGGTTGGATAATCCATCATTCAATTTGTATGTCAAAACAGAGTTTTTATATTAGCTGCTATAGCTACCAGAGTGTATGACAGCTTCCTGTTTTGGGTATTCTGGCTACGCATCACTCTCACTCCTTATTTGGTAATGTGTAGGAGGATTTAGGAACTTCCCCTCGATTCTATTGGCTCTGACGGTTAAAAAGAGACCCAGGGGGGCCGGAGATATGGAAAATCCACCCAAACGACCCAAGAAGTGTTTTTTTTTGCTAAACCTCTCTAAAAAGGTCAAATGTCACTTGTTTTGCATCAATCTTGATACAGGGTACTTATTATATGTTATAGTTTGGATTCCTAAAGCTTTTAGTCTACTATCCCATCATTCAAGGGTGGTTTTCACTATAAGTAATGTTTTGTTTTTGGACGGACACTATAATTTACGTTTTTTTACTATGTTCAATCTGAATTTACTTTAAAATAAAAAAAATCTGTTTTGATTCTGACTTTTCTACATCCAACTCACAGGTTTATCATTGCTTTGAGAAAAAAGATTATTAATGTACCCCTTTTATTGAAGTTATAGTCATTTGTTCTGGGAATGTCATTTTCGAGCCTGAGACGGAAAACAGGCTCGGGGCTTAACAGGTGTACGTACAAAAGAAAGAATTATATTCTGCAAAATTAACAATTATTTCAGTATATTATATATTATAATATGGATTATAATTATTGAGGCATTCATGTGTTCAACACTAACCCTAACCCAGCTGGTAAAGGAGAGGCTTATTTTTACAATAGTTTGGGGTGGCTTGTTAATTTCACCAAAGGATCAATAAAGGGTATCTAATTCTTAATATGATAATACATCATTAATTGTGTATTGTATTTGTTTTATAAGTCTGAATCTTCAAATTAAGTGTTCACCATATTTGCCTCTGAATTGCAATGCAGTAGAAGAAGTGGTAATCAGAATCAGAATATCTTTATTCGACCCACAGAGGGGACATTGACATTGTTACAGCAAGTAAAGAGCCAAAGATAGCTTTGTAAGAAGCGTGCATCAAAAATATAAAAAATAAAAGTAGAAATTACATTATTTACAAAGTACAAAATACACAATACACCTCCAGTACCAGTACAGTTTTGAGAAAGTATTAAAGTTGGAAGGATATTGCACAGCTTTTTACAGTATATAAATATATATATTGCACATAAGTAGTATTGCACAACAGGGGTGTTATAGTCTTTGTTGTTATATGTGTGTGGGGGTCTTCCAGGGGCCGCTGCAGGAAAGAACTCTGCAGTAACTGAATATTTTTACTGTGCATGTACAAATGAAGAAGCAGTACATGAAAATAGGCAAATAAGGTACCTCTTATTGCACCTAAGTACAGTACTAGAGTAAATGTAGTTACTCCCCACTGTGTGTGTTTGCCACTTGCTTGCATTCTTGTGATATTTCTGTTGCTGTGCCCGTACATTACTGCAGTGTCTATGTGCATGTACATGTCCCAGGCTGCCAGAAAGCACATCTTATTCCTGCACCAGTGTGTGTGTGTGTGTGTGTGTGTGTGTGTGTGTGTGTGTGTGTGTGTGTGTGTGTGTGTGTGTGTGTGTGTGTGTGTGGTGTGTGTGTGTGTGTGTGTGTGTGTGTGTGTGTGTGTGTGTGTGTGTGTGTGTGTGTGTGTGTGGTGTGTGTGTGTGTGTGTGTGTGTGTGTGTGTGTGTGTGTGTGTGAGGAAGGCTCAGTAGAGGGGTGGGCGAAGCTTTACAATGGTCAACTGAAAAGAACCATTCTTTTATTCAGCAATTAACCCCATCTGGGTAAATAATACGCTGTTGTGCAGCCGAGCCGTCACTGTTATACGGCGAGCCCTGAACCCGAGAGCACTTCAAACGGCAGCCGGTCACCCAAACGATGACAAGATGCTGCAGAAACCGCTTTTCACAAAGTATATAATGCAAAGTATTGTGTTTCACTGTACAGTTTTAGAAAAGCAGGGGATACCCTAGAAAGAGACGGAGAGATGGAGAAAGAGAGGGGATAAGGGGAGAGAACGAGGGAGCGGGAGGAAGAGGGCTAAAGCACCGGTGATATCACAGATAACAAGTCTGGATGCACTTACCTGCCTGGAAACCTGATCTTATTATTTTAAATTCTGGGGGCTCAGGCAATTATAAACAGAGAGCAGGGGACTCTGCAGTGGGGAGGGAGGGGGGAGGCAGGGGTGGCTCGTGAGGAGCCAGGGAGGGGAGGTAGGGCTGTCCCACGGCGTGGATGTATGGTGTGAGAATTCAATTTGCTCATCTCCTGTTATCGTAACTCAATTTCCTCTTTCACACTAGCACACATACACATGCGCACAAGCTTGGCAGCGCATCAAGTCAATCTGACGAGCGAGGGAACTTCCTCCTCTGAGGAGTGTGGGTAATTAACGTTGATCAGGCCCGCTGCTTTGCAGATTTACGGTTAGAAGGAAGTGAATCTGATCCGGCGGACGTGAGAAACGGCGAGGAGAGGTAGGTCGACAGCGAGGAGGGAGTCTCATTAAACAGAGGAACTGATCTTTCCACAGAGATCAGGGCCCGTCAGGATCCCCCATTATGCTTCAGCTCCTGGGGGCCCCGTTAGCTCCACTCCCCCAAGCCCTTTGGAATGAGATTTGGCTTAGAGAGCGAGCCTCTTGTGCAGAACGCATAGCGCAGGGACTCATGGACACACGCCAAACCACTAAGGGATGCAATATTGGTGTCGACTGTCACTTCAGCTCCTCATACATCAGCAGAAATGCTGCAATATGCACATTCAATGATGGATGGATCTACAGGTGGATGAAAGTTATTATAGCAGCAGCAATGGAAAGCAGCAAGAAAATAAAACTTGAACATGTGGTGGAAAATACTCTTGATTCAGCATTGCTTTTTCTTTGCTCATAAAATGTAAACACTTTTATTTTACACGAAAAGTACTTACACTATGATGCAGCTGATTGCTGTCCACACAAAAATATGCCAGTGAGTTGGTTGATGGGTTTTAACACCTGTCTACACAAGAGGTGTAGCATGAGCACAATGTTAGCATTGCAGCTAACGTAAGTAACCAACGTGCTGGTATATTATATACATATTATAATATTTCACTATTATTCCAAATGGGATAATTCTTAGAATTTAATATGGGTCATGTAAAAGGGATTCTGCTTGGAAACAAATAATTAGTAAATTCTATAATTAAGCTGTGTTTGATATTACTCAATATGTTAGGTTTCAGCTGCTTTGAACATGGGTATAGCATCTTTTGAGTTTTCACCTCTATTGGGGTTCTTCCCAAATTAGCTTGTTTAGGGTCAACTCTGTGCACAAACCGACTACAGTAGTAGTTATTTTTATCAGCCATAAAAACAGAACAGCAAAGTTGGACTATTGTCTTGTGTAATTACAAAAACAGGGCAAAAAATTACTTGAGGCCTTCGGTTGCATTCATACGGATATGCAGTATAGTGGAGTAGGTCTACATGTAGTCACTTGTATGAGATTGGTATCAACTTATTCCAACTTTTTATATTTTAGAAACTGGATCTTAAACTTCTACTTTTAATTTGTAAATACGTTATTGATTTTTTTTACATTTTATTAAGTTATTGTATCCAGCGAGTTATTTAGATTTTAAATAGTTATTTTCATTATAGTATTGCTTTTTTTTATGTCAGCATATGTCTATGCTGTTTCTTTGGTTCTTGTAACTGCCTCGATGTCACTGTTACTGAGTGTCGCCCCTCAATGATCTATGGAGTATAAATAAAGGTTGAACGGCAAGAAAGCAAACAGGCATGCCCAACCATTCCATTAACTAAGAGCTCCAGTTTCTTATTTTTTGCTTCTGTCTGTAAATTCATAAAGTGGAGTCAATCAGAAAAGTTTCAAACTTGAGTAGTCTCGTCTTTGTTCCACTTTGTGCCACCCAGAGCGCTTCTACGTATTTTCACCTCCACTCAATTGGTTTTCTGTGCTGCCCCTAAATTGCACTTGATCTACACCATACCTATCAACAGGTTTCAAATTAGCTATGGGGTTTTCTAAGCATGAACACGGAGGACAGGGGTCAGTGGCAGTCGCACAGTACACACACACACGCACGCACGCACGCACGCACGCATGCACGCACGCACGCACGCACGCACGCACGCACGCACACACACACACACACACACACACACACACACACACACACACACACATACTAGTTAGCGCACATTTGTCATTTGACAACAAAAATACATCACTTGAATTGAGCGGTGAACAAAAAACCAAGAGGAGGGGGAACGGGATTATGTTACATGCGCCAGTGGACGAGTGACTGATTCGAACAATAATACCACACATTTATTTTTCTTTAATGAAAAAATACTTCACACTGCATTTCGACATGGGGGAATAAACAATGGAGGGAGAGCTCTCAAGCTGCGTGTTTGTGTGTTTCTGCTTGCAAAAACATGGCTGGCAGCGTGGGGTTCTGTTGTCACCCCCCGGGCTAATCTTCTCAACACAAAAAGAGAAATAAAAGCGATGATTTGTACATTTTACTTATCAAGCTGCAAAATCGGCAATCTGCGGCCAAACTTGTGTAATTCCTAAAGCCTCGTAAACATCCTGTGTTTACGAGGCAAATAAAAGCCTTAAAGTAGCTCATTCCATTCTTGATAAAAACCTATTTAGTTATGGATGTTGCCAACACAGACTGGATGTCAACACTTGAAAGGTCTTAAGAAATAATATGTGCTGGCTCGAATCAGGCTCCCTGACATGATGATTCAGCAGAAAAATGACGATAATCATGATACTTTTCTTGTCAGATTTATCACATCAGCTCCAGTGGCTCCAGTGGCACCATCAGACAAGGATACATTCAACCTACCATTAAAAGTACAGAAAACAAAACATTCAAGACCCTTCGATGTACATTATGTCTGGATCTAAGCTTCTTATTTCCTTTTAGGATTGACTTGTGCACAAAAGAATGCTTCATTCTAATTTATATTCGCTGTTCAGGACATGGTTGAGACAATGTAGTTGCCAAGCCATAAAATGTTTTTTTACGATAGACTGATTCATAGTTTCCCAAAGGGTTGAGCTACAATCTTTGAGCAGATTTTCATTCCGTGAAGTAGTTTTTGACTTCAGACAAACTTTTGTTCCATGTAGTATTAAAGAACTGCAGAAGACCTATAACAAAATAACTAATGAAGGAAAGAAGAACATCTGGACTTTTCCTAAAAGACCAAAAGCGACAAAATAATAATAGAAAACTATCACTAGCAAAGAGGCCTTCCATTCTGTCCCGTCCTCGCTCCTCATCCTACGGTTTATTATCTAATCAGCTCGGCCCTTGGACACCGCCACGCTCAATGGACCCAGACCACATGGCCAATAGAGTACCCAACAGACTGTGTCATCTCAGCCCGCTGAATCAAAAACAAACACAGGGCTAGTTGGCTTTTCAAGGAGACTTCCCACCCTCCTGCACCATTTATTCAGCCTTCACTCCTTGAGAGTGATTTATCCTCCCGTCTTGTCAGTTCCAGACGAGTCACCACTTAATGTAGGGTTTGTTTTATGACAATAGGGTTTTTGGCAATTACAGTTATGGTTTATATGACGTTCTTAAAACCAGTAAAAATGGGTATGGGTAAGGGTTAGGGTTATTATTGAATTCACAGGAAAGAAGGAGGGAAAGGTTCAAAAGGCCAATAAAAAGAAACAAAATGACAGGTAACCAGATCAGTTTCAGGGATACAATACTAGAGGTTACTACAATAATGCCCAATTAGCACTATCAAATCAAATACAAGACACCAGGCTATATATTGTTCAAGTAAAGTTTCTGTAATTGTTTATGGTAACATACAGTACATGCTATGTATTCTGCCATCCTTAAATAATTGGTAGTTTTTATTGATCAACTTTAATACAAATGTTCCTCTCAATATTAGATAAACCCTGGCTTTGGATATCAGTTCTGTCTCCAGTTCCAGAAGATTTATTTTCTATTTCAATAATACCTTTTTATTTCATTTGATGGCCCAAGACAGCATGTTAAAATATGAATGTCTGTCTTGCATTTACCAGATTTCTTTAAGTCTTTAACACAACTTTTGTAGGCTATGTTTCCCTAGTTAACGATAATCTGTGAAATTTCCAACAGGTAAACAGAATTGTTTTACTGCATCTCAAACACTTTTACTTTAATTACACTATGTGTGGCATCTCAGGCAGTTCCAGATTCTAAATAGCCTACAGGCAAATTCACACACACTCACACACCTCCGGATTACCAACAGAGCAGAAGGGGGACAGAGCCCGACAACATCACCAAACAAGACAACAGGCACAATTACAGAGCAGCCTGGAGACAATCCCGCACTTTAATGAAAGTCCAGTTTCTCCTGCCCCAGGTAAGTGCCCAACGTGATTGTATCTGTGAAACAATTATACTGTCACAATCAAAGGAAGCTGCCTTTAAATGGTCTGTCAAGGCCCTCGGTGGGGCTAATAATCACTCATCTCTTTCCCACTGTGTCACTGAGGTGCTGAATCCTCCCTTTGTTCTGCACATCACCTGCCTCTCAATGGGCTGCTTGGTGTTACACTTCAGGCACTTAGACGGCCACGCTTTCAAAGGGGGGGCCGGGGCCCCGAGGGTATGCGAGCTCTGAGTAGATATCCAACAACTAGCTTTACCCAATCACCTCTTTTCCTCTCGGAGACCAGCACAGAGTTAGATTTATTCAATTTAGTTTGGTTTTATTTACACTTTATTTAAATGGTTTTGCATATATAAAAACATGACATACAAGACATACTTTCAAGGTTCAAGGTTCTTTATTGGCAAACTAACATAGCTACAGAGTAAATATGTTGTTGAAAATCTTAGGTCATAGAAGACAAATAATAACAATAAGAATATAATAAAATACATACAAAGGTCAGTGAATCATTAATAAATGGGGTCATACATAAGTAAATAAATAATAAATAATTACAAATAACAAAATTAATTAATTGAAAATAATAGTCTCTTCTTTTTTAAATAACAGGCCTACTCACCTCCCCTACAAAAAATATGTATATAATGATAGTTTTAAAAAGTAGTACTTTATTTATTTTTCACGAATCGATAAATGGTAGGCTACTATAAAAAAAGGGTTCAATTTATTCTTTATGTGCTGTAAAACCGGGGTTCCATATTCCGCTAAAACTTCTCAGAGTTTGATTTGTTGAGTTAACCTTTATGACTCTAGCTTGTGTTTTATTCTGCACTCCCTTGTCATGTCTTTTCCTGGAAGTTTTTTCTCTTTTTTGTCCAGGAGGCCCAGAGGTAAGCAGTAATCCTGGGAGCAGTCAGCTGCCGAAGGAAGATAATACCCTCCCTAATTTATAGAGTTATCACATATCCCCGTTGGAACACAAGGTGCATCCCGCTTACTTCCAAAACATCCCATAGATTTCCATTTTCCTCCTTCCCTTTGAGTTAATACCTATTTCATGTTTAACATCAATTAAAGGTATAAGGGTAATTAGAGAGACATGGGAGAGAAAGAGGGTATCCTGCAGTTTCTCTTCCACAGTTTAATGATTCGCCAGCAGCCCCGACATGTGGCATGTCTGGAATGTTTGTCCCTCCATGAGAGTTATTGTGTCAGGAGAGGGAAGAAAGGGATCTATGTGGCTATCTCTGTGCGCACACACACACGCGCGCACAAGCAAATTGTGTGTGTTTGTACTGTGTCTGTAGGCTCCGTGCCCACTGGCCATTGTAAAAGAAAGCGTAAAGGGAGGGCTAGATGGTTTTAAATGATCTGCTGGTTGATCCGCGTTGCCATTCTTGTTCACGAGAACCCTCTTTGCAGCTGGTTTAGGTTTCCCTGATTCATCACTGTACAGAAACACACAGTAATAGGTTTGAATACCTTGTTTTCCATTCCCGTCTCCTCTCCTGCCTGTCCTTCACTTCGGGGCACCAACTTCTCTCTCCCTGTCTCTCCCAACCCTCCATTCACTCTGTCCCAGGGACACCCCATTCATTTATTTTTTATTAAACTTCAGCGCTCTCCGAGACTCATTTCCTGCGGTTCTTGGTGGAGCAGAGAGCACGCTGGGAGTTTCCCAGAGACTGGCAGGGGTCGGGAATGATGCCAGAGGATGCTAAGCTGGGGGTTGGTTTGGTTTTGGGATGGTGAAAGAGGGAGGGGCCCTCACTTCGGGAGCACCCTGTCATCATGGTATTTATTAGGATGACTGCTTTCCTTCCATTAGATGGTGACTGTGTCAAATAAATAATAAACTGCTGTTTTGATATTGTTTTCCAATGAAAATACAGGCATGGGTGGGCAGAAGAAGACAAAATCAACAGGGAGCCTACAGGAAGAACATCCCACTAGCGCAGGGGTCTGCAACCTTTTTGAACAAAAGAGCCATTTTGCCCCCTTTTCCAACACTTTTTTTTGTCTGGAGCCGCAAAACATATTTGATAGCTTTTAAAGTTGTATATTGTTTAGGGCTGTCAAACGATTACACATTTTAATCAGATTAATCACAGCTTAAAAATTAATTAATCATGATTAATCACCATTCGAACTATGTCCAAAATATGCCATTTATTTATGTATATTGTTGTGGGAATGGAAAGATAAATGAAAGAAGGCGGATATTTCCATTTAACATACAGTATCTATGTTTATTATAACATTTTTCTGCGTGTCAAAATGAAAGACAACCCACACACCTATCAATCATCAAACAGTGGGGTCTTAATTCATTACGTGTTGATTTCTATCAACGGGGGAGTACTTCAGGAAAGTCGACAGAGGGGGGGGCGGTGGTGGCTAGTGGAGTACTTCGTGACCACAGAGTGTGAACGTTGTGATCAGCTGTTTTAGCGCAGTTCTCCAGTGAAGGGGGGGGGGGGGGGGAGTCTCCCTCCGCAGCCGGTTGGCGTAGTTTTGGCACAATTCCGTTGTACAGACCGACGTTAACAGCAGCCCTGTCTGTGCACACGGAGACCGACTCTGTCGTCCGGTGATCTAACCGCCTTCTGGAAAAGCTTCACAAGTACGTCGGTACGCAAATGCGCTTTGTGGCACAAGTGACGGTACGCATTTCAGAGAGATTACGCACATAACCTGCGTACCAGTTATGTGCACCCCTGTACTACAGCAAAAGTATTCTCCGTCGGGACTTCCTGCAACAACACCACGCCGTTATCAAAGATGTTCTATTGAGAAGACGATTACTACGTGACAAAAGTTTTCAAAACCGTGGCTACTGAAATCAATCTTACTAGCTGCTGTCTGTGCAATTTACTACGCGCGAGTTGGCAGACTTTATTTTGCTTACTTTAACATCATTTTTCATGGTGGGGCTAAGCCATTTCTGGTGTAGCCTACCCCAGCCATACCCTGGCGCTGCCACTGGTGGCACGTATGGGGCGGGCCATTCTGCACATGCCTTAAATGCGTTAAATATTTTAACGCAATTAATTCAAAAAATTAATTACCGCCGTTAACGTGATAATTTTGACAGCACTAATATTGTTATATCATAGACAACAACTACAGTTTTTTTGCATTTATTATTTATTACATTATATAAAACTGTTTACCTCTAATAATAAACAAATAACTCTTATAAGGATAATTACAAAAATATATACACAGGCCTACTTTAAAATAAATTAAACACAGCACTTGGGGAGTCCTCTGCACATTTGAAGAAAAATAAATACAATTAAAATTGACCCACTTTGAAATAAATAAAACATATGCTGCACCCTAAAAAGAGTTAAAGGTGGGGTATGTAATTTATTTCAGAAACACTTTTTGTTATATTCCATGGAATGCTCTTAACATTCCGATAGCAATGAATATATTAAATGCTTTGACAATAAATACATAAAACAAATTAATCTGTGGGAGCTGTGAAAAGCACGACCAATCATCTGAGCCGGCCCGGCTAAAATAACTGGATGGCCTACCTGCCTGTCAGCCTTCCATCTGTGCACAAACTTATCTCGTGCCCTCATTGGTCATGTGCGCGTTCGTGTGTGTTGGAGGAGGAGCTCTGTAAGGAAGTGGCAGATGTGTTCCGGTTGTGTGTTTTCAAATTCTAGCGCACTCGAGCTGGTTTATCCAAAATTACATACCCCACCTTTAACTGATTGAATTATGACTGAAGATTGTCAGCTGTCTTCCTCTTCCATTTTTGTACTCGATACATAAAGGCTGCAGCACCTTTGACAACTCGAATTGTTTGCTGTGAAAGCATATAACTCTAACCACGCAGAATTAAACCCTCTGTGTTCCTCCGATACTTTTATTTTCTTTAATTTATCCATAGTTCGCTCATCGAGCCGGGGATCAGGTTATTCACCTGCAAGAAAAGGCGCTGGTCCGGGACCGTAGCAGGATGTGACTCATCTTTTAGTTGACTTAATTAAAACCGTTTTGTTTTTTATTTATGTGTCACAGTATCACCTCAAAATACAATATACGAAACATTTTCAACCGTGCAACAACATTTAAATAGTCCTACAAATACTTCTATTTGATTTCCTTCTTATTTTTGTCTAAGCTCAAGGGAGCCAGAGCAGAGGGCTTAAAGGGCCGCATGCGGCTCGAGAGCCGCGGGTTGCCGACCCCTGCAATCGCGTCTTCAGACAATTAACAGTACAAAAATAACAATCTCTTTAAAAGTTCTCTTCTGCCGTTTCAGACAGCAATACCTGTCACAGGGCTTGGTGTGTGTATTTGGTTGGGGCTCGATGTCCACATAATTACTGACTGGCCGGTCATTGGGTTGTTGGTTTTCTTTGTCCACAGTAGGGATGCGATGTGCATCTCGATACGTTGCCGACGATACGATACATCAGTGGCGAGCCGTCAGGGCCCTCTAAAATATTCTAAAAAATAATATTTGAAAACATTAAAAAAATAAAAAATAAATCAATATATTTATTTGTTGTTACATTTTTCATTAGTTTTACCAAAATAACTTGATTTAATTGTATTTAAAATAATATTTCCAAAGAAGTAAATCCTTCGAATCTGCCTGTTCAGTTTCTGTTGGAATGTGAAGGGTTAAATGCCGTCTCTGCGAGTTATGGGAAGACGGGAGGGCTTGTTGGTCCCTCTCTACATTCACAGAGGGCCAGCTATAGTAACTGAACGAGAGAGTAATGTCAAATGACAGTACAATTGACCAATCATATCTTCCCACTAAATGGGCGGGCTTTATTTTCGCGGACTTTATGACTAGTTCCGCCCGCTGTGAGGTCGGTGCAGTGACGCATCCTAAAACCCGGAAGTAAGCTTCGCTCGGATTCCCTCGACAGAAAGCAGTGGGATTTCTCCATAGGATTTTGGAAAATAGCTCGAAATAAGGTCTGTGGAAAACGAACCTGTTAGATAAATTATGGAGTCAGATTTGGGTCAATATTCTCGCGCGTAAAACAAGCTACTCACGAGCGGAAAATGTGCTTTTACACGCGCATAAAATGACCTTCGCGCGCAGATTAAACCCCCACGAGCGAGAGACAGCCCTCTTGCTTGCTCGCGGGAGTGTCAGCCTCGCGGAGTCTGTCTACGCGCGCGTGAAAAGTTTCTGGCACTTTGGGGCGGAGCCACTGGACTTTGATTGACAGCTGCCAGGAAACCCGGGGTTGCCAGGTTTGATAAATGCCTGAACTGCCAAGAGCCGAGCAGTGACGGCTCTGCGCTCGCTCGCGGGCGCAGAGCCCCGCTCGCGGGGGTTTAATCTGCGCGCGAGGGTCATTTTATGCGCGTGTAAAAGCACATTTTCCGCTCGTGAGTAGCTTGTTTTACGCGCGAGAATATTGACCCAAATCTGACTCCATATAAATGCACGTTTTGTTCAGCCGGATAATATCCACATGTCTACCCTACTTTTATTATTTTCGAATCATAAATCTAATCGATAGATTTATGATGTCAGAGGGCCTAGGTATAAAAGTCACGGCTCGCCACTGCGATACATTAACGATACATTTGAAGCACCATGCGATGTGATGCGATACGATTCACCCCTGTTGCGATACAGTTCGATACGATTTGATTCAACATTATGCGATAACAGTTCACAAGCGTGTGTGCTCAAAAGTAAGAGAATCATATCTGCTTTAGGGCTGCATTGTGTTTCATGAATACTCTTGTGAATTTGTTTGCCATTTTCTTTATGCATAATGATCCGTCAAAAATCATATACAAAAATGAAACCACTTCTACAAGCTCGTTTTTGTGTAATATGACAAATAAGAGGAAATAACGTGTGTTCAAATTGCATATATTGGAAACAAAGACCATTCCCACAAAATTAGTTTTATTATTGAGACCATTTTTTTTACCCGTAATGTATACCAAATGTTTAAATGTGTTCAGGTCATGTATTTACTGTTATGTGTCATAACTGTGGGCAATTGAGAAATCTGATGAAAAAATCAAGCTAACATGAAATCTGTCAGTACCTTTAATGTACTTTATCTTTACTCTTATTTTTGCCTATATGTTTGATGTATTATTATTTGACAGTAATTTGTCATGTATTTGACAAATTGCTTCTTGTGCACAGATGAAGCAACACAAGTCTGAGTACATACCTAACATATTTCAACAGGCTGAATTAGAGAAGTCCTGTTGTGTGATTCACATCTGGTCTGTCTGACATGTTTCATTTTGCTTGATCTGACCATATGCAGCTTGAATTGGCCAAACATCATACCTACGATGTATGTGCAAACACTCATGGCCTTGTGTGAAGATGAATCATACTTGTGTGTGGGGTTTATTCTGCACATGAATGAAGAGAATTAGGGGGTATCCTTGGCGGTTTTATAAAACAAGTACAACAAGAAACATATAATGTTGTTTTTATGGTTCTTAAATGAACCATCTGGGTACTTGTTGGCACACACCCCAGTTTTCATGAGGTATATTTTCTTTACTGAAATAGTGTACATTGCACACTGGGTCGAAAACCGTTGACCCAGGGGACCCAGACAAGCATCTGAGCAATCAAATTATCCCAGAAAATTGTTATATATGAAGTGCTTGGGGTATTGTTTGCAAATTAGAGTAATAACAAATGCATCAGTGTGACAGGCGAGCGTTTTCTGTCTCAACCCCCAATAAAACACTGCCGCTTTGGAGTAAAGACTTCCAGGCCACTTAGTGTTGGGTAAGCCAATCGCAAATCAGCTTTTTGGCTCGTTTATAAATCTACTTTTGGACATAACTCTGTGACCCTCATTGCGGGGCTATTTCTTTCTCTTTTTCAGCTTTGTATTTGAAAAAAGGACATCTCACAATTGTATTTTTAAAAAGACTGAGTAAAAATAATCTGGGTATACAAGCTTCAAGAGGTCACATAAATCTTAAATTTGTATGCTTTGGTACCACAAGTAAATTGCAACAAAACAAGATAAAGATGTTTGAGATGTAATAGTTTGGGAGTTACGGGCTTGATGTTTTTCCACAATTAAAAACGGATGCTATTTAATGCTTTTATGTCTTTTATAGGTAGCCGTGTCAACACAAAAAATGTGTGTGAGAATTATCTGGATATTCCAACAACACAATGCACCCCCCTACACACCCACTCTCTGAATACCTCAGTTTAACCTCCATCCATGACATGCGGTGCTTACGAGAGCATTCATCATGACACAACAGTCTGACTTCCTGTCTCCGTGCTGACGGCAAGCTGTTCACTTAATGAGATGCATGCTAGCTCTGAAGGTTTTGGGGAGACAGATTGGGCCTCCTGCTAACCGGGTCCACCGCGGTCGGACCTCACCCCGGCGGCCCTGCAGGCGAACTGTTTGAGCAACCTGACCCTCTTTGCATAATTTACCTCCCTAAGCTAGCAGCCGTATACTCACAGGGCAAAACACAGGCTTTACCATACAGGGTTCAGTGAAGGAATGTGAAATAATAAGGTTGATTAAGGCTTTGTTATATTACACAATCTGGGGAGCCCCATACGAAATGTGGCCCTAAGCAACATGAAATAATTTAATTGAATACTTTTCCAAATTGATTAGACCAACATTCTCACTCTAAACTTGTCAAATATGGCAGCATGGTCAGATACCAGATGCGTCACTTTTAAAGCAATGGAAGCGTCATGCTACCAATGTGACCAAAGTTATGTTTGTCTGTTAATTAAATACAATACGTATGTTACATACTGTAAGTTAGGTAGGTTATGTTACTGCTTTGTTTGTTATAGAGAACAAAATTACTTGGTAACGTATTACAGTGCCCCAGTAGAGAATAGGTAACAGCCTGTGACAGTGACAAGTCATTTGGTGACAAGTCATATTGCACATTCAAGTAAAATACTAAATATCAAATACTAAAAACAACTAATACTAACATATTGTTGTATGCAAGTTAGTTTGGGAGGTTAAGTTACTACTTGGTTAGGTTTGACCAATACAATTACTTGGTTATAGGTTAAGAAAACGATCAGTTTATATTAAATAAAGTATATGTGTAACGTAACTTGTGTTAGTACATTGATTAGGTAGGTACGTTATGTACATTTAGGAGCTTAAGTTACTACTTGGTTAGGTCTGATCAACAAAACTACTTTGTTAAGTTAAGGAAAAGATCATGGTTTGTGTTAAAAATTAAAAAACATTTGTTGGGTAACCTAAGTTACGTAGTATGTTACGTAGGTGCCTTACGATACGATACTTATATAGGGAAAGATCATTGCTTGGGTTCAAATTTAAGCAAATTAGGCAAATTAGATTACATTTGTAGTACATTACGTGTTTCGTTTAAATTTAGTAAGTTACTCAAGTTCAAATAAGTCAGAGTTGTCTTCTGTTTACCAAGGGACACAAACTGCAGGGTGAAAGTCGTGTGATGTTTGACCCTTCCATCTACCACCTTCTCCTCCCTCTGCAGACTCTTTCACACTACACCACGTCATGACTTTCTCCTTTACTTCCATCATAATTAGTACGACCATGATAGGCAGTCATGAATATGCAAAAACGATTAGGGGAACGAGGAGGGTCATAGTTTGACCACTGACCAAGCTATTGTATTTGATGATGGAGATCGCCTTGAATAAAACAATACAAACATCCTCCAGGAACTAACTTTTGGGGCCTTAAAGCTTCCCTGAAGTGGAAGTCAGACACAGGAAAATCCTAGCTGATGTGGTTGTAATTATAACCTCATGCAAAAGCTACTACATCGGTGGTATTTCGGAATGTTAGCTGTCATGTCATCATGGATGATTTAAACGCTGAGAAGCCTAGCTTTCCTTTTCCAATGTCAATGTTTGGCCATTTTTAAGCCCACACAGGTCTTTTCATAGTCTTATGCAAAAAGAAAAAATCTAACTTCAGAAATAAAGTATGATGTATTATAGTGTATAATGTCACTGTAACATGAGAGACAACTGCAGATACCTGCAGCTGAGACAACTTTGTGCTGAGTAGAAATAAATGAGAATCTTGCCTCTGTTTTCTCAGAAGCTTGACTTGGGCTGATTTATTACTTTATTCCTAATTTCTAGGTTGGATTTTCTGGCTCACATTCACATATTACAACACACTGTGTGCACTCGGGATCTTAGACATGACTTCTTGATCATCCTGATAAGAAATCACATATAAACAGTGACACTTTGTTGAATTCGGAGGACTTTATTTGACAAAAGTGGCTGTGAACTAGCATCTCAAAGTGAACAGCAATTATCCTTGTCCATTTTGGCTCATATTTCACATTTTTCCTACAATTAGCTCTGGTGCTAACACACTACGTATTGAGCAGTTTCGGCAAATTGTCTTTATTTTTTCTCAGCGATCTAACCCAAACAGGAGATTCGATTTATTTTCTTTCAGGGAGAGTGTATTCTCTGGTATATTCTCTGGCACAGGGATTGTTTGGAAAGGAGTTTCATTTTGCACCCCCCTCCTTCTCCGCCCAGTAAGTGAAGTGTCCACTGGTGTGAGGCCATGTCTTATTATTACTGCTGTGATTCTCTTACGGGTTTAGCAGCAGTGGCGACAAGCAAAGATAGTTTTTTATAATCAGAGCATCGCATTTCACACTGATAGTATCTCTCCCTGTCTACTCCTCTGTGTAACATATCTAGACACTTCATATTTCAGACTTTGCAACACTTTTCTCTTCACGATTGTGCTATTAACAGCTAGGGCAAGGATCGTAGGGTTGAGAACGTTTATCACGTCCACACGGCAGCGTCGAGTGCTTCAACGGAGACGCTTCCCATTCACTTTGAATGGGGTGACGTCACGCTTTGCCAAACTGCATTGTGGTTCCGTCGCGTCGCTTTGCCTCCGTTGCTCGCTTCGAAAGTTGAGAAAAGTTCAACTTTTCAAACCTCGACGGAAGCGCCAGCCAATCAAATCATATGCCACAAGCACTAGCCAATCAAACCGTGTGCTTGTGTGTCCGGGCGGGAGATTAATGTGATTGGTTGTTGATCCACGACAGACACGCCCACCGGCAAGCTTCAACGCGACGCTGCCGTGTGGACGTTACGTTAATCCCTCGTTAAGATAAGAGCTGTTTCTACAACCATAAAGGTGGGTGATAAAGATAAAATATCCCATTTTGACGTTAGATTACCGCCTTATTGAGTCATCTTCATTGATGTGGCCTCGCAAAAAAAGAATAAAAAAACGTTTGTCGAGTTCTTTAAGCAAAATAAGTCCTTGGTTCATTTCTCGGTCCAAATATATCTAGTGTTGCTTTGTTTCCAATCAATGTTTAATGGATGTGATTAACCCACAAGTGCGATTTATCAGAGGGCAATCGCTTGCAGCTACATAAACAAGCCAGAAAACAATGGTGGAGTAGGTGTTTATTGCTTCATCATTTATTTTACAATGCCGTTTTTGTTTTAAAAGTTGGAAGAGGTTTCGGACGGGGAAAGTAACAAGGTTTTTCAGTAATAACAGACAGCCGCTTCTCAAGGCAAATATTTTCACTGACAATAGACATGATTGTATGATTAAACCACACTTAGATTCATTTGACCCCACCAAGGACATCGTACCCCTCTTCCAAACTTGTTCCAAAAGCTGTGTGAACCCTGCGAGTTCCGTTCTCACTGCTCTTCTGATAATTATGAATTATTACAGGCTGGGGTTATGTTAGCAACTCTCTAATTTTGCAGATCATAATTGATCACAGGTGTGGCATGGGGTAGTGTTTTTTAAGTCCTCTCTCTGTATTTTTTTCCCATCTTCTACTTCTTTGCTTTAGCAGTGAACCGAGGTCGTCTCCCAGGCAAGCCCCCTGTTGGACAGCTTCCCCTTTTTCTTAATTCCAGGCGTTCCTTCTGTGTCTTCGACCAGTTGATGTCCTTTCATCCTCCTCGGTGGAAAGGAGGACACCGCTAGCACTCACTGTCAGTCCAGCTGGGATGTGGCGCAACTCGCTACATTCCTCTTGTTGCTCTCGTCACTCAGGGTGTGTGTATGTGTGTGTGTGTGTGTGTGTGTGTGTGTGTGTGTGTGTGTGTGTGTGTGTGTGTGTGTGTGTGTGCGTGTACATGCGTGCGTGCGTGTGTGTGCTTCCCCTCAGCAGAGCCTCCACTGAGTCCTCACAGCCAAACCCTTTTGGGAATGGCTGGAGAGGAGGGGATATTGGATTAGAAAAAAGGCATGGGATATAAATCTCTCACTGAGGCTCCCATCTCCCATCCAGAGGATTTATGAAGCTAACAGAGTCAAATAATAAAGAAGAGAGATGAAAAAAACCAACTTGTGAAATTGTGTTCTTTTTTTCCTCCTCTTTGCTTGGCTGTGTTTGTTTCGAGTCCAGAGCCGCACAGCTCGGCTCCTTGATTGATTGCGAAGCCTACGATTTGTGTGCGCTGTTTTTTCCAGATCCTGTTGCCCTGGAACACACAAAAAGCAAGTGAGGGGAGGAGGGGTGAGGGCGAGGGGAGCTTAATTGATAAACCCCCAGTTAGATAAATGTGTGTCCGCTCTGGGTGGTGAACGGTGAGGTAACCGACTCCTCCGTGGAAAACATTAAGACCAAATTATGTACAACTAAATCAACAGTAAGTATTTCCAGTTTATCGTTTAATTGCAGTCAGCTGGAACATGTTGCATTTTGACACGGCACACACACACACACACACACACACACACACACACACACACACACACACACACACACACACACACACACACACACACACACACACACACACACACACACACACACACACACACACACACACACACACACACACACACACACACACACACACTTTTGGCAAAATGGCATGCCTTACTCCGTACTTCTACTCCACCACAATTCAGAAGTACATTTGTGTACTTTTACTCCACTACATTTATTTAGTACCTTTAGTTACTTTACACATTTGGATTAAAAACATGAAATATAAACAGCACTTAAAAAGGACTTGAGTTACACCTGGACTAAATTCACAAGCTACCCTGCATGAAAGACAAGAGGTAAGTACAAAATTAAACAGGAAATGGAAAACGAAACATGACAATAAAGACAGAGACTGACTAGAGATGAATAACCTAAATAAACAGACATGACCAGACGTGAAAAAACATGAAAATGACAGACATAATACATAAACATAACTAACACATTTGACGAGACACCCTACACACATTCACCATCAACTAGTTGTTAATTACCATGCATATTATAATTAGCAGTATATTGGCTCTTTATTAGTCATTATAAAACACTTATTAATGCCTTATATCTTATGCCTCGTGACCATATTCTACAAGTAATTGGCCATTAGTTGAGAGGTTTTCCTCAATAACACTTTAGTGCTTATTTGTAAGGAAGTTGTTGTACATGAGTTTTGGTCTTAATATGCTCTGCTCAATATGGGCCTAATAAGGCATCAGTACCACAAGAATAGTAATTCTCCCATAATAACACTTAACAAATATGATCTATTCTTATGTAACAAGACATGAAAGTATAAGTGTTAATTGCGTCTAAATAACAACACATTAGGTATTTCTATCTAAGAATAGGTGTTGGAGTATTGACAGTTCAGCTACCAATAGCAAGGTGATATTGACCTGTATGTTTCATATTTGCACATTTATATGTTTGAAAAATGTGTACTGAAGGTTAGACAGGAAACCGGGTAGGCCTACAGGAAGTAGGAGAAAGTGAACTGAATAGCATGGCAGTAGACTACTACTAATTTCCCCTATGCAACCTGAAGAGTAAAAGGGTCAAGTCCGTCAGAAGGCAATGACTGTAAGTTTAAGTGTAAGCCTTACACCTACACTGTAAGGATTAGTAACATGTATTGTGTTTATGTGATGACATTTGGAGATGTTTAAACTCAATGAGAAAATGCATTAGCATTCGCGCTAGCTATAGCATACACGCTAGCGTTAGCCATACTAGCCTGTATACATGCTTATTGCACAGATAGCATTAGCTATATTTACCTTGTTCACACTTAGCGGTCCTATGTGCTAATCTGTGTATCTTACACTTGCATGTATGAGATCATTAACTGCCTTACTTGCAATAAATAAGAACTAATTAAAGGGTTATTGAGGAGAAACTCTCAACTAATGGCCTATTACTTGTAGAATACTGTCATGTAGAATAAGGCATTAATAAATGAATGAATTTTATAATGACTAAAAAAAGAGCCAATATACTGCTAATATGCATGGTAATGAACAACTAGTTGATGGGGAATTTCTGTACCTTAATATAAAGTGTTACCATAATTATAATTAAAACATATAATATATATATTTCAAAAAATGGGCCAATGCATAATGAGTACTTACTTTGAGTACATTTTGATTTGAATACTTTTGTACTTTTACTTGAGTAACTTTTTGATTGCAGGACTTGTCATTGCACAGTACCAGTGTCATCATACTTCTAACAGAGTATTCCTACACTCTGGTACTTCTACTTTCACTAAAGTACAATATCTGAATAGAGGCTTCCTAATGACGTCACGGGATTTCGCGGCAGACATCTTGGAGTACCACTCTACTGGTGGCAGCGTTCAAAAATGGCGAAAATGAAAGGCTACTACGAATCACTAAACCCGGAGGATAAGACCGTTTACAGAGAAAAATATACGTCGATTGGTTCAGTGGACCCTTATTTGATTCCCGTTAAGGATTACAGCACCGATGTAAATTAATGGCCTTCACTTTCCTACTTTGATATCGTGAACTACCTAGTTTTTTCGTCTATTCCATTGTACACCATGGAGGAAATGAAGGCGTACAAAGGACTCTCTAGGCACATAAAGAGTTCACATCCGGGTGGATCCGCGACATTTGCGTTGCATATCAAGGAGATGTGGCTGTAATAGCTGGAAAAGTGAGTAAATATTTCTTGAGGTCCTCTTCAGCTGGCTTTTTAAATATCCCTAAAGTCCCCCAAAATAAAATGGGTGAGGCTGCTTTTATCCACTACGCTACCAAGAAATATCAGAGGCCAACTCAGTGGACATTTTTAAACACCAGCTTTTATTTTTGTTGTACCTATATCTATATGTTTACTTTATTTTATAGGGTTTTATATTGTTGCATCAATTAACTTAGTCTTGTGTCTTATTATGTATTTTTATTATCATACCTTTTACCTCGCCGTGTCTCTTAACCTTTTAAAATGTTGTTGCTATGTACCTGTAAAGGTCTTAACATCTGATCTGAGGGGAATTTCTCGTGGTTTATTTTTAACTTGTGATTGTAAAGCACTTTGAGCTACACGTGCTTTATGAAAAGGGATTTATAAATAAAGCTTTATTATATATTGCAATATATTTAAATTCCAAAAGTTGTGAACCTATTCTTGGTTGTCAGCTTCTGTTATGTGCTACCTAGCATATGACAAGGTGGTTCTAAATAGTCAACAATCCAATAATATTTTTGTATTTTATTTTTCAGGTATTGCATTCTCAGAGTATTTGGCTGCCGCCAACATGTCCGTGGGTACTGATGAAGAAGGATGGTGCAGTCATCACAGCTGGCAACTGCAAGGCTGGTTTGGGATCAACATATACCCATGTTGCATCTCTCCTTTTCGACATAGAAACATCTATACGGATACGTGATGCCAAGACAGTTACCCAGGAAAAGGCGTCCCCTCTCAAAAGAAACAGAAGTACTAATCAATCTGAATGACAGTGTATATATTATTTGATTGAACTTGTTTCTTTTACATTAAATCTATATAAAGAACATGTAAGTACACGGCACCTCTGTTGTTTCCCCGACTCAGACTGCAAGGAATCTGGGTGTGATCCTAGATAACAAACTGTCCTTCACTGCAAACATAGCTGCTACAACCCGCTGCTGCAGATACACGCTTTACAACATCAGCAGGATGCGTCCCCAGCTGACCCAGAAAGCAACACAGGTTCTGGTCCAGGCTCTCGTCATCTCACGCCTAGACTACTGCAACTCCCTCCTGGCTGGTCTACCTGCATGTGCCATCCGACCTCTGCAGCTCATCCAGAATGCAGCGGCTCGCCTGGTCTTCAACCTTCCTAAATTCTCCCACACCACGCCGCTACTCCGCTCCCTTCACTGGCTTCCGGTAACTGCTAGAATCCACTTCAAGACAATGGTACTTGCGTACCATGCTGCGAATGGATCTGGCCCTTCCTACATCCAGGACATGGTTAAACCGTAGACCCCAGCACGTGCACTCCGCTCTGCATCAACCAAACGGCTCGCTGCACCCTCGCTGCGAAGGGGACCCAAGTTCCCATCAGCAAAAACACGTGGGTTTGCTGTCCTGGCTCCAAAATGGTGGAATGAGCTCCCCATTGACATCAGGACAGCAGAAAGCTTGCACACCTTCCGGCGCAGACTGAAAACTCATCTCTTTCGACTCCACTTCGAGCAATATAATTATTAAGAAAGCACTTATACTAACAAAGGACTGGCTTATCTAAAGCCAGTTGAGTAGCACTTGAAATGTTTTTGCTCTATGAAACCTGATGTACTTATATGATTCTGTTTTCTTCAAGGTTGTATTTTGTTGGTCGAACGCACTTATTGTAAGTCGCTTTGGATAAAAGCGTCAGCTAAATGCAATGTAATGTCATGTAAGTGTAACAATCAAAACAAGTTGTGCACACTAAAATGACACAAAAATCATCATTATTTAAACTGACACTCAAAGAGCAAAACCTCAGCTCAAATATCCAAAACTCTAAACACATGTTCAGCTCTGCACCCAATTTTCAATTCAACTTTCCACTTTTTGAAAAGTAAAAGTATAACAACAGTATATTTGTGTTTCTGCACATATTTTGGAGACTTGAACAATCTTTATTTGCAGAATTCTCTATATCAAACGCCATAAAACAGTGTGCTTGACCACGATGGTGTGTAGTTGGTTTTACAAAATGTCTTATACTATGTACTATGAATGAAGTGTGTGCCATTTGGTGCAACAGTTTGGTTTTGGTAAGTGTTTCTGTAGTTCTGGGTGCAGTGCTTAAGTCTACAGTATATATGAGGTATGTTGCACTTTGTGTGTATGGTTTTGTGAATTGTGTTTAGTGTTTTGAGAAAATAAGCCCTGCTTTCAAAAAATGTGTTTTAGCATTGAAAATAACTGTAATATGAACACAATGTTAATCTATCTCTGTTATGTGAGGTGATCTCTGCAGCTTACAGTTAAAGAAGCATGTAATAATAATAATAATAATACATTTAATTTATATAGCGCTTCTCATCTGCCAAGACAAATCTCGAAGTGCTTCACAACAAGGGATACTGATACACTTTGAGAGATTAAACAAATAATTGTAATAATAATAAGAAATCAAAAAATAAAACATAAAATAGAGTACAAAAATAAAAGTCGGAGATAGCGATAAAAATGGCAGTACTCCAGGTGTACCACCACATGTACTTGTTTTTCACTGGGTAAATTGGAAACCTGTAATAAATATAATACTTTGCCCTTTCAATTGTTTTTTTCTAAATGTATTTACCCAAGCTTAATCAGTCTGAGTTGCAGTGCCAGTCTCTGGTTTAATCAGTCCTTCTTCTTCCCCAGTGGCTCCCAGGACTGGTGTGGGCTCTTCTAAAGATGGTATATCAGATACCATGCTGTAGAGATCAAGTAGTGCGATGGATGACCTTTTTCTGGCGCGTTTATAACTGGCATGTGTAGCAGGGGAAGGTGCTGTAATTTTCTCGTGGCCCAATTTGACAGACGGTGCCCAGTCAGGATGATTTTTGTCAAAAAGTGCCACTTGTAGGTCAGTTATATCCTGGGTGAACTGTTAATTAATACAAATTTGACCTCTTTTGACAGGACAAGTCAGACTTTAGATATATTTAAAATGCTGGTGTCAAGACATTGGAACATGACAAATAATTGAGGAACCAAAAGCCTCTGAAAAGGTGCCAGGGACTGTACAGCCTTTACTGTTTACATATAATCAAATGGCCAGTAAGGGGAGGGATTACTTTAAATTGCAGATAAACGAAGCACTGCAGGAGATTGACAGACTGGTGTGAAGATGACCAAGGGATGACTTTACTTTGTAGATACTCCACAATCTGATATGTCGATCGATGACAGACTACAGGATTCCTATTTCCTTGTTAAGATGCATGTCTTAGTACGTGGGTTATATGTTCATTTTGAATGTTTGTATGTAAAACCCGACACTTACCTGACGTGAAATGATCCCCACAAACGCGAGTATAGTTGTGGTTGGATGGTTTGAGGTCCGATCCTATTGAGCAATTTTTCCTGGCGACGCTTTGAAAGTTCATGTGTTGCATCACCCTGGTGTGTTATAATAACCGCCGGCAGCCTGTAAAATGACTTCGGCCCCCTGTTTCGATCACCTCTGTTGCCGCAGCCAACAATGGCACAGAAGTTGACCATTGTATGTCCGGTAAAAAACAAACATTGAACAGGTATGGCGTATTACGGTGTCTGTTTTGGTACTCCAGTATGGCCGTTGCGCTGACTTCACGGGTAACGTGACGTCATATGCAAAGCCTCTATACTTCTCCCACCTTTGCTTACATTGGTAGAACAGTTAGATTCCACACAATTTAATCAATCATAGCATTTTTAAAGAAACAGCACCAATGTATTATTCAGAGGAAAAAAAGGGTCGCTGACTCCTTACCTTCGAAGCGGCCATTAAGACCACATTTACATCCTTTACTTGATCATTTATATTCCTGAAACAACAGAATAAACATGTTTATAATAAAAATGTATCCAAGTTGGGAATATTGTCATGTGACTTCCATTGCCGTCTGCAGCACTTTAACTGACATTTAAAATATGATCTCTTCTTTCTGCACCGTGTTGTTGGGTATAGTTGTTTTAATTAACTTGCTGGCTACACATTGAAGTTTCTCTAGCTTATTCTTTTTTTGAGTAAGAACATCTTTTACTTCCCCAGTAGGCCAGATAGGCTCGTTGCTGTTGGGCAGTTGTGTGTTGGGATAAAGAGAGGTGTTGTGTTGAACGATTGAACTATTGCAAGAGTGAACGCTGCTCATTTCAAGCTACTGTATAATACAGACAGTCAAAAGTTTGGACACACCTTAAAATTCGAAGTTTTTTATTTAAAAGTTTTCTACATTTTCTACAAGACATCAAAACTGTTACTGTACTGTTACTGTACTGCGGAATGCTGTGGTAGCCATGCTGGTTAAGTGTGCCTTTAATTCTGAATAAATCCCCATCAGAGTCACCAGCAAAGCCCCCCCACACGGCCACAACATCACACTTCCTCCTCCATGCTTCACGGTGGGAACCACACATGCAGAAACCATCCGCTCACCTTCTCTGTGTCTCACAAAGACACAGAGGTTGGAAACAAAAATCTCTCATTTGGACTCATCAGACCAAAGTACAGTTTTCACTGTCTAAGGTCCCTTCCTTGTGTTTCTTGGCCCAAACAATTATCTTCTTCTTGTTATTCATCCTCAGTAGTGGATCTTTGCAGCAATTGGACCATGAAGGCCTGATTCACGCAGTCTCCTCTGAACAGTGGATGCTGAGATTTGTCTGCTACTTGAGCCCTGTGATAGTTGATGTGAGCTCTAATCTGAGGTGCTTTAATTTGCGGTTTCTGAGGCTGGTAACTCGTGTGTATTTATCCTCTGCAGCAGAGCTAACTCTTGGTCTTCCTTTCCCGGGGGGGTCCTCATGAGAGCCAGTTTCATCATAGCATTCGATGGTTTTTGCGACTGCACTTGAGGATAATTTCAAAGTTCTTGACATTTTCCGCATCGACTGACCTTCATTTATTAAAGTAATGATGGACGGTCATTTCTCTTCACTGAGTTGAGTGGTTCTTGCCATAATATGGATTACAACAACAATAGTCAAATAGGGATTTTTACTGTGCACTAACCCTACCTCTGCACAACATAACTGATGGTCTCAAACACATTCAGAAGGCAAGTAATTCCACAAATTGACTCTTGACAAGGCACACGTGTTAATTGAAAACCATTCCAGGTGACGACCTCATGAAGCTCACTGAGAGAAGCCAAGAGTGTGGAAAGCTGTCATCAAGGCAAAAGGGGGCTACTTTTAAGAGTCTAAAATAAAAATCATATTCTGGATTTTTTAACACTTTTTTTTTAACTAGATAATTCCATATGTGTTCTTTCATAGTTTTGATGTCTTCAGTATTAATCTACAAAGTAGAACACATTTAAATAAATAAAAAACTTCGAATTTGAAGGTGTGTCCAAACTTTTGACTGGTAGTGTAGGGAATATTCATACTGGTTCAAAAGTATTTCCCATCTTTGATGAGCAAGCTTTATTTAAAAAAAGAAATGAAATGGCTGTCCCAAATAAACGCCAGTTGAGTTCCGCGATTGAAGCAAAACAAATTCTGAAGCTATTAAAAAAGTTTTACGGAATGTTTTTTGCCATTGGCCACAGTATGTGTTTGTATGCATTTGTTTGTGTGTGTGTGGCAGTGATAAGTAACATACAAGAGGAAAAGTCGAACACCTCTGCTGGAGTCAAATTCAGTTTTAGCAGCGGTTGTGATGGGTTAAAGGGTTTAGCTTTGCCCACGGACCCAACAATGAGGTATCTATTACAGCGACTACCAAATAAATGTTCTTTTAATTAACCACATTTATCTTTTTTTCTCCATGTTTTGACAGAAACTCTTGCATAAACACACATGGACAAAGGGAGACAGGGCCACACAAATTCACGGCCATTTTAATGTTTGACAGCGCCACTCAGAACAATAACAACTGTGACCCCGGTGCCGTGTGTTTAGGTTGGTTATACTTTTTAGGTTTGTCTTTAATCTGGCTTTTGTAGCACCTGCAGGAAAGGGAAATAAATGTAATATGCACATTATTACCTTAGTTTAGTTTTTTTTTTCTCTCCTTAATGTTACATAAGACTCCCACAGTCTGAAATGGATTTCAATGCTAATGTCTTGTTTTTATTCGATCCAGTTGTAATCGTTCTAACTGCCTCCATCTAAATGAATATGCTGTGCAGCTGGAAGCAAATTGTTTTGTTGACAATGCTTGCTTGTAAGTTTGTCAGCGTGATCGTTCCTGCAGAGTTGTGTGTGTGTGTGTGTGTGTGTGTGTGTGTGTGTGTGTGTTGTCAGTGTGGTAATCTGGCTAGTGTTTACAGCAGGCTGCTCTGCGGTCAGACAGCTGATCTTGGCCAGGAGAGAGCGGGCCTTCGGGGACAAGGCCGCGTTTGGTGTGGTGTGGGCAAACTCAGAGCGGCACGACATTAAAATTCTTGCTGGAACATAACGTTTTGTCCTGGGAGGGAGGTGGGAGTGAGTGAGTGAGTTAGGGGAGGGGAGGTGGGGCAGATGTGATGAAACCCGTCGCCCCGCAGCAATTGTCGCACCACTAGCCTGTTCTCCATTATGCCACATTTCCATGTAGTTTCCTGTCAGATATAAAAGGGTTGGTGTGAATTTTACTGAACCTAAAACCACGTGTGGACATATTCCCCACCTGGCCCGAGCTAGAACAGTTGGCGAGGCAGGAATGTGGAAATGTACGCCGAGGCGGGGGGAGATGATGTGTTACACCAAAGTGTTTCACAACAAACACTCTCCCCGCCATCAGACTGTTAGCTGCAGGGCTGTTTGGGCTTCTTTACAATGTACAGGTGCTGAGGAGAGGAAAAAAGCGGCAGGCGGGCGGTGAGGTGAGGAGGAGGGCCTGTAGTCCCATAACCAGGCCTGCCTGCTCGCCCTTATGGCGTAATGGGAACTGCCAGCTGTGGGCTTAATTACAACATACAGTGGTGAGGGAGATTGGTCCTGTTTTTCTTCTGGGACACACAGCTTAACCGATGTGTAGAGTCCAATGTTTTTTAAGCCATGTGAAGGGCATCGATGAAGTTCCGCATCAGTGGGAGGAGGGAAACAAAACCTGCCTTAGCTTATTCATCACATGAAGCAATAACATACAGCCAGCCATATGTCACAAAAGTAACGTCCCACCTTTTTGTGTAGTCGTCGTTACATTTGGGTTGATTTACATGACATAGCGAACAATTAAAGGAACATAGTCATGACTTTTAGGTATTTGATTGTTTTTAATGATTACCAATAATTGAATTGTACATAAACATTTAGTTTTGGAATAGGATAAATAAGCAATGAGCCTATTTCATAAAACCCTATGGATTAGTGCAGGCCCACAGAAAGATCTTATTTTGTTGAGAGCAAGGCATGTTAAGCTACTCTTTAGCCTTGAGCTAATCTAAATTGGTATTTGCCCCTTGATTGACCCTTTTCTACAGAAAATGTTGTGTAATCATATTCCAAAGAGGACAATTCCAAATGTTTTCGGTGTCCCACTAGCACAATCATGAACCCTCTCAGTTCAACCCCGTCACCTACAAAAATACTATCATATCTATTTCATAATGAATAACCGTGCAGTTTGAAACCTTTGGTTAACATTTTAAATGGAAACATATGCACAAAAGAAAACAATACCAATGAGGCAACACATAAATTGGTGAGACTTAATAATAGATTATGGTTTTCTTAAAATAAATAGTATGTTAAGTTTTTTCCCGTACGTGAATTAAAATAATCTTGTGTCAACTGGTTTGGTTTCACATAGGTCATAAACAGCGGTCTACTGGATGAATGTCTTGGGTTTGTTGGGTTCGTTTCACCAATCAACCTCAGACCTCCTGCATTCGGTGTTTAAACCACCAGTAAACAACAGCATAAATCCAATATTAAGGAACAAATAAATCAATATCAATTGTTAGTCTCTTTGAAGGTATTCCTAATGTCTGGAGGTAATGTATCTACATGTCTCATATATATAAATGATACACATGTTTTTACCATTTACAAAGTCAATACCTCCTTTGATTTCCAGGTTGTGTATTACCTTGTGACTGCATAAGCCAGCAGAGAGCGTAGCCCTTGGTGGTAGTGTAGTGCTAGTGTAATGCATTGTGCTTGGATGCCTCTTCTGAAACATTTCACTAATGGCATTAATTTTCTGAGCACTCTGGTCCTTAGCTGTGCCAACCCAGAGAGGAGGGGAGGCAGAGGGACGGAGAGGGGTGAAGTTGAGCAGCAGTTGAATCTAAGCAGATGGCACTTGTTTTACTTTCTGACTGGCCATCTGGAGTTTACTTAAACTGATGACTTCATCATCAAACACTGGCCCACCAGCCAACTATGGCACTCACCACACACATATACACACACTTACAGAACACAACAGCAGCCACAGAAGAGTGTTATGGTGGAGTCCTTGAGAAGTGTATGCATGTGTGTACAGTGTGTGGGTCTGGTTCTCTTGGCACGCAATTGCCTTGCAAATACACACAAATGTGTTCATAAGTACCAGGCCTCTAAAAATGTCATCCCTCTGTCTCTTCAGTCCTCATTCAGAGTGACATAATACTGGCCTCAAGGATGCCATCATTAATCTAAATGTCCGTTGGCATTCTCTAACTCCTCTGTCAACTACATAAAAACTTTAACCACCGCAGTCACCGAGGACTGATCCCTGTCCCAGCTCCGCGGTCTCCAGGAGAAAAGTCAAGAGCAATCGGTTGACTTCATTTACTTGGAAAGGTCTGTTTGTGACACCTGCACTAAGAGACGTAAGCACCGTAAAATTACGAAAGCGGAGCAAAACCACCCATAAAGCCGCAGATTTTCCCTAACAAGTTCATAAAACCTGAGTGATGTTAAGAATAATCACCTCAAGTGGGTGATGTTATTTTTCCAAAACACGATGACGAGATGTGTTTGAGGATCCACACCAATGTTAGTAGAGTACAGTTGATCCCTTAATACCAAAGGGCCACGTTAATGCAGGCAGGTTTTTTTTTTTTATGTGCATTGAATCCTACCTTTGACTCCCTTAGGCTTTCACAAGGGTCACAACATCATAGCATGCAACTCAAGGATCTGTTTGATTGCCTTATGGTCATTGATGGTTTACTCACTCTGTAAACATCTACACATATCATTTGCTCCGTTCAAGCCAATGTGGAAGGAAACCAAATAAATCCCTGAGAGACCAAGTTGGATGAAACCACTGTCTACCAAGGGTCGCTGCCAAATGGCTTCCCATAATAAGGCAGAGAACAAAGAGGAAAACAAAGGACATGTAGATTCCTCTCGTCTTCTTTCTGGTGTTTTATAGAATAGCTGTAAGGCTAATGCTCAAATCCGAGCATAGAGGAATCTGTTTGTTGTGGTCAAGGGCTCAGGTTAAATACATGATTATTCCACATTCTTCCGTCTGTTTTTCCCATTGTACTTATTTTTTTTTTTTTGTGCATTTTGCAGTTTTGTTGTTGTACAGGAAACATATTTCAGAGAGGTGCAGTCAAGGACACCTCAATTGAGGTGCAATGCATTCATATGAGAAGGACTGTTTTGGTGCAGTTTTGCCGATTTACACTATGTACAGTAACAGCTTTGTATGAAATGCTCATTTGAAAGACAGATGTTTATTTTATTCATTGCCAAGTCATTGCCATAGTGTTTTAGCATGGCACATTCTGGGGATAATAAGACAAGCTATATTGTTGTTTTATTTGGTCACAGATATCATTGCAGATGTTTTATGTTATAAATAATTAGATCCATGACCATCGCCCACTATGTAAGTAAGTGATTTGCAGAATTCATTACATTTAAAGGTACCCTGTGGTGTTTCGGACATCTTCTGAGGGGTATGTACGAAGAAGCAGGGCTAAATGATTTCAGAGAAGAATGTCTTAATGATCACAAATGTCATATCAAGAACATCCACCTCAATGGTCTCAGAGCTTTTTATTTGTTTTGACTAGAGTACAATTACTTTATTCAAAACTGCCCTAAACGAACTGCACAAGAGGTCGAACTGCACCAGAGTTGAATTGAAACAGACTACATTTAGGATTGTGAAAGTCATCTAAGGTTGTTGCAATTTGGATAATGGGGAGATTTTTTATTGTAAGTCATTTCCATTGCACTCCTTCAATGCAAATCCTAAAATCATATGACACATAGTGTGATATTTAGTTTGGACACAGATGCTACAGAAATGTAAAACCCTTAATAAAGTATATAACAAAATAATCTAAAAAACGACACTTACACTACTTATGCTAGCTAGTGGTCCTTTGAGGTGATGTTATTCAGCTACATATACTGTACTAAAAGGCCAAGAATGAATGCCAATGCTCAACTTTAATGAGGCAGCTATAATATAAATATATATAACAGTACAAAGTCAAATTTGTCAGGGATTATTATTTAAAAACCTCTGGCTGGATTCAGAAGTACAAGGAGTTAATCCTTAGCAGGATTTTGTAGGCCAGCTGTCCAAGGACTGTGCATGTTTCCCCTTTCAGGCCCGTGATGATGATGCTGAACTCCACTGCAGTTTGCCAAACCCATGTTCACACTTTTCCTGCCACATTAGGAGCTGAAAGCAGAGCGCGGGGTCAACAGGGACAGGACAGGCGTGGGCTCCCGGTGTTGGATGCCCTCACCGCGGTGATGCATGGTCCTTTGGCTCTTCCACAAGTGTAATGCTGGAGAGAAAATGTACAGTACAGGAAAAGTAGAGCTGATTATTGCTTGGCTGGCAGCCCCAGCTGCAGCTGCAGCCCATAAGAAGAGGTGAGTGTACTGGACTCTGAACCGGACAAGCTGTTGATTTCAGCACAGACTGTGGGTATTATTAGCATGATTACCAGAATTTGTAGAATTAAATATATATATATATATATTTGTGGTACGGTATGTAAGGATATAAATGTTTTACTGGAACTGTAGTTCAACGTGGATTAGAAATGACATTTTTGGTAAACAGATACTGTACACTGTATATTTGGTTTGGTACTCTTGTCAAACAACGCACTGCCTATAGATTTCTTCTCTTTCAATAAATACCACTTAACCCCCCTTCAATGCATTTTTCTCCAGAAACTTATATGATCTCCCCCAGCGTGTTTCTGGAGGAAAGGTTTGAGGTCGCCTCAGCAAAGAAAGTGAAAAAGCTTTCAAAAGCATTTCTCTTGGCCCACTCGCCCCTGAACAAAGCCTGCTGTCAACTGGTCAAGGTTTCACTTCCTAATTACCTTCTCCTGGGGCACAATGGCCAGGCCGTTGCCTAACCCGGGCCACTCTAGACCCCTAGCATTCTTTCCCAGACGACTGGCCTCTCCACCGTGAACCCACGGTCTCTAAGGAAGTGCTGGACACATGGTTAAATATGGCCGCCTGGTCGTACATCTCATCTGAGAGGTTTGTTTACTTGGAGAAGTCCACAATGCTTGCAAAACACTGACAATAATGAATGGCTGTGGTCGTAACATTTAGGCTGTAGGTCAATGCCAATATTTTGTAACAAAATAGCACTGTGTCTGGCAATACAGTAAATCTGACCCCAATATTACATTACATGTTACTCGTTAGACGCTTTTATCCAAAGCGACTTACATACTCAATACTGTGGGCAATCCACACAGGAGCAATTTGGGGTGAAGGGTCTTGCCCAGGGACACAACGACATGCTGACTGCAGTGGGCTCTATCCACTGCGCCACACGTCTCCAATATGATTCCTTTTCATAATTCCAAGAAATCGGATTTGCATTAGATCACATTCTTGGTGTTATTTTCAAGCTCTTCCAGCGCTAAGCTCATTCCTCGATTCATGCACAACAAGACTTTTTAAGTCTGTCTTACCCGGGGTTAGAGGTTGTTGAGAGTTCACTCCGGCTCCCAGCTATGTAAGCGTTGCTGCCTCTTTTACCTTCTTTCCTTTCTACTCTCATACCTTTAACCAAAAAGGAAGAGAAGGAGCCAGACAAAATAGAATCAGAAATTAGAGTGATGTGAAATGAAGCCAAGGTTCAGACTGGTTCCTTATTGAGTGGAGTGCTGACTGAGTTTCATTGACGCTCCTCTGCCACCCAGGTCACTTCCAAGAACACCCAGACGGGAATTCCACCCAGGCTTATCTCACCGGCTCATCGACCGCCACCACCACCACCACCACCACCACCACGGAGGAGGAGGAGTAGAGGGGGCTCGGGC
Organism: Gymnodraco acuticeps; assembly: GCF_902827175.1. Classification (NCBI taxonomy): domain Eukaryota; kingdom Metazoa; phylum Chordata; class Actinopteri; order Perciformes; family Bathydraconidae; genus Gymnodraco; species Gymnodraco acuticeps. The sequence continues at coordinate 4,088,324 of NW_022989810.1, forward strand.
TGAGGGAAGGGTCAAAAGGGTAAGAGGGGGGTCTCCTCTGCGGCCTGGATTAGGGGAAACCTGTTGTTGGGGTAAGCAGTTAAATCGTGTTTACTAACAATTGCTCTGGGAGATAGCTGTCAACGGAGCGTACGTGAAACCCCTGCCCAGAGGAAGCTGGAGGGTCCGAGCCGGCCGAGACGCTGGGGACCAACAGGTTGCAGGAGAGATAACGGATTAGACAGCCATACTGTCAGTCCTGTGTTCTTTCCTCCCTCCTTCTGGGAAAGGCTAGGGGAGCGCTATGGGGGTAGGAGCAGTATGAGCTAATGCTTCATTAGGTCTTTACAACTATAAGCCAATGTTTTTCCAGTTGAGGAGCCACTTACTCACTGCTAAGATCCACTAAGCCCTTCATGACTTTAGGAGTGAACAAGATGAAGTCTGAACCATTAAACTTATTTGGAGATAATGACTCCCGCAGTGATTCAGGTGGTTCGAAGTTATTACAGTTGTGACACCAATAAATAGGAATTATAATAAATGATGCTTATTTTTTCAGATTCCCAGCCTTTCCAAAAACTGAAGATTCATTAGACACTAAAAATCATATGCTCTCATTTGGGGTTGTGTTTATGTCGACCCAAGAAATTAAGGCCAATATTCACTATTTCGGTTTATATGCACTTCTGAGGAAAGACACCATTTAGCTGCAAAAAGCTTCACTATGATCACTGGTTAGTCGTAAACTGTAGGACATGTAGCGTGGAGTAGGGTTTGTCAGAATTATTTTAAACTTTTCCTCTATTCAACCCTTCCACCTGCACATTCATATTTACTAATAATCTTTTACATGTATTTCCCAATGTAAGCTTTGTCTCACCGTTTTATTTCTTTGTCTTCTCTTCAGGTTCAATTACTTTTTTAACTTTATTTTGGAATAACTCTAAAAAGAAATAAAAAGTCCAACCCAATAAAATGATAGCCTTCCGTACTACCTTATCAGAAAATCAGAAGATTTTAAACTAATATCCAGCTAGTGTTCCAAATGTTTAAGATATAAAAAGAGATACAGGCAGTCTTTTAGAAGCATAAGCATATGTAAATGCTTATTAATATGATTTAAAGACTGAGTTTTCTTGGGAGAATATCATATTTTACAGTAACATCACTGGCATTTACCATTTGTAGGTCACACAGACTTTCCTTCCTGTTCCTGTTTTTCCTTGTTTCTCTCTAAGACCTTTTTAGAGTTATACATATTGTCACTCGTCAGTCCCCCATTATGAACCACCAATGTTTAGCCTCTTTCAGTTTCAGTTTCAGTGGGCCTCATTTCTCAAAATGTCCCTGTGTTTGGAGTGTTGAAAGACTTTAACCCAACCACAACCAAAACATAAACTCTTAAAACCCAAAGTTTGCGAAAAAGACCACTTTGATTGTATTTTGAGATTGTTAGCTAAAAAAAGAGATCATGAACCCTCATTAAAAGGTATAGTTTAAATATTTTAGGAAATTATTTGTAAACTGTGTTAGATGAAGGAAAGATATCCTGATTATATCCGGGCAATGAATATTATTCTAGCAGCTTGTTAGCTTAGCATATCAGACTGAAATAAGGGTCATATCTAGGTGGTAACCCTCAATTTGCAAAACACTCTAAATATGTTTTAGGTTAAGCATTAACCTCAAATGCTAAGGGTTAGGTGGCTGTGCGGGAGTTTTTGCAAGTTTTTCGCAAATGTAGCATTACCATATACAACTTAATGGGTGTGGCTTTGTTCAAATACATCGAGTACACCTACAGTACCAGCACCTTGACCAAGCACAGGTACTTCTGAAGAAGTATATATCCCTCCAAGGGAAGATGAACTTCCATTAAAACATTTCGATTTTCCAATTATATAAAGTCAATAACCTTTATTAAAGATAAAGGACTTCTGTATGTCTTTCACTCAGAAAACATCCATTCCTGGCCTTATATGCACACGAAAATCTGCCATGACTTTTTATGGTTATGTATCCCCAGCCTCATTCCTTTCTTGGTACTGGTACATGGGGTCGTGACCTCCATTGCAGGAAGGATGAGGGTCAACCATGTGTGTGTGTGTGTGTGTGTGTGTGTGTGTGTGTGTGTGTGTGTGTGTGTGTGTGTGTGTGTGTGTGTGTGTGTGTGTGTGTGTGTGTGTGTGTGTGTGTGTGCATATTAACGGCACAGTGGGAAGTTGACGAAGAGTGTTTTGGACTTGATAACTGATTTGCCCCTGCGTTCACCTTTAATCTTGGATATGCCTGGGTCACAGAGTGGTACTGCTAGGGTTAACCAAAAACGATTCAATGATTCATCTAAATCCTATAAAAAATGTTGTCACTCACACATGCATAAATATATAAAACAACGTTACATTGGCATCAAAAGCTTGTGGCAGTGTCTCCTGATATTTAAATTTTAAAATTGTGAAATATATGTTTGGCTGTTGCATAAAAGAAACACTGGTTACAATATAGGTTATGGGGGAAGAAAAACTCAAATATTTTACCTAAATGGCAGCAAAAGTGTAGGACTAGTGTTTTACGAGCAAAAGTAACAACCTATTGTAGTAGTAGTATTATAGTACCTATAAGTACTCAAATTCAAATTACTCATAATGCAGAATGGCCTATTTATATTACATTACTAAATTAATTTGATACATTATAGTCAATGATTTTGCAGTTAGTAAAGGTGATATTAAGAGTTTATATTGAATGTTTGATATCTGAATCTGCAAAGTAACTAGTTAGTTAAAGGCATCAAACACATTTAGAGGAGTATAGGTTATAATAGTTTTCTTTAGAAGTATAAAATATAAGTTCTACAACATCTACAGAAGAAAGGCATTCATTGAAGGGGTCTGTAATGGGGCATGGTTGCATTACTGTGTTTATGAATAAGCAGCATTGCTACGCACCCATTTTCTTATTCATCTGCTTAATTCCACAGAAAATGCACCCTACAATTATATTTCTTCATGCATTTTTTCTGTCACTTTAAGTCTCAAAATAATTGCGTTAGTGTAAAACTCCTGAGTCACCATGTACAATGGTGGATGTTGAGCGGAGGAGCCAAAAACAGCTGAGTAACAACCAACTTGGCTGCTTAATCTGTCGCTGATCAAAAACACAGTTTAAAGGCGAGATGGCTCACTTCTTCTGGCTGGTGAGAACAATTCAAATCGAATTCATCTCCATCTGACTTTGAAAAATGTATTCATTTGTTTAATTTCCTATTGAGTGGCCCTTTTTGGCCGCAGCCAAAACAAGAAAATGTGTTCCTTATCCTCATCGCCTCCCTTTACTGAATGTTCCTCCCCGATTCTTCTGATTGGACCTTTATCAAAGATTACAAGAATGGTTTTTTTCTGTCAGTTACAAGCTTCTGCCATTGGGATAGCCACGTTATACTGCTGCTGACAGTGCTTGTGCGTTCACCACACAATAAGTTCAACAGCTTCCCTCTGGTCAGATGGCCGCTTCAAGTTTCTGTAGGATTAATAATTTCGTGAGAGACCAAGCCACTGGCCAGATATATTCTCCAGGTGGTTGTAAATTACAGGCCTAAAAAGAAAAAATAAACCCACCTACATGCTCGCATTGTGGGTTTCACAATGCGAGCATGTATTTGAACAGCTGCTATAGTTGCTTCTCAGCTGAATATTGATTTGTTATTATGGGTTAACAAGCGGGCTGTAGTATATAGAAAGCACACGCTCTGGACGCAATGAAAAAAAAAAGCCTCCGAAGGTTTGGATGAAGACTTGTGTTATGATTTGATCCCGGAGAATGGGGGGGAAATGTTCTTGTAAAATAAAGAGTGACAAATCATTTTACAGCTGATTGTTTCAGGAAAGATAGATTACAAAGAAATCGGCGTATACACAGATCCGTGTGTTTGAACCAAAGAAGTGCCATTAGGGTGCCGGTGGAGTGCCACCTCTCTGTGAAGCCCTAATGGCCGCAGCACCGGCTTTCATGTGAATAATGCTGTTTATATTAGGCCTCAGCTCCTACATTAGTGTCCTTCAAACATCTACACCCCTCGCAGCCGTTTGGCATTTTGAAATACTTCACAGGCTTCCCATAGAGTCTATTATCAGGGGCCGTGCACTGGTGGAAAGTGTGTATGTGAGTGAGTGTGTGTTTAAAGTGCTGGAGTCAATGAAGGGCTTCATTAAAGAATGGAAAGTATGTAGACATCTCTGCAGGCTGGCCCAGAAGTCTTTGCTCTCACCTGAACCATATATGCCAGAGTCAGACCCCGCTGAGTAAAACAAACACTGCCCCCTACAGCTTTGGGAATGTCCCTGCAACAAAGAGGTAAGTAAAAAGTAATGACCATGAATTTAGGATGAGGTGGAAAAAACTTTGAAGTGGGACATTTAGGTAGAATTACTCAAAGCTACACACTAGCATGGCTCATTAAAATAAACGTTACCTCATTAAACCTTTTAACCTGGGGAATTTTAGCGTTTCCTTTTAAGATGAAACACTTAAGGCAAAAACATAGATTTTCATGCATTAGTCAACCCTGAGAGTTTGAGCTGTTCTGCTTCATTGACAAGTTTCATTTTACCAGTCATAAGAAAACATTCAAAATAAACATTCACTTTCAGAAACATTGCAATAGACAAAATAATGTCAATACTGGTGAAGTCTCAATTATGATACTGTATCAGTAATTTCATTATTTTTACATTATTGACCAAAGTGCATTTCTTTTAGGCCGTTTCTTTCCAGTTGCACCCCTGTCTATACTTTGAAGGTTTTTAGTGGGAGTTATTCAAAATATCATCAAAAGTCTGATTTATAGTACATTTTATTCCTCAAAACATGGCAACATTTATTTTCTAAGGCTGTTGACTGTATTTTCTGAGTTATGGAGTGGTACTAAGAGACATCCAACATTCCCTCTACAAAAACCTTTGACTGTTATTTGTCGACTATAAACCTGGCTTTCCCAATGTTTGGATATCGAATGATGTACCAAAAAATACTAGAATAATTCCTCATTTGCATATTAAAACATAAAGATCAAGAACATACGTAGGAAATAATCAACTGGGGAGGTTTGATAGTGATGTCTACTAGTTACAAATCGTACCCTATATTCACCTTTGGCCTTTAAATGCCAAAAACATAACTGAGTCACTGCTTTCTGTCCCTCCCAGGAATCTGTTTCCTTTTCATGAAGCATTCCTAGTTTCCTCTAACCTCTTTCAGACAGAACAATCAGCGTGCACGGGGTCGAACACACACAGGAGCCCTCCATCATGGCCGCCTTCCCAGAGTTTCTGATCACCAGATATGAGTGTGCGTGTCATCAGTCCCAACTTTATTAATGTTTCACACGCGAGCCAAGCCACTCAGCGCTGCTGACAGATCTAACACATGCACATGTATTCATTCACAGTCATGTTCCTAATATCCGATTGCCTCTTCTTGTGTTTTTACATACGCCAACGCAGGCCTTAATCTGTAAACGAAGCATGGGGAGTAGGGGAACGCTGCGGTGAGAGGGATATTTAAGAACAAAAAGCGTGAAGTACATGAGCAGACCAATGTTTTCAGGACGGGTTTTGGATTTACAAATGCACATTAGAAGGTGGAAGCCGAGCAGAGAACCAAACTCACTGAGAAGGCAGACGATGAAGCGAGGGCTGAACAGCGGAACAACACGTGCAGGGCGTAAAAAAGCCCATCACAGTCAATCAGGCGTCAGCCGCTAGTCAGGGAGGAAAAGAGAGGAAACTTTACCCCGGCTTGGCCCTCCTGAGTTTGCCTGCCGTGTGCAGCGCGGGGGAAATCCACTGGATGTCACATACATCTTGATTTTTATGAATGCTTTGATAGCTCCCCTAAAGACACTCCCATGACCAGGTGGAGGGTATTTATACAAGCGTGTCAGACAAGCAAAAAACCAGGGGAAAGGATATTTGCTGATCCCCTTTGCTCACAGAGGAGAAAAGAAAAACTTGTGGCTATTCTAATTGCAACTGGAAATAATTATCTGGCTGTGGACTCTGGGAAGCGGGTCACTTGAACATACCCTTGCCTGGATCACCAGGTGTGAAGGTTGGATGGTGATTGACGTACAGCTGTCCAATCGGAGAGAGACCTGCCTTACTGTAAAACATGTGAAGTCTTTTCTTGATGCTTGGGTGTCAATTACAAAAAAAAAATCAACAAAACAAAGCCATCAGGACAACATGAGAAGAAAAATGTTTCATAAAATGTAATGAAGTTCTCACCACTATATTTGCCCATAGCTTCTATTAGTTATGAAACATTGCACCATCTAAAGTCATTTATGAGATTCTGTAAAACGGCCACATCATTATAATTAAGTCCCACATGGCAATACATGTCTAAATCAAATCAACCCCATGAACACACACACACACACACACACACACACACACACACACACACACACACACACACACACACACACACACACACACACACACACATACACACACACACACACACACACACACACACACACACACACACACACACACACACACACACACACACACACACACAAACAATGGTACGCTTCAACTGCATTCAATCTAAATCTGTTTATTTGTGATTCAGAAAACATTGCTTTATTCCTCTGACTCACTGAGTCTTATGTCCGTCTATTAATTTGCACTTGCTGAACAACTACTGCGATCTTTGCCTTGGGGCCAACTTTTGACTGCTTAGTTACAGTAACTAAGATGAACTGGTCTTGATGCGGGGCTTCGTTCATTCCTATGAAAGTTGATCAGTGGCGCATGAATCCTGACATTCAAGTACAAGGCTACCAGATCTTTATGGGACGTTCTGCAATTTTCCTCATCTATTAGTCCCATAGATTCCCAATTGGGTTTTCCTATTCCTAAATCAAAAGAAAAAAAGGTTTGGGCCTAATTTACCTTACTGACACAAAAGTTGTAGTATCACGGTTTGGCCACCAAGGAGATTTGCTTTAATGCCTGGCTTCACCGTACCTTTTAATTACTTTAGGCTAAACCCAAGTATAGGATAATGCAACAAGTACATTAAAGGGAAATATCTTGAGTTTGCTAACATTAGCAAGCATTACCAAGGAAAAACAACTGCTGAGAGCCTTCTCATGAATTCTTCCTTTTCAATAGGAATGCGTTATTTCCTCACTTAAATATATTAAACATGCAGCCGAGTGTGCATCCTAAGGTTTCTGATTGCTCTTCCATATACTCACATTACAGAGAACGCACAAGTGAACGTGAATTGAGACCAAAAACAGCTGCAAGTCGATGAGTTTACAAGAGAACATTTGAAATATGCCTCAAACAAATCAAAAAAGTGCAAGCCAGCTCCCATTAGTGCAGTAAGGACCAAGACTTTATTGCTTCCAACACTGCAAACGAATTCCACGCATTGTAGTAGTCAGTGATAATTAGGATCTGTTGAACACCTTCCGTCTCCACCCTTACAGCTCTTACATATTCAGTATCGCTGCACAATAAATGCCTTCAGTTCTTTAATGGTCTCTGCAACACGAAGACCGAGGGTGAAGGAAGTTCTAATCTGTAAGAATGCTCTGTGATGTGACCGCAGCTCAGTGAACTGAAACAACACTGTTACATTATTCATAGAAATAATTAACACCACCTCCTAGATGATGAGAATAAGCTGTTATGAACTTCTTATCACATGGAAGTAAGGAACACATGTTATTTATGGGAAAAATATGGAGTATTGACAGCTTATCTGAGAGGTGAGGGAGTTGGAGGCTGAATGGGGATAAAAAGATCTAGTGAAATTGGAACTTTTTCTTTCCTCTTCCTCTGTGAAATAACACGGATAAAAACTGCCCCATTAATAGGTCTTTTTGTTTTGAAGAGCTCATCAGAGAGCAGTGAAATGGGCCTTTTAAACCTCAGCTGTGGATGCAGAATGTCATGAGCGTGCTTTTGAAATGCACAATATGTTATTCATTTGTTCGCTTCTTTGGTGCATGCTCATCTACAACGTAGCTGAATGTTAGCATTCCTCTGCTCCCTGCTTTTGTTACATGGTAATTGTGCAGAGCGAGTACCAATGTGCCAGGTCTCAGTTTAATGAATCCCACCTGTAACACATTTGCACATTCATTCCTCTCCAAGGAGAAATCCTGTTGCCAAAGTAAAGCCTTGTGGAAGTGTGCTGCTATGCTGAGACCCCAAATAAATGTACCCAAGATGGCAGCCGATGTTGGCAACCAATTTAACCCTTTAACTTGTGATGGCATTTGTTCAAAATCTATGTTTGTGTACATTTTACGGCTCAATGTTGCACTCACGAGAGGGAAGTTGGAGAAGAGGCTTATGGAATGTCAGAGCGAAATGCTTGTGAACCCCTCTGGCATGTGAAAGGGATTTCACAAACATGAGTACATCAAATGATTGATTCAACGGCTAATCTCTCCACAAACTGTATACATACCAATATCTTAAAAGAGTAGGCCATTCATCTAGGGCTTTTCCATGAGCTCAGTATAGCGGTGAATAAATAGTGCACTCACTGCAGACTGTATTTTTTTTTTTCATTCTTCTCAACACACCATTGCTTATCTTCAGCATATGCTAATGCTAGTTCAGATCCACCCGTGACATGCAAAACGTTTGCTTTTAATGGGTTATTGTACACTAGTATTGATACTTTGAATTCTTCCACAGCTAAGTAATATACAATATATTGTCAAATATGCCTGTGTTTCTAGTGATTCTTCATTAGGAGCTCTTAACAATTGTTTATGATGACACTAAAAAGCATGAGGAAGCAACTAATCCTTCCCCTTCATCTCATTATTCATTGTAGTATATTTGTTTCTCATTTTCAGACATTCAGTCCCTTTGCTTGTCAGTTAAAAGAGAATCTCTCGTGACTGTTGCAGCACTGTACTGTTGTTGCTCATTTGAGTAATGTTGCTCCCAGTTGGTGGTCTCAGTAATGAACAACGGGGTGTGGGTGGACCACATTCAATGGGATGCCAAAGATCTTTAGCTCCGCTCCTTCAGGGCCTTTTGCATTTAGTAACTCTGAGCTCATAATTGTGTGACTAAAGCAATTGTTCTCTTAATTGAAGCCATTCAGGGCTTCTATGGGCTTTCCCCACTTCCCTCAGGTGAGACTCAGGTGATCATCCAAAACCTTCAGGTGGAACTCAGGTGATCCTTCAAAGACTCTGAGAGAAAGGGATGTTTTTATCTTGTAAATCATGGTTTTACTCTTAAAATAGTATGGTTTTGAGTAGTTAAGACAAATCATTTAATATAATTCATGGTAATATCTTCATGGAAAAATGTCTTCTTTGAACAAGCATCCAGTTTTTTGCTGCTCTGGCATAGTAAATGCCAAGGAAATGACTGCATACGGGCCCTTATCTTTTGCCCTACAGTTATAGCTCACAATAAGCATTGCTGGCTCATAAACACAAACATCTTATTGTAAAACTGCACAAGATCATTTAATGACTGGATAATAATAATACATTTTATTTCTATAGCGCTTTTCTTGAACCCAAAGACGCTTAACACTGGATGACACTGAATAGGTACAAAAGAAATTCCGGGGTAAGTGTAGCTCTGGGTATCGCCAGGACTTTGAATGTGGAGTAAAATGAGTGTGATAGAATGTTGAATAGAAATATTGTTCATTTCCTTTCAAGTTCATGCCCCGTGGATGACGAATTTGCTTAAATGTCTAGTATTAAAGATTTGAAAGAATCGTTCCACCTTTAATCTTCAACACGCGTCAAACACTTATGTCTGCAAAGCACCATTTCAACTTTAATTCCTCATTCTGAAAAATTCACAAGCCAGAAGAGTGTTGAGGAGGGTGGAGGAGCCGAAGCAGAGCATACGTTTAAGAACATTTGACGCACAAAGAGAAGTCGCCCCAAAACTTGCAAACGGAAGAAAAAAAAGAATCTGCAGGGGCCACGGTTTGTTTTCACCTGAAGCAGTCATTTATCTTGGCCATGGCCCAACACTAAAGCACTGTGTATGTTTCTATGGTCTCGGTGGGTTTGTGTGTGCACCACAGCCACTTAAAGCGGTGGGGGGAACTGCAGATTTCAGTCCTAATCTAGGAATTGTGAAACCGCACCATTTCCTTGCACTCGAGAAGTGCTTGGCATCTCATTGGGCTGTGGAGGACCTGTATACATCAGCGCAGATGGAGCATGCAGATGAGTTTAGGATATGTGTTTGTTTTACTTCACTTTGGTGGACATGGGGATGGGATGATAAGAAGGTTGTTGCAGATGTAGCTCTAGCAAATGTTCACCTACTGTATCAACAGCAGCAAGTGTTCTTGGTTCTCTGAAAAGCAAAGACAGCCTTCAAGTTTGTGCCTACTATCATACAAATTATGAAAGGAAAGGAAATGTTAATGTCATTGAGTCATATCCATGTAATGGGAGGAAACTCAGCTAACTGATGATTTTTTGCAAAAAAAAACACAAGGCTAACGCTGAGCCTCTGAATTAGCCCTGTGCGAACAAATCTTAACGCCGTTAGCACAGACCTCTAGCTATACCGATACACATGATCGATACCAATCGATATACTTATTGGATCTGCACAAACAAGCTTAGCTAACATCCTGAGAGTCCACAGATTATAGAAATATAAGTATCATCACTGAGTGATCAGAAATCGTGACAGGGGAAGCAAATACAGACAACACACAACGTAGCTTTAGGTAGCAAAACACGGAGATATGCTCACCTTAGCTGTTATTCTGATCAAAAGTCGTGTTCAATGGCATTAAAACGAGAAAAAACGTGGCTGAAGGTTAATCCATAGGTTATAGCAATGTGTCTGTCACTTTGAAAAAATTATTGATAATCCATAATTCAATTTTTATGCAAAAATCAGAGAATAAAAATTAGCTGCTAATGGTAGCCACCAGAGTGTGTTGCAGCTCCGGTTTTGGCTACGCGTCACTCTCACTCCTTATTTGGTAACCTGTGTGTGTATGTGGAACTTTCCCTCGATTCCATTGGCTCTAGCGGTTAAAAAGAGATGTCAATCATCAAAATCGACCAATGGGTTCCAGAGAAACGGCAAACAGTGGACCGTGCCTGGAGCAAAAGAGAGGTAAAGGCAGGGAAAGAGAGAGCATTAGAAGCCAAGGTGAATAAAGTGAGTGACAGTAAGGAGTGAAAGGTGGGAACAAATAAGCGATCCAGGGTATGTAGATCCAACCTGTAAAGGCCTAGGAGCAAAAGAGCTTTCCAGAAGTGTCAGTTCAACATCTCATCTCCTCTCTCTGTCTTACTCCCTAAGCCACCTAACTATTGTTGAGTTGGAAGTCCCTGAGTTTTGACAGCTGTGCTTGGAGTGCTGTGACGGCGGTCCGGAGGGAAGGGTGTGTGTGTCTGGCTGTGTGTTGTATGATGGTTTGTAGTGGATTTGGACACTTTGGTGTGTAGCCTCTTGGTAAGCAAATATTGGTGTATGTGACTCTAGAGGTTAAGCCTTCTGAGTGAGGACATGTACGTGTGACGATGTTAAAATATAATATATTTGATTTATGCAGTGCCTTGTGGACCTACACTGAACAAAAATATAAACGCAACACTTTTGTTTTTGCTCCCATTTTTTATGAGATGAACTCAAAGATCTAAAACATTTTCTATATACACAAAATAACAATTTCTCTCAAATATTGTTCACAAATCTGAAAAAATCTGTAATAGTGAGCACTTCTCCTTTGCCGAGATAATCCATCCCACCTCACAGGTGTAGCATATCAAGATGCTGATTAGACAGCATGATTATTGCACAGGTGTGCCTTAGGCTGGCCACAATAAAAGGCCACTCTGAAACGTGTATTTTGCTTTATTGGGAGGGTCTGGGGGGGTCTGAAAACCAGTCAGTATCTGGTGTGAGGGGTAGGGTTAGGGTTAGGGTAATGTTGTGAATCGAGTGGCCTGTGTTCGTCGTCCATAACATACGCCTGCCCATACCATAACCCCACCACCACCATGGGCCACTCATACGTGTCACTCTCACTCCTTATTTGGTAACCTGTGTGTGTATGTGGAACTTTCCCTCTATTCCATTGGCTCTAGCGGTTAAAAAGAGATGTCAATCATCAAAATTGACCAATGGGTTCCAGAGAAACGGCAAAAACGCCCATTTCCAAATGGCCTCAGAGGTGGAGTTTTTTTTTGCTAAACCTCTCTAAAAAGGTCAAATGTCACTTGTTTTGCATCAATCTTGATACAGGGTTCTTATTATATGTTGTACTTTGGATTCCTAAAGCTTTTAGTCTACTAACCCATCATCCAAGGGTAGTTTTTTACTACAAGTAGAACATATTTTTTGGACGGACACTATAATTTACAGTTTTTTACTATGTTCAATCTGAATTTTCTTTAAAATATAAAACATCTATATTGATTCTGACTTTTCTACATCCAACTCACAGGTTTATCATTACTTTTGAGAAAAAAGATTATTAATTTTCCCCTTTTAGAAGGGAAGATATGGTCATTTGTTCAGGAAATGTCATTTTCGAGCCTGAGACCTGAAAAACAGGCTTGGGGTCTAACAGGTTAATTGTTTTCCAGAACAAGGCCTAAAGGTCGGACTTTTCCGCCAGAAATAAAGATAACAAATAAACAAAAATACAGAGGCTTCGAAATCCGAACTACAGTAGATCCACCCCTTCAATTTTTACTTTAACAATAAAAGCACTAGACATATCATTTGTGCAATTGACCATTTTTTATTTACGTGTCGTAATTTGTCATGCCCCCAGTATGTAGAGGCCTTAACATCAAACGCACATTTTTCTTTGACTGCTATTAGTAGGGATTTTTTCGTTAACATGTTACCCCACATACACTTTGGAAGGCAGCAGTATATCATTGTTGTATTTACAGCAGTTGGCCCCAAGAGGCCAACACATCTGTTAATGCCGGCGTAAAGGCTAATCTAAAACAGCCCATTAGGGAATGCTTTTTTTTAATCTGCAATGCATCGATACTTTCAGACTTTGCTACCAATGTCTTTGGCACCCAGGCACAAGCCTGTTAATTCCTACCAAAGGAACTGCCTATTGTCTCCTAAATAGATACATTTTAAAGCCGGGCTCAATAGTGTTCTTTGGCAATGTATTAGCAAACATTAGAAAGCAAATGGTGAATTTTGGGAGAATATTGAGTATATGTGCCGAGGTTTAAGTGTATACCGGATAGGCTGAAAATAAAGCGCAATGACAGTAAAGCTCGAAAGCAAAGAAAGTTAGCTTTTGTGAGATTTGTTTACTTTTACACAATAAATGATATTGCTATCTGCAATTGCCAAGACTAACGTTTAAATCTCATTTAAACAAGTACTTTAACAAAGAAATAGCAGAGCTAAAGTTTATACTTTTTTCAGTATAGGAAATAAAGAGTCAATAGGATGAGTCATGTTCCTGTCAGTTAGTAATTGGAACCATCCATCCTCTCAATTTCCAAACACAACACAAAAGACTCTACAATGACAGACTGTGTGAAGTCAGATTAGCTCAAATTTCCTCAGGAGATGTTCCACAACATCAGCAAAAACAAAGTCCTCAAAATGGGGATTTACCGCCTCCTTCCAGTCAACAGCCCCCTTGGGAGCTTTCCTGAATGAATCCCAGACTGCTACGTAGCTCGGCTATCTCACTGACCTGTCGTGCCATCAGCTACTTCAACCTAGAGCCTCCGCACTCTCGCTATACGGCCACATCCTGGCCATAAATCACTGCACAGTGTGAACTTCCCTGGAATGCTTGTTGAGTTGCCAAAGGATTGTTTGTAAGTCCAAGCAAGGTTCAACCCTTATCAGTGTTCAACACATCTTGGTGTTATCAGAGATAAAGCTGAGATAAAAGTGATCTCTTTAGCCTCTGAACATATTCCTATAGGCAATATTTCCAGTAATGGGACACCTAAAAGGTGCGTGGTAACCTGCGTTTCCGCTTCTACAGCTTTGAGTGTGGTTGTTTTGTCTATTACCAAAATACATTTTTGCATTGAAATACACACAAGGATTCTTTGGTGTCCACAAGTGGCATCAGCAGTTGAAGTAAATGAAAACTTCTCAGAGCTTAATTACTTCTTACCAGGGATTTGGGATGGAAATGGTGGGAACATATTATTGCAACCAGCTCAACCGAGGAGCACTTGCTTGCTGCAATTAGGGTGAAAGTTTTGATTTGCCAATCTCTGCGTGCCAACAGGATTTCTCACCAATGTCTACATCTGACGTCACACCAACAGGCCAAATATACATCGTAGTGGAGTCTATGAGCCATTTAGAGAGTATCAGTCCCACTTTGTGATGTGTACACTGAATCATCAAGTGTATTTTGCCATGCAAAACTGCCCTCAAGCAAGCTTTCCATCGACCCCTTTGGACACTTGGGTGGGCTCCCGAAATACCTCCCTTAATTTGACATGACCTGATTTGGAGGATTTCAATGTTATTACTCCTCTTGGACGTGTGGACTCACATGCGAGGCGTGAGGTTGAGGGAGGTCTTCCCGGAGCTGTTATGAGAGCTGATGTGAGACAACAGTGGACCGTGCCTGAAGCAAAAGAGAGGTAAAGGCAGGGAAAGAGAGAGCATTAGAAGCCAAGGTGAATAAAGTGAGTGACAGTAAGGAGTGAAAGGTGGGAACAAATAAGCGATCCAGGGTATGTAGATCCAACCTGTAAAGGCCTAGGAGCAAAAGAGCTTTCCAGAAGTGTCAGTTCAACATCTCATCTCCTCTCTCTGTCTTACTCCCTAAGCCACCTAACTATTGTTGAGTTGGAAGTCCCTGAATTTTGACAGCTGTGCTTGGAGTGCTGTGACGGCGGTCCGGAGGGAAGGGTGTGTGTGTCTGGCTGTGTGTTGTATGATGGTTTGTAGTGGATTTGGACACTTTGGTGTGCAGCCTCTTGGTAAGCAAATATTGGTGTATGTGACTAGAGGTTAAGCCTTCTGAGTGAGGACATGTGCGTGTGACGATGTTAAAATATAATATATTTGATTTATGCAGTGCCTTGTGGACCTACACTGAACAAAAATATAAATGCAACACTTTTGTTTTTGCTCCCATTTTTCATGAGATGAACTCAAAGATCTAAAACATTTTCTATATACACAAAATAACAATTTCTCTCAAATATTGTTCACAAATCTGAAAAAATCTGTGATAGTGAGCACTTCTCTTTTGCCGAGATAATCCATCCCACCTCACAGGTGTGGCATATCAAGATGCTGATTAGACAGCATGATTATTGCACAGGTGTGCCTTAGGCTGGCCACAATAAAAGGTCCCTCTGAAACGTGCATTTTTGCTTTATTGGGAGGGTCTGGGGGGGTCCGAAAACCAGTCAGTATCTGGTGTGAGGGGTAGGGTTAGGGTTAGGGTAATGTTGTGAATCGAGTGGCCTGTGTTCGTCGTCCATAACATACGCCTGCCCATACCATAACCCCACCACCACCATGGGCCACTCGATTCACAACATTACCCTAACCCTAACCCTAACCCTACCCCTCACACCAGATACTGACTGGTTTTCAGACCCCCCCCAGACCCTCCCAATAAAGCAAAAATGCACGTTTCAGAGTGGCCTTTTATTGTGGCCAGCCTAAGGCACACCTGTGCAATAATCATGCTGTCTAATCAGCATCTTGATATGCCACACCTGTGAGGTGGGATGGATTATCTCGGCAAAGGAGAAGTGCTCACTATCACAGATCTTTTCAGATTTGTGAACAATATTTGAGAGAAATTGTTATTTTGTGTATATAGAAAATGTTTTAGATCTTTGAGTTAATCTCATGAAAAATGGGAGCAAAAACAAAAGTGTTGCGTTTATATTTTTGTTCAGTGTATAATGCAGTTAATTGTGCTTTATTAGTAGTGATTTGACATACAGTAATGCCGCTACACAGACAGAAGAGAGCTAATGATAAATAAATAAGATACACCGGTCATGCTAGTTGCTCTGCAAGGCTAAAAGAGGAGAGAGTAAGGATTTCTTGCACCACTTCACCTATTTCACGGATAGTTTGAAGAGGTAAAAACTCAACAACAGTCTCATTATTATGTTGTGCATAATAAAACATGTGTTGGAGTTGACATCTTGAGTATTTTTTAGGCATTGGGTTGCTTGGAACTAGATGCTATAATCAGCATGCTAACACGCGATAACATGCTCATGAGGACAATTATAATGTTTAGTGTAAGCATCTTCTCTAACTGTATCCAATTGTGTGTCTCTTCGTGATCACACCTGGATTTTCCTCTGCTTTCCTCGTCAGCATTCAAGTTGTTGGATACGGTTTCTTCCCTCCCTTTCCAAGCTAACGTCCGTAAATAGTATAGCTTTATGGTAAGCTACCATGTTTTTTTGTGTTTTGGACCTGTAGAAACGAGAGGTTGCTGCAGTCAGTTATTTGAGTAATCAGATCCCAATTTGATCTCAAGACACAGCTATATAGAGAAATGACCATGTAACTAACTAACTAAGTAACTAACTAAGGGTAATTCTAGACATTTCCAGATACAATCTTGATACAAGACACATTTAAATGCAAGTTATTTGTATTGTGTCTTGGCTAATTATCAGGAAACACAATGTGCTCTAGCTGATGGGAAGTAGTTTGTCTTAATGCTAAAGTACTGAACAATTAATGCAACAATATGATGGGGCTTGATAAGAAGTGCCAAAGTAATTCCAACTCAACCCAAACCTCATGCCAATCAATCCAGTAGTTGTCAAAATGCCTCATTTAAAGATCCCATGTCATGGCCATTTCTACTGATCATAATTCCATTGTTGAGGTCTCCTAGAATAGATTTATATTGTGCAATTTTCCAAAATCTTGGTTTTTATACAGCATCTCTGTATAGTATGTGTATTCACTCTCTGTCCTAAACGGCTTGTTGGAGCTCCTGCCCCCCACCCCCCTCCCTATGAGCCCAGTGGCCGCCTGCGAGACAGCGAGACACAGCGAAACCCAGCCGGAACACACACACACACCCGCAGCCTGGCTGGGAGTTTGTGTGTGTGCTCACACACCGACTCACTGCCTTGCCGCGTCCCGCCGTCTCAGGGAGGAGAAATCGGCGGAGCTGCAGCTGAGAAAAGATTGAGTGTGTGTGTGTGTGTGTGTGTGTGTGTGTGTGTGTGTGTGTGTGTGTGTGTGTGTGTGTCTGTCTGTCTGTCTTGTCTGTCTCTGTGTGTGTGTGTGTGTGTGTGTGAGGAAGTCCGCGGATTGGTCCATTTGGACCAATCCACGGACGTAACGTAACGGCTCCGCGGACGTAATGTAACGGCTCCACGGATTGGTCCATTTGGACCAATCCACGGAGGGGTCGTCGTTACGTCACTTGGTTCCCGGAAGAAAACAATTGAAAAAGAAAATCTCCAACGAGGCGTTCTGGGGCAGCATAGACACGTATTTTCTGTGTTAGACTTTTACTCGCTACAGGGTGTACTTTAAGGGTTTGTGACTTTGCAGACCGTTTACATGCAGAAAAACCTTCATAACACACAAGGGGACGGGTAATAACCGGAAAAGCATGACATGGGACCTTTAAAACCACAAATGTCAACCAAGTTAGTAAGATACATAGTTGGAGAACCACAGTGTCTGTAAAATCGAAAAATGTGTATTTGAGTGTCTCCATTCATGTCTAAGTGCTCATTCATATTCCTGTGAGCACATACATGCTTTTCACACGACTAATTCAGCTTTTTCAACTATTCAATACCGTGCCTTTAAAAAACTTGTGCAAGGATCCCATTTACTTAATGATGCTGCAGCTGGTATACATTTCGTCCTGACCGGTGAAGCTGAGGGAGGTGAGCCTGGGAATAAAGCAGGAATGTGTAGTGGGTGCTAGGCAGCTGGTGGCTGAGCCCCGCTGGGTCGCAGGAAGCAAGGCCAGGCCAGCCACATGAGTCTCAGCTGATTCACACACCCAATGCCATGCACACACACACATACCCCAACCTGCAAACCTGCACGTATCTACTGCAACCCCTTTTCTTGCCAAATTACTAAAAAACTAAACTGCATTGTCAATTTTGTGTTGTGGAGATTCTGTAACGATTAGGAAACAAGACTACGTGGTTAGGTTTGAAAACATTCATGGCATGGCTTAAGATAAGTGTGTTTGTTACTACTATAAGTTAATTCATAGAAAATAAAGTTATACAATTATAATAAGTCAAGGCTAACTCCAAGGGTGACTATTATTTTTCACAAGGGACAGCAACCAACCTACAGTACACGCACTTATGCGAATTACACTTATTTTAAATGTATTTCAAACTTTCATATTTGTGATATGTCAAAAAGATATGTAATCTGTGAGAATTTCTTTCTTTTGATTTGACATATGTTTTTAGGAGACCATGCTGACCTACTGTACTGTATCAGTGTGTGTGAAACAGTTGGTGCTGGATGATTTCCGTTATAAAGTACAGATTTAAACAGAATTGTTATAATAATTTGATGCTAATCAAAACAGACGTGTTATTAATCATCTTTAAGCCTGCTAGCTGTTCACCCGCCCAGAGAGCTGCATACTCTTTAGAAATAATCACAAGGGTCAACAGAGTTCTCTGTTTCCTCCCAAATTCAACTGTTGACTGAAGTAAATGTCGCTGGCTCTCAAATTGAAAACGAATAAGTCAATTACAGATTACTGATTTATTTCCAGCGAAGCGACAAGTTAATATTTCTTACAGTAACTGACTCAGCACCAATTAGCATCAACATGACCAGCTGTATTACGGTAATGACATGGCAAATACTCAGTAATAAGACTTATCAGTCTGCCCATAGCAGTGACACCATAAAAAACTGGTCCAAGGTTCCACCTGAGTATTTACAGTAGCCTATAGCAGGTGACTTTCCTCCTGTTTGCTCTCCAAAGAAGGAACCTTATCAGCTGAGGAGGTGTAATAATTCAGGAAGAATGTTCGCCACCTTCACTTCCTCCTCATCACTTCTAGTCAAATACAGTGGCCAGCTGGATTAAAATAGTTGTAAATTTGACCCTGAATGAGTTAATTTTCGTCATTTAACTTATGGAGTTTAGTAACATCCTCTTGACCAGGTTGACCTGCAGTGACCCTCTCAGATGAAAAGCAGGGTAAAGTCTGTGTTTTAGGGCATGGCGTGTTTTTTTTGTGTCCTTGTCTGTTGTTTCCGGGATGGACAGAACATGTGGTGAGTTTATCTCATGTGCTCCAATCAGGAAACATGTTGCCCTTAAAGCTTGTCTGAGAAGCTCATAAAAGCACAGGGCTTCCAGTGGACATTTAATGACACGGCACGCATTGTCATCAGCTGAGTCACATAAACACTCCCTGACATGCCAGGTAAAGAGCTTTATCGTCTGCACTCAATTCCTAATGAGTGAAATGCTGTTATGCACCTGAGAAGATGTCAAGAAAATTGGAATCATGTGTATACAGCCAAAAAATACTGGATTATTCAAAGGTCAACATTTTAAGTTGGTGACAGAGCCTTCAGTGTGGCATCCCCCACCCTCTGGAACTCTCTCCCCCCCGAAATCCGCAGCGCCCCAACCCTGGACATTTTCAAAAAAGCCCTCAAAACGCACCTTTTTACCAAGGCTTTCGCCACTGTATAGTTAGTTTAATAGGTTTATTTTTCCGCTACTTCCCCCCCCCACCCCCTTAACCTGTCTGCCTTTTTTCCCCTCCCCCCCCCCCCCCCCCCTTCCCGACTTGTAAAGCGACCTTGGGTTTCCTGAAAGGCGCTATAAAAATATTATATATTATTATTATTATTATTAATTCCCAAAGCATTTTTCCAATTGTCTATGGTACATTTTGCTCAATGGCGCACAAATAGTAATCCGTTTGAATGTGTTCTATCTATTCCCCTCTGTCATCTGTTCTGTGACGCCCTCAACTGGTCACAAGCGGAACTCCCCACCTTCCAAAAACTACAATTTCCTAAAGCTTTAACTGGAATCTATGCTGAAATTAAATCAATGTTTGTCCTTTCATTTTACAAATAAACAACGTTTTTTGCACGTGCACAGAACATTTCAGTCACAACTTACAAATTCCCGGGTATTCAACCAGATGAAAGATATTTCCCCATAAAAGCATAAAAGGTCAACTTGTTGTTGTATGCTCTTCATTGAGGAATGTTTACAGTAATTGCTGGTTATTAATTGGTGGAAATGTTATGTTAGAGCAATACAATTATTTGTTAACATGCAATATTTAGGAAATATGTCATGTTTGAAGGGACAGTTCAACCTACAAGCCAAAGTAGATATTATTCTTATACCTTTAAGGCTTTTAACAACCTAAATTGGCCATGGGGATGTCTGCCCCCTAAAAAGTAATGGAACTAGATGGCACTCTGCTCTTTGGTGCAAAAGTGGTGGCAAAAGGGAAACAATTGCAATATTAGGCAGCTTTTAATCAAAGTGCACCCCCCAATAAGTATAACGAGTATACCATAACTAAGTATGGTAGGCAGATGTTGTATGGTGTAAAGACAATAGCCCTAAATGAAACTGCTCACAACAAGGTCTGTGGATTATTAGTTTCTGTAAAGAATATTTGCCATTAAGTTTTTACTGTGTGTTTTTTAAGGCTTTGAGCACCAACAGCCTATATCTCCAACACTCTGCAACTCCCCCTAAAACAATCTCGATAGATAAACAGCCACATAGCTAGCTATGAGGATGTATATCTATGTTTTACTTTCAGGGTGAATTCTCCTTTTAACACTAACATGAGTGTAATACAAAATGCAGCATTAGAGAAACACTTCCTGGCTGTTCTCACCAGTATGTATTTGGTTATTAATAGTTGCTATGATACCCACATCCTCTCTCTTCCCACTTCTTTGTCAGAGCCTCCTGTGATTTAGGGCACTATATAAACCCTACTGGGCTGGCCTTCTGTCCTTTTCTGGTTGCTGTCATTGTTGTGGAGCACAGACCACAGAGTTTGGCTGCTCCAGCTGAGCAGAGAGCACCTACTGGGTTTTTTAACCACGGTGATGAGAGCCGTTCTGCTCGGTCCAGTCAGCAGGCAGTGGATAAGGGCCCCGAGCTCCACTCTCTCCCCCTCCCTGAGGCCCCTCGAGCTTCCCTCTTCCTCCATCCCTCCTCCTCCTTCTTTAAGTTCCCTCAAGTCATGATCTGGCCCGTAAATTAGTACCGGGAGAAAAAAATATATGTTCTGTAAGATGAAACTGGGTTTCTGTGTATCAGCACACGACTCAGGGGAGACAAAAGAGAAGAAGCAGGCAGTAAATCCATTGGAGTCCACTGATAGCGCCTGTTTGCACAACCACTGCCGCTTCCTTTGATCAAATGGCTGGGGGAGCGGGGGGTCGTGTGGCGCTGCCGAAGGTCAGCTATATATTACACTCCTAAAAGTGATTACTGAAATTCTTAAGTGAAACCATTCTGCTGCCAGGGTGTGCTCTAATCCCCTGCAGCGTTGTCTGGGCCGGGGCCTCTCTGTGGATCTGCGCGCCCAGCACTCCTTTCCCCCTTTCCCCAACTTGTGTTTTCTATCATCAGAGCAGGCCTTAAAAAAAAAAGAGCCCCTACATGGAAACATGGCCTATCCCGTTGCAATATCAACTGCTGGGGCTCGGAGGAAAGAGAGAAAAAGAGGTAGTGTCAGGAAACATGGAAATATGCACACACTTCAAAGGCAGGGGCAGCAAATTAAGGGTTAGGCATTGGACACGACAGTAAGTGGCCTTTACATCAGAAACAGGGTAAACAATGTCTGGATCGTATTTCGCTTCTTTCCTCCATGTTGTTGCACGGAGACCCCCCGGCTCTGCATCTGCTGTGCTGTAGGTAGAGCACTAAAACAGCTCGATGCAGTTTTTTTCTGACATAAAGCAAATCATTTTCATCAATTGAGCAATAACTAAATGTTTGCGCCACCGTTGTGTGTAAATGAGTGGAAAATCTGACATCAATTTAGTACAATGATCTGCTAATAAGAGTATGTCACTTAATAAAGCCGCTGTTAAAATTCCACAATTTATGACCCGGGTTGCTAATCCTTACCACAATGTTGCAGTGCGTCAAATCAATTACAAGCGCTTACAGAACAGAAGTGCTGCTTTTGAGCGTGAAACAAATACGCTGCAGGAGAGAAAACTGTGTGTGTGTGTGTGTGTGTGAATGCATGGTTGAGATGGAGCTAGCCAACTTGATCCAAACAAGAATTATGTGAAGTCATGCTCTATGAAACTTTATACACATTTGCTGATCATTACCTAAGATTGCTTTGTGTTAACTTTGGCAGGCCTGCTCCTGGCTCACGGATTGAAAAAAGTGATGATGTACTTCCTCTTATTTATTATTTGCGCTGGGCTACCGAGAGGGAAAAAGGAGGTGGGGGCGGGGAGTGTGAGTAGTATGCCTGTGACTGGTGCACCCATGCCAGGAATAACAGAGCAAACCTTGCTCATTAGTGTGTAGAAAACAGATCCCAGGAGACACAACAAAGTGTAAATACATCTAAAACTCTTTACACTGCAGGATGCTACTCGCCAACTTCTTCCCGTTTCTGCTTTTCTTTTTCCTCCTTAAAATGAGAACGTAAACGGCATCGAGTGCTGCAAAGTGTGTAGGCTTCAAAAGAGTTGCAACCCCATGTTGCACGTCTCATAAATACTAGTGAGGGAATTCAAAGAGAAATTTATCGAGCATGGCATTCACACATGTTGACAGTAAAGAGGGCCAACAGCACACCGGGTCTTGGGAATTTGTAGCAGCACATGGCCCCTTCTTCGGCTTTGAAACACCCTCTTTGACCCTTTGTCTGCTTGTGCAATGTATTTGCCCTTAAGAAAAAAAGATAGGAACATTTATATGAGACACAAAAGCCCATAGCAGTGTCCTATAAATTAGAAATGGCAGATATACCATTGTAAACATGGAGAGATTTATCTATCGATGTTACAAGTCCGGGGCTTAAGATACAGTGTTTCTTGTTAAACCATTACCCCCTTCAGCAGGTGCACTGTTATCCCAAATAAGGCAACACGCTATAAAATGATAATTTCCCAACATTTGTTTATAATATTAATTAGGGATGCACGATATTGGTTTTTTGAAACCGATACCGATACCGATAACTTCCTGCTTCTCAAGACCGATACCGATAACCGATAATAAAAAAAAAAATGCCACTAATTATTTTAACGCGATTAACGCATGTGTATTTTTTTTCCTCGGCCGCCCCGTAGTTTCAGAGCGCATCGAGTTTAAAATACCATCTACAAGCTGATGCTGACAGCCCCGCTGATGCTGACAGCCCCGCTCCTGCCGCCCGCTTGTGGCAGACCACACTTCCACGCTCACCGGCAGGCACCGACTGGCCTGTTGGAGGACCGGGAGGGTGTGTGTATGTGTGGCCCCGAGCGAGCGAGAGAGAGACCTTACGTGCATTGTTGTTGTTAGCATCTGGTGCTAGCTAGCTGCGCTAGCGGATATACGGAGCTGTTTAAATGAAAACAGAGGAGCGACATTTCGCCACAACTGCGCCGAGCACTTGACTTTATGCAGGAAGCCAGACAGTGGGGCATTGTACGAAAAGTCAGCACACTCAGCACGGATAGTGCGCAACATGATTGCAGCGTCCAGGCAGCTCCCGTTCGAGCATATGCCTTGAGTTGCACATAGCTCCAACGCCCATACCACCGACGACATGTTTGTTTACTGTCCTGGCTTCACGGCCGCACACCATTTACGTCACAGTCAGGCATGAGTTAGGGAGCGCTGGATTTGTGAAAAACTCCCCTCTTCCTAAACCACTAATACCACAGTACTGGCAAAACGGGAGGAGCTGAGTGAAAAACAAGCGCCCCTCATCCCAATCCACCAACACCGCAGTATTTTTTTCTTTTTTTTTACCCAAAAAATATATTGTATATTATCGGGGCTATTAATACTGGTATCGGGTTTATCGGGATGACGTCATAATTCCTAATATCGGACCGATAATTATCGGGCCGATAATTATCGTGCATCCCTAATATTAATATGTCTTTGCCATCTGTTTCCAGCCAGCACTGCCTTTTCTTCACTTATTTGTACAGTAAGGGAAGGTGTTTATAGTCTTTGGATGTTGCCAATTTTACTAGAGAGGACTGTGCAGCACCTATGGGACGCAGCGTACAGGGCCACACGTTTGGCTCCTTTGACTATTGACACAGCTGCTATCATGCTGAAATAATCGGATTCCAGGGGTGTTGAATGTATCCACGCACACTTACCTACACGCACACAAATAAGCGCATGGAGAAACACATCACATGTTTGGCTTTACCTTTTTAAATGTCATTAAGTGCTGCTCAGACACAGCTTCATGTTGACTTTGGTTGAATAATGGCGCACTTGCTCTTTGTTGTTGCTTGACTGGTTCATTTCGACCAGCGGTTCCCAAACTTTTTCAACTTGGGGCCCACTTAAGAATCAAAAACATTTTCGCGGCCCACATTCAACCATAAACAATACGGAACAATACATGTTCTGATTGGTCAATTCAGAACATGTGACACGTTGTAAATCCAGAACAGACTGCGCGCGGTCAAGGATTGTAATGACCGTTGCTAAAGAGGATCAAGAAAGAGAAAGGAAAAGAGGTTAAAATTAAAAAAAAATCTTAATAATGAAAATGTTTCCAGTCCACACAAATCATAATATTTTGCTAATTATTTGGCGGCAAATATTGAATTTACATTGACACCCTTTAATATTTTATCTGGGCGTTAATAAATACAACTATACTTCTGGCTAAAATACATATTTGTAAAAGTCAATCAAGGAGTAATCTTAATTCAAGGTGTTTTAAGAGTAGATTAAAAATAGAATTTATTTTGGAAAAAAATATTGCCACAAAAAAATCAAAGGGTGAACACACGAACACACCATGAAATGGGAAATAATGAGCTCCAGTGGCTTGGGAATTCGGGGCTTTAGCCGAATGTTTTTTCTGTAGCCCCGGACAATTCTCCCTCAATAATATAATTCATTAACCGTGCTTTACGTGAACCTCATCATGAGAGGACGGCAGTGTTCAGTGAATGCAACAGAGGAAAGACACCAGACCAACCAGAGAGTTGAATGCAAATAAACATCTGTCTTATTGGCTGACAGGTACCTATCCTGTGAGCTGTGACAATGTTTAAATTGTAAATAAGCCATCTGTATGTCAAATATGTCTTATATGTCTTAAATGATATGATGAATTGGAAATGGGGGACCCTGATGTAAACAAGACGAAAGTCTTTCTCTGGTCTGCATCCCCTTAACAATTGTATGTTTTGAGCTGTACTGTACTGTACCCAATATACAAGCTGTTAATAAACTTTTCAATCAATCAATCAATCAATAAACTGTCAGTCGGACTCAGAGTTTTTGAAGATGGACATAAGAAAGACATTTCTTAAAAAAGACGACAATTCTCAAGTGGTGGCTCACACAACAACCCCAGAGCCACTGCTTGAGCCAGGTAAACAAGGTATGTACATTTCAGTAAACTTCCAAGTTATGCGAACATGTAAGCAAAGCATAAATTACAGCTGCGTTGACGTTACTTTGCATCGCGGGGGTAAGCTAAACCGTTAGCAAGTAGCTATAGCTAGCCAGAGATATTAAATAAACACTTTGTCATACAATCTAAATGTAATGTTTTTTAGCATTACCTGGTGATTTCAAAGAAAGCTCTCTGGAAAATGTTGACTTACTGTTCGTCATGAAGCTAGATAAGCTAGATAAGCTACCTTACACAGTTGATCCTGAGTCCTGTCAGTTAAAGTGTTTCATAGTTAGCTTAGCTAAGCATCAACCTAGCACTGAAATATATGGATGTTATGTGACAGTATTTCTGAGAAAAAGTCAGCTGAAATGGTGGCATAGTTGCCACTGCTTTACGTGTCGACAGCATGTTTGAACGTATTTGCAGCAGTAAATGTGGCTGTTTGGCCACTGACGTTGCCATAACAACACCTGAATTTAAATGTGCAACCTCTTTTTGTGACAGATTTTTGCATGAAATTATAATTCTTCTGAATGATATTCCTATTGACAGCTAGTTTCTATGTGAACATTATGAGATGGACAGCCAGAGAGAATAAATAAAACAGTTATGAAATACTATATGACAGTAAAACAAGAATACAGTTTAAAAGGGGAGTGATTTGTAAAATATAAGAAAAAGAAAATCTGTTTACTGTGGGGAGTGTTGCAGTAGAACATTCCGCTGTAGCGCCGCGGCCACAGTGGGCTAAGCCCCAAATGTTTCAAGGTCCAGGCGACGCCCCTGATGAGCTCTAACGAAGAGTGGGAGCTTGTGACTAGTCTGTTTTGGCTTGGGATTGGACTTGTCAGTCTTTACTTGTGATTGGACTCGGGAATTGCTTTGGGAGTTTTAAGAAATAAAATCAATGTTGATATGGCGTAATTTAAATTAAATACACGGTTTTAATTAAAGCTGTATTATTCTGAAAAACCGGAAGTTCACACACACTTTTAACTTAAAACTTTTATTCTGAAAATTCTTCATTTCTGGTTAGCATTAGCATGTGGCTAATGTTACATTTTGAAACAGTGAATTCAAGGTTAAATGACATATAGTGTTGCACACTAAAAACACTGTCTTTAACTCTCACTTATTGACGCTGCAATACTGTTATTAGGGAATGTTTAAATAACCACAGACATTAGAATATTATAAAATCAAAGAGAACAATGACAGGATTTGCATTGGACACGTCCTCGTCGACGCCGGCCAATAGGAGGAGACCACAGATGACAACAGGAAGAGCAGGCCAGGAATTGCTCTCTTCCACTCTTCCACTCTGCCCCACGTGCCAGGCAACAGCAAATGGGGAGAGCGCCTCCAGGCAGAATCTCATTGCATCATTTTGTTTAATTAAATGCTGTAAACTTTTATAAGCTTCCTTGGACTCTTTTCAGTTTATCCTGGTCTCAGGGTTTAAGAAATCCTAACAGAGTCCTGAGTTGGGACTTGCCTATCTTGACTCAGGACTTGTCAGTCTTTCCTTGGGAATTGACTGGGGAATTTGTTTGTTAGTCCTGAGTAAGGACGAGCCTGTTGACATGGAACCTGTCATTCTTGAATTGGGACTTAACTAGGGACTTTCCTGTCTTGAAAGTTGTTCCTAGACTTGCCTGTTTTGACTATTGACTTGGATTGGGACTTCTTAGTCTTGAATTGGGACTTGCCTCTCTTGGGACCTGACTTGGAACTTGCCTGTCTTGATTTGGCACTTGGGTCCCGCCTCTGCGTCGTTGTATCAGCTGCTGCTGTGAACACGTCTTATTCAATTCTCTACCGGCCACATCCAAAGTGTACAACCCTAGGCCAACGAATAGGAGAATGGGATTTTTGAAGTCATGTTTTACTTTTATTTGGACAGCTCTACTTTTCTGTTTTTTCATGATGTGCAGAGTCATCTGGTTGCTGTACAGCTCCTTGGCAGAGCTGTGCAGGTCCTGAGTGATGGAGAAAAGCTGAGAACAGAGAGTGAGAAAGTAAATAAAAATCTGTATGATAACAAATTGCATCACTGGTAATTCTATCCAGTGCTGCTGCACGGTGTGGAGAACCCTTTTTATACACGGGGGCTTGGGGTGATCTCCTGATAATATGGGAGATGGAGGCCATTAAATGAGCGTGTGTGCTGGGGCGGAGGGGCCACATTGCATTTGGCCCCAACAACAGTACTGTATATCAGCATGTTGTCACCTGGGCTGATGTCACAGCGGGTCCTTCGGCTAAGAAAACACTCTCTTTGCGTTGGGTGGGTGACCAGCACAGGCTCACTCACTACCAGAGGTTGCGCTAGACTTTTTCGCTGCCTGTCATTTTGACGGACAGGATCGTAAAACTTCCGTCAAAATCCAGAATTACCCGTCGGCCTTACCCGTGTTATGCATGCACGGAAAATATTCGGTTAACGCGACCTCTGCTCACTACCCACTAATGTGCTACTCGTGCCTTACTCGTACTTGTTTTGGGTTCACGGCCTCTGCAAATGTAATCCATAACCAATTAAGCATTATGCGTGTGTTGCTATAGAGACTTTTCAACAAAACAAACTGATGTGGTTCAGCTTGCAAATGGAAGAAAAATTAAACAAAGGTGGCTTCAGGACCAAAAATTCCTGTTATATTGCTGTTTTTATTGACTTGATGGGGAAGGTAGGAAGCTGCACCACAACCTTAAAAGATGATCATTTCATTAATTTAGAATGGAAAATATGGTAAGTGAAATAAATGGAATAGAAAAATTAACAATGAGAATTAGAAATCAAGTTTGCATTTTTGATCAAAGATGAAAATGGATGAGATAAAGATGACAAAACCTTTCTATTGAGCATCCAGTTAAATGTGAAAATGTATGTACATATGAGAATAAATGCTTACTTACCTATTAATGAAGAAGACGAAGTAAACCCTATATTTATTGGGTGCAGTGCCTTGCTTTAAATACTGTAACTTCACTAGTATTAGATTATGTCTACTCTACTATAAAATATACACTGAACAATTTAGCTAAGCAACATATAATAAAAATGCATATTTAAATGAGTTGAGCACAATGTCACTTACCTTTAGCACATTAGTTCTATAAATAGGAAATAACCAAATATCACACTGGAATCAGTTTAAGAAATAGAGATCTCAATTATTTACTGTATACTTGTGAACAAACAACATGAATATACAGTCAGAATGTACCTTAAATAATATCAGATTAATAATCCCTTTAACTGGAAATTATTATAACAACATATTTTAGGTCACCTTTGAATCAATACCTTAACATCTTCAACTCCAAACTGCAGCTGTACCGACCCCTCAGTCTCAGATGGCGATTAATGGTGGCGGGAAGGTGTCCAGCGACGGCGTGCTCTCTCGTATTGTCCAAAACTCCTCACTGTGTCACCAATTTGCAGCAAAAACTGAAAAAGATCCTCAGGGTTTTCATGCCGAAAAATCCAGAACTGAAGCCAATAGCGCAAGCTGAGTTAGCTATAACGTGGCTAAGAGTCCATTCACTTTATTGCTAACACTCAGTTGCTAACAAGCTAATATACACACGTGGGTAACTGTGACAAACTTTGAGTAGAAAGGTATCCAGTTCCTTGCAGACAGTGTGTAGAAAAATAATCCATATGAAGACTGTCAAATTGATAATCTTGAGACACTAACTACATACTTATTTGTAGGGATTATGGGATTAGTTTTGTTTCATAAAGATAAAGGAACACTTCAAGCAGAATCAAGCAAAACTAAGAGTTTAAGAGAAACAAAAACTGAGTCAAGCAAAATAAATTTTATTTCAAAAATAAAACTAAGTTGCAAACAAATCATTTGTGTAATCATGTAAACTATAAGTATTTTTTCTTTGTTTTAACATATATTTTTGTTTGCAGTTCTCTTTGCTTCTTTCTCAATGATCAGACTTTTGCTCTCGCTGCAGCTCTCTCGTTTGCGCTCCCTCATTTTTTGTTTTCGATTCTGACACAAACGTCCCAGGTGGGCGGGACTTTCAGGGGTGCGTCCCCATTGGCTACTCAGTTTTTTAGTGACAGCCCAGTCCTCCAGCGATTGTACAGTGCAGCTGCGGTGCGGTAGCTGAGCGTGGATAGAACACCCCCAGAAGAACCAGCATTTCAATTATTATAATACTACAAGTGAAAATATATGTAAGTATTGATCATGTGTGTTGTATGTGCTGTACTATACGGTCTGTTTCTTTATTGTGTTAAGTGAGAAGTAAAGAAAAGCTCTGCTATGAAAGTTAGCTTTTGCTACCTTTAGATCCATACCGATGCAAGCTGAGCAGCCTAACAGCAGGGCCTGTTAGCTACTTAGCTAGCAGTTCAAACAGACTCGTGTGCCTGACTCTACCAACATGCTTTCATGATTCTGTTTAGATATGCAATTATAAACCATGATAGCTTATTTTATTAACACGCTAATTTGATATGAAAATCAACGGAGGCTGAGTTTACTACTTCTTCTTTGTAAGACAACCTACCGTCCATGACTGCCCCTGAGCTGAGTTTTATTTGTTAACTTAATATTTTTTATTTCCTAAAACATTTATTTTCCTCTCATATTAACAGTGTGGATCATTGAGACAGCGTGGCGTCCATAGGTCTTATCCCATTTTCCAGTGGCGAACTGTGTCTATCACAACTGGACCTTCTGTAGACACACACCTGCTGTCTTTACATATACATTTAATATATTTTATTGTTATCCACCTTTTTGTTTTATGTCCTTTTATTTAAAACATTCTTTGAGACTTCATCTTCTGGTTCAAATTTAAATAAATGTAATTTGTATAATCACTCTTTTGTCTTTATTCTACATGAAAATGTTAGAGATTCCATTCAAATCTGTTGATTATTCATATCTTCTTCAGGCTAGGAATAGTATGTCAAATTTGTCATTCTAAATGTATATCATTTTCTAACATGATATAGAATGAGACAACACAGTTTTTATCCATTGTGTATGAATAAATGATTCAGCTCTTCAGACCAACATAGTAAGATGTGGTATGCAACCTCTGGTCTGTTTAATAAAGCAAATCTGCCACTTTTATATTGTAGAATTTGTTAAATTAAAGCAGTCTTTAATTGTTTGTCCTAAACAAAGCCATATATGCTTTTGAAATGTAACATGTCTTTGAATAAATAACAGTATACAGTATATATTGTGTATCACCTTTAGCTTGAAAATACATAGATGTGTTTTTGTATCTATAAAATAAATAAATAGACAGACACTTTATCCATCCCAGATTGGGCAATTATTTAACAGCAGCAGTGTGTTCAGGTGTTAAGGTATTACAATATTTAAAGTTGGAATAAAGAATAAACTACACAACAAGTATAATACACAGCAATCCATAAGATAAGTCCGATATGTTCATGAAACTCCCCACCGAGACACCGACACTAACTTGGCCGAGTGGACTCCGGAGTTTGCTGCATGAGTTGCACTGTATGATCTGTGGTGTAGTGGGCTGTCACTCAAAAACTGAGTAACCAATGGGGACGCACCCCTGAAAGTCCCGCCTACCTGGGATGTTTGTGTCAGAATCGAAAACAAAAAATGAGGGAGCGCAAACGAGAGAGCTGCAGCGAGAGCAAAAGTCTGATCATTGAGAAAGAAGCAAACAAAAAGACATGTTAAAACCAAGAACAAATACTTATAGTTTAGATGATTACACAAATGATGATTACAGTTTTTTTTTCTCTTAAACTCTTAGTTTTGCTTGATTCTGAGAAAGTGTTGCTTTATCTTTATGAAACAAAACTAATCCCATACGTGAGACGGATACTGACAGGCTGTCAGGAGAGAAAGAGAGAGGGAGAGAGGAAAAGAGAGCGCTTCCGCTAATTTCTCCCGTGTTATTATCCAAAGTTAATGAAAACTTGAATAATGTACTTCATTTGAATGTAATAATTATGTTGGTTGTTGTTTGTGGAAGCGCATCATGTATTGAAAAATTAATCTGAACTTTTCGATCCATTACGATTATAAACTGAAGCAATATAAAAATGAGCCCCATTAACTGAGTTTTACATTTAAATTTTAAATAGGGATCCCCATAGCCCCCACCCACCCTATATGATCGGATCGGCGATCGGCCCCAAAAACCCTGATCGGAGCATCCCTACTTATTTGCTATAAACTGTCAACTTTAATTCACTCTCTGTGCCGTGACTTAGTCAGTCAAGCCACCACTCTAACCAAGCCCCCAGGAAGTGCGCCGGACTCTGAGAAAAATATTCGTTGTGGCCAAACAGCAGTACTAAATGTACACCACCCCAAATTGATCATGTTGTTGATAGTGCTATAGATGCGCTGCGAATAAAATTAGACTCTGTTGCTCCTTTGAAAAAGAAGAAAATAAAACAACATAGATTAGCTCTATGGCATAATGCCGAAACCCGCAAAATAAAGCAAAAGTCGAGACAACTTGAAAGGATATGGCGTTCCACTAAACTTGAAGAATCTCGTTTAATTTGGCATATTACTCTCAATGAATATAAGAAAGCACTGCGTAAAGCGAGAGCAGCCTACTACTCTTCATTAATAGATGAGAATAAGAATAATGCAAGATTTCTTTTCAGCACTGTAGCCAGGTTGACAGAGAGCCATAGCTCGATTGAGCCTTCTATTCCCATAGCACTCAGTCGTAATGATTTGATGTGCTTTTTTAACGATAAAATTGTTACTCTTAGAAACAAAATTAATGACCTCTTGCCTTTGACCAGTATAGTGTTATCAACAGCTCCCGGAAACATAAGTTCTAATATTACACTAGATAGTAAACTAGAATGCTTTTCAGCCATAAACCTTGAACAATTAAATTCAATGATTCTCTCTTCTAAACCATCAACGTGTATGTTAGACCCAATTCCAACTAAGCTGTTGAAGGAAGTTTTTCCATTAATTAACACTTCTTTATTAAATATTATGAATATGTCTTTATTATCAGGCTATGTTCCACAATCATTCAAAGTAGCAGTGATAAAACCGCTTCTTAAAAAGCACAACCTCGATCCAGAGGTTTTAGCCAATTATAGACCTATTTCTAATCTTCCGTTCCTCTCAAAAATTCTTGAGAAAGCAGTTGCAAAACAGTTGTGTGATTACTTAAAAAACAATGATTTATTTGAAGATTTTCAGTCTGGCTTTAGAACACATCATAGCACAGAGACAGCTCTGGTTAAAGTCACAAATGACATTCTAATAGCCTCTGACAAGGGACGTGTCTCTATTCTTGTTTTGCTCGATCTCAGTGCTGCATTTGAAACTATCGATCATGATATCTTATTGCAAAGACTAGAGCACTTAGTTGGCATACAGGGAACTGCTTTAGGCTGGTTTAGGTCCTATCTATCTGAACGCTCTCAGTTTGTACGTGTCAATGATGAATCTTCCACGCAGACCAAAGTTAGCCATGGAGTGCCACAGGGCTCAGTGCTCGGACCTATTTTGTTCACATTATATATGCTTCCGTTAGGCAATATTATAAGGAATCATTCTGTAAATTTGCATTGTTATGCGGATGATACTCAACTATATTTATCAATCAAGCCTGATGAAATTAATCATCTAAATAAAATTCAAGACTGCCTTAAGGACTTAAAAACGTGGATGACCTTAAACTTTTTGATGTTAAACACGACCAAAACTGAAGTTATTGTACTTGGCCCGAAGAATCTACGAAACAAATTATCTAAGGATATACTAACTATGGATGGCATTAATTTGGCCTCCAGTGAGACTGTAAGTAATCTTGGTGTTATATTTGATCAGGATTTATCCTTTAACGCCCACATAAAATCAATTTCAAGGACCGCCTACTTCCATCTACGTAACATTGCAAAAATCAGGCATATCTTGCCTCAAAATGATGCAGAGAAACTAGTCCATGCATTTGTTACTTCAAGGCTGGATTATTGTAACTCTTTATTATCAGGGTGTACCAAGAAGTCAGTCAAGTCGCTTCAGCTGATTCAAAATGCTGCAGCTCGTGTACTAACCAGAGTTAGGAAAAGGGACCACATTACTCCTGTTCTGGCTGCCTTACACTGGCTCCCTATAGAACACAGGATAGAATTTAAAATTCTTCTTCTCGCCTACAAAGCCCTTAATGGGCAGGCGCCATCTTACCTTAAATAACTCATTATACCCTACTGTCCTACAAGGGCATTGCGTTCCAAGAATGCAGGGTTGTTGGTTGTTCATAGAGTCTCTAAAAGTACAATGGGAGCCAGAGCCTTTTCTTATCAAGCTCCACATTTGTGGAATCAGCTTCCAGTTTGTGTTCGGGCGGCAGACACCCTATCCGTTTTTAAAAGTGCGCTTAAGACCTTCCTTTTTGATAAAGCTTATAGTTAGGGCTGATTAGATTCAGCCCCTAGTTTTGCTGATATAGGCTTAGTTTGTCGGGGGACATCTTACTTCTTCCTTCTCTCTGTCTATACCTGTGTACTCTCATGTTCCGATTAACCCAGTTTCCCCAAATGTCTTTCTTTTTGGTGTTTATATACGCTGGGATCCGGAGTCATGGATGATCCTGCAGTCCTGTGTCCTGCATCGCGAGCCCTGGATTTTGAATCGTGGCTATGGTCCTGGATCATAGGTCCTGGATGGATATCCTCGTGGATTCATCTTCCTATTATACGCACATGCATTTCCAAACATTTGGACTATCTATGTTGCAAATGTATTATCTTTTCAATTTACACACGGCATCTATTGCACGTCTGTCCGTCCTGGGAGAGGGATCCCTCCTCTGTTGCTCTCCCTGAGGTTTCTCCCATTTTTCCCTTTAAAACTGTGGGTTTTCTTCGGAAGTTTTTCCTTGTACGATGTGAGGGTCTAAGGACAGAGGGTGTCGTATTGTTATACTGATATTTTGTACAAACTGTGAAGTCCACTGAGACAAATGTAACATTTGTGATATTGGGCTATATAAATAAACATTGATTGATTGATTGATTGATACTACACTTCCGTATCAGTCGCTGGGCCTGGAAAGACTTTTACCCATTGACTAACATTGGGAAAGAGACGTCTGTAAATCGTTGGATAATTTTTTTTTAAACTAAATAAAATACCCAGTATGAACATTTGTATAGCCATTATTAAAAACATTCGGTCCTCAAGTTGTAAAATGTGCTAATAACGTTATTTCGAGAGTTATTTTCCTCGGCATTATGAACGCGCATCTAACCCACGGGACCGCGCCGCCCGGCACGTTCATGTGACCTGTTCAGTACTACATAAGTTTTACCTTTACCCATGGATGCACAATAAGAATGGATTATATGAATACTTTCGTGACGTTTCGCTCTCTCAAAAGTTGGGCCATTTTGTCTTCATGCGCCAATGAGCAGCTCTCATAGTAATGAACGAGGCCCCGCCTCCCACGCTGTATCTAGTTCTTATTATACATCCATGACTCTAACGCACACTCTCTCTCCCCGCATTCACTTCCTGCAAACCTGAACATCACCGTTTATGTCGCTGATTTTCTCCAGATCTTCTGTTACTGTCCTTTCTTCGTAGAGGAAGTACAGAAACACGTAACTGTGGATTTGTTTTAATGTTTGAGGTGCAATAAACGACACAGCAGCTTTTTGGCATGTTAAAACTATTATTTTCTGCCTCGCTCATGAGAGTAACAGCTGGCGAAATTACAGCCTCGCCTACTGATTTCAAATGTGTGCTCTAAAATGATATTTATAAAAGACTATTATCATTATTATAAGCAATACAATAAATGGCAAAGATATGTAGAAAATAAACGTATTTAAGATACGTTCATAAGAAACGTAACGTGGGAGAAAATACGTTTCTAGCCTAAGGCAAGGCAAGGCAAGGCAAGGCAAGGCAAGGCAAGGCAAGGCAAGGCAAGGCAAGGCAAGGCAAGGCAAGGCAAGGCAAGGCAAGGCAAGGCAAGGCAAGGCAAGGCAAGGCAAGGCAAGGCAAGGCAAGGCAAGGCAAGGCAAGGCAAGGCAAGGCAAGGCAAGGCAAGGCAAGGCAAGGCAAGGCAAGGCAAGGCAAGGCAAGGCAAGGCAAGGCAAGGCAAGGCAAGGCAAGCAGCAAGGCAAGGCAAGGCAAGGCAAGGCAAGGCAAGGCAAGGCAAGGCAAGGCAAGGCAAGGCAAGGCAAGGCAAGGCAGGCAAGGCAAGGCAAGGCAAGGCAAGGCAAGGCAAGGCAAGGCAAGGCAAGGCAAGGCAAGGCAAGGCAAGGCAAGGCAAGGCAAGCAAGGCAAGGCAAGGCAAGGCAAGGCAAGGCAAGGCAAGGCAAGGCAAGGCAAGGCAAGGCAAGGCAAGGCAAGGCAAGGCAAGGCAAGGCAAGGCAAGGCAAGGCAAGGCAAGGCAAGGAAAGGCAAGCAAGGCAAGGCAAGGCAAGGCAAGGCAAGGCAAGGCAAGGCAAGGCAAGGCAAGGCAAGGCAAGGCAAGGCAAGGCAAGGCAAGGCAAGGCAAGGCAAGGCAAGGCAAGGCAAGGCAAGGCAAGGCAAGGCAAGGCAAGGCAAGGCAAGGCAAGGCAAGGCAAGGCAAGGCAAGGCAAGGCAAGGCAAGGCAAGGCAAGGCAAGGCAAGGCAAGGCAAGGCAAGGCAAGGCAAGGCAAGGCAAGGCAAGGCAAGGCAAGGCAAGGCAAGGCAAGGCAAGGCAAAGGCAAGGCAAGGCAGGCAAGGCAAGGCAAGGCAAGGCAAGGCAAGGCAAGGCAAGGCAAGGCAAGGCAGGCAAGGCAAGGCAAGGCAAGGCAAGGCAAGGCAAGTTTATTTATATAGCACTTTTCAACACAAGTCAATTCAAAGTGCTTTACAACAAATGAAAGAGATTAAGAAAATGGCATTTAAAATCAGTCATTAAAAAGAAAAGCTAATAAAATAAACATAAAAGAGAAAAATACATGGCAGTCAATTAAACATTAAAATAAAAAAGTACATGGATAAAAGTTACAGTGCAGTCTAAGATATGAATAGTTCAATTAAAAGCAGCGACAAAAAGAAAAGTCCTTCAGCCTGGATTTAAAAGTAGTCAGAGTTGTAGCGGGACCTGCCAGGTTTCTGGGAGTTTGTTCCAGATATTTGGAGCATAATAACTGAATGCTGCTTTACCATGTTTAGTTTCTTGACTCTGGGGACAGAAAGCTGACCAGTCCCTGAAGACCTGAGAGATCTGGATGGTTCATAATTTAGCAGGAGGTCAGAAATGTATTTTGGGCCTAAACCATTCAGTGCTTTATAAACCAGCAGCAGTATTTTGAAAATCTATTCTTTGACACACAGGAAGCCAGTGTAAAGACTTCAGAACTGGAGTGATGTGATCCACTTTCTTAGTGTTAGTGAGGACTCGAGCAGCAGCGTTCTGAATTAGCTGCAGCTTTCTAATAGATTTTTTAGTGAGACCTGTGAAGACACCATTGCAGTAGTCGAGTCTACTGAAGATAAAAGCATGGACAAGTTTTTCCAAATCCTGCTGTGACATTAGTCTTTTAATCCTAGATATATTCTTTAGGTGATAGTAGGCTGATTTAGTAACAGTTTTAATGTGACTGTTGAAACTCAGGTCAGAGTCCATGACTACACCTAGATTTCTGGCTTTATCTGTTGATTTGAACATTGCACACTGAAGCTCAGTGCTAACTTTTATACGTTCTGACTTGGCTCCAAAAACCATTACCTCAGTTTTATCTTTGTTTAATTGGAGAAAGTTCTGACACATCCAGTCATTGATTTGTTCAATGCACTTACTCAGTGTTTGAATTGGAGCATAGTCTCCTGGTGAAATTGTTACGTAAATTTGTGTGTCATCTGCATAGCTATGGTAACTTATTTTGTTGTTCTTCATTATCTGAGCCAGTGGTAGCATGTATATGTTAAAGAGAAGAGGCCCCAAGATGGAGCCTTGAGGAACCCCACATGTCATATTTGTCAACTCAGATGTGTATTTACCTATAGAAACAAAGTTGTTTCTGTCCTTTAAGTAGGATTCAAACCAATTCAGAACTGTTTCCGAAGTCCCACCCAGTTTTCCAGTCGGTCTAGTAATATGCTGTGGTCAACAGTGTCAAACGCAGCACTGAGATCTAATAATACTAACACTGAAGTTCTGCCACTGTCTGTGTTTAAGTGGATGTCATTAAAGACCTTTACAAGAGCAGTCTCAGTGCTGTGGTTTGGACGAAAGCCTGACTGGAACACATCAAAACAGTTATTTAAATGCAAGAAATTACTCAACTGTTGAAAAACAACTTTTTTCAATGATTTTACCTAGAAATGGCAGGTTTGATATGGGCCTGTAATTGTTCATTACTGAAGCATCTAGATTATTCTTTTTTTAAGAGCGGTTTAATGACTGCAGTTTTCAGGGCCTGTGGAAAAAATACCTGAGTGAAGAGATTTGTTTACTATATGAAGTAGATCTGAGGCCATGCAAGGCAAAACATCTTTGAAAAATCCTGTTGGAATAATATCAAGGCAGCAAGAGGAGGATTTCAGAAGTTGAATAATGTCCTCTAGGTTTTTATCATTAATCTGATGGAATTGTGTCATGATGTCTGAATTGATGTTAAGTGGAGATAGGGACACCACATTTGCTGTACCTGATGCAGAGGCACTGACTGCTTGTCTGAATTTCTGAATTTTGTCAGTGAAAAAGGAGGCAAAATCATTGCACGCCCTGGTGGATAGAAATTCAGAGGCTACTGACACTGGGGGGTTAGTTAGTCTGTCGACGGTAGCAAACAAGGCACGTGCGTTGTTTTTGTTTTTGGTAATGATGTCAGAGAAGAACGATTGTCGTGCGTTTTTCAATTCCAAATTATAAAGGCCAAGTCTCTCTTTATAGATTTCAAAGTGAACCTGGAGATTTGTTTTTCGCCACCTGCGTTCAGCTAAACGTAATTGAGAATGCAGTTTAGTTCTGTGGGAACGTAATTTTTAGGAGACAGGGTTGCCATAATACATTCTGACGAAAAATACAAATTATTATGAATACAAATAAAATAAAAGAAGCCTCCCGTGAGTTACTACAAGCTATAAAGTAGATTTTAAAAACGTTTTATAGAATAAAAGCTCACTGCTGGACGTTGTAGAAATGCGTGTGTGCACCACGACAAAGGAGCCTCATTCACTTAAAATTGGGGTTGTTTGCGTGGTGCAGACACGTAAATGTAGCAAAGTTCGTGACTCCACCACGCAATGTGGTGTTAAGGAGTCGAGGTGGAGTCACGCATTCTGGTGAGATCAGGTTGGCATTTACAGACCGCTGCAGTGCTGCTCATCCACCAGAGTTTAGTCTCTCGTTAGCTCACGGCAGAGTTTAGTCTCCAGTTAACTCACAGCAGAGTTTAGTCTCCCATCAACTCACGGCAGAATTTAGTCTACCGTTAACTCACGGCAGAGTTTTGTCTCCCGTTAATTCACGGTAGAGTTTAGTCTACCGTGAACTCACGGC